>NW_027361728.1:36400000-37040000 GCF_039654945.1 Dendrobates tinctorius
TTATATAGTGTATGTAAACTTGTGGTTTAAACTGTATATCTTGCATGTGTGTATATGTAAGGGGGTGAGATAGAATTACCTCCTTGCTTCCCTTCCTCTAATTGTTCTCAGTGTGTTGATGCTTACATGTGCTGATGTTGTTAATGTCTATGTTAATTTTTGTGGCACTACTACATAGTAATATGTATTACCGCTCACATTTATGGTACTGCCACATTCATACATGTGTTACCATTCTTTGTCAAACTATGTATATTATGTTGTGCTCCTTTAGTGTAATATTGTATATAATGTAATAATGTTTACTATGGCTCATGTACAGTTTAGGGAAAGTGAAGTGCACCCTTCGGACATTAGAGGGGGGCACCTTAGTGCTTAGTGTTATAGTTCTCATAAATAAGGGTAAGTGTAGTTTCTTTGTGGGCCAATAGATGGTGGAATACTAGTGTGCACTGTTAGAATAGATTATAGCTAGTGTATAGCGGATTAAAGTAGGAGGGGCTGCTGGGTGTTAAGACAGGAGTTTTAGGTAATTTAGTCAGACGGGGCCAGGGTGAGGGAAGTGTCCACATGGGCTATAGGCCCGGACAGCTCGGCAGCCATGCAACGTTAAATAGCTGCAGCCCACATTATCCACAGCCACTGTGCATCATAGCAGTGGGCCAGTATAGGAGAAGAAAGATGTGGCGACTCATAGCCTGGGCGGACGCTCAGTTGGACTGAGGCATTGAAGGAAGTTGGAACTTCTATAGGAATGATACAGATGGGCCGGATGCTTTACCAGAGGCAGCCAAACCGGGTGGCTGATGATTTTGAGTCTGGGGTGAAACAGGCAGAAGCAATTGTCATCATGGTGAGGATAGGCCAGGAAGGAACTGGGGAGCAGTCTAAAATGGTTCGGTCTGGACATGTGCCGCACAGAAGCATCAGCAAAGCAAGGAAAGATGAGGAAACTGTCATGGTATAGGACATGGTTAATGTCCTGCTCTCTCAGGGTTAGCTTTTGCTGGCCTCCCTTTGGATCTGGGAGGGGTATTTATACTCACTACAGACTAGGATTCCCTGTCAGCTATACTGTTGCTCTGACTGGGTGTCTGACCCCCTGGTGTGCTTGTATATTGCATTGCTTGTTTTCCTCCCGTGTATGACCTGGTCTGTCCGCTCACTCTGTTCTCTGTCTCACATTTTGGTACTATTGTCTTCCCTGGTTCTGACCTCCTGGTTTGGCTATTGTTACTCCGTTGCAGTTTGTCCCTATTGTACCGTCTATTGCCCTTTCTTGTTTACTGATCTCTTGCTACGTCCTGACTATCCGTTCTGTCTAATCCTTGGGTGTTGTCATGCTATCTCGTGCTTTGACCCCGGCCTGATCTGGTTTATGTCGCTGTCTATGCCCCTTGGTAACTTTATCCCGTAGTTACCCTTCTAGGAGTTTTCCTTCAGCTCCTAGCTTTCTGGTGCTTAGGCCACGCCCCCAGCAGTCACGTGCTTCAGGTCCTGTTTGTCTAAAGCATGCATTGTCACCGCTGCTGCTCCACTCCACAGGTATCTTTGAGCACAGTTTGTTTTACTCAGGACACGTGCACTATCTCAGTGAGCAAGTGCAGTGCGGTGTTCATGACATTAACAAGTGAATTCCATGATGTGACAACTGTGGATTTAACGTGTGAAGTATCAAGTAAAAAGAATGTTCAAATTGTACTGAACTGTGTCTCCGTTACTGGGGGTTACCTGGAAGAGGGGCCGTCGCCGGCTGGGAAAGGGCCCGGGGGGACCTGAAACTGGAGTCGCAAGTAAGCTGAGAAGTGAAATACAGTTTTCTATGAGGGAAGGTCGGGACACAGATGCTTCAGTGACTCTGGCCATGACTACAGTCCTGCTATCCCCTTACATATAGTTCCCTATAAGCATTATATACCCAGCTATAGGACTATCCGATTAATAATACCCTCCCTGGTTCCTTGTGTTTTTAAAGCTTATGATTTCCGTTAATTAAATAGAAAAGTTTTACTTTGGCATTTAACTAGGGATCTCTTTTTTTCCTATGGCAATTTGTGTGCATAATATATAACTCTATGCTGCCCCATAACTATTTTTTTGAGCGTCCATACTATATGTAGGGGACTGTGTGGACTCATACTGAATGTACGGGGCTATGTGGGGGCTCATACTGTATATAGAGAGTTGTGTGGGGGCTCATATTGTATGTAGGGGCTGTGTGTGGGATCATACTGTATTTACGTAACTGTGGAGGCTCATATTGAATGTATGGGGCTTTGTGGGGGCATAATGTCTCGGCTTGTGAGTTATCCTCATTGCAGTACATCAAATCCATTATCATCAAATGTAAAGAACATTGTACCACAACAAACCTGCCAAGAGAGGGCCACCCATCAAAACTCTCAGCCCTGGCAAGGAGCGCATTAATCATAAAGGAAGCACAGAGACCAAAGGTAACCTTGAAGGTGCTGTAAAGTTCCCAAGCAGAGACAGGCGTATCTGTCCATGTAACCACAATGAGCAATACACGTCATAGAAGTGGTCTTTATGTAAGAGTGCACAAGAAAAGCCTTTGCTTACACACAAAATTGGTAAGGCTCATTTTCATTTTGCCAAAAGACATGTGGGAGACTCCCCAAATAAATGGAGGATGGAAGCATAATTTAACTTTTTGGCCACCAAGGTAAATGCTATTTCTGTTGCAAAGCAAACCCAACTCATCATTCCAAGAACACCACACAGTGAAACATGGTGGTGGCACCATCATGCTGTGGAGATGTTTTTCGGCAGCAGGGTCAGGGAAAATGGTCTGAATCAAGGGGAAGATGGATGGTGCTAAATACTGAGATATTCTTGAGCAAAATCTGTTTCAGTCTGTCAGTTATTTGAGACTGGGACGGAGGTTCACCTTTCAACACGACAATACCATAATACATATTGGTAAAGCAACATTCGGGTGGTTTAGGGGAAATGTGTACAGTAAACATTTTGGAGTGACCTAGTCAAAGCCCAGGCCTTAATCCAATAGAGAATTTGGGTTAGACTTGAAGATTTCTGCTTACTAGAGGAAACACCATTTAACTTGAAAGTTCTGGAGCAGTAATGCCTTGATTAGATGTGGAAAGCTCATAGAGACTTATTTAAAGTGACTTGCAGCTGTAATTGCCGTAAAAGGAGGCTTTACAAAATACTGACTTTAGGGGAGTGAATAGTCATGCACACTGACATTTTCAGCCATTTTGTACTATTTGTGGTTTGCTTTAAAAAAAAGAAATGTTTATACTTGTAGGCATGCTTTTTACATGAACTGATGCACACCCTAAAAAACCCCTGAAATTCCATGTTGTGAGGTAGCAAAACCTGGAAAAAAATAGCAGGGAGTTGAATACTTTCACAAGCCACTGTATTTCTGGATTGTTTCTTACAGCTCCTTTGCTTTCCAAGAACTTCTATTACCGCTTGCTGTTACTGAGTGCTTGTGCTTCTTCGTCCACTAGATTCCAGCAGTGCTACACCAGTATTGTAACACCGGGTCCCCTTGGCTCATGAGCCCCTTAGGAGCCACGTGACGGAACCATTGAGTGCAGGGAGTGAGCGACAGGCAATGCACAGGCAGAGATAGAGGTGAGCGGTGTCAGTGATTGACACTGCTCACCTGAGGGCCTGCACCCTGGCCTTCGCATTCAGAAGTGTCAGGATTTCTTTTCAAAGTGCGCCCCCCTCAGGGAGGCAGGAGGTATCACCCTAGGCAGGTGCCTACCCTGCCTATCACTTGTCCCAGCTCTGCGTATGGTGTAATCATCTCCAATTACAATGCATGGAATATATATTTACCCTGGTATGGTCACTGTCAAACATACATTAACAAAATGAACCACTAGCTGCCACCACTAATCATTTATGCATGTTGATTGGACACTTGTTGCAAGTAGCGTATTGCTTCAGGGTTGCAGTTTCCTGAGCAAGAGAAACAGAGCTATTCAATTATATTTATTTAAACTGGAAAGGTAGGTAGTGTTTATAAAAAATATACAAAGCTTTACAAAATAAGAACAAAACTATATGGTATATACAATTACAAAAAAATAAAAGGGATAACAAAAGAAAATGACTAAACCTGATGTTATGGAAGTGGCTCAGATCAGAGTGGGGGAGGTAGTCATTAGGCAAATGGACAGAACCCACAGTAAGCTGTACCTTCCAGGAATGACAATCGAACAAACCCAAATTCTGCTTTTTATTAGATCAAGGTTACACTCACAGACCTCTCCTTGGTGAGCTCATGTGAAGGCTGTTTGTGGGATGTGCTACATCTGGTAGAATTTTATGAGGTCTCCAACTTACAAGATATAATTGCCTCTGAAGGTCCCAGGTGGTAGATTATGTTGTCATGTTTCTTATGATTTTACCTGTGCATAGAGAGTACAGTAATCTTAAAGAATACAAGTCACTATGGGTACAGGAGGAGAGAGGACTCTGCCCGTGAGGTCTCACAATCTACAAGGGATGGGTGAGGATACAGTAAGCGAGGGTAGAGCTAGTTGTGCAGTGGCTTGGTCGATCAGTGGTTACTGCAGGTTGTAGGCTAGTGGGAAGAGGTAGGTCTTCAGGTTCTTTTTGAAAGTTTCCGTGGTAGGCGAGAGTCTGATATGTTTTGGTAGAGAGTTCCAGAGTTGGGGTGATGTGCGGGAGAAATCTTGTATGCGATTGTGGGAAGAGGCGATAAGAGGGGAGTAGAGAAGGAGATCTTGTGAGGATCGGAGGTTGAATGCAGGTAAGTACCGGGAGACAAGTTCACAGATGTATGGAGGACACAGGTTGTGGATGGCTTTGTATGTCATGGTTAGGGTTTTGAACTGGAATCTTTGGGTAATTGGGAGCCAGTGCAGGGATTGACAGGAGAGGCTGGGGAATAGCAAGGGGACAGGTGGATTAATCGGGCAGCAGAGTTTAGAATAGATTGGAGTGGTGCAAGAGTGTTAGAGGGGAGGCAACAGAGCAGGAGGTTGCAGTAATGAAGGCGGGAGATGATGAGGGCATGGACTAGGGTTTTTGCAGATTCTTGGTTGAGGAATGTATGGAACCATGAAATATTTTTGAGCTAAAGTCAGCAGGAAGTAGAAAGGGCTTGGATATGTGGTGTGAAAGAAAGATCAGTGTCAAGGATTACCCTGAGGCAGCGAGCTTGTGGGATTGGGGAGAGTGAGCAGCCATTTACTTTAATGGATAGATCCATTGGGGGAGTCGAGTGAGATGGGGGAAAGATGATGAATTCTGTTTTGCCCATATTAAGCTTTAGAAATCTAGCGGAGAAGAAGGATGAAATAGCAGACAGACATTGTGGGATTCTGGTTAGTAGGGAGGTGATAACTTTTCCAGAGATGTAGATATGTGTGTCATCAGCATAGAGGTGATACTGAAAGCCGTGAGATTCTATGAGCTGTCCCAGGCCGAAGGTGTAAATGGAGAAGAGCAGGGGCCCTAGGACTGAACCTTGAGGGTCTCCGACAGATAGAGGGCGAGGTGAGGAGGTGGTGTGCGAGTGGGAGACGCTGAATGTCCGGTCTGTTAGGTATGACAAAATCCAAGATAGGGCCAAGTCTGTGATGCCAAGAGATGAGAGGGTTTGTAGTATTAGGGAATGGTCCACTGTGACAGGTCCAGGAGGAGTAGGACAGAGAAGTGTCGCTTGGCCTTGGCGGTTAATAGGTCATTGTTGACCCTAATTAGGGCAGTTTCAGTGGAGTGGGGCGACCGGAAGCTAGATTGTAAGAGGTCGAAGAGGGAGCAGGAAGAGAGGTGGGCAGACAGTTCAAGATGGATGTGTTCCAGCAGTTTTGAGGCATAGGGGAGAAGTCATATAGGGCGATAGCTAGATACAGAGGATGGGTCAAGAGAGGACTTTTTGAGGATAGGTGTGATTGAGGCATGTTTGAAGCTTGAGGGGAAAACACCAGTTGTTAGTGATAGGTTGAAGAGATGGGTTAAGGTTGGGATGAAGAATGTGGTGAGGTTTGGGATGAAGTGAGATGGGATCGGGTCAAGTGCACAGGTGGTGAGATGTGATCTTGAGAGTAGAGTGGAGAGTCGATCTGTAATGGTAGAGAAGTTGGTTTTGGAGGAGGAGGGCTGGGCAGTTAGGAGGAAGGGTTCTGGGTGTTGTCGACCAAAACTGTCACTGATGTTATCAATCTTCTGTTTGAAGAAGGAGGCAAAGTCTTCAGCTGAGATAAGTGGAGAGGGAGGAGGTGCTGGGGGATGGAGGAGTGAATTGAAGGTGTTGAATAGCT
The DNA here is from genome assembly GCF_039654945.1 of Dendrobates tinctorius. Classification (NCBI taxonomy): domain Eukaryota; kingdom Metazoa; phylum Chordata; class Amphibia; order Anura; family Dendrobatidae; genus Dendrobates; species Dendrobates tinctorius. The sequence continues at coordinate 36,406,291 of NW_027361728.1, forward strand.
GTTTAAAGTTGTGAGACAGGGAGGATATGAGAGATGAGAAGTAGGTTTGTTTAGCTGTGGCGAGTGTGGACTTGAAAGTAATGAGGAACTGTTTGAATGCGATGAAGTCCTCGTTGGAGTGGGATCTTTTCCATCTCTGCCATGGAAGCCAGTCTCAGTTCTTTGGTCAGGCTGGTGGGCCAGGGCTGTCTGTTGATTTTGCGAGCTTTGGTATGTGTGAGAGGGGCAACCGATTCCAAAGCTGCAGCTATTGCGGTGTTATACAGAGCGGCAGCAGCATCCGCATTGTGTAGGGATCTTATGTCTGTAAGGGGGAGAAGGGATTCAGACAGTGAGTGTAGATTGAGTTGTTTAAGATTTCTGCTAGTGCGTGTAAGTTTGTGGGGTGGGGATTGTGGACCTGTAGAGGAGAGGGAAGATAATTAAAGTAAAAGGTCTCAATGAGGCCATCAGCTTCCAGTCCTTCCTTTAAGATATATTCTCAATTTTATTACTGGTATTTTCACCTTGGTCTGGGTATGTTTTTTATTCATTTTATTCATTCTAAATTATTTCACTTATTTTGTCTTTGTCGTCCTTATTATGTTTTAGGATTGGATGATTCTTTTTGATTCACCCTTATCCAGTGTTATTCCTGTTTCATGGACTACTCAGCACATAATATTAAGAAGCCGATCTACTCTTTTCAAGCATATGGAGAAGACTTTTGCCGTTGGAAGTACCTATATAGGACCTCCATCAGTTTATATTTGTGCCATGTGTCCAGCTATGGGCTTATAATACTTTGTTCTTCCTACAGTCATATGTGTTTATTGGATGTAACATTATAGGAAATGGACTCTTTCATAATGATTAGTATGGATTATATTAGATCATAAGTTGTTTTTTTATAATGCACGGATATATATGTGATTATTATACTGCAATCATTAATTAAGTATAAACCTAGAATGTTCCCCATAATGTGCATATTTAATCTTGTTACACTTTTGCATTTCTGCCTTATCTAGTGGCGTTTTGGCTGCCATGGTAACGGGCAGCTATGACGCAATTCCCCTGCCGCTTTACTGCTTGTGGCATCTCTCCCTCTGCTAGGGTATTCCCTTATTAGACGATGGCTCCTGTAGCTCCCCTCACCCGGAAGCTCACAACGTTTACATCCAGAACAACCTTCTGCTCAGACGCGCTCCATGTGTGCACTGTGCTCTCGCCATGGTGTCAGGATGGCATGCACGCTGCCAGGGCAATGGATAGCGATGACACTTTGTCCTCCTCTCCATTGCTTCCAGCGCGTACGCGCCCCTCCCCCCCATGGGTAGGCACATCACGCAGGCTGCGTGCCAATTGGCTGAGGACTCACACTTTCCTCATAAATACCCATGACCTTTTTTAATTGGTCACTTCTCTTGACGAAGCCATAGGTGGTTAAACGCGCGTCGAGGCTCAGCATGTCTCACGTGCCTACTGCATCTATACACAGCCGCACCATATCTGAAGGTATTTACCCTTGATATACCCCTATTGCCAGCTGATCGCTGTCTAATCACTTGATTAGAACTTCTGCTAAACAGTATGGTTATGTGGGAGAGAGGGTCCCCGTCGAGTGTCCGGGTCGGAACCAAGGGGACGTCACCTGGGTTCCGGGGGAAGCTGTTTCCGGGGGACAGAATTCAGGGACCGTGGAGACTGACAGGTGGACTGGGGGAGGAGCCAATAAAAGATGGGGCGGGGAACAAGAGTCACAGTGAGTCAGCAGAACGAGACAGAAGGAGCAGGAGATCGTGGGAGCGACTGAGAGCCTGAGTGACTCACCAGAGCCAGGAAGGAGGCCAGAGACAGGAGAGTTACTTCCCCTGGACATCAGTGGGATGGCGCCGAGATGACCATCCGAGAACCGCTGCCCCGCGTCGACCAGTGGCCGCCGCCGCCTGCTTCCAGCCCGTGGCCGCCGCCTTCTTCCAGCCCGGGGCTGCGGCCTGCCTGCGGTCACCAGCGGCCGTTACTGCCTCCCTCCTGCGCGCGGACACCAGTGGCCGCTGCCGCCTCATTCCAACCCGCGGCTGCGGGCTGTCTCCCGCTGCCCGCAGCTGCTCTGCCCTCACCCGTGGTCGTGGCAAGCCCAGTGCCGTCGGCGGCCACCACTGTCCCGCTCCGATCTGCGGCAGGGGCCGAGCCTCTGCTTGCCGTGGATTCCCCGTTGCAGCTGCTAGCTGCACAGATGGCCTGTCACCCGCCACCCCACATTGCTGCCACTTGCCCCCGTCCAGGGGCTGCGGCCTACTGGTCCAAGGACTCCTCCGGGGCCGGAGGTGCCCCAGCGCTACAGGAGCGGTGGAACGCTCGAAGACTACGCCAACTCTTCAGCAGCTGGGCCCAGCGACTGCTCCGCCGAAGAACCACCGTCCAGAACGCCGAGGGACGTCAGGACGGCTAAGTTGACTATATAGTTAAGGACCCGTAGTCGACCATACCGCTGCCCTATAGTGACCGGCTCTCGCCAGATGTAGTCGTGTTCTACTCTGTTTGTGTTTACTGGTATTGAGTCCCTGCGAGGGCAACCCTTGTTACCCCTTTTGGTCGGTCAGGCCGAGCCTGAGGAAAGTCACCTCTAGGCCTATAAGCGTTATTACCAAAAGCACCAACCGTCTCGTGACTCGTCACTGCATCCTGCGTACCTGCTATTACCACAGTTAACTCCACCTAACTCTATTATATCATATATCCTGGGACATATCTTTGCCCTCTCATAGTGAATATACAGGGGCACAATTTATGACAGTAGGTACTGTTATCATTATTATCCGGCCTGGTATTTGCAGGCACACCTAATGAGACATTTGTTTCTCTTTACGGAGTACCATGACTTTCTTGACGTAATTATTTATACACCAGAGGTTCAGTGTGTCTCACGTGCTCTCTGCATCTATACACAGCTGCACCATGTCTGAAGGTATTTACCTTTGATACACCTCTTTTTGCCAGCTGATCCCTGTCTAATCACTTGGTTCGAATTTTTGTTAAACAGTATAGTTAACCTTACCTAACTTTATTATATTATATATATATTGGGACATATCTTTGTCCTCTTATAGTGAATGTACAAGGGCATCATTTATGATAGTAGGTATCATTACTACTATTATCCTTTCCTGTGGCTTGGCATTTGCAGGTGTTCTTAGTGAGACATTTGTTTCTCTTTACGGTGTACTATGACTCTCTTGATGTAATTTTTTATACATCAGTCTACTTTTACCTGCTGTCCCATGTCTTTTTGTGCTGTACATGGTTTGTAATATATGTAAATTATTATTAATAAGCTTCAAAATAATTTTGATACTTATTTTCTGTTATCCTCTAATTTTTGATCTGGGATTTTTTGAGCACTTGCTAATACGACTATAATATTGTGATTAGTGATGAGCGAGTATACTCGTTGCTCAGGTTTTCCAGAGCATGCTCGGGTGTCCTCCGAGTATTTTGGCTTGCGCGGAGATTTAGATTCCGTATCTCATCTGCATGATTTGTGACTGCTAGACAGCCTGAATACATGTGTGTAATGTGTGGAATGCCTGTTTGATAGGGAATTCCACACATGTATTCAGCCTGTCTGCAAGTCGCAAATCATGCAGATAAGACAACGAAAACTAAATCTCCGAGCACGCCATAATACTCGGAGTTCACCCGAGTATACTCGCTCATCACAAATTGTGATGATTTACTTGTGATTCTTGGGTATTGAGCCCGTATGGTTGACAATCATTTGGAGTAATCGCTATATTTGACCCCTTGAATCCCTGACTTTTTTCTGTTTTTCTGTTTTCTTATTTACTACGATTAGATAGCTCTCCCTCCCCCTTCCGGTCAGTTTTTCTTTCCTAGGTCTTATTTACATCTATTTGGTTGTGGAACCCATGGTATGGCTATTGTCCAAAGTATCTTAGGAGCAGTTTTTCAAATTGACAATGCCAGACCACTTGTTGCTTGTACTATTGTGAGCAGACTGTGTGTTCTAAACGTGCTACAATAGCTTGCAGCGCCGCTGGACTTGCCTCCTATTGCACATATCTGGGACTTCATTGATTGGTAATTGTAAAGGAAGCTGCCAGCAGTGCATCTTGATGATTTGCACTAGTGCATTCAACGCGGCAGTACATTCCTCACAACCATTAATCACCTCACTGATAGCAGTCAAGAAGTATAAGGGCGGAAGTGTGGCAGCTCAGACTCCATACTGAATAAATTGAGATGTTTTGATAATATATTCTCCATTTTTCCAACATTGCCAGATCATTATCCTGTCTATCCATCCTGTGATTTCCGTAACTCCACAACATTTACTTCTAGGTGTTTCCATGTTAATGCTGAGGAAGTAAATCAACGCTGCGTGGTTTTTCTGTTATACTTTATCTTTGCATGCGATTGACATGATTGTAAGATAACCAATGGAAGAATTGGCCATGACTACAAAAATCGCAACAGAAATACTCCTATGGCACACAGAAGAACATGAAGTACCAGTCCAATACTTATTTGTAAAATCAAATAACTTTTATTACATCAAAAAGGCATATAAATATACATGTAAATTCCGTATATCAAAATCAACAAGGATATTTATAGAGTGGGGTGGGTATACAAAAAGTATATCTGGGTCTTAGTCTAACATATAGAGGTGGGGGAGCAATCAAGATTAGTAAATTCCACCATTACTTCAAGTGCTATTACATCAGTACAGGGCACAAAGTACCATTAGTCTGCCTTTTGCTGTGGGATCCAATCAATACCAACAGAAATAAAGAACATCCTGCACCTTTATCAATTAGTCATATACAAAATAGCTCTTACCCATAGTACCTCCCTAAGACACCAAGACACGCAGTCTGTGCTGCCTTTTCACACTATGCCCTCATAATGCCCACCACGTTGTCCGTTCCAAACTGTAACCCCTCCTCACACTGTCCCCCTACAGGGTGTGATGGTCACCACAGCCGCCCATACAATATGTTTGGCATTATGGTAGCTGGGAAAGTCCAATTGACAATTTGTGGGGTGTGGGTTGCCAGAAGCACAAGCTGGCCACAGTGTATGGGGGCACTACAATATATGGAGGCTTTACACTGTATGGGTGCACAATGTATGGGCACTAAACTGGCACATTTGCAGTTTTCCAGAAAAAAACCCTCTAGTGGATGTCACCAAATAGTCACTGCAACCATGCATGAATTCATTGAAAGGTGCAGTTTCTAAAATAGGGTCATTCTGAAGTTTTTCTGCTGTTCTGGCACCTTAAGGGCTCTGCAAACTATTTTAGCAAAATCTGTGCTCCAGAGCCAAATAGCGCTCCTTCCTTCTCAGCCCTGACGTGTGACGAAAAAGTAGTTTCTGAAGATAAATTGTGCATCACTGCATTTGAGAGAAATATGCGCAATAAATTGTGGGGTACAGTTTCACCTATTAACCGTTGTGTAACTGATACATTTGCAGCAAATAAAAACAAAATTTTTACCACTAAAAAGTTATATTTCAATATCCTAATATTGTACAATTCTGTTAGGCACCTGTGAATTCAAAATACTCACCAAACCCCAACATGAAATCCTTAAGTAGTGAAGTTTCCAATGTGGGGTCACTTGTGAGGGTTCATGCTGATCTAGCATCTCAGGGGCTAAGCGTATGGAGCCCACAATTTATTAAAATTGAATCTGCATTCTAAAAGCCAAGTAGCGCTTATTCCCATCTGATCCTTGCCATGTGCTCAAGCAGCAGTAAACAACCACATATGGGGTAATGCCATGTTTGGCAAAAATTGCATAACAAATTATGGGGTCCATTTTCTCCTATTAGCCTATTACTAGTGGAAATTATAAATTTGGTGCAAAGACAGTATTTTAGTAGAAAAAATGTAATTTTTTTCACAACTAAATGTTATAAAGTTTTGCGGTTAAAGTCAAAGGTACTCAGTACACCACTAAATGAACTCCTTAAAGGGTCTAGTTTCCTAAACCTGGTCATTTGTGGGTCTTCCTGCTGTGTTGGTACCTCAGGGGCTCTTCAAATGAGACATGGTGTCTGCAACCTATTCCAGCCTAATTTGCATTCCAAATACCAAATGACACTTCTTCCCTTCCGAGCCCTGCCGTTTGTCCAAACAGAACTTTTTGTCTACTTGTGGGGTATCGCTGCGCTCAAAATAAAGTGGGTAACAAACTGTAGGGTTGGGGTTAAAGCAACATTTGGAAAAAACAGAACACTTTTAATCTATCAAATTCTGTGACGTACATTTTTTTGAAATGCTCACTATATCCCTGGATAAAATTCTTGAGACGTGCAGTTCCTAAAATAGGGTCACTTTTTGGGGGATACTGCTGTTTATGCACCTTAGGGATTCTGCAAATGCGACATGGTGCCCGCAATCTATTTAATCCAAATTTCTGTTCCAAAATTCAAATATTGCTCCTTCCCTTTCGAGCCCTGCCGTTTGAATCATAAAAACGATACTACATTTCTAATTGGACATTATTATTACACCTACTACATATTGGGATAGGATCTTGGAGATGGGAATACCCCTTTCAGTTGCTTTGTTTAGGGGCACTCTGTCACGATCCATTTTTGGAATGCATTGATGAAGTGAGCTGGGACAGCTCAGGAAACGCGTAGGCACCAATAAAGTTCCTTGAATTATACCTACAGCAGCGCAGTGTATCATTGCACCTTAAAGCCATCTTCATTCACAAGTCTTTGGACCCTGTGCAGACTGCAGCAGCTGTTTCATGCGTTTGTAGGTGTTGTGACCAAAGCTTCACAACCCTATCAGGTGAGTCTCCATTGCAATTGTGTTTTAAAGATATCACACAGTGGATGCGCCCTGTTTTGTTTCTTTTATTTTTGGATCTATGGCAGATCTGGATTCTCACATATAAACTTTTTTCCTTTCTGGCCATCGGGGGTTAATGTCTATTTTTCCCCCCGGTGGCTGCTGGTGTAATTACATTGCCGCTGGTGAGTTTGCTGATGCAGGTGGTGACCATTCCCACCTTCCTTTAAAATGTCACCTGATGCATCAGCTGACTGTTGGTAATACAGGTCCTTTTGGATACCAACCGTGCTGAAGACAGGAGGTTGCTGGTGCAGTGGTGCTTCAGGTGAATGCTGGTATCTGGTGCCTTACTCTGCTATGCGATGCATTGCAGCAGAGAAAGCTAAGTGTGGTTTTTGTTACCCTGCTCCTTTTTGCTGTCTGTCTATCCTTACCTTGTGTTGTATTAGAGCAGCGGTGGGACCAGTGTCTTCACTTGCCAATTCCCTACTTAGGGATAGGTGCAGGGCAAGTGAGGGCTAAGGTATTCTGCTTGGCGACAGGTTGAAAGAACCTGTATAGGGACGCTAGTAAGAGCAGGGCACATCCTCAGGAGAGTGTAGGAGGTGTCAATTTCCCCATTCTCTATCGCAGGGCCCACCGTTGTAATTGTGTCCCCGGTGTTCCCTTGTTTATTTTACCGTTTAGTGACTGACCGATTGTTGGGTCGTGTCACACAGGGCCAGTCACTTCGTGACACACTCTCACAGGTATTATTTGAGTGTGTTATTATTATTACTACATTATTTTAAATTGTTAAAATTAACAAGCGCAACACCGGAAAAGGAATATTCAGTACATATATACAGCATACACACACAACACTGTACAGGGACATGAGGAAGTGCAGTTATATGTACAAAATGCTGTGGTATAATAGTATATATAAATTGTTAGATCCTGGATAGATACAGGATGATTTTTGTCCTGTCAATCAATCAAGTGTACACTACATTGAAATAAATATTCCTGCACTGCTCTCATGGTACACCAGTAGAATTAAACCTTTTGTGTGAAGATAGTGGTACAGGATTGTTGTAATAAAAAACCAAGTGATCTTCATTTTATTCTTCATAAGTCCTTACTCATTAGATATTGAAGCAAATGTGTGGTATTACAGTCATGACTGAAAGTGTTGGCACCCTTGAAATTGTTCCAGAAAATGAAATTTCTTCCAGAAAATTACTGCAATTTCAGGTTTTGCTCGTACACATGTTTATTTCCTGTGTACTGGAACAACACAAAAATAAACAGAGAAAAAATCCAAATTGGACATAATTTCACACAAAATCCCGTAAATGGGAAAGAAAGAATTGTTGGCACACAACTTAATATTTGGTTGCACACCCTTTGGAATGAATGACTACAATCAATGGCTTCCTATAACCGTTAACAAACTTCTTACATTTCTCAACTGGAATTTTAGACCACTCTTTTTTCACAAACTGTTCCAGGTCTCTCATATTTGAAGGATGCCTTCTCCCAACAAAACCAATCACCATGAGGAAACATCCTGACCAACACAAGTTAGATGACAAATGCACTAGCAGGATGCAGCTGGCCTCCATTATAAGCTGGGGCAGCACAGGTGCAAACTACTGATAATAGCAGCCACTCATAGACTTACTTTTTTGATTTTTTTATGTTCAAGTATTTAGAATAGGACTCGCAAGCATGAGGACCCTTGATGTTGGGTTGCGAGCATCTTTATTTTGGCCAAAATATCAATGTAATTACCATATGCAGTATTATCTTTCATCTTTTTTGCACTATTTACCTTTTTTGCAGGATGCGGACGGGCTTCTTTTTGATGTCTGGTATACTGGGGCGCTATTCCTAATGTGTTGCATTTTTTTGGTGCTGGGCAGACTGCCTAATTTTGGGCATCATCAATTGGCTGCAAACCAGACACCTTGCATCATGCATATCTATGTGAATGGCGTCCTATGCAAGTCCTATTAGTGTGCATGGTTTGCTACTAGACAGCCACCCCTCCATAATTTGTTATTTCTGTGAGTGGCTGCCAGAGGCGTATCTAGGCTTTCTGGCACCCGGGGCAAGAATTCGGTTCGGCTCCAAATACCCCCACATATTAACCCCCATCCCCATTCATTAACCCACACACACATTAACCCCCATCCCCACTCATTAACGCCCCCACACATTAATCCCCATCCCCATTCATTAACCCCCGGCACACATTAATCCCCATCCCCATTCATTAACCCCCGCACACATTAACCCAATCCCCACTCATTAACCCCATCACATTAAATAACCCCCATCTCCTCTCCAAATCCCCCCACACATTAACCCCATGGCATCCCCACTCATTAAACCCCCATCCCCACTCTAAATACCCCCACACATTAACCGCCATCCCCTCAACAAAATCCCCCCATCTCCACTCATTAACTCCCCCTCATCTCCCATCTTCGGTGGTTCTTCAGCTCCACACAGTGGAGCACACTTACCACCAGCGTTTGCTTTGGGCGCCGGGGAGTGACGTCAGCAGCGTGATCACATGACCTGATCACGATGCTGACGTCGCTCTGGCCCGGCGGTCAGAGCTTCAATTGTACAGGCGTCTGTATAGACGCCAGTACAATTGCTCCCTGGGAGCCGGCACGCGCTCCTTCTCTGCGCCGGCTGTCAGCTTGACAGCTGACACAGAGAACCGCCGACTCTCAGGCGGGGGGCGGCAGAATGCAGCCGCCAGGGAGGACACTGCGGACCGCTGCATTAGGCGGCCCGACTGCGCCCCCCTGCTGGCTGCGCCCGGGGCAACTGCCCCGGCTGCCCCCCCCTAGACACGCCACTGGTGGCTGCTATTATCAGTAGTTTGCACCTGGATTTTTTTCACGTACATTTTGGCAAACTGCAGACTAACTTTTCATGTCCTCCTGCCATAGAGTTACATTTCATTCAAATGTTGATGAACAGATCACACTGACACTGATGCACCCTGCGCCTGCAGGACAGCTTGAATTTCTTTGGAACTTGATTTGGGCTGCTTACTCACCATCCGGACTATCCCCCATTGCCACCTTTCATCAATTTTTCTTTGCCGTCCACATTCAGCAAGATTAGCTACAGTGCATGGTACAGTCATATGTAAAAGTTTGGGCACCCCTATTAATGTTAACCTTTTTTCTTTATAACAATTTTGGTTTTTGCAACAGCTATTTCAGTTTTATATATCTAATAACTGATGGACTCAGTTATATTTCTGGATTCAAATGAGGTTTATTGTACTAACAGAAAATGTGCAATCTGCATTTAAACAAAATTTCACTGGTGCAAAAGTATGGGCACCCTTATCATTTTCTTGATTTGAACACTCCTAACTACTTTTTACTGACTTCCTGAAGCACTAAATTAGTTTTGTAACCTCATTGAGCTTTGAACTTCATAGCCAGGTGTATCAAATCATGAGAAAAGGTATTTAAAGTGGCCACTTGCAAGTAGTTCTCCTATTTGATTCTCCTATGAAGAGTGGCATCATGGGCTCCTCAAAACAACTCTCAAATGATCTGAAAACAAAGATTATTCAACATAGCTTTTCAGGGGAAGGATACAAAAAGTTGTCTCAGAGATTTAACCTGTCAGTTTCCACTGTGAGGAACATAGTAAGGAAATGGAAGAACACAGGTACAGTTCTTGTTAAGCCCAGAAGTGGCAGGCCAAGAAAAATATCAGAAAGGCAGAGAAGAAGAATGGTCAGAACAGTCAAGGACAATCCACAGACCACCTCCAAAGACCTGCAGCATCATCTTGCTGCAGATGGTGTCACTGTGCATCGGTCAACAATACAGCGCATGCATAACGCCTTTTTGTATGACCAAACAACTCAATCTTTGTTTCATCAGTCCACAGGACCTTCTTCCAATATGTAACTGGCTTGTCCAAATGTGCTTTTGCATACCTCATGCGACTCTGTTTGTGGCGTGCTTGCAGAAACGGCTTCTTTCACATCACTCTCCCATACAGCTTCTCCTTGTGCGAAGTGCGCTGTATTGTTGCCCGATGCACAGTGACACCATCTGCAGCAAGATGATGCTGCAGGTCTTTGGAGGTGGTCTGTGGATTGTCCTTGACTGTTCTCACCATTCTTCTTCTCTGCCTTTCTGATATTTTTCTTGGCCTGCCACTTCTGGGCTTAACAAGAACTGTACCTGTGTTCTTCCATTTCCTTACTATGTTCCTCACAGTGGAAACTGACAGGTTAAATCTCTGAGACAACTTTTTGTATCCTTCCCCTGAAAAGCTATGTTGAATAATCTTTGTTTTCAGATCATTTGAGAGTTGTTTTGAGGAGCCCATGATGCCACTCTTCATAGGAGAATCAAATAGGAGAACTACTTGCAAGTGGCCACTTTAAATACCTTTTCTCATGATTTGATACACCTGGCTATGAAGAGCAAAGCTTAATGAGGTCACAAAACCAATTTAGTGCTTCAGGAAGTCAGTAAAAAGTAGTTAGGAGTGTTCAAATCAAGAAAATGATAAGGGTGCCCATACTTTTGCACCGGTGAAATTTTGTTTAAATGCAGATTGCACATTTTCTGTTAGTACAATAAACCTCATTTGAATCCAGAAATATAACTGAGTCCATCAGTTATTAGATATATGAAACTGAAATACCTGTTGCAAAAACCAAAATTGTTATAAAGAAAAAAGGTTAACATTAGAGTTGAGCGACTTTTGGTTTTTTAGGGTCGCGTTTCGTTTCGTGAAACCCGACTTTTCCAAAAGTCGGGTCGAGCAAGATCGTCCGATTATAGGGAAAAGTCGGGGTCGTCCCGAAACACGAAACCCAATGTAAGTCAATGGGGAATAAAAGTCGGCAGTGAGAGGAGGACAGGAAACACACCTACAGTGCCCATTTGAATGCCAAAAGCATCAATTCTTCTTACTTAAGCTTGTCAACCTTAATTAACTTCATAATACAAGTTACGCACTGAAAAATGGGGGTTATTTGGCTAAATTTGTGGGGGGGGGAGGGATGGCTGCAGGTTTTCATGTGCCCTGGGCGAAAGCGCGCCCCTTTAACACATACCACAACTCATCATGCTCCGATACGGCAGAGAAATAGCGGTATAGTACAATGAAAAATACCTCACTTTTTACATCTCATGACGAGGCCCATCTATTTCTCCATACAAAATCATTGGTCCCATATAATGTTTGAAACAGTATATGATGAGCTCCACATAATGCTACAGTATATGTTGGTCCCCATGGATGAAGCTCCACTGTCTTATGGGCCCAAATAATGCTCCAAACATAATGGGCCCCATTTCTAATGCTCTAGTGTATAATGGGCCCTGTAAATGCTGCTCCAGTGTCTGATGTCCACCTTTGGAATGTTAAAGTGTATGGTGGGCCCCATCTATCATTCTCCAGAGTATAGTGCTCCCCAAAAATTGCTGTCCCAACATTGAAAACAATCAAATAAGTCTCCTCGCTAGGGAATCCCTGTACTTGTCTGGACAGGTGCTGTAGCTTGCTTAACAGCTCGCCAGCCGTTCTCACGCCCAGTATGGATTGCACGTGATTGCACAAAGGTTAGAAAGGGTACCGTATCCCTGGATAACATGTATGGATAGCGTACACATTCAAAATATATGTCTATACAGCATGAGGCAGGCTCAGACGGTGTTAGGCCCAGTATGGATTGCACGTCATTGCACAAAGGTTAGAAAGGGTACCGTATCCCTGGATAACATGTATGGATAGCGTACACATTCAAAATATATGTCTATACAGCATGAGGCAGGCTCAGACGGTGTTAGGCCCAGTATGGATTGCACGTCATTGCACAAAGGTTAGAAAGGGTACCGTATCCCCGGATAACATGTATGGATAGCGTACACATTCAAAATATATGTCTATACAGCATGAGGCAGGCTCAGACGGTGTTAGGCCCAGTAAGGATTGCACGTCATTGCACAAAGGTTAGAAGGGGTACCGTATCCCCGGATAACATGTATGGATAGCGTACACATTCAAAATATATGTCTATACAGCATGAGGCAGGCTCAGACGGTGTTAGGCCCAGTATGGATTGCACGTCATTGCACAAAGGTTAGAAGGGGTACCGTATCCCCGGATAACATGTATGGATAGCGTACACATTCAAAATATATGTCTATACAGCATGAGGCAGGCTCAGACGGTGTTAGGCCCAGTATGGATTGCACGTCATTGCACAAAGGTTAGAAAGGGTACCGTATCCCCGGATAACATGTATGGATAGCGTACACATTCAAAATATATGTCTATACAGCATGAGGCAGGCTCAGACGGTGTTAGGCCCAGTATGGATTGCACATCATTGCACAAAGGTTAGAAGGGGTACCGTATCCCCGGATAACATGTATGGATAGCGTACACATTCAAAATATATGTCTATACAGCATGAGGCAGGCTCAGACGGTGTTAGGCCCAGTATGGATTGCACGTCATTGCACAAAGGTTAGAAAGGGTACCATATCCCCGGATAACATGTATGGATAGCGTACACATTCAAAATATATGTCTATACAGCATGAGGCAGGCTCAGACGGTGTTAGGGCCAGTATGGATTGCACGTCATTGCACAAAGGTTAGAAGGGGTACCGTATCCCCGGATAACATGTATGGATAGCGTACACATTCAAAATATATGTCTATACAGCATGAGGCAGGCTCAGACGGTGTTAGGCCCAGTATGGATTGCACGTCATTGCACAAAGGTTAGAAAGGGTACCGTATCCCTGGATAACATGTATGGATAGCGTACACATTCAAAATATATGTCTCAGGAGGCAGGCTCAGACGGTGTCAGGCACAGTATGGATTTGACGGCCCAGATTACACAGCGGAGGAGCAGGGAGAGGTAAAGATTGCAAATGCTGGGGCCCTGGCCAAGCAAGGGGGGCCCACTCGTGGGCATCGGTACTGGCACTGGGCCCCTCATAGTACAGCGGTGTGTCTGACGGCGGGTGTGCACCACCACCGTCAGAGACACTTGATTGCACTATGAGGGACCCTGTGCCAGTGCCCGCGCCCAAGAGTCGGCCTACCCACCTGTCCAGGGCAACGGCACTCGCACGGTGTCGTGCGGTAGGTGGTGACCCCGGCCATGGGGGGGAGGCAGCACAGTTATGGAGTTTTAGAAAGTGGCATATGTTGATGTTGGACATTCAGCTGATGCAAAAGGCGAAATAGGTGAAGTACCAGGAAGAGGTGGACCAAAGCAAGCCATTTTTCTGTCACCCTATGTGTCATCAGGGGAAGGTGGGACAAAATCCTTGGAAACCCATGCGTGGTTCATTTTAATGAAGGTTAGATCATCCACATTTTGGGTTGACAGACGGGTCCTTTTTTCTGTCAGGATTGATCCAGCTGCACTGAAGACTCTTTCCGATAGCACACTTGCAGCTGGGCAAGCGAGCTCCTGTAAGGCATATTGGGCCAATTCAGGCCAGGTGTCCAGTTTAGCGGCCCAATAGTCAAAGGGGAATGACCTGTGTGGGAGAACATCGATATGGGAGGAAAAGTAGTTTGTAACCATAGTTGACAACTGCTGTCTCCTGTCACTTTCCATCAATGCAGTATTACCAGTTGTGTGAGCGGTATTTGAAAAATCAGTCCACAACATTGTCATGAAACCCCTGTCTCCAACGCCACTTCTGCTGTGTGCACCACGAACACCTCTGCCAAGCTGCCCCCGGCCCGTACGGCTCTTGTGAGAACCATCACCGCTGCTGTGTGCTGGGAATGCCTCAAGCAACCGATTTACCAGAGTTGCTTGTTTATTAGCCAATATTAGGTCAAGGTTCTCCTGTGGCATGATGTTTTGTAATTTGCCTTTATAGCGTGGATCCAGGATGCTGGCCAACCAGTAGTCGTCATCGTTCATCATTTTGGCAATGCGGGGGTCCCTTTTTAGGATCCGCAAGGCATAATCTGACATGTGGGCCAATGTTCCCGGTGTCAATGATGCACTGCGAGTGCTGGGTGGAGGAGCACTTTCTGGCAAATCCACATCCCTCCAGTCACGCACAAACCCTGTACCAGACCTTGCCACGCCAACATTTTCACTTGCCCCACGAGATGCATCCTCCTCCCCTAAGTAATCATCCCCATCATCCTCCTCCTCCTCCTCCTCTTCCTCCTCCACCTCGTCCAGGAGAGGTCCCTGAGCAGACAATGGCTGAATGTCATCAAGGATTCCCTCCTCCTCTTCCTCCTCATCAACATTGGCTGCAGACGCCTGCTCCTTAAGGTGCGTCAAAGTTTGCATGAGCAGACGCATAAGTGGGATGCTCATGCTTAGGATGGCGTCGTCTGCGCTTACCAGCCGTGTGCATTCCTCAAAACACTGAAGGACTTTACAAAGGTCTTTCAGCTTCGACCACTGCACGCCTGTCAACTCCATGTCTGCTCTCAAAGTGCCTGGCCGTGTATCCTCCCACAAATGCATTATGGCCTGCCTCTGCTCGCACAGCCGCTCCACCATGTGCAGGGTGGAGTTCCACCTTGTTGCAATGTCGATAATGAGGCGGTGGTTGGGAAGGTGGAGCAATCGCTGCAGCTTCTGCATACGAACGGAGTGTACAGGCGACCGGCGGATGTGCGCGCACAGTCTTCGCACCTTCTGGAGCAGGGCTGTTAACTCCGGATAATTTTTGAGGAAACACTGCACCACCAGGTTCAAGGTGTGAGCCAAGCAAGGTATGTGGCTGAGTTTTGAAAGGGCTATGGCTGCCACAAAATTACGGCCGTTATCACTAACTACCTTGCCTGCCTCAAGATGTACACTGCCCAGCCATGACTCAGTTTGTCGCTTCAAGTACTCGGCCAGCACCTCGGCGGTGTGTCTGTCGCCCAAACACATCATCTGCAACACAGCCTGCTGACGCTTTCCACTAGCTGCTCGATAGGGAGACACATCGTGTGCAACAGTGGCAGCTGCAGATGGAGTGCTCGTACGACTGCGCTCTGTGGACGAGCATTCGCTTCTGGAGGAGGAGGAGGCGGAGGAGGGTCGAACGCCTACAGCCAACTGTTTCCTATACCGTGGGCTAGGCAGCACTGTCCCACCACCGATGTCCCCTGTGGACCCTGCATCCACCACATTAACCCAGTGCGCAGTGATGGACACGTAACGGCCCTGGCCATGCCGACTGGACCATGCATCAGTTGTGAGGTGCACCTTTCCGCTCACTGACTGCTTGAGTGCATGGACAATGCGGTCTTTCACATGATGGTGGAGGGCTGGGATGGCTTTGCGAGAGAAGAAGTGGCGACTGGGTAGGTCATAGCGTGGTACTGCATAGGCCATGAGTTCGCGGAAAGCTGTGCTTTCCACCAACCGAAAGGGCATCATCTCAAACGAGATTAGTTTGGCAATGTGGGCGTTCAAACCCAGTGTACGCGGATGAGAGACTGAGTACTTTCTTGACCTACTCATAGTGTCTGGGAGGGTGAGCTGGACTTGAGAGCTGCATATGGTGGAAGTAGCGGTGGACAGGGCGGACTGAGAGAGGGTTGATGATGGTGATGGAGTTGGTGTTCTTTCTGATGGCCTAGAATCAGTCTTTCGTTGATATAACAGTGGGATTCCCTGACTGCTGTGGCCTTGCAACGACACCTCAACATTTGCTGCTGTGCTAACCGGTGGGCTTACAGTGGGGGAAACAATGTAGCGTTGCTGACTACCTTCGTTGTGATCAGTTGCACATGTGGCACTTGAGGTTTGGTGTTGTGTCCACGCTTGCAAGTGCATGCTGGTTAAATGTCTAAGCATGCAACTGGTATTCAAATTTTTCAGATTTTTCCCTCGGCTAAAGGTCTTTGCGCACTTCTTACAGATAACCTTGGCCTGATCATGAGGATTTTGTTCAAAAAAGTGCCACACTGCACTCTTCCTACTTTGGCAGACATTTTGCGGCCTAGCACGCTGTGATCTTTTCATCCTCTGGACAAGCTGTCCAGCAACTCTTTTGATGTTTGGAACCTGTCTTTGGAGTGCTCCGGGCCTGCCAGATAACAGCTGTTGCGATGTCGATGTCTGCTGTGGATGCTCCTCATCTGAGCTATTGGAAGCAGCACCCTCTTCCCCCAATGGATGCCAATCTGGGTCAACAACTGGGTCATCCATCACCTCCTCTTCTATGTCATGTGCACCTTCCTCTGTGTCACCGTGTATGGTGGTATAGTGTGCGGGAAGGGGCACCTGAGTCTCATCAGGGTCAGAATCTGGCTCTGTACACTGCGAGGACAATGTAGTGCTCTGAGTGAATGTACCAGCAGAATCATCCATCAGCGGCTGTGCATCAGTGCACTCCATGTCAGATTCATCTTGGCCTGGGTAATTCACCATTTCACTTGATAATCCAGGCATGGTATGTGAAAACAGCTCCATGGAGTAATCAGTAGTATGGCCTGCGTCATCCTTCAATCTTGGTTGGGGTGAAGGACACAAGGAAAGGTGTGGTTCATGAACATGAGCCTCCAATGACGACTCAGTGCTTTTACTTTTTACAACTGAAGAAGAGGAGGCGATAGAGCTGGAGGCTGAGTCAGCAATGTAAGACAAAACTTTTTCCTGATGCTCTGCCTTTAAAAGCGGTTTGCCAACTCCTAGAAAACTAAGCGTTCGAGGCCTTATGTAGCCAGACGATGACGCAGGGTCAGCACCTCCTGCATTCGGTCCTATTTTGCTCTTGCCACTACCATCAGATCCACCACCAACACCATCATTACCAGCTGCCAACCCCCGCCCAATTCCACGGCCTCTTCCACCAGCCTTCCTCATTTTTGGTAGAAATGTAGACAAAATCCAACAAACTATATAGTAATGTAAAACAAGGTACAAGGTGTCTATAGGACAGGGGAGTTTTAGAATTTCTGCACACACTTGTGGACAGTGGACACTTGTGGATTGTGTGAGGCCCACTGATATCTGAGCGCTATGTGACACGCTCGATGGCACAGCTGCCTGTGACCAAAGTGACGAGAGGATAATGGAGATTTTGAATCTCTGCGTACACTTTTGGACACTGGACACTTGTGGATTGTGTGCGGCCCACTGATATCTGAGCGCTATGTGACACGCTCGATGGCACAGCTGCCTGTGACCAAAGTGACGAGAGGATAATGGAGATTTTGAATCTCTGCGTACACTTTTGGACACTGGACACTTGTGGATGGTGTGAGGCCCACTGATATCTGAGCGCTATGTGACACGCTCGATGGCACAGCTGCCTGTGACCAAAGTGACGAGAGGATAATGGAGATTTTGAATCTCTGCGTACACTTTTGGACACTGGACACTTGTGGATTGTGTGAGGCCCACTGATATCTGAGCGCTATGTGACACGCTCGATGGCACAGCTGCCTGTGACCAAAGTGACGAGAGGATAATGGAGATTTTGAATCTCTGCGTACACTTTTGGACACTGGACACTTGTGGATTGTGTGAGGCCCACTGATATCTGAGCGCTATGTGACACGCTCGATGGCACAGCTGCCTGTGACCAAAGTGACGAGAGGATAATGGAGATTTTGAATCTCTGCGTACACTTTTGGACACTGGACACTTGTGGATTGTGTGAGGCCCACTGATATCTGAGCGCTATGTGACACGCTCGATGGCACAGCTGCCTGTGACCAAAGTGACGAGAGGATAATGGAGATTTTGAATCTCTGCGTACACTTTTGGACACTGGACACTTGTGGATTGTGTGCGGCCCACTGATATCTGAGCGCTATGTGACACGCTCGATGGCACAGCTGCCTGTGACCAAAGTGACGAGAGGATAATGGAGATTTTGAATCTCTGCGTACACTTTTGGACACTGGACACTTGTGGATGGTGTGAGGCCCACTGATATCTGAGCGCTATGTGACACGCTCGATGGCACAGCTGCCTGTGACCAAAGTGACGAGAGGATAATGGAAATTTTGAATCTCTGCGTACACTTTTGGACACTGGACACTTGTGGATTGTGTGAGGCCCACTGATATCTGAGCGCTATGTGACACGCTCGATGGCACAGCTGCCTGTGACCAAAGTGACGAGAGGATAATGGAGATTTTGAATCTCTGCGTACACTTTTGGACACTGGACACTTGTGGATTGTGTGAGGCCCACTGATATCTGAGCGCTATGTGACACGCTCGATGGCACAGCTGCCTGTGACCAAAGTGACGAGAGGATAATGGAGATTTTGAATCTCTGCGTACACTTTTGGACACTGGACACTTGTGGATTGTGTGAGGCCCACTGATATCTGAGCGCTATGTGACACGCTCGATGGCACAGCTGCCTGTGACCAAAGTGACGAGAGGATAATGGAGATTTTGAATCTCTGCGTACACTTTTGGACACTGGACACTTGTGGATTGTGTGAGGCCCACTGATATCTGAGCGCTATGTGACACGCTCGATGGCACAGCTGCCTGTGACCAAAGTGACGAGAGGATAATGGAGATTTTGAATCTCTGTGTACACTTTTGGACACTGGACACTTGTGGTTGGTGTGAGGCCCACTGATATCTGAGCGCTATGTGACACGCTCGATGGCACAGCTGCCTGTGACCAAAGTGACGAGAGGATAATGGAGATTTTGAATCTCTGCGTACACTTTTGGACACTGGACACTTGTGGATGGTGTGAGGCCCACTGATATCTGAGCGCTATGTGACACGCTCGATGGCACAGCTGCCTGTGACCAAAGTGACGAGAGGATAATGGAGATTTTGAATCTCTGCGTACACTTTTGGACACTGGACACTTGTGGATTGTGTGAGGCCCACTGATATCTGAGCGCTATGTGACACGCTCGATGGCACAGCTGCCTGTGACCAAAGTGACGAGAGGATAATGGAGATTTTGAATCTCTGCGTACACTTTTGGACACTGGACACTTGTGGATTGTGTGCGGCCCACTGATATCTGAGCGCTATGTGACACGCTCGATGGCACAGCTGCCTGTGACCAAAGTGACGAGAGGATAATGGAGATTTTGAATCTCTGCGTACACTTTTGGACACTGGACACTTGTGGATGGTGTGAGGCCCACTGATATCTGAGCGCTATGTGACACGCTCGATGGCACAGCTGCCTGTGACCAAAGTGACAAGAGGATAATGGAGATTTTGAATCTCTGCGTACACTTTTGGACACTGGACACTTGTGGATTGTGTGAGGCCCACTGATATCTGAGCGCTATGTGACACGCTCGATGGCACAGCTGCCTGTGACCAAAGTGACGAGAGGATAATGGAGATTTTGAATCTCTGCGTACACTTTTGGACACTGGACACTTGTGGATTGTGTGAGGCCCACTGATATCTGAGCGCTATGTGACACGCTCGATGGCACAGCTGCCTGTGACCAAAGTGACGAGAGGATAATGGAGATTTTGAATCTCTGCGTACACTTTTGGACACTGGACACTTGTGGATTGTGTGAGGCCCACTGATATCTGAGCGCTATGTGACACGCTCGATGGCACAGCTGCCTGTGACCAAAGTGACGAGAGGATAATGGAGATTTTGAATCTCTGCGTACACTTTTGGACACTGGACACTTGTGGATTGTGTGAGGCCCACTGATATCTGAGCGCTATGTGACACGCTCGATGGCACAGCTGCCTGTGACCAAAGTGACGAGAGGATAATGGAGATTTTGAATCTCTGTGTACACTTTTGGACACTGGACACTTATGGATGGTGTGAGGCCCACTGATATCTGAGCGCTATGTGACACGCTCGATGGCACAGCTGCCTGTGACCAAAGTGACGAGAGGATAATGGAGATTTTGAATCTCTGCGTACACTTTTGGACACTGGACACTTGTGGATTGTGTGAGGCCCACTGATATCTGAGCGCTATGTGACACGCTCGATGGCACAGCTGCCTGTGACCAAAGTGACGAGAGGATAATGGAGATTTTGAATCTCTGCGTACACTTTTGGACACTGGACACTTGTGGATTGTGTGAGGCCCACTGATATCTGAGCGCTATGTGACACGCTCGATGGCACAGCTGCCTGTGACCAAAGTGACGAGAGGATAATGGAGATTTTGAATCTCTGCGTACACTTTTGGACACTGGACACTTGTGGATGGTGTGAGGCCCACTGATATCTGAGCGCTATGTGACACGCTCGATGGCACAGCTGCCTGTGACCAAAGTGACGAGAGGATAATGGAGATTTTGAATCTCTGCGTACACTTTTGGACACTGGACACTTGTGGATTGTGTGAGGCCCACTGATATCTGAGCGCTATGTGACACGCTCGATGGCACAGCTGCCTGTGACCAAAGTGACGAGAGGATAATGGAGATTTTGAATCTCTGCGTACACTTTTGGACACTGGACACTTGTGGATTGTGTGAGGCCCACTGATATCTGAGCGCTATGTGACACGCTCGATGGCACAGCTGCCTGTGACCAAAGTGACGAGAGGATAATGGAGATTTTGAATCTCTGCGTACACTTTTGGACACTGGACACTTGTGGATTGTGTGAGGCCCACTGATATCTGAGCGCTATGTGACACGCTCGATGGCACAGCTGCCTGTGACCAAAGTGACGAGAGGATAATGGAGATTTTGAATCTCTGCGTACACTTTTGGACACTGGACACTTGTGGATTGTGTGAGGACCACTGATATCTGAGCGCTATGTGACACGCTCGATGGCACAGCTACCTGTGACCAAAGTGACGAGAGGATAATGGAGATTTTGAATCTCTGCGTACACTTTTGGACACTGGACACTTGTGGATGGTGTGAGGCCCACTGATATCTGAGCGCTATGTGACACGCTCGATGGCACAGCTGCCTGTGACCAAAGTGACAAGAGGATAATGGAGATTTTGAATCTCTGCGTACACTTTTGGACACTGGACACTTGTGGATGGTGTGAGGCCCACTGATATCTGAGCGCTATGTGACACGCTCGATGGCACAGCTGCCTGTGACCAAAGTGACGAGAGGATAATGGAGATTTTGAATCTCTGCGTACACTTTTGGACACTGGACACTTGTGGATGGTGTGAGGCCCACTGATATCTGAGCGCTATGTGACACGCTCGATGGCACAGCTGCCTGTGACCAAAGTGACGAGAGGATAATGGAGATTTTGAATCTCTGCGTACACTTTTGGACACTGGACACTTGTGGATGGTGTGAGGCCCACTGATATCTGAGCGCTATGTGACACGCTCGATGGCACAGCTGCCTGTGACCAAAGTGACGAGAGGATAATGGAGATTTTGAATCTCTGCGTACACTTTTGGACACTGGACACTTGTGGATGGTGCGAGGCCCACTGATATCTGAGCGCTATGTGACACGCTCGATGGCACAGCTGCCTGTGACCAAAGTGACGAGAGGATAATGGAGATTTTGAATCTCTGCGTACACTTTTGGACACTGGACACTTGTGGATGGTGTGAGGCCCACTGATATCTGAGCGCTATGTGACACGCTCGATGGCACAGCTGCCTGTGACCAAAGTGACGAGAGGATAATGGAGATTTTGAATCTCTGCGTACACTTTTGGACACTGGACACTTGTGGATGGTGTGAGGCCCACTGATATCTGAGCGCTATGTGACACGCTCGATGGCACAGCTGCCTGTGACCAAAGTGACGAGAGGATAATGGAGATTTTGAATCTCTGCGTACACTTTTGGACACTGGACACTTGTGGATGGTGTGAGGCCCACTGATATCTGAGCGCTATGTGACACGCTCGATGGCACAGCTGCCTGTGACCAAAGTGACGAGAGGATAATGGAGATTTTGAATCTCTGCGTACACTTTTGGACACTGGACACTTGTGGATGGTGTGAGGCCCACTGATATCTGAGTGCTATGTGACACGCTCGATGGCACAGCTGCCTGTGACCAAAGTGACGAGAGGATAATGGAGATTTTGAATCTCTGCGTACACTTTTGGACACTGGACACTTGTGGATGGTGTGAGGCCCACTGATATCTGAGCGCTATGTGACACGCTCGATGGCACAGCTGCCTGTGACCAAAGTGACGAGAGGATAAGGGAGATTGGATTGCTTTTAAAAAAGCAGTTTGCGGAGCAGTGGGTAAACAGCAATGCCAGCGTGTCAGGAAGCCTTAAAAGGCAGCCCAACAACCAACACCACTGATACACCACAATATAGCCTCCCCTTGCACTGCACACATAGTGACTTGTGTGTTGTGCAGGCCAAATCGCTAGCAGCAGAAGCAGTTTTTTTGTCTTCTTCCCTGCCTAACGCTCTCCCTACAGAATCAGCAGCAACCTCTCCCTATACTAAGATCGGCAGAAGTAAGATGGCGGTCGGCGTGCACGCCCTTTTATACCCCCTGTGACGCCCACCAAAGCAAGCCAATCACTTGCATGCCCTTCTGAAAGATGGTGGTGACCCGTGCCTATGTCATCACGTTGCCCACAGTGTCCGTGGATCCTGATTGGCTGAAAAAGAGCGCAAAACAAACTTTTGAAACGCGACTTTGGCGCGTAAGTCGCCGACCTCGTGGCCGACCTCATCCTAGGGTTGGGTTTCGTTTCATGAAACCCGACTTTGCCAAAAGTCGGCGACTTTTGAATTTTTTCGACCCGTTTCGCTCAACTCTAGTTAACATTAATAGGGGTGGCCAAACTTTTACATATGACTGTATGTAAACTTCTTGATTATGTTTTGTTTTGTGGGCAAAGGAACATCAAGATCTCTGGAGATGGACTTGTAACATTAAGATTGTTGATATTTTTCAACAATTTTGGTTCTCAAGTCTTTCTGTTTTACATGCTTAGGCTAGGTTCACATTTGTGTATATGTGCGCAGCGTATCAACAGCATGCGCAAATGCATGTAAAAATGCATGCCAATACAGCATTTTTTATCTGCATCAACTTACGCACGATGTCAAAAAATGCTGCATTTGCATGCACTTTGGAATGCATTTGCGTTATTTATGCGCATGCCTTCAATAGGACAATGCTTTTCCAAGAGAATTTCCTTGACACAAGCCACGTCCAATGGGCGTGTCTCATGGTAATTCTCTATATAGA
Organism: Dendrobates tinctorius; assembly: GCF_039654945.1. Lineage (NCBI taxonomy): Eukaryota > Metazoa > Chordata > Amphibia > Anura > Dendrobatidae > Dendrobates > Dendrobates tinctorius. The sequence goes on from NW_027361728.1 coordinate 36,430,231, forward strand.
CTCTTGTACAGATGAAATCCTCATATTTTGCTACTGTATTCTGCTGCAAGACGGATCTTCGCATGGAGAGTTTATATCGTAATCTGGATTTGGATTTGAACTTGGCTTATGCCTTTGCTGTTGCTTGTAATGAAGAAAGAAAAAGAGAAATACGGAGAAGACGTCGTCATCGCTACTGGCAACACCCCATCGTTGAAGTCCGAGAGAGGAGTTGAGCCTACCTCTCATTGTACACCGAGCTGCGTGCAAACCCTGAGAAGTTTTTCAACTACACGAGGATGTCGGATCAGAGCTTCGATGACTTGCTGCATCAAGTGTGAGGATCCATCGCCAGGCACCATGACACATAGCTATGTCGAGCAAATCCTGCTGAGGAACATCTCTTGGTGACCCTAAGGTATGTCATTTTGAAAAAGAGACACCTGTTGTCAGGATCCTGTCATCACAGGTCCTTCACACACTTACAAAGCCTTTTACTATAGGCGTTTTCAGACACACCCCTGGGTGGATTTGTAGGTAACCAGAACCCGCCCATCTCTCTAGTTACCTGAAGACTTCTCCCTTACACTTAGAAACAACACCTCAGCAATGATATTGCTGATCACAAATACACAAGTCTCCATCTTAAAGTCACCCACTTTGAGATACATAACTATCCTTCAGGATTCTGCCACTCATCCATTATCTTGGGATATCCACACAGCGCCCCCTAGTGGACACAGTGGTCATTACACCACATGGCCCATACCCCTTCCAATGAACTAGGTACTGTACTGACCGCCGTACCAACCTAGAATCTACGATGTGACCAATCTCATATTCCACATGTCCCTCAACCGAAACCGGAGGAGCAGCGGACTCGGATTCTCCCCGGACTGCTTCAAAACGCTTCAATAGAGATCTATGGAAGATGTTAGGGATCTTGAAAGAGGGTGGAAGGCACAGCTTGTACGCTACTGGGTTGATTTTTTCCACAATCTTGTGCGGGCCAATGAATTTGCGTCCCAACGTGGCCGGCGGAATCTTTAACTTAATGTTTTGCATGGAGAGCCAAACTTTCTCTCCAACCTGATACATGGGAACAGGTGTTCGTTTCCTGTCCACGAAAAACTTATACGTGCCTTGAGACCTAGATATACGCCGCTGGACTTCTTCCCATGTATCTTTTAACCGCTGAACAGAGTCCTCAGCCCCGGGACACCCAGAATCCAGATGAGAAAATTCACCAAAATGAGGACTGAACCCATAGTTGATCACGAAAGGGGACATACCAGTGGATTGACTCACCCGACTATTGAAGGCAAATTCAGCCAACGGCAGTATATCACACCAGTCATTTTGTCTAGCAGACGTCAGACATCTGAGGATCTGTTCCAGAGACTGATTAGTGCATTCCGTCTGACCATTACTCTCAGGATGGTATGTGGACAAAAAGGACAGAGATATCCCTAATTTTTTTGCAGAAAGCACGCCAAAACTTAGCCACAAACTGCACACCACTATCAGACACCACATTCAGGGGTACCCCATGCAAGCGGATCACATACTGCACAAACAATCTGGATAAGGTCTCAGCTGAAGGTAATGCGGACAGGGGAACAAAATGAGCCTGCTTTGAAAATCTGTCCACCACTACCCATACCACCGTATTACCCCTGGAAGAGGGAAGATTGGTAATAAAATCCATGCACAGGTGGGTCCATGGTCTTTCGGGAATTTCCAAGGGCATCAGCTCCCCCGCCGGCTGGCTATGGGAGCTTTTAGAACGAGCCAGAGCTTGCTGCTCCAGAGATAAACCCTGAAACATCTGAGTCAGACTTTTCATCTGGTCAGCCAGAGACTATATGGGATCCATAACTCTCTGCACAAAAACCCCCAAAAACGTAATGGTCAGTTATAATGTCAGGATCCTGTCAGCGCCGGCGTGCAGCCTCCGCTGAGCAGGGACTCACCCGCACTGTAGGGGGGCCCAGGGTCAGGTACAGCCGGAAAGTACAGATACACAGGACCTGTGGACGCTGAAGTTTAGCAAGAAATCACAGGACCTACGGTGATGTGACTGCAAGGGGGCGGGGTTAGCGTCCTGCTTTCAGAGATGGCAGGACACTATACAAAAACACTCAGAGTCAGGCAAAACGGAGGTCATACACAGAGATATCAGTAAAGTACCAGGGATGAGACAGAACGGATAGTCAGGGCCAAGCAGAAGTCAAACCCAAACAGACATAGAAGGTACCAAGCAGAATCCAAAGCAATATCCAGAGAACAGACCGAGTCGTTCACAGAGAATAAAGCAACCAGAACACAGCACAAACTCACACAGGGGTCACCACACAATGCCAAGGGTGAAAGTATAACTGACGGGGGATGGGAGCTTCCTGAGGCTATAAGAAGCTTTCCCAGAACCAATGAGAGGCCACCTTAATAGGTCCCAGGTGTGCAGGTAAGAGTCTGCACTGAGATCAAAACATTAACCCCAGAAGTGCTGGTCACCCAGCACTGGTATCATGACAGTACCCCCCTCTCAACGGGGGGGCCTCTGGACCCCCAAGCTTGCCAGGGTACCTAGCATGGAAAGCCCGAACCAGGCAAACCGCTTGCATCAACCGGGCCGGCACCCATTACCTGTCCTCCGGCTGTGAGGTAGCGCTGTCATTCATGGTTGGGGAACACTCGCTTAGCAGCAAATAAATCACATCCGGTACTGGTTTTTCATAAAACCATATCAGTCCGTGAGGTTTATTCACCATCATAAACCACAGCAGCATTATACAACAGCTTAGCGTCCATTATATAGCTTCACATTACAGCATAGCGTCCATTAAACATGCTATTCAGCCCCAGTGTTATTTCACCCACGTCAGGGTTCCCATATGGCTGTTTCTCCAGGCTGCAGACATCCACTCACTCCTCAGGGACTCTCAGACACTGGCCGCCATTACACACACAGCCGCTCCACAGGCTGTTAGCCAGGAGGTCCTTCTCCTCACAGGACCTTCCAAACTGGACCAATCAGGTCCCAGCATTCACACCTTGTGACCTACCCTGGCCACCTTATATGGTCCATAGCCATGCCCACTGGGTCACATGGTATGACCTCATCACAGGTCCTTCACACACTTACAAAGCCTTTTACTATAGGCATTTTCAGACACACCCCTGGGTGGATTTGTAGGTAACCATAACCCGCCCATCTCTCTAGATACCTGAAGACTTCTCCCTTACACTTAGAAACAACACCTCAGCAATGATATTGCTGATCACACATACACAAGTCTCCATCTCAAAGCCACCCACTTTGAGATACATAACTATCTGTCAGGATTCTGCCACTCATCCGTTCTCTTGGAACATCCACACAGCACCCCCTAGTGGACACAGTGGTCATTACACCACATACCCCGCCCCTCTGTTCAAACTTGTGGGGTTGAACACACAATCTTACACCAGGATCTCGAGACCGGGCACTCATTACACCTTGCCCCATAGGTCGAGAGAACCGTCTCCCTCTGTCATCTGGCCTCATTTCTACGTTAGGCCTCCCCCGCCCCCAGGGGTCAAAATATCGGTCATTGTCTTTGACCCTCCAGTTGCAGCCTGTCTGCGTCATCAGACACTGTTTAGTCACCACCCTCCTAGAGTGCGCTTCGTCACCTGAACGTTCTCCCACTGACCGGCTCTCCCGGTTGGTACGGTCATCATTCTTAATCGGTCCTACTGTCTGGCCTGAGTCTGACTCATTCAGCGTCTCACAGGAACTAATTTCTCTCAGCTTTGCACGGCCCATCGAACTGTCACTTGCTGACATTCTTCGGCCACCTGCCATGTCACTATTTGGAGGAACCCTTCGGGTCCTTACATCTTGGGTTGGAGGCGGCCACCACCTGGTATTCCTTATTTCTTTATTAATTCGCCGACTGTTCTGCCTCAACTGCTCAATCTCTTGCAGGTACCCCACTCGATACTCTACGAGCATCCGAAAGGCTCTCAGGCTCTCCGCGGAGCCAACCACCATGATGGGAATTCTACCCACTTCACTGGATACCTGGTCTTCATCATCAGGAGGGATCCTCACCCTCACCACACCGGAGATATTCACAAGGTCTTGCATTACCTTACCGGATCTTCCAATGATTCTCCCAATCAGAGCTTTGGGTACCAGAACCACATCTTTCCGCAAACCCAGCCGATCCATAGCCTCCCTGGCTAACTCCAGGCGTCGAGCAGCTTTCACATTACTCTGCCTGACCAGCTGTTTGACGTGGAGACACTGCAAATGCATCTTTCAGGACAGCTACCCGGTTTGCTGTATCTTCTCTGGCGGATATTATCACTAACTGCCAAGTCTCAGGTGCCCAGTGCACCTCACACGCCTTGACCGCCTCTTTGAAAGCCTCATGTACACCTTCCTCCGCACAGGCATCTTGCATGTCTTCTGGAACGTCAATCACAGTCTTGAAGGACGTGGTCTTGCTCTCTTCCAGGCCAGGAGGCTCTTCCCACGGACACTTCCCTTACTACAGTTGACCCGATCGGGTGACTGTCTTCTTCAGTTCTTAACTCATCAACTTCACACGATTGGATCACTTCATGACCCTTGGCCACTATGGCTACTGGCAGTTCTGTCTTTTTATCACTCACGCTCACCCGCGGTAAGTCTTCGTCCAGTTTCTCCCGCAGAAGACTGTTAACTACTCCTCTGAGTTCCTCCATCTCTTCCTTGAGGTTCTCGTTCACACTTTGCCAGGTGGACAGGTGACCTCTGAGCTCCAAGATCTCTTTCTTGAGCTCCTCGACCCTGTGCTCAGCCGTTTGTCTCAGTACTCTTTCTCGTTTGACATGTTCATCCACCTCTTCTCTGAGGGCCTTATTCATTCCGTGCCATGTTACCATGTGCCCTTTGAGCTCAGAGACTTCTTTCTCTAGCCATTCTATTCTGTGCTCCCTTTCTTTCTCAGAGCCACAGTCACCCCCCGAGATTGAGTCATCCCTCCAGTTACTCACTAACCGTGTGACTACTTCCGCCGTTTTATCCACCAGGTCAGCGTCAGTTTTGTCACGAGTTTCAGTCAGCACAGCACTAGATTCTGTCTTAGTGGTGGCTACTGGCAACAACACGTCACAGTCACACCACATCGTACGGTGAACCCCCAAGACACTCTCTATCCGTGTGTCAGCTCCGCTCTTTTTGTTTACCACACCATTCTCATTCACACTGTGGTACCCTTCAGGTGACGGCAGGTCAGTAAATTCATCTGACAAAATTCTTTCTCTGGTCGCCCCTACGTCTGGCCTGTCCACTTTAGGAGGCATCAGCGTCTTCGTATTGGCTAGTCCAACAGTAGGAACGTCTCCATCCTCGTACCATAGGTCATCCAACATGACAAAATCCTGGCCCCCCCTCCAAGGTATACACTAAGTCTGGTGGTATCCCGCCACCTTGGCACTCACTGCCTCCGGGCCCCTCAAACACCACTCTGTCTAGCACATAGTTCACCGTGACCCCATGTTTACAGCGAACATGGGCAATTTTCTCAGTCAGACAGAAAGTGAGAGGAGTTCCTACCAGAGTCACCTGACTCTTGGAGTCCGACCGTCCCGAGATTCTTTTCCGCTGCAGCATCACAGTACACACTTGCGGTCCGTCATGCTCCGGAAAGTTTAACCCACATTCTGGAAACGACATACACGCACACAGGGCCGTTTTTAGGGGGGGACGGGGCGTGCGATCGCCCGGGGCGCTACCCAGCCAGGGGGCGCCTGCCTAGTGCCTAGCTGTCTGGGATTCAGCAGGTTCTCCCCAGTTCGGTGGAACCGGTTGTTAAAAATGCAGCCGGTTCCCCGAACCGGGGAGATTCAGAGGCGCGATCCGGTGCTGTGCGGCCGTGAGCTCTGTTCTGTGATGCGGCCGTCAGCATACAGCCGCCCGTGTCACAGTGTATCATGCAGGGAGCTGTGCACGGCCGTCACCTTGACAGCTGCGCAGCTCCCTCTCTACTTCCGGGTCAGGTGTCGGGCCTGCGCGATGACGTCATCACGCAGACGCCGACATGTACTCGGACGCTGGCTGCAGAGAGGCGCTGCTGGGGAGCGGCTGTGAGGTAAGTATGGGAAACTTTTTTTTTAATGAATTCAGTGGGTGAGGGGGCTGTACATGGAGGGGGGTGAATATGCTGCACATGAAGGAGGGGGGGGTGAATGGGGCTGAGCCTGTACATGATGGAGGGGGGTGAATTGGCTGCATATGATGGAGGGGGGTGTGGGGGCTGAGCCTGTACATGATGGAGGGGGGTGGATATGGCTGCACATGATGGAGGGGGGTGCGGTGGCTGAGCCTGTACATGATGGAGGGGGGTGAATATGCTGCACATGATGGAGGGGGGTGCGGGGGCTGAGCCTGTACATGATGGAGGGGGGTGAATATGGCTGCACATGATGGAGGGGGGTGCGGGCGCTGAGCCTGTACATGATGGAGGGGGGGTGAATGGGGCTGAGCCTGTACATGATGGAGGGGGGTGAATATGGCTGCATATGATGGAGAGGGGTACAGGGGGCTGAGCCTGTACATGATGGAGGGGGGTGCGGGGGGTGCAGGGGCTGTACATGATGGAGTGCGGCTGCACTTGATGATGGGGGTAAGGGGGATTGCACATGATGAAGGGGGACTGCACATGATGAAATGGGGGGTAAGGGGGACTGCACAGGATAAATTGGGGGTAAGGGGGACTGCACAGGATGAATTGGGGGGTAAGGGGGACTGCACATGAATTGGGTAAAGGGGACTGCACATGATGTGGGGGTAAGAGTGACTGCACATCATGAAGTGGGGGTAAGGGAGACTGCACATGATGAAATGGAAGGGGGATAGTGGGCTGCAAATGATGAAGGGGCACTGCAGATGAAGTGAGGGGTGATAGGGGACTGCAACGGATGAAGGGGACTTCAAATTAAAGTGGGGGACTTCAAATGATGATGTGGGGGAGAGGACGGGGGACTGCAAATGATGAATTCAGTGTGAGTGACGGGGCACAGCAATTTAATTGAAGGTGGAGGGTGAGGAGAGTGAATGATAAATTGAAGGTGGGGGGAGAGGAGAGCAAATGATCTATCTGGAGAACCAATAAAGAATTTTGAGAGTGGGGGAGTAAGTGATGTATTGAATGTGGGGTAGAGCAGTTGATAATGAATAGAGGGTGGGAGAGAAAGGCATGACAATGAACTGAGGCAGGAGGGGCATGTAAATATAATGAATCGGTGTTAGGGTTAGAGCGGGAGGTACATAGTGGGGGGGGCGTTGAGGTTGAAGTGCCTGGTAATGAATTGGGGGAAAGAGTACAGGTGCTAATTTATATATTAAATGGGGAAAGTGACATTTATAGTTAGTGGGTGCACAGTGGTGGATTATAATTTATATTTGGAATGGTGGGTTGCATAATAACCAATTATGTATTAATGGTGGGTGCACATCTGTATTCAGATGTGTAGTGTAGAAGGGAAAAAGTGGGGAATGTGCTCTGGAAGCCGTGCTCTAGGTAACTGTGTTATTTCATGCAGAGACGAGTCTTGGCTGGAAGAAGTGATGGCGGTCTGTGCTGGATGAAAAAGAAAAGCAAAGATGAAGGACTTCAGCTAGAGACGTCACTGGTGAGTCAGTGTGTTACCTGCACACTGACAGTAAATATAGAGTTCCTGTATACAATTGCACTTAGTATTGTGTTTTTAATTAATGATCAGTATTGTAGTATTCAGTCACTATCTGGTGGTAATATGTGGTCTGGTCATGGTGTGGCGCTATTTGTTTCTTGTATGTGGTATTAATCGGTGACTATGTGGTCTGGCCATGGTACGGCGCTATTTGTTCCTTGTATGTGGTATTATTCTGTGACTATGTGGTGGTAATATGTGGTCTGGTCATGGTGTGACGATATTTGTCTGGGTATTCAGCATGTTAATGTTCGGGGGGGGCGCTTTTTTGATGTTCGCTCTGTTGGCAAAATTCCCTAGAAACTGCCCTGCACGCACACTGCGGCTTCCCAGACATACCCACTGAGCCAACCAGTGCTGCCATTTCTTCACACTCGGCCCCTTTCTGGACCACCACAGCTCCTGCTGTCACCGATCACCGGCACCACCGGCTGCTGTTCACACACAGCGGCTGGTGTCACTGCAGCTCCTGCTGCGCCATCTTCGTGGACCCGCCATCCACCGGAAGCCGCTTGTCACCTTCGTAACCCCGCTGAGTTACCGGAAGCCGCTTGTCACCTTCGTGACCCCACTGAGCCACATCAAGCCGCTTGTCACCTTCTTGACTCCCACTGAGCCACCGCAGGCTGAGTCGAGAAAAAAGAAGAAAAAACAAACCACAAAAAAAATCACGTGTCCTGACTTTGTGTTATTCAGGATGCTCCTGTCTCCACCTGAGACCGTCCAACACACAGGGCGCACCGGGTGCGATTCAGGGAGCGACCCTCCTCCCAGGGTCTCCCCACACACCGGCCTCACCAGGTCCAGGGACTCGGCGGGTGCTCTTCAGGACATCTGTCTCAGCCTGAGACTGCCCAACACTCGCGCCTCACCAGGTCCAAGGTCACACCACGTGCTCCTGGGATCCGACTCTTCTCCCAGGGCGGACCCTCCAGGACCTTTCCTCACTGAACCCTCCAGGTACACTGTCTTCCTCACTGTCCCAGGTCAGTACCACACGAACACCTGTCCGATACCTGTGTCGGCCACACGGCTCACCGTTTTACTCATTGGTCAGTACCGCATGAACACCAGTCCGTTTCTCCTGTGTTGCCCACACAGGTCCTCGGGTACCTCTTCTCCGCAGAGGCTCCCTAGCAATTACCAGTCTCTTTCTCCTGGGGAAGAGGCTGCACTGGGCTCACCGATCCGGACAGTGCCTTACTCACTAGGTCGCCCCACGGTTTCCAGAACCACAGCCAGACAGTGGCTTCCCCACTTGCAGGCCGTCACAGGCTCTGCTCACACTTGGCCGGTCAGCAGCACATCACATGGCTTCCACAACTGTCAGCCCTCCTGGCTCAGCGTTGCTCTTTGCCACCGAATTTTGCAGTCCTTATCCGTTGCTCCCAGCAACAAGGCTACACCACTGCCCATAGCTTCTCCACCAATTGTGAGGTAGTGCTGTCATTCATGGTTGGGGCACACTCGCTTGGCAGCAAATAAATCACATCCGGTATGGGTTTTCCATAAAACCATATCAGTCCGTGAGGTTTATTCACCATCATAAACCACAGCAGCATTATACAACAGCTTAGCGTCCATTATATAGCTTCACATTACAGCATAGCGTCCATTAAACAGGCTGTTCAGCCCCAGTGTTATTTCACCCACGTCAGTGTTCCCATATGGCTGTTTCTCCAGGCTGCAGACATCCACTCACTCCTCAGGGACTCTCAGACACCGGCCGCCATTACACACAAAGCAGCTCCACAGGCTGTTAGCCAGGAGACCCTTCTCACAGGACCTTCCAAACTGGACCAATCAGGTCCCAGCATTCACACCTTGTGACCTACCCTGGCCACCTTATATGGTCCATAGCCATGCCCACTGGGTCACATGGTATGTGTTGTGAGTTCATTTTCCCCTTCATTACTGAGGCCCGAGGAACTCCCTCTTCTGGTAAAGAAAGGTAGTGAGCCTGATTATCAAACACCTGAGGCTGATGATGATGACTGGCTGTGTGGAGTTACTGACTGGATATAAGGCTGCCGACGCCCTTCTGCCCTGCGGGTGATTTCTCTGTGGGATCCTTGGAGACCAGTCTGAATTCCTGCTCCTCTAAAGCTAAGTTTGCTTCTCGGCCTTTTGCATTTGTGCTTTGACTTTGTTTTGCTTTGTTTTTCTGGATTTCTGCCATTCCCTGCTGGGGTGTGCTGAATTCCTTTAGCTCTGTCTTCTGAAAATACCTGAGTGCTGATTTAGTTTTTGAAGCCTAGCTGCTTCAGGGCCTTTTTCATATCAGCTTGTTGGCTTTTGTCTTTGATAGGGATTTGGCAGATTGCAGACAGCAGCCTTCCTGTCCTTTCCTATCTAGGTAGTTTTGGGCCCCGTCTTTGCTCAGTCTGTCTTTCTGTCTGTGTTGGTGTTTTCATCTTGCTTCACCGTCATTATATGTTGGGGGCTGCCTATTGCTTTGGGGTCTGCTTTGGGGCAGTTTAGATTTCCCCTTTCTTTCTTTAGGCCTATTTAATTCTCTGGCTGTGATCGAGGGGTCTAGGGCATCGTAGGAACCCCCCACGGCTACTGCTAGTTGTGTTGATAGGTTCAGGGGTCTGCAATCTGATAGTTGCCAACTTCTCTGGTTTTCTGGACTTAGCTTGTTTTTCTGTTTTTCCCTCCTACGGTGACTCATTCATAACAGAATCACCCGCCATACCGCAGATCCTAGGGTACTCAATAGCAGGAAAGAATTGTAAAAAAAAAAAAAAAAAGTGTGTATATTATTTTCCTCTATATCTGAGGCCGTAGGGGGAATTTTTTTTTCTCTCAATGGAGATAAAGCAATTGTCTGATCGTGTGGAGCAGCTCGCTGCGGAAGTGCGGGGAATTTCCGCCTACCTTGCTCATTCACATGCTGCTGAACCAAAGATTCCTACACCTGATGTATTTTTTGGGGATCGGTCTAAATTTTTGAATTTCAAAAATAATTGTAAATTATTTTTTGCCTTGAAGCCTAACTCGTCAGGGAGCTCCGCGCAGCAGGTTAAAATTGCCATCTCTTTGCTGCGTGGCGATCCCCAGGATTGGGCGTTTTCTTTGAAACCAGATGATCCTATTCTGACTAATGTGAACGCATTTTTTCAGGCCTTGGGGTTGTTGTATGACGAACCTAATGCCATTGATCAGGCTGAAAAGACCCTGCTGGCATTGAACCAGGGTCGTGATTCTGCAGAATTGTACTGTCAAAAATTCCGAAAGTGGGCAGTACTTACTACCTGGAATGTTAATGCCTTGGCTGCTCTCTTTCAGAAGGGGTTGTCAGAAGCCGTAAAAGATACTATGGTGGGATTTCCTGTTCCCTCTGGTCTTGATGATTCTATGTCATTAGCCATTCAGGTTGATCGGCGTTTGCGCAACGCAAAGCTGCACGAGAGGTGTTGCCACCTGTTGAACAAATGTCTGAACCTATGCAATGTGATAGAGTTTTTTCCAGAGAGCAGCATCAGGAGTTCAGAAGGCGTAATAAGTTGTGTTTTTTCTGTGGAGATGCCTCGCATATTATTTCTGTCTGTCCTAAACGAGAGAAACGCTTTGCACACACGTTTTCTGTTGGGGGTGTTCAACCTAAGTTTCTTCTGGCTATTACTCTGTTCTGCTCCCTGTCCACATTTTCCGCCAAGGCTTTTGTGGATTCTGGAGCAGCCCTAAACCTAATGGACTTGGATTTTGCTAAACGTTGTGGATTTCCGATGACACCTCTGCAGACGCCTATCCCTTTGAGTGGGATTGATGCTACTCCTTTGGCTAAAAATAAACCTCAGTTTTGGACCCAGGTGGTAATGCGGGTCGCCCCAGACCATCAAGAAAATTGCAGATTTTTGGTGTTGCATAATCTGCATGATACTATTGTTTTGGGGTTTCCCTGGTTACAAATTCATAATCCAGTTTTGGATTGGAAATCTGTGTCTGTGGTGAGTTGGGTTGTCGGTGTGCCTTTAGTGAGGCTCCGGTGTTTTCCACCTCTCCTCAGTCGCATGATGTTCCTGATTATTTGGCGGACTTTTATGATGTATTTAGTGAGAATGAGTCTGTGTCTCTGCCTCCTCATAGGAGTTATGACTGTGCAATTGAACTGAGCCCGGGGTGTAAATTTCCCAAGGGTCGGCTCTTCAATTTATCTGTACCCGAGCACGAGGCTATGCGATCCTATATTAAGGAGGCGTTGGAGAAGGGTCATATTAGACCATCCTCGTCACCCTTAGGTGCCGGTTTTTTTTTTGTGGCCAAAAAGGATGGATCATTAAGACCTTGTATTGATTATCGTGCCCTCAACAAAATTGCTGTTAAATATCAGTATCCGTTACCCCTGATTTCTGATCTATTCTCCAGAGTTAAAGGTGCTTGCTGGTTTACCAAGCTTGACCTCAGGGGGCGTATAATCTTATTCTCATTAAGCATGGGGATGAATGGAAGACGGCGTTTAATACTCCGGAGGGACATTTTGACTACTTGGTGATGCCTTTTGGGCTCACTAATGCCCCTTCTGTCTTCCAGTGCTTCATGAACGATATTTTCCGAGATTTTGTCGATAAATTTTTGATTATCTATCTGGATGATATTTTGATCTTCTCCAAGGATTGGGATTCTCATGTGGAACATATTCGGACTGTGTTCCGGATCTTGAGGGAGAATTCCCTGTATGTCAAAGGATCTAAATGCCTTTTTGGAGTACAGAGGATTTCTTTTTTGGGATTTATTTTGTCCCCATCAACTATTGAAATGGACCCGGCCAAGGTACAGGCCATTCACGATTGGGTTCAGCACACTTCTTTGAAGGCCCTCCAGAAGTTTTTGGGTTTTGCTAATTTTTATCGGAAATTTATAGCAAAATTTTCTAGTATTGCCAAGCCATTGACTGATTTGACTAAGAAGGGTGCTGATGTGTTAAATTGGTCTTCGGAGGCTGTTTCTTCCTTTCAGGAGCTGAAGCGAAGATTCACTTCCTCCCCGGTTTTGCGGCAACCTGATGTCTCACTTCCATTCCAGGTAGAGGTGGATGCTTCTGAGATTGGTGCAGGAGCTGTTTTGTCCCAAAAGGATCCTGTAACATCTAAAATGAATCCCTGTGCTTTCTTTTCCCGAAAGTTCTCTCCATCTGAACGTAACTATGATGTGGGGAATAGGGAACTGTTGGCCATGAAATGGGCATTTGAGGAGTGGAGACATTGGTTGGAGGGAGCTAAGCATCAAGTCGTGGTCCTCACTGACCACAAGAATTTGATTTACCTAGAGTCGGCTAAGCGCTTGAACCCTAGACAGGCTAGGTGGGCCTTGTTTTTTACACGTTTTGATTTTGTGGTTTCTTTTCTTCCTGGAACGAAGAATGTCAAGGAAGACGCCCTCTCTAGGAGCTTCTTTGCTGATTCTCCTGTGGTGACCAAGCCTGCTACCATCTTAGGCAAAGATCTGCTGCCATCTCGCCCGATTTGAGACGTGCTCTGGAAGAGTTCCAGGAGGACAAACCTGAGCGTTGTCCCAGTGGAAAGTTGTATGTTCCTGACCAGTGGAAGAAGAGAGTGATGTCTGAAGTTCATTGCTCTGCTTTGGCTGGTCATCCAGGTATTTTTGGTACTAGAGATCTGGTGAGTCGGTTTTTTTGGTGGCCCTCCTTGTCTCGTGATGTCAGGAATTTTGTGCAGTCCTGTGGGACGTGCTCCCGGTCTAAATCGTGTTCTCGCTCTAGTGGGTTGTTGATGCCTTTGCCTGTCCCCAAGAGGCCATGGACCCATATTTCAATGATTTCATCTCTGATATGCCTGTCTCTCAAAGGATGACTGTTATTTGGGTGATTTGTGATAGGTTCTCTAAGATGGTTCATCTTGTACCACTCCCTAAGTTGCCGTCTTCCTCTGAGTTGGTGCCCCTGTTTTTACAACAGGTGGTTCGTTTGCACGGGATTCCTGAGAACATTGTATCTGACAGAGGAGTCCAGTTTGTGTCTAGATTTTGGAGAACTTTCTGTTCCAGGCTGGGAATTCAGTTGTCCTTCTCCTCTGCTTTTCACCCTCAGACCAATGGGCAGACAGAGAGAACAAACCAGACCTTGGAGTCATATTTGAGATGTTTTATTTCTGCTGATCAGGATGATTGGGTTTCATTTTTGCCCTTGGCCGAATTTGCTTTAAATAATAGAGCTAGTTCTGCCACTTTGATGTCACCTTTTTTTTGTAACTTTGGGTTTCATCCTCGATTTTCTTCAGGGCAGGTGGAGCCCTCTGCCTGCCCAGGTGTTGACACTGTGGTGGAGAGAATGCACCTGATCTGGGACCAAGTGGTAGATAAGTTATCTATCTCCCAGGAAAAGGCCCAGCGGTTTTCCAACCGACATAGGACCATTGGTCCCCAGTTTAAGGTTGGTGATATGGTGTGGTTATCATCAAAAAATATTGCTATGAAGGTGGCTTCTCCTAAGTTTAAGCCTAGATTTATTGGACCTTACAAGATTGTGGAGATTATTAATCCGGTCTCTTTTCATTTGGCTCTTCCTGTCACATTTAAAATCCATAATGTGTTCCATAAATCTTTGTTGAAGAGGTTTGTTGAACCTGTTGTTCCGGGGGGGGCACCTCCAGACCCTGTATTGGTTGAAGGTAACATGGAATATGAGGTAGAGAAAGTACTGGATTCCCGTCTGGCTAGATGGAGACTCCAGTATTTGGTTAAGTGGAAGGGTTATGGTCAGGAGGATAATTCCTGGGTCTCTGCCTCTGATATTCATGCCAAAAGATTGGTGCGTGCCTTTCATCGGGCTCACCCTGATCGCCCTGGTGGCGTAGTTGAGGGTTCGGTGACCCCTCCTCAAGGAGGAGGTACTGTTGTGAGTTCATTTTCCCCTTCATTACTGAGGCCCAAGGAACTCCCTCTTCTGGTAAAGAAAGGTAGTGAGCCTGATTATCAAACACCTGAGGCTGATGATGATGACTGGTTGAGTGGAGTTACTGACTGGATATAAGGCTGCCGACGCCCTTCTGCCCTGCGGGTGATTTCTCTGTGGGATCCTTGGAGACCAGTCTGAATTCCTGCTCCTATAAAGCTAAGTTTGCTTCTCGGCCTTTTGCATTTGTGCTTTGACTTTTTTTTTTTGCTTTGTTTTTCTGGATTTCTGCCATTCCCTGCTGGGGTGTGCTGAATTCCTTTAGCTCTGTCTTCTGAAAATACCTGAGTGCTGATTTAGTTTTTGAAGCCTAGCTGCTTCAGGGCCTTTTTCATATCAGCTTGTTGGCTTTTGTCTTTGATAGGGTTTTGGCAGATTGCAGACAGCAGCCTTCCTGTCCTTTCCTATCTAGGTAGTTTTGGGCCCCGTCTTTGCTCAGTCTGTCTTTCTGTCTGTGTTGGTGTTTTCATCTTGCTTCACCGTCATTATATGTTGGGGGCTGCCTATTGCTTTGGGGTCTGCTCTGGGGCAGTTTAGATTTCCCCTTTCTTTTTTTAGGCCTATTTAATTCTCCGGCTGTGATCGAGGGGTCTAGGGCATCGTAGGAACCCCCCACGGCTACTGCTAGTTGTGTTGATAGGTTCAGGGGTCTGCAATCCGATAGCTGCCAACTTCTCTGGTTTTCTGGACTTAGCTTGTATATCTGTTTTTGCCTCCTACGGTGACTCATTCATAACAGTATGACATCATCACAGGTCCTTCACACACTTACAAAGCCTTTTACTATAGGCGTTTTCAGACACACCCCTGGGTGGATTCGAAGGTAACCAGAACCCGCCCATCTCTCTAGTTACCTGAAGACTTCTCCCTTACACTTAGAAACAACACCTCAGCAATGATATTGCTGATCACACATACACAAGTCTCCATCTCAAAGCCACCCACTTTGAGATACATAACTATCCTTCAGGATTCTGCCATTCATCCGTTCTCTTGGGACATCCACACAGTGCCCCCTAGTGGACACAGTGGTCATTACACCACATGGCCCATACCCCTTCCAATGAACTAGGTACTGTACTGACCACCGTACCAACCTAGAATCTACGATGTGACCAATCTCATATTCCACATGTCCCTCAACCGAAACCGGAGGAGCAGCGGATAAACCCAGAGATAAACCCTGAAACATCTGAGTCAGACTTTTCATCTGGTCAGCCAGAGACTGTATGGGATCCATAACTCTCTGCACAAAAAACCCCCAAAAACTTAATGGTCAGTTATAATGTCAGGATCCTGTCAGCGCCGGCGTGCAGCCCCCGCTGAGCAGGGACTCACCCACACTGTAGGGGGGCCCGGGGTCAGGTACAGCCGGAAAGTACAGATACACAGGACCTGTGGACGCTGAAGTTTAGCAAGCAATCACAGGACCTACGGTGATGTGACTGCAAGGGGGCGGGGCTTAGCGTCCTGCTTTCAGAGATGGCAGGACACTATACAAAAACACTCAGAGTCAGGCAAAACGGAGGTCATACACAGAGATATCAGTAAAGTACCAGGGATGAGACAGAATGGATAGTCTGGGCCAAGCAGAAGTCAAAACCAAACAGACATAGAAGGTACCAAGCAGAATCCAAAGCAATATCCAGAGAACCTGAGGCTATAAGAAGCTTTCCCAGAACCAATGAGAGGCCACCATAATAGGCCCCAGGTGTGCAGGTAAGAGTCTGCACTGAGATCAAAACATTAACCCCAGAAGTGCCGGTCACCCAGCACTGGTATCATGACACCTGTCGTTAATATGATTTTTCAAAAAGTCATGTACTGACTTTTTTTCCATTTTAAGGTCTACAGATTCCTGGCTACTGGAGAAACATTATCATCTCTCCATTTCCAATTCCGGATTGGAGGGTCCACCCTTTCTGGGATTGTTGCAGACACCTGCTGTGCTTTATGTGACATTCTGTGTGCAGAATTCCTCCCCCAACCCACAACTGAGCTGTGGCTGGAAAATGCTGAAAAATGCATGGACATTTGTAATTTTCCTTACTGTTTGGCTGTGGACGGCAAACACATTCTCATTAGGAAACCAGTTGTAAGTGGATCAAATTTTTTCAATTATAAAAAATACTTTTCTATTGTTCTCATGGCGATTGCAGATGCTGACTGTAGATTTGTCGCCATTGACACTGGTTCATTTGGATGAGGAAATGACTCACAAACTTATAAAACTCTGACATGGGCCAACATTTGTATGATAATGATTTTAATTTTCCACAGCCACGACCTCTTACCAACATTGAAGGACGGTTAATGCCATTTGTTGTGGTTGGGGATGAAGCGTTCCAAATGTGTGCCAGAGATATAGATTTCAGTCTAAAGGCCCCGTCACACTAAAAGATGTCCCAGCGATCCCACCAATGATCTGACATGATGGGATCACTGGGACATCGTTAGGCTGATCGCTGGTGAGCTGCCACAATGACAGCCCCAGCGATCAGGACCAGCGACGCTGGACGCTGGTTTCCAAGGTAAACATCGGGTATCTAGGAGCCGTCGCTGATCGCTGGTTTCTCGCTGCCACACGCAGCGATGTGGGCTGGGCAGCGGGAGACCAGCGATCGAAAAACGGCCCAGGCCGCTCGAGCACGATCAGCGATAACCGGCAGGGGGGCCGGGCCCTGATCCCCGTCACACACAGCGATCTCGCTGGCGAGATCGCTGATGTGTCACAAAATCAGCGATCTCGCTAGCGAGATCGCTTAGTGTGACGGGGCCTTAAGGAGAGGATTTACATAGGTTCCCATAAAGATGAAGACTTTAGTCTAACTGAGGATTGGCATTAGGTTAGGGTCCTGTAATACGAGAAACGCCTTACCGAGGCTTCCAGGTACACATAAATTGGCCATTTTATGTGCTAAGCTTTATCAATTTTTCATATTTCTAATGCAGTAATGCAATTCATTTTTCATATTTCATGTTTGTATGCTATGGTGCTACAGTGTGCTTTCTTTTTTGTTTGAATGTATATGAGTTTGTGACTCTAGGTTAAGCACCTGTTCATACTTAGTTTATGCTTGGATGTGGCTTGAGGCAGGTGTGCAGCAGGATTCGGCATGGTGGTGAACCTGGATAGTGGTGGAACAGCCGGAAATGTCATGTGTGGCTACTGGAAATACCCAGTCTGCATAGCCTGGCTGTAAGCAGCATGGCAGGCCTGCATTATATTCAGCTGGAGATCAGGCTTAAGGTTTTTTCAAACTGCCCCGCTCTATAGCATTAAAAAAAAATGTTGTGCCGGTCTCTGAAAGTCGGCTTCCAGGCGGTCAAGGCGTAGGTTGACTTCCTTGAAAAGTGAGTTCACATGCACCAACCCACTTTCCAGTCTGTCTTCAATGGCCTTTAGGCTATTCTGGAAGACCAAGCCTATGTGAACAAACCCAGACATGAGTGGCCTGTTCCAGGCATTCTGCCGCTGGCGAGAAGAACACAAAAAAAAACCAGTGGCAGAGGACTGGGACAAGGGAAAACCTGAAGGACCAGCTTCCTGTTCTCCAACACGTGAAGCCTGCCCACTTGCTGCATTGCTGATGGATGACTGGGACTGTTTGGGGGCTGTTCGATGAGTGGCTGCTCCAACAGAGGACGATCCAGGTTCAGCGGTGCCGCTCCAGGTTCTGTTTGAAAAACAAATGAAAAACATTACTACAAAAAAATTTTTTTTAAAGCGCCAACATATCCTGTGGAAAAAAAAATTCAGATGTTATACCATGGACTACCACACAAAAATACTTACATTTGATGACCAACCGCAGGCCTCAGGAAGGAGAGACTATGATGGTACTTGTATTTTGAAATTGTTTGAGCAGCACAACTTCGAACCCGACTCTCCTCTCTCATGTCCTTATTGAATCGATCCTTCATCAAACACCATCAGACTGACTCTCTTCACTGTGAAGGAGAAAAAAAAAGAAATTGTAAAACAATGCACCACAGGTTCACTGTCACGTCAGACCATATTGCAATACTTACAAAAATCCTTTCTGACTTGTGGTGTGGCATGGTCCCAATCATCCAACAGCGATTTGGCCACTTCATCCCATAGCCGCCGAATGACCACAGTGTCTGAGTGTCGCTGATCCCGGGTGTCCCACAACGGAACTCGATCATACACCAATGTGATTAGGAGGTCGTTGTCAATGGTGGCTTCACGATGTGGAACCTAGAAATCAAAGTAACACATTAATATAGTTGTAAAGATAAAACAAAGCAAAAACATTCAAGAATACTTACCCGTCGTCTTTCCACCTGAACTTGGACCTGAGTCTGCTCCTGCTCTGCCGCACTGGAACTGTTAGGTAAAAAAAATACATGATTTTATCACGTGTCATATTGACAGTCAGTACTTACCAATCAGTAGCAAATGTACTCAGGTATGCTCTTCACTGGAGGACATCTTTGATGAGGAATGCTGCAAGAGAGACAGAAGTGAGTACAGACTGCAGTGAGAGAAACAGACAGACATTTTCATAGCTTCTATACTCACATCCTGAGTGAAATTATTATTATTATTATACGTTTTTATAGCACCATTTATTCCATGGCACTTTACATGTGAAAAGAGGCAAATATAGGCAAGTACAATAAACATGAGCAATACAAGACACACATACAGTTGTGGCCAAAAGGATTGACACCCCTGCAGTTCTGTCAATTAATACTCAGTTTCTTCCTGAAAATGATTGCAAACACAAATTCTTTGGTATTATTATCTTCATTTAATTTGTCTTAAATTAAAAAAACACAAAAGAGAATGAAGCAAAAAGCAAAACATTGATAATTTCACACAAAACTCCAAAAATGGGCCAGACAAAAGTATTGGCACCCTCAGCCTAATACTTGGTTGCACAACCTTTAGCCAAAATAACTGCGACCAACTGCTACCGGTAACCATCAATGAGTTTTTTACAATGCTCTGCTGGAATTTTAGACCATTCTTCTTTGGCAAACTGCTCCAGATCCCTGATATTTGAAGGGTGCCTTCTCCAAACTGCCATTTTTAGATCTCTCCACAGTTGTTCTATGGGATTCAGGTCTGGACTCATTGCTGGCCACCTTAGAAATCTCCAGTGTTTTCTCTCAAACCATTTTCTAGTGCTTTTTGAAGTGTGTTTTGGGTCATTGTCCTGCTGGAAGACCCATGACCTCTGAGGGAGACCCAGCTTTCTCACACTGGGCCCTACATTATGCTGCAAAATTTGTTCGTAGTCTTCAGACTTCATAATGCCATGCACACGGTCAAGCAGTCCAGTGCCAGAGGCAGCAAAGCAACCCCAAAACATCAGGGAACCTCCGCCATGTTTGACTGTAGGGACCGTGTTCTTTTCTTTGAATGCCTCTTTTTTTCTCCTGTAAACTCTATGTTGATGCCTTTGCCCAAAAAGCTCTACTTTTGTCTCATCTGACCAGAGAACATTCTTCCAAAACGTTTTAGGCTTTTTCAGGTAAGTTTTGGCAAACTCCAGCCTGGCTTTTTTATGTCTCGGGGTAAGAAGTGGGGTCTTCCTGGGTCTCCTACCATACAGTCCCTTTTCATTCAGACACCGACGGATAGTACGGGTTGACACTGTTGTACCCTCGGACTGCAGGGCAGCTTGAACTTGTTTGGATGTTAGTCGAGGTTCTTTATCCAACATCCGCACAATCTTGCGTTGAAATCTCTTGTCAATTTTTCTTTTCCGTCCACATCTAGGGAGGTTAGCCACAGTGCCATGGGCTTTAAACTTCTTGATGACACTGTGCACGGTAGACACAGGAACATTCAGGTCTTTGGAGATGGACTTGTAGCCTTGAGATTGCTCATGCTTCCTCACAATTTGGTTTCTCAAGTCATCAGACAGTTCTTTGGTCTTCTTTCTTTTCTCCATGCTCAATGTGGTCACAGGACAGATGAGGACACAGGACAGAGGTTGAGTCAACTTTAATCTATGTCAACTGGCTGCAAGTGTGATTTAGTTATTGCCAACACCTGTTAGGTGCCACAGGTAAGTTACAGGTGCTGTTAATTACACAAATTAGAGAAGCATCACATGATTTTTCGAACAGTGCCAATACTTTTGTCCACCCTCTTTTTTATGTTTGGTGTGGAATTATATCCAATTTGGCTTTAGGACAATTCTTTTTGTGTTTTTTCATTTAAGACAAATTAAATGAAGATAATAATACCAAAGAATTTGTGTTTGCAATCATTTTCAGGAAGAAACTGAGTATTATCTGACAGAATTGCAGGGGTGTCAATACTTTTGGCCACAACTGTAAGTACAGATGGAGAGAGGACATGTTGCGTTCGCCGGACCCCGCTGCAGACCGCGAAACGACGCTTTCGTACACATCTGCATACCAACGCATGCAAACGCATGTCCCAGCGTACACCATGTTAAATAGTTGTACGCATGACTCATGCGGATCTATGTGGATCAAACGCTGTGCGCACAGATGCAAATGTGAAACCAGCCTTAGGCCGGGGTCACACTAACCGACGCAAAATACGGTCCGTATTTTACATGCGTAATACGGATGAATTACCCCTAAAGAGTGCTCCGTATGTCATCCGTAAGCAAGGTGAGGTCGCGTATTTTGCGCATGTCAGCATCCGTACGTAATCCGTATGGCATCCGTATGCTGAGATTTTCTTGCAGGCTTGCAAAATGGACATATAATGGAGCCCTATGACAGGGTTTATAACAGAAACCAAAGAATAGATATAGACACATAGAATGCATATATATAGATATATAGATATATATATGTATTCTATGTGTCTATATCTATTCTTTCGTTTCTTTATTAAAACTGTCAGTGTGAGTTTACTGTATAGCGCACTGAATTGCCGGCTTTGCTAAAAGACACCGGGTGCGTATTTCTCGCAAGTCACATGTGTGGTCCGTGTGTAATCCGTATTTTTTGCGCACCCATAGACTTGCATTGGCGTATTACGGCCATAGTAAGCTGACAATCGCAGCATGCTGCGATTGGCACGGAGCCTAGAATACGGATGAGTAATATACGCCTGGTGCAAGTGACCCCATAGAGAATCATTTGTCCGTGTCTAATGCGTGCTTTTAGCGCCTCTCACTCGGCCGTATTCCTCGCCAGTGTGACCCCGGCCTTAGTGTGGTGCACACCGACACACAATTCAAAGATTAAATCAGAAGGAGGTCTTGGCAGGACCGGACATTACGTGAGGGAAATTATCAGGAGATTAGTTCAGAGATGTACGGAGGACACAGATTATGGATGGCTTTGTGTATATATATAAATATAAATACACTGTATATATACACACACATACAAACACACATACAAATATACAGTCATGGTGGAAAATGTTGGGCAGTGTTAGTAGTTTGAACTGGACACTGGGGAATTGGAAGCCAATGAAGGGATTTGCAAACGGGGAGAAGCGGAGGCATAGCGAAGAGCGAGATGGATTAGTTGGGAAGCAAAGTTAAAGGGAACCTGTCAGGATCACAGCTATAGACACCGATAGCTGCTACTGCACAGGCGCGGCGGGTGCCATTTTCAAATTGTTTTTTTCCCTAGTTGGATAACATCAAGAAATGTATTATTGGCACACTAAACATACGATTATGCTACAAAGCTGGTGTCATGGCTGGCACCTGCTTGCAGAAGCGTTTTTTTGTCTTTCTTCAGTATATTAGGTATTCATTATTCAAACTAGGGGGCAGGTCAGTGAGGTAGCAGTGTGAAAAATGAGGATGAATGACCTCATGGAGATCAACATCCAACACTGCGGAGACACCATCACATGTTTCTCAACGCAGTGATTCTAGAGCAATGCCCCCATCCCTTATGGGAAATATGCAAAAACATGCAAAACACAAGCCGCGGAGACACCATCACATGTTTCTCAACGCAAGCAATGACTAGCCAGGTCTTTCCCCGGGAAGGAACAACCACGGTAGTGAGGTAGCAGTGACCTGTCAACAGTCTGTATTATGAATATCTAATCAGAGCACCACATACCCCAGCCCCGCCTTAGGGCACGAGAATCTCATTAACTACAAACTGAAAATAAAGATCAAAAAATAATTTCATCAACCAAGGTATCATATTCATCAGTATAACGGTGCCGACCTGACACTGTAAGTTACTGTGCACAATCCTGCTGACAGGTTCCCTTTAAGGACAGACTGGAGAGATGTGAGAGTGCTAGCAGGTTGCCACAGAGGAAGATGTTGCAGTAGTCGAGGCAGGAGATGATGAGGGCATACACAAGCATTTTAGTAGACTGGATGTTGAGGAAAGGATGGATTCTTGAAATAGTTTTGATCTGGAGGCGACAGGAGGTGGCAAGTGCCAACGTGATCACACCAGAAATCTGGTGTAAAACACTTTGACATTTTTTTAATTTTTTTGTGTAAGGTGGAGTCATTCCAGTTTCAGCCAGCTCAGCCAAAATGGGAGGACCTAAGGCAGAATGGGGGATAGAATGGGGCATGATAAAACCTGCTTGTCTATTTCATGACTAGTTGTGGTGTGTGTTTTACACAATAAATCTTGCTCTAGTCCCTGACTGGAGTAAGAATTGTGGTGAGGTTCATTGAAGCCCACTCCACTTTTAAAATACCCCTGATGAATTATAATGCATGTGCCTCCTTATGAATTACATGCTTCCGACTCCAACACGCCCCCTCATTAAGACCTGTGTGAACTTTTCTGATCTTGATGAATAGTGGTCTGAATGTTTACTTCATAAGGCAATAACACTTGAAAAGTGGTAACATCCAACAAACAGATCAATGGCCAAACCCTTTACATGATCACTTTTTTTTATAGTTCTGAGCACTATATTTAATAGGTGTCACTGGGCAGTAATGGGAAAACAGGAGATGAGGAACCTGGGACCCTAAACTACCCCTCAAACTAGTGGGAGCCCTGTCTTTCCTTAACTTGGGGGTAGCCTTGAAGGTAGGGAGGCCCAAGTCACCGACCTGTCCCTATCCTGTTTAGCCCTGAGCTAAACCTCCAACCCCCACCCCAGGAGGTGTACAACGTAAACTGCACCACAAAGAAAATTAACAGAATGACAAAATATGTGAGTGATGGGAACTCAATACCAATAGGGAAATGCACAAACAAAGAAACAAAGTAACAAAAAGTTGGCACTTAGCTTGTGCACACCGTTGCTTAACACTACACCATAGATATCACAGCAACAGGACTCTGCTTCTGCAATGGTTGGACTCCAAAGAGGAACTGTGTCACCACAGTCAGCTGATGCATCAGCTGACCTTTTAAAAGATGTGGGAGTGGTCACCAACATCAGCTGACCCAGCTGCACTGCAGTAACACCAGCTTGCCAGTGGGGAAAAGCTGCATTTAACCCCCACTGGCCTGAAAGGAAAAAAGTTTTAATGTGAGTGGAACCAGAGCTGCCACAAATCCAAAAATGGATCGTGACAATAGGGTTCAGTGATGGACACATACGGAAGAGGGAAGAGGACCCCAATGCAAGAATAGTATAAGGGCCCCTCTTTGTGTCTGTGATGACATGCTTGATAATTAGCAGGTGAAAATGAGCTCCCTTACTTCTTGGGTCCCTGTATAGCTGAACATGATTCACTAATTATATGTCCACCACTGGTAAGGCATGTGCATAAGTTGTTATACTTTTTTCCTTTCAGGCTTCACATAAAAAAAATTAATAACTACAGTATTTTTGTAAATCTGACCAATTTATAACAACTTGAGATGTAAAAAATATTGTTATTAGTAGTGCTGAGCATTCCGATACTGCAAATATCGGGTATCGGCCGATATTTGCTGTATCGGAATTCCGATACCGAGTACCGATATTTTTTCAATATCGGATACCGGAATCGGAAGTTCCCATAATGCAATGAGTCACTGTTGTGGCTGTGATTGGCTGCTGAAATGATGTCATCATGATGCGCGGTCTGTGCGCATCATGATGCGCGGTCTGTGCGGGCCTGCCGGGGTCTGTGCGGGCTGCCGGGGGTCTGTGTCGGCTGCTGGGGGTCTGTACGGGCCTGCTGGGGGTCTGTGTGTGTGTGCAGGCATCGTCCGATGGGACTACAAGTCCCATCGGGCGATGCCTGTTACAATGACAGTGATTGACACATTAGCCAATGATGGGACAGTAGTAGTCCCATCATCCGGCTAATGTGTTGAATGTTAAAAAAACAAAAAACATACATACTACATACATACAACATACATACTACATACATACTTCATATATACTACATTCATACAACATACATACATACTACATTCATACAGCATACATGCATACTACATATATACTACATATATACTACATTTATACAGCATACATACATACATACTACATACATACTTCATATATACTACACTCATACAGCATACATACATACTACATACATATTACATATATACTACATTCATACAGCATACATACATACTACATATATAGAACATTCATACAACATACATACATACTACATACATACTACATATATACTACATTCATACAACATACATACATATATACAACATTCATACATACTCTACATACATACTACATATATACTACATTCATGCAACATACATACATACTACATACATACACCATACATACATACAACATACATAAAACATGCTACAGATATACTACATACAAACTACATATATACTACATTCATACATACATACTACTTATACAGTGGGGAAAAAAAGTATTTAGTCAGTCAGCAATAGTGCAAGTTCCACCACTTAAAAAGATGAGAAGCGTCTGTAATTTACATCATAGGTAGACCTCAACTATGGGAGACAAACTGAGAAAAAAAAATCCAGAAAATCACATTGTCTGTTTTTTTTTCATTTTATTTGCATATTATGGTGGAAAATAAGTATTTGGTCAGAAACAAAATTTCATCTCAGTACTTTGTGATATATCCTTTGTTGGCAATGACAGAGGTCAAACGTTTTCTGTAAGTCTTCACAAGGTTGCCACACACTGTTGTTGGTATGTTGGCCCATTCCTCCATGCAGATCTCCTCTAGAGCAGTGATGTTTTTGGCTTTTCGCTTGGCAACACGGACTTTCAACTCCCTCCAAAGGTTTTCTATAGGGTTGAGATCTGGAGACTGGCTAGGCCACTCCAGGACCTTGAAATGCTTCTTACGAAGCCACTCCTTCGTTGCCCTGGCGGTGTGCTTTGGATCATTGTCATGTTGAAAGACCCAGCCACGTTTCATCTTCAATGCCCTTGCTGATGGAAGGAGGTTTGCACTCAAAATCTCACGATACATGGCCCCATTCATTCTTTCATGTACCCGGATCAGTCGTCCTGGCCCCTTTGCAGAGAAACAGCCCCAAAGCATGATGTTTCCACCACCATGCTTTACAGTAGGTATGGTGTTTGATGGATGCAACTCAGTATTCTTTTTCCTCCGAACACGACAAGTTGTGTTTCTACCAAACAGTTCCAGTTTGGTTTCATCAGACCATAGGACATTCTCCCAAAACTCCTCTGGATCATCCAAATGCTCTCTAGCAAACTTCAGACGGGCCCGGACATGTACAGGCTTAAGCAGTGGGACACGTCTGGCACTGCAGGATCTGAGTCCATGGTGGCGTAGTGTGTTACTTATGGTAGGCCTTGTTACATTGGTCCCAGCTCTCTGCAGTTCATTCACTAGGTCCCCCCGCGTGGTTCTGGGATTTTTGCTCACCGTTCTTGTGATCATTCTGACCCCACGGGGTGGGATTTTGCGTGGAGCACCAGATCGAGGGAGATTATCAGTGGTCTTGTATGTCTTCCATTTTCTAATTATTGCTCCCACAGTTGATTTCTTCACTCCAAGCTGGTTGGCTATTGCAGATTCAGTCTTCCCAGCCTGGTGCAGGGCTACAATTTTGTTTCTGGTGTCCTTTGACAGCTCTTTGGTCTTCACCATGGTGGAGTTTGGAGTCAGACTGTTTGAGGGTGTGCACAGGTGTCTTTTTATACTGATAACAAGTTTAAACAGGTGCCATTACTACAGGTAATGAGTGGAGGAAAGAGGAGACTCTTAAAGAAGAAGTTACAGGTCTGTGAGAGCCAGAAATCTTGATTGCTTGTTTCTGACCAAATACTTATTTTCCACCATAATATGCAAATAAAATGAAAAAAAAACAGACAATGTGATTTTCTGGATTTTTTTTTCTCAGTTTGTCTCCCATAGTTGAGGTCTACCTATGATGTAAATTACAGACGCCTCTCATCTTTTTAAGTGGTGGAACTTGCACTATTGCTGACTGACTAAATACTTTTTTTCCCCACTGTATACTACATATGTACTACATTCATACAGCACACATACATACTACATACATAAAACATGCTACAGATATACTACATACATACTACATATATACTACATTCATACATACATGCTACATACATACTACATATATACTACATTCATACAGCATACATACATACTACATACATACATACATACAACATACATAAAACATGCTACAGATATACTACATACATACTACATACAATACATTCATACAATACATACATATAGACATACAGTACATATAACATAGAGTACATACTCACCATTACTTGTCACATTGTTCCCCGAAGTCAGCGTCATCTGTGAAAAAAATATGAAAAAAACAAACCACCAAATACTCCCTGTTCCGCAGAAATCCATGAGTGTCCCACACCGATATCCCATGGAGAACAGCAGCATCAGCTGATGCGACCGTTCTCTAGGGGCTCCAGGAATCCAATGACGGGAGGTAGGTATCCTTCTGCACTGTATTCCTCCGCCACTGTAAAAAAAAAATAGTCCTTAGTCTCACTTTTGCCATTGCTGTGTGAGAAAGTTCCCACGCAGCTTTTGCACATACTTTTTGTGTATCGGGCCGATCCAATCCGATCCGATATTTCTGGATATCGGATGGTAGCGCTCAACACTAGTTATTAGCATTCATTGCCTAATTCACAGTTTAGGGCAATAATTTGATTTTTCTTAGGCCGTCAATATAATGGCTACAATGTTGCTATGTACTTAAAATGATCCAACTCTGCTTTCCCTTCTGACTGTGAAATCCCCTTTAGACAACAATAGCACACTTATCAGTGACCAGACTAGATTCTAATGAGAGTTGTTTTGCAGACAGGAAATGCTGCTGAAACATTTGAAATCCTATTACTCATAAACTTTTGCTAATCTTTGTTTCAGACCCTCAATGTTTTGGAGCTATTATGGATTAAAAATCTTAGTTTTTACAAAAGTATATAACACAATTTGTAATATTTATACTGTGCAATATATGAAAATAGGGTTATGAAGGCACCATCTAAATTTGACCACCAAATCTGCTTGCACTTCAGCATACATATACTACAGATTTGCTAATGTTGCGAAAATGTCAGATTTGTAGGAGAACATTGCTACTGTGGCGCCCTTGAGGGTCAAGTCGCCATAGAGATACTGCACTCTTAGGTAAGGAGGGAGCACTACCCAGGACTCTAAAGCCCCCGTCACACACAGCGAGATCGCTAGCGAGATCGCTGCTGAGTCACAAGCCGGGTATCGCTGATCGTGCTCGAAAGCCCTGGATATTTTTTTGATCGTTGGTCTCCCGCTGGCCAGAACGCATCGCTGCGTGTGGCAGGCGGGAGACAAGTGATCAGCGAGCTGGAGCCTGGTATCCAAGGTAAACTGCAGGTTGCTAAGCGTGCGCATCAATTAGTTACCCGCTGTGTACCTTAGATATTAGCGCGCTGGTGCAGGGAGCTGGTAACCAAGGTAAACAGCTGGTTTCTAAGCACCGTGCGGTGCTTAAAAACCCACTGTTTACCTTGGTTACCAGCTCTGTTATGATTGAGTCACCGTAGGAGGCAAAAACAAAAATGCTAGCTAAGTCCAGAAAACCAGAGAGGTTGGCAGCTACCGGATTGCAGACCCCTGATCCTATCACAACAACTAACAGTAGCCGTGGGGGGTTCCTACGATGCCCTAAACCCCTCGATCACAGCCGGAGAATTAAATAGGCCTAAAGAAAGAAAGGGGAAATCTAAACTGCCCCAGAGCAGACCCCAAAGCAATAGGCAGCCCCCAACATATAATGACGGTGAAGCAAGATGAAAACACTAACACAGACAGAAAGATAGACTGAGCAAAGACGGGGCCCAAACTACCTAGATAGGAAAGGACAGGAAGGCTGCTGTCTGCAATCCGTGAAAAACCCTATGAAAATAAGAGCCAACAGACTGACAGTGAAAAAGGCCCTGAAGACGCTAGGCTTCAAAAAAGCTATGTCAGTACTCAGGAATATTCTGAAGACAGAGCAACCGGCAAAAGGAGATTCAGCTCATCCCAGCAGGGAATGGCAGAATCCAGAAAAGCAAGCAAAACAAACACAAAACATAAATGCAAACAGGCAAAGCAGAAACTTAGCTTTAGGGAAGCATGAATCAGACTGGTGTCCTGGAAGTCCACAGAGAAATCACCCGCAGGGCAGAAGGGCGTCGGCAGCCTTATATCCAGTCAGTGACTCCACTCAGCCAGTCATCCTCATTAGACTCAGGTGCCTGATAATCAGGCTCATTACCTTCCTTTACCAGAATAGGGAGTTCACCAGACCTCAGTGACGAAGGGGAAAATGAACTCACAACACAGCTCCCTGCACCAACGCGCTGGTATCTAAGGTACACAGCGGGTAGCTAAGCGACGCCCTCGCTTGTTACCCGTGTCGTCGCTTGTCCTCATCGCTGGTGAGATCTGTCTGTTTGGCAGCTCACCAGCGATCATGTAGCGACACACCAGCGATCCTGACGAGGTCATATCGTTGTCAGGATTGCTGGTGCGTCGCTATGTGAGACAGGGGGCCTAACACTCGGACCCAACACACACCAGTTCAGTCAGGGCATCTGGGTGTACCCTGTGGGAGGATGGCCTCATCCCAGGCTGGCTTGGAAAAGGTGTTGGGGAGACAGTGGGGAAGATAGGAGAAAGGGGAGAAGCTTAGAAGGTGAGCGTGAGTGAGAAGTGACAGTTACTGGGAGGAGTTAGGGCTGAGGTAAAAAGATTGCTATAGAGTCAGTCAGTCAGTCATAGGGGAGTGAGAGAAGGAGTGAGGGCTGACAGTCAGAGGAGAGTTGGTGAGGAGACAGAGAAGGAGAAGGAAGGAAGTAGGAAGTGCTGAGAGAGAGAGAGAGTTGTGAGGGGAGCCTGATGGAAGCTTCCGGAAGGACAGAAGGTGTCCTTGGGGCACGGGAAGTGCGAGGCCACCTGTGGGGCCCATATCCAGAAGTGGAAGGACTAAGTCGCAGTGGGGGAGCCAGCCCCTAAGACTAGTGGAGAACTACAGGAACCAGCTAGAAAGCCGGAGGCTGGGATAACTGTACGTACCTCAGCCACATCCACAGTCATTCACTAAAAAGGCAGCCATATAGGGCAAATGGACTCAGAGAAATTGACCCGACAAGGTCCGTGGCTGCCGGATTGGAGACACTGATTGTGAAGGTGCTGGGCAGGAGGGCAGAAACCAGCACAGTCAACAGCTAGGAAAAATACACAGAAAGGAGTCCTGGTAAAGTGCTTCCCAATCTACCTAGGAGTTTGCTGGAACCCTAACCTGGAGGACATGGCACCAAACGGGCACCTGTGCATGCCAAAACAGCGAGTAAACCTTTGAAACTGCACCCTGTTGTGTCCTTTGTGTCATTTGCGTCTCACCTGCCCTGCACCGCACGCACCACTACAGCTACATCTTTTCAATTCACATCCTAACTGCCTTGGGACCAAGCTCTGCCTGTGGAGAGCTATGACAACCCTGCTGCATTACCACCAGTCCCAGAGGATCTGTTTTGCAGCGCTGGTCACCTCTGACCAGAAACCACAGGTGGCATCACGACTAATCCCCATACAAACTACCCCATCATCATCATCATCACCATTTATTAATTTTACTGGATGCCCAGGGCCACGGACCGGGTTACTGCTGCCGTGACATCCCCTTTAACCCCTTCATGACCCAGCCTATTTTGACCTTAATGACCTGGCCATTTTTTGCAATTCTGACCAATGTCCCTTTATGAGGTAATAACTCAGGAACGCTTCAACGCATCCTAGCGATTCCGAGATTGTTTTTTCGTGACATATTGGGCTTCATGTTAGTGGTAAATTTAGTTGATAATTTTTGTGTTTATTTGTGAAAAAAATGGAAATTTGGCGAAAATTTAGAAAATTTTGCAATTTTCAAATTTTGAATTTTTATTCTGTTAAACCAGAGAGTTATGTGACACAAAATAGTTAATAAATAACTTTTCCCAAATGTCTACTTTACATTAGCACAGTTTTGGAAACAACATTTTTTTTTGTTAGTTGACCAGCGATTTCTCATTTTTACAACAAAATTTACAAAACCATTTTTTTAGGGACCACCTCACATTTGAAGTCACTTTGAGGGGTCTATATGGCAGAAAATACCCAAAAGTGACACCATTCTAAAAACTGCACCCCTCAAGCTACTCAAAACTACATTCAAGAAGATTATTAACCCTTCAGGTGCTTCACAGGAGCTAAAGCAACATGGAATGAAAAAATGGACATTTTAATTTTTCCAACCAAAATTTTCTTTTAGCATCAGTTTTTTCATTTTCAAATGGGTAACAGGATAAAATGTATCCTAGTATTTGTTGGGCAATTTCTCCTGAGTACACCGATACCTCATATGTGGTCATAAACCACTGTTTGGGCGCACGGCAGGGCTCAGAAGGCAAGGAGCGCCATTTGACTTTTTGAATGGAAAATATGCTTGAATAATTAGCGGTTGCCATGTCGCGTTTGGAGAGCCACTGTGTGCCTAAACATTGGAGCTCCCCCACAAGTGACCCCATTTTGGAAACTAGACCCTCCAAGGAACTTATCTAGATGCATAGTGAGCACTTTGAACCCCCAGGTGCTTCACAAATTGATCCGTAAAAAAAAAGTACTTTTTTTTTCACAAAAATTTTATTTAGCCTCAGTTTTTTCATTTTCACATGGGCAACAGGATAAAATGGATCCTAAAATTTGTTGGGCAATTTCTCCTGAGTACATCGATATCTCATACGTGGTCATAAACCACTGTTTGGGCGCACGGCAGGGCCCGGAAGGGAAGGAGCGCCATTTGACTTTTTGATTGCAAAATTAGCTCCAATCGTTAGCGGACACCATGTCGCATTTGGCGAGCCCCTGTGTGCCTAAACATTGGAGCTCCCCCACAAGTGACCCCATTTTGGAAACTAGACCCCCGAAGGAACTTATCTAGATGTGTGGTGAGCACTTTGAACCCCAAGTGCTTCACAGAACTTTATAACGCAGAGCAGTGAAAATAAAAAATCATTTTTTTTTGCTCAAAAATGATTTTTTAGCCCGCTATTTTTTATTTTCACAAGGCTAACAGGAGAAATTGAACCACAAAAGTTGTTGTGCAATTTGTCCTGAGTACACCGATACCCCATATGTGGGGGGAACCACTCTTTGGGAGCACAGGAGAGCTCAGAAGGGAAGGAGCACCATTTTGGAATGCAGACTTTGATGGAATGTTCTGCGGCCGTCATGTTGCGTTTGCAGAGCCCCTGTGTGCTCAAACAGTAGGAACCCCCACAAGTGACCCCATTTTGGAAACTAGAACCCCCAAGGAGCTTATCTAGATGTGTAGTGAGCACTCTGAACCCCCAAGTGCTTCACAGAAGTTTATAAACACAGAGCCATGAAAATAAAAAAGTATTTTTTTTCCCTCAAAAATGATTTTTTTAGCCTGCTATTTTTTATTTTCCCAAGGGTAACAGGATAAATTGGACACCAAAAGGTGTTGTCCAGTTTGTCCTGAGTACGCTGGTACCCCATATGTGGGGGGGAACCACTGTTTGAGCGCACGGCATGGCTCAGAAGGGAAGGAGCGTCATTTGACTTTTTGAATGGAAAATTAGCTCCAATCGTTAGCGGACACCATGTCGTGTTTGCAGAGCCCCTGTGTGCGTAAACTTTGGAGCTCCCCCACAAATGACCCCATTTTGGAAACTAGACCCCCTAAGGAACTTATCTAGATGCATAGTGAGCACTTTGAACCCCCAGATGCTTCACAGAAGTTTATAACGCAGAGCCGAGAAAATAAAAAAAATTTTTTTCCTCAAAAAATATTTTTTTAGCCTGCTATTTTTTATTTTCACAAGGGTAACAGGATAAATTGGACCCCAAAAGTTGTTGTCCTGAGTACGCTGGTACCCCATAAATGGGGGGGACCACTGTTTGGGCACACGTTGGGGCTCAGAAGGGAAGTAGTGACGCTTTGAAATGCTGACTTGATGGAATGGTCTGTGGGCGTCATGTTACGTTTGCAGAGCCCCTGATGTACCTAAACAGTGCAAACCCCCCACAAATGACCCCATTTTGGAAACTAGATCACCCAAGGAACTATTATAGATGTGAGGTGAGCACTTTGAACCCCCAAGTGCTTCACAGAAGTTTATAACGCAGAGCCGTGAAAATAAAAAATATTTTTTTTCCTCAAAAAATGATTTTTAGTCCACTATTTTTTATTTTTGACAAGGGTAACAGGATAAATTGGACCCCAAAGGTTGTTGTCCATTTTGTCCTGAGTACGCTGGTACCCCATAAGTGGGGGGGACCACTGTTTGTGCACACGTTGGGGCTCGGAAGGGAAGTAGTGACGTTTTGAAATGCCGACTTAATGGAATGGTCTGTGGGCGTCATGTTACGTTTGTAGAGCCCCTGATGTATCTAAACAGTGGAAACCCCCACAAGTGACCCCATTTTGGAAACTAGATCACCTAAGGAACTAATCTAGATGTGAGGTGTGCACTTTGAACCCCCAAGTGCTTCACAGAAGTTTATAACGCAGAGCTGTGAAAATAAAAAATATTTTTTTTCCTCAAAAAATGATTTTTAGTCCACTATTTTTTATTTTCACAGGGGTAACAGGATAAATTGGACCCCAAAAGTGGTTGTCCAGTTTGTCCTGAGTACGCTGGTACCCCATATGTGGGGGGAACCACTGTTCGGGGACACGTTGGGGCTCGGAATGGAAGTAGTGACGTTTTGAAATGCCGACTTGATGGAATGGTCTGTGGGCGTTGTTACGTTTGCAGAGCCCCTGATGTACCTAAACAGTGGAAACCCACCACAAGTGACTCCATTTTGGAAACTAGACCCCCCAAGGAACTTATCTAGATATGTGGTGAGCACGTTGAACCCCCAAGTGCTTCACAGAAGTTTATAAGGCAGAACCGTGAAAATAAAAAAATCATTTTTTTTCCACAAAAATAATTATTTTAGCCCCCATTTTTTATTTTCCCAAGGGTAACAAAAGAAATTAGACCCCCAAAGTTGTTGTGCAATTTTTCCTAAGTACGCTGATACCCCATATGTGGGGGTAAACCACTATTTGGGCACACGTCGTGGCTCGAAATGGAGGGAGCACCGTTTGACTTTTTGAACGCAAAATTGACTGGAATAAATGGTGGCTCCATGTCGCGTTTGGAGACCCCGTGATGTGCCTAAACAGTGGAAACCCCTCAATTCTATCTCCAACCCTAACACACCCCTAACCCTAATCCCAACCCTAATCATAACCCTAACCACAACCCTAATCCCAACACACCCCTAATGAAATCCCAACTCTAACCCTAACCACAAGCCTAGCCGTAATCCCAACCCCAACCCAACCCTAATCCCAATTACAACCCTAACCCTAATCCCATCCCTAATTCCAACCCTAACCCTAATTCCAACTCTAACCCTAAGTCCAACCCTAACCCTAAGTCCAACCCTAACCCTTAGTCCAACCCTAACCCTATTTCTAACCCTAACCCTAATTCCAACCCTAGCCCTAACCCTAACCCTAGCCCTAACCCTAACCCTAGCCTTAACCCTAGCCCTAATGGAAAAATAAAAAAATATATATTTTTTTATTTTATTATTTGTCCCTACCTATGGGGGTGATAAGGGGGGCGGTGATTTACTTTTTTTTTATTTTGATCACTATGAAAGTTTATCATAGTGATCAAAATAAATGAATGAATCTGCAGCGTTGCAGATTCGATTCGGCGAACTGCGCATGCGCCCGCCATCTTCCAAGATGGCGGCGCCCATGACGCTGGACGGCGGGACACCGGGACGGATAGCGGGAGGTCGGAGGCACAAAGGAGGGTGAGAGGGAGTGATCGGAGGGTGAGAGGGGATGATCGGAAGGCGGGGGGCAGATTATGACGGCGGCTGCCGATCGGTGCCGTCAGACGGTGGCAGCAGCCAATCGGTGCCGTCAGTCGGTGTGGGGGGAGGGTTGGGTCTCGGTCTCCAGCCATGTCCGATGCTATTTCAGCATCGGCCTTGGCTGGATTGTAATATTTCACCAATTTTCATTGGTGAAATATTACAATCGCTCTGATTGGCAGTTTCACTAAGCCACGCCCCAAGGTGTTAACTCTGAAGGGTCCTTTTTGTGCGGGTCGGGTGACCTTTCAGTGACCTCAGTCACCCGACCCGCAGGGGGGCAATCAATTCATGACGCCACATAGGCGTTATGGGTCGTATTGTCACGACTTTTCATGACGCCTACGTGGCGTCAAAGGTCGTGAAGGGGTTAAGAACCAACCGGCCCGGTATCGAGTAACCTAAGGCCCTGCGGGGCGTTCCACTACATCTGGCCTTAAGGCCCCCATACACATTAGAACAGACCTCTGGGCAAGTGCAGCCCATTGGCTGATCCTATCTAAGGGTTGGAAATTTTCATGTACATCACCATGTAGCTGCTCCAAACTGCTCGCCCGGCTTCTCCTCAGGATGCAGATATCATTGTATACAATGGTGGAGGAGGGAGCCATGCATCTCAGTCTCAGCACATCAGCTACAATGACATCACTAGATCATGCCTGCTGTGCGATGCTTCAGTTCACAGACGGCAAAGACAGAAGCATTTGTGTGAGGGAGCTGTGTGGTCCATCATACTGAGTGGGGACATGTGAGACACAATCATACTGTGTAGAGAGCTGTAGAGCCCATTATATTACATGTAGTTGGACTGTGTTGTCATGACATTGGGTGAAGGGGCTGTGGTGTCCACCATTCTGTGTAGGGACACTGTGAGGGCCATCATACTGTGTGTGTGGGGGTGCTGTGGGAACTGTGTGGGAATTATTCTGTCAGGAGCTGTGGAGGCCCTCATACTGTGTGGGGAATATTGGATGCATCACAGTGTGTGCAGCTCTGGGGGCATCATACAGTGTGTGGAGGGCTGAGGAAGCCAGCATTGTTGTGAGTTCATTTTCCCCTTCACCATTGAGGTCTGATGAACTCCCTCTTCTGGTGAAGGAAGGTAGTGAGGCTGATTACAAAGCACCTGAGCAGAATGATGATGACTGGGTGACTGAGATTGCTGACTGGATATAAGGCAGCCGACGCCCTTCTGCCTTGCGGGTGATTACTCTGAGGGATTCTTGGAGACCAGTCTGATTCCTGCTCCTCAAAAGCTAAGTTTTCTGCTCTACTTTTTGCATTTGTGTTTTGGTTTTGTTTTGCCTTGTTTTTCTGGATTTCTGCCTTTCCCTGCTGGGTGAGCTGAATTCCTTTTTGCTCTGTCTTCAGATAATACCTGAGTACTAATATAGTCTTTTTGAAGCCTAGCGTCTTCAGGGCTTTTTTCCCTATCAGTCTGTTGGCTCTTGTTTTTGAGAGGGTTTTGGCGGATTGCAGACAGCAGATTTTCTATTCTGTCCTATTTAGTTAGCTTGGGCCCCATCATTTGCTCAGCCTATCTTTATATCTGTGTGAGTGTTTTTTCATCTTGCTTCACCGTCATTATATGTTGGGGGCTGCCTATTGCTTTGGGGTCTGCTCTGGGGCAGTTTAGATTTCCCTTTCTGTCTTTAGGCTATGTAGTTCTCCGGCTGTGATCGAGGGGTCTAGGGCACCGTAGGAACCCCCCACGGCTACTGCTAGTTGTTGTTGTTAGGTTCAGGGGTCTGCAATCCGATAGCTGCCAACTTCTCTGGTTTTCTGGACTTAGCTAGTATTTCTGTTTTTGCCTCCTACTGTGACTCATTCATAACAGAATCACCCGCCCGATTTGAGACGTGCTCTGGAAGGGTTCCAGGAGGACAAACCTGAGCGTTGTCCCAGTGGAAAGCTGTATGTTCCTGACCAGTGGAAGAAGAGAGTGATGTCTGAAGTTCATTGCTCTGCATTAGCTGGTCATCCAGGTATTTTTGGTACTAGAGTTCTGGTGAGTCGGTCTTTTTGGTGGCCCGCCTTGTCTCGTGATGTCAGGAATTTTGTGCAGTCCTGTGGGACTTGCTCCCGGTCTAAACCTTGTTCTCGCTCTAGTGGGTTGTTGATGCCTTTGCCGGTCCCCAGGAGGCCATGGACCCATATTTCAATGGATTTCATCTCTGATATGCCTGTCTCTCAGAGAATGACTGTTATTTGGGTGATTTGCGATAGGTTCTCTAAGATGGTTCATCTTGTACCACACCCTAAGTTGCCATCTTCCTCTGAGTTGGTGCCCCTATTTTTGCAACAGGTGGTTCGCTTGCACGGGATTCCTGAGAACTTTGTATCTGACAGAGGAGTTCAATTTGTGTCTAGATTTTGGAGGACTTTCTGTTCCAAGCTGGGAATTCAGTTGTCCTTCTCCTCTGCTTTTCACCCTCAGACCAATGGGCAGACGGAGAGAACAAACCAGACCTTGGAGTCGTATTTGAGATGTTTTATTTCCGCCGATCAGGATGATTGGGTTTCATTTTTGCCCTTGGCCGAATTTGCTTTAAATAATAGAGCTAGTTCTGCCACTTTGATGTCACCTTTTTTTTCTAACTTTGGGTTTCATCCTCGATTTTCTTCAGGGCAGGTGGAGCCCTCTGCCTGCCCAGGTGTTGACACTGTGGTGGAGAGAATGCACCAGATCTGGGACCAAGTGGTGGATAAGTTATCTCTCTCCAGGAAAAGGCCCAGCTGTTTTCCAACCGACATAGGACCATTGGTCCCCAGTTTAAGGTTGGTGATATGGTTTGGTTATCATCAAAAAATATCGCTATGAAGGTGGCTTCTCCTAAGTTTAAGCCTAGATTTATTGGACCATACAAGATTTTGGAGATTATTAATCCGGTCTCTTTTCGTTTGGCTCTTCCTGTCACATTTAAAATTCATAATGTGTTTCATAAGTCCTTGTTGAAGAGGTTTGTTGAACCAGTTGTTCCTGAGGTGGCACCTCCGGACCCTGTATTAGTAGCATGGAATATGAGGTAGAGAAGATACTGGATTCCCGTCTGGCTAGACGGAGACTCCAGTATTTGGTTAAGTGGAAGGGTTATGGTCAGGAGGATAATTCCTGGGTCTCTGCCTCTGATATTCATGCCAAAAGATTGGTGCGTGACTTTCATCGGGCTCACCCTGATCGCCCTGGTGGCATGGATGAGGGTTCGGTGACCCCTCCTCAAGGGGGAGGTACTGTTGTGAGTTCATTTTCCCCTTCACCATTGAGGTCTGATGAACTCCCTCTTCTGGTGAAGGAAGGTAGTGAGGATGATTACAAAGCACCTGAGCAGAATGATGATGACTGGGTGACTGGGATTGCTGACTGGATATAAGGCAGCTGACGAACTTCTGCCTTGCGGGTGATTACTCTGAGGGATTCTTGGAGACCAGTCTGATTCCTGCTCCTCAAAAGCTAAGTTTTCTGCTCTACTTTTTGCATTTGTGTTGTGGTTTTGTTTTGCCTTGTTTTTCTAGATTTCTGCCTTTCCCTGATGGGTGAGCTGAATTCCTTTTTGCTCTGTCTTCAGATAATAACTGACTACTGATATAGTCTTTTTGAAGCCTAGCGTCTTCAGGGCTTTTTTCCCTATCAGTCTGTTGGCTCTTGTTTTTGAGAGGGTTTTGGCGGATTGCAGACAGCAGCTTTTCTATTCTGTCCTATTTAGTTAGCTTGGGCCCCATCATTTGCTCAGCCTATCTTTCTATCTGTGTGAGTGTTTTTTCATCTTGCTTCACCGTCATTATACACTCACTGGCCACTTTATTAGGTACACCTGTCCAACTGTGTGTTAAGACTTAATTTCTAATCAGCCAATCACATGGCGGCAACTCAGTGCATTTAGGCATGTAGACATGGTCAAGACAATCTCCTGCAGTTCAAACCGAGCATCAGTATGGGGAAGAAAGGTGATTTGAGTGCCTTTGAACGTGGCATGATTGTTGGTGCCAGAAGGGCTGGTCTGAGTATTTCAGAAACTGCTGATCTACTGGGATTTTCACGCACAACCATCTCTAGGGTTTACAGAGAATGGTCCGAAAAAGAAAAAAAATCCAGTGAGCGGCAGTTCTGTGGCCGGAAATGCCTTGTTGATGCCAGAGGTCAGAGGAGAATGGGCATACTGGTTCGAGCTGATAGAAAGGCAACAGTGACTCAAATTGCCACCCGTTACAACCAAGGTAGGCAGAAGAGCATCTCTGAATGCACAGTGCGTCGAACTTTGAGGCAGATGGGCTACAGCAGCAGAAGACCACACTGGGTACCACTCCTCTCAGCTAAGAACAGGCATCTGATGGCTACTTTCAGCAGGATAATGCGCCATGTCATAAAGCTCGATTCATCTCAGATTGGTTTCTTGAACATGACAATGAGTTCACTGTACTCAAATGGCCTCCTCAGTCACCAGATCTCAATCCAATAGAGCATCTTTGGGATGTGGTGGAACGGGAGATTCGCATCAGGGATGTGCAGCCGACAAATCTGCGCCAACTGTGTGATGCCATCATGTCAATATGGTCCAAAATCTCTGAGGAATGCTTCCAGCACCTTGTTGAATCTCTGCCATGAAGAATTGAGGCAGTTCTGAAGGCAAAAGGGGGTCCAACCCGTTACTAGCATGGTGTACCTAATAAAGTGGCCAGTGAGTGTATGTTGGGGGCTGCCTAATGCTTTGGGGTCTGCTCTGGGGCAGTTTTGCTTTCCCTTTCTGTCTTTAGGCTATGTAGTTCTCTGGCTGTGATCGAGGGGTCTAGGGCACCGTAGGAACCCCCCACGGCTACTGCTAGTTGTTGTTGTTAGGTTCAGGGGTCTGCAATCCGATAGCTGCCAACTTCTCTGGTTTTCTGGACTTAGCTAGTATTTCTGTTTTTGCCTCCTACGATGACTCATTCATAACACAGCATACTGCGTGTGGGTGCATCATACTATATGGAGAAGGTGTGGTGCCATCATACTGTGTTAGGAAACGTGGGGACCATAATACTATATGTTTACACTCCACTGAAACTGCCCTCACTAAAGTCTCTAATGATCTGCTAACAGCTAAATCAAATGGTCATTACTCCATGCTAATTCTCTTGGATCTCTCTGCAGCATTCGACACTGTGGATCATCGGCTCCTCCTCACTATGCTCCGTTCCATTGGCCTCAAGGACACCGTTCTCTCCTGGTTCTCCTCCTATCTCTCCGACCGCTCCTTTACTGTATCTTTTGCCGGTTCCTCCTCCTCTCACCTTCCCCTTACTGTTGGGGTCCCCCAAGGATCGGTTCTAGGCCCCCTCCTCTTCTCCTTGTACACTGCCCCTATTGGTCAAACAATCAGTAGATTTGGTTTCCAGTACCATCTCTATGCTGATGACACCCAATTATACGCTTCTTCTCCTGACATCACGCCAGCCTTTCTAGAAAACACCGGCGATTGTCTAAACGCTGTGTCTAACATCATGTCCTCACTATATCTGAAACTGAACCTGTCAAAGACTGAACTCCTGGTGTTTCCTCCCTCTACTAATGTACCTATACCCGACATTGCTATTTCTGTGTGTGGTTCCACTATTACTCCCCAGCAACAGGCCCGCTGTCTTGGGGTCATACTTGATTCCGAGCTCTATAATACTGTAGATAAGTCCCCGATCCGACCTGCAAGATAAGAAAAATAAGTGTTATTGTACTCAACCGGGGGGGTGTCCAGTGCGGTCTGGTCCGATGGGTGTCACAGGTCAGGGTCCGGTGCCTCCCATCTTCTTGCAATGCTGCCCTCCTGCTTGCTTCATCGCTCCCCTGCTTAGCGCTCGTACGCATGCGTACTTATCTGCCCTGTTGAGTGCAGAGTTAAGTACTGCAGTGTGCAGGCGCTGGGTCTCTCTGACCGTTCCCAACGCCTGCACACTGCAGTGCAACTTGCCTGCAGCTTGCTGTTGTGCGTGTATTTTACTGTTGTGATTTTGTTGTAAAAAAAATGGCAAATTGCTAATAAGTTGCACACAAGTCACAGTCGCATATGGCTTGCTCTGAAATTTGTGGCAAATGAGATGTGTGTTACAGAAGATCCAACACATTTGGAAAAATTTGCAACTGTGTGTCCCAAGACTCTGCAGGCTGCAGTGTATCTCCAGTGGAGATCATTAGATATGATGTCACAAGGTCATCGTGTAACCCCAGCCTTAAATGGGAAAACCACTTTAGTTTCCTGTATGTTTTTATATTGTTGCCCTGATTAATTAACCCCTTTCAGACATCGAGCGTACATTAATGCCGATGTCAGACTCCCTCCCTTTTGGCCAGGATCACACATGCGAGGAATACGGCTGAATCTTGCATGTTAATACCCGTCACTGCCGCTGGCACTTGGATCGGAGCATGTGGCAGCATAGAAATACATGGAGCCGCACGTTTCGCTCCTGAGTGCCGGCGGCAGTTCCATGTATTAAGATGTGAGACTCAGCCGTATTCCTCGCATGTATGATCCTGGCCTTTGATGTGGGCTCTGGCGGTGAGCACACATCTTTCCCAGGACATGTCAGCTGTTTTGAGCAGCTGACATGTGTCCACAATAGCCACAGGTGGAATCGCGATCCACCTGCGGCTATTAACCCATTAAATGCCGCTGTCAAACATAGACAGCGGCTTTTAACAAGCGCTTCCGATAATCCCACCGGAAATACACACACCGGTGACCCGCGTGACGTGATTGTGGGTTACCGGTGTGTTGGCATGAAACCGGTCTCCTGAAGACCTCTTTGGTTGTCAGTGCCAGATTGCTGCAAGCGCCTCCCAGTGGTCGTTGCTCACAGCAAGTGAGCAATTCTACAACATAGAGGCGATATTACCATGGACTCTATGTAGCAGAGCCGATCGGGTGGTGGCAGCTTCTATTCTCCCATGGAGACTATTAAAGCATGGCAAATGTAAAAAGAAAATGTTTTTAAAAATATTAAAAAAATAACAAAAATAAAAACAATATAAACGTTCAAATCACCCCCTTTCGCCACATTCAAAATAAAACAATAAAAATAAAATCAAACATAGACATATTTGGTATTAGCGTGTGCAGAATTGGCCAATCTATCAACAATAAAAAGGATTAACCTGATCACTAAACAGCGTAGCGAGAAAAAAAGTAAAAATGCCAGAATTACGTTTTTTTGGTTGCCACGACATTGCATTAAAATGCAATAACGTGCGATCAAAAGATTGTGTCTTCACCAAAATGGTATCATTGAAAACGTCAGCTCGGCATGCAAAAAATAAGCCCTTACTCAACCCGAGAAAATGGAGACGGGT
The DNA here is from genome assembly GCF_039654945.1 of Dendrobates tinctorius. Lineage (NCBI taxonomy): Eukaryota > Metazoa > Chordata > Amphibia > Anura > Dendrobatidae > Dendrobates > Dendrobates tinctorius. The sequence continues at coordinate 36,472,484 of NW_027361728.1, forward strand.
ATCAGAAAATGGCACAATTTTTTTGTTTGGAATTTTTTTTCACCACTTAGATAAAAATAGAACCTAGACATGTTTGGTGTCTATGAACTTGTGATGACCTGGAGAATCATAATGGCAGGTCAGTTTTAGCATTTAGTGAACCTAGTAAAAAAAATTCAAACAAATACATAAGTGTGGGATTGCACTTTTTTTGCAATTTTACTGCGCTTGGAATTTTTTTCCGTTTTCTATTACACAACATGGTAAAACCAATGGTGTTGTTCAAAAGTACAACTCGTCCTGCAAAAAACAAGCCCTCACATGACCATATTGGGAAGGACGGGAGCAAAAACCAAAAATGCAAAACCGAAAAAAGGGGTTAATATCGGCATTTGTAAAGCCAATCTTAATTATGGGTGATCAATAAGGTGCATCAAATTCATTACAGGGGCATATAATAAATTTGGCACATCTTATCAGTGGTTTGCACCTCCATGCACTGTGCCAAAAATGCATCTCCATTGGCTTCTCCCCAGCTCCACCACTTTGGTGAAGATGGCTGAAAGTGACTTGAAACCGCCAAAATCTGCATTTGTTTGCGCAACTTTGCAGTGTGCTAAATTTTGCAACTTTTCAAAGTGTTTTCTTCCAGAATTCTAGGAGTAAACACTTTGATAAATTGTGGTCTAGTATTTTAACCTATAAGGGTATGTGCACACGCTGCGGATTCCGTTGCGATTCCGCAGCGGTTTTGGCCGCTGCGGACCCGCAGCAGTTTTAGCTGCGGTGTACAGTACCATTCAAATGAATGGTAAAAAAAAACCGCTGTATAGACGTTGCGGAAAAATCCGCACGGATTTGCTGCGGTTTTGATACCGCAGAAAGAATTGACATGTCAATTCTTTCTGCGGAATCCGCAGCGGGTTCCTATCTCCACCATTGTGGAGATGGTGAATCCGCAGGACCAAACCACAGGCAAAACCGCAGATAATCCGCAGGTCTTTTGACCTGCGGTTTATCTGCGGTGTTTGCAAAATCCGTGCGGATTAATCCGCAGCGGATTCCGCAGCGTCTGCACACACCCTTAGGGTGGGTTCAGATATACTGTATTCTATAATGTGATAAAGATCGATCCATGTGTAACAATTATATGCGTACTATGGAATCTGATTGCGTGGGATAACATGACACCGAGATCAAAGTTGATGCAAATAAGTATATTTAACAAGTGTAACCAAACTAACAGCATTTCCTGCAATTGTAACGAAAACACAGCTCAATATAGAAATGTCCTGAGTAACTAGAGCGGGGCATGACCGCTAATATAACCAGTCCAACAGTAATATAATGCAGGTGTGTACAAGGCAGTAAACGTAGGAGTCCAGCAGAAAGTATGTTAGCACACCGCATTTAATGAGGCATTCCAGTGATATTATAAAGATGGGAATGCACTCGGCACTTAAACGTGGAAGTCCAGCTTTATACCGGAGTGGCATTAACAAGACAAGGTCACTATGTATACCTTTTGGGCTGTAAGTCCCACACAAGTCCTGCACAGCAGCCCACACAAACACAGACCTAGAGGAGAAGATGATGTCAGGATTCCTTACAGGCCACAGCAGTTCCAGGGGCAAATAGCTCCAACTCGAAGTCCAGACAGACCAGTAGTTGAGCACAGACAGCATCAGGGAGACACACAGAGGACTGTAGGCAGCAGAACAAGGAGAGGCAGAGCACCGAGTAACCAGCAGCAGCAGCAGGGAGTTCACCAGCAGAACAGCAGGAGCTCAGGAGCCAACAGCAGCAAAATACTCAGGCAAAGAGGGGCACACGACCTGTACTTAAATAATCAGGACAGACAGGAAGTTCCATGGCAGGGTGAGATTCAAGACTCCTTCTTGGATCAGGGCAAACAGGCAGAAAGGGAAGTAAGGAATCCTTACACCATGATCGAAACACGTTGCTGTGTCTTCCATGTCATAAGTGCGGTTCAGAAGCTTAAAAAAAGTTTTAATCAAGTTAAATAAGTTTTTATTGAAGTAGCTGGAGCATTGTAAGTTTATCTATAATCACGTCAGAACAGGACAGAGTTCCATGCACCTACAAGGGCTGTTGGTGTGCTGGCTATATCTTTTTTTCCTTTTGGCAATATTCTATAATAACTGGACCAGCCACGTACTCACTGTGTCTACGCATAGCTCCGTGTGCTGGAGCTGCTGCTATTTAAGTAATCACTTGTCCATAAAACGAATGAGACTATAACATGCTATGATTTTTTCCCAGAGACCTTAGGTCAGTGTAGAACATTGCTCATGTCACTGGCACATAGTATAACATTGGTCTTGTGTAGCTCTTAGCACAGACAGCACAATGATCGAAAATTAGCTCATATGAACAAGGTCTTACTTGTTGCATTTTGAGTTGACCTGTAAATGGATCAACAACAATTCCACCTAAATAGCTGTGATACAGTGCGTCTCATCTTTGGTCTGGTTTGGGAGCTTTTGTCTTTGAGGATTTGTTCACATAAATGTGGTAATGAGTCATCGTACATTGCTGAATTAGTGGAAGGTTACTTACTAATGTTTTCCAGAGAACATTAGTCTGATTTTTGCCAAGTCCATTTTTTCTGCACAATGACAAAGCCCTGTTTTATGCATTTAAAGGGATATTAAAGCAATAATTTTTATTTCAATATTTCGTTCTAGCAGGAGTGTACTTACCATTATTGGACGTCTTGATATTCATACATAAATGTGATACATCTCTCAGTATGTGAATGGAAGTTGATCCTTTTGTAAACTGATTACATATGGACTGCTTAATGTTACAGATCCCAACAGAACAATCACTTCTTCTCCTAACCTTTATGTAACCAGATTTTGTGAGCAATTTTTAAAGCCACGGAGCTGTTAAATACCACATTGTTTTGTGTCTAATTAAAGCTGACAAAATTCAAGGCAGATATAAGCCTACATGTTACATGAAGACTGCACGTTAATTTTTATTTTAACGAGATGTGGTGTGTTTAATTTTCTGTTTGGGTCACACTTTAGGCACTATTATCACTCTTTACACATTTTTTGCTAAAGAATTCACTTTGAAGCGAAATTGCTTCCAATTGATATCAACCTGTATAGCTATATATTTTCTGACAGTAGATAATCAATCAATCAATCAATCAAATTTATTATCGCCAAGTACATATTACATATATACAAGGAATTCTTTGTGGCAAAGAGGCAACATAATATATAACAACAGATACAACAAGTAACATCTAACAAGACAGATACAGTATATAGTCTACACATGACGATTTAATTGTTGAACAGAGAGTGGATAGAAGCTGTTCATATGGCGGTTGGTGCTGCATTTGGGGACTCTGAAGCGACGTCCTTAAGGGAGTAGTTGGAATGAGGAGTGTCCCGGGTGAGAGGGATCGGATGAAATTTTCAATGCGTGGGATCGAATACTCTTATCATAAAGATCCTGGATTTTAGGCAGGGGGGAACCTATAATTCTCTCTGCTGTTCTGAAAGTCCTTTGTAAGCGGAGTTTGTCATGCGCAGTGGCTCCCCCATACCAGACTATCAGAGAGGAACAAATCACAGATCTGATGACAGCATTAAAGAATAAGATCAGCAGATTCTTAGACAAACCATATCTTTTCAGCTGACGCAGGAAGAACATCCTCTGTTGTGCTTTTCTTATAACAGCATCCACATTTTTCCCCCATTTAAGATCATGAGAGATGATAACACCAAGGAATTTGGTCTCTGTGACCCTAAGAACCACTTCGTCATGGATGTAGATTGGAAGTATCTCATGTTGATCTTTCTTAAAATCCACAACCATCTCAGCAGTTTTTTTAGTGTTGAGTACAAGATTATTGGCTTTACACCAGTCACATATTCTTTTCACCTCACTCCGATACAAGTCTTCAGCATTTCCCCTGATGAGACCAATCAGTGTCATATCATCGGCAAATTTCAAGATTTTTACTGAGTCTGCTGAAGAGATGCAATCATTCGTATAGAGAGAAAACAGTAACGGGGACAAAACACACCCCTGAGGTGCCCCAATGTTTGTGACCAAGGTGTCCGAATTGAATGGTCCAACTTTTACACTCTGTATCCTGGCTGTCAGGAAGTTATAAATCCACAAGCATAAGTTGAGAGGGACTCCAAGAGCTACCATTTTCTTATGAAGTAAATTCGGATCAATGGTATTGAACGCTGAGCTAAAGTCCATGAAAAGAATCTGGACATAAAGATACCTGACCCATTGTCAAAATGCCACTAAGCACTGTATCAGTAGCGTAGCTACTGGGGGGACAGAGGGGGCCGTCGCCCCCGGCCCTCATATGAAGAGGCCCATCGAGAGTCACTGCCACTTTCTGATGAGGCAGAACACAGTACAAGAGGAGAGCAGGAAAATGCCTGCTCTTGTCTTACATAGACTCAGCTCGCTGTTGGCACAGTGGAGTCTCCCTCCTGCATTGTACGTGCAGGCTTTACTGACCTGAGGAGCATCTTCCGGGTTGCAGTTTTGTACACTCTCGGATTGTCTAAGGCACGCTGGGTCCCAGTGCCCACCCTGCATTTCACTCAGACACTTCCTGGTCATGCCTCACTGCCTGCAAACTTGGTAAGTGGTGTGTCATGGTCACTGAGGGGTGAATGTGAGAGCATGGGGGTATTGTAGGGGAGAGGGGACAGGACACTGGGGGGGTGAAAATTATAGGATGGGGTATAGTGAAGGCTTAAATGAATAAGGGAGACAGGGCACTGGGGGCTAAATGTGAGAGAATTGTGGTATTGTGGGGGGAAGGGGATGGCACTGGGGGTGAATGTGAGAGAATGGGGGTATTGTGGGGGAAGGGGACAGGGCACTGGCGGATGAATGTGAGAGGATGGGGTATTGTGGAGGAGGGGGGTCAGGGCACTGGGGGTGAATGTGAGAGAAAGGGGTATTGTGGGGGAGTGGGGACAAGTGGGGGAGGGGGACAGGGCACTGGCGGGTGAATGTGAGAGGATGGGGGTATTGTGGGGGCTGAGGTGGGTGAGGGGAAACAGGGCACTGGAGGGTGAATGTGAGCGGGTGCAGCATTGTGGGAGAGGGGGGACAGGGCACTGGGGGTGAATATGAGAGGATGGGGTATAGTGAGGGCTAAAGTGGAGGAGGGGAGAGGGCACTGGCAGGTGAATGTGAGAGGATGTGGGTATTGTGGGGGAGGGGGGACAGGGCACTGGGGATGAATGTGAGAGGATGGTGGTATTGTTGGGGCTGAGGTGGGTAAGGGGCAACAGGGCACTGGAGGGTGAATGTGAGAGGATGGGGGTATTGTGAGGGGAGGCTGGGCACAGGGGGTGAATGTGAGAGGATGGGAGTATGGTGCGGGCTGAATTGGGGAGAGGGCTGAAGTGGGGGAGAGGGGATAGGCCCCTGGTGGGTGAATGTGAGAGGATGGGGGTATTGTGAGGGCTGAGGTGAGTGAAGGGCAATAGGGCACTGGGGTTGAATGTGAGAGGATGGGAGTATTGTGAGGGGCGACAGGGCACTGGGAGGTGAACGTTAGAGGATGGGGGTATTTTGAGGGCTAAAGTGGGTGAGGGGTGACAGGACACTGGTGGGTGAATGTGAGAGGATGGGGGTATTGTGAGGGCTGAGGTGGATGAGGGACGACATGGCACTGTGGGGTGAATGTGAGAGGATGAGGGTATTGTGAGGGTTGAGGTGGGTGAGGGGGCAACAGGGCACTGAAGGGCTGATTATTATACTGTTTTGCTAGGAGATTATATGCACTCCATCACATGTAATAGTTGCTGTCTGGGGGTTTTGAAGATGGGGAGGTCAGAGGCTTTTGATACTTAGTAGCAGGGTCTTTTACGAGTATTAGTAATACCAAGCTCCCATATAGTAATATAGTAATGACAATGTCATGGTTTGGACAGGGTTCTTGCCCTGCACTCACAGGGTTAACTGTTCGTGGCCTCTTTCTGGATCTGGGAGGGGTATTTATACTCACTCTTTACCAGGGTTCTCTGTCAGCTATACTGTTGTTCTGGCTGTGTGTCTGACCCCTGGTGTGCGTGTATACTGCATTGCTTGTTTGCTTCCCATGTATGACCCGGTCTGTCCCCTCACTCTGTACTCTGTCTCTCGTTTTGGTACTATTGTCTTCTCGTAATGGTGACCATTCTCTGCTCATTCTTCTCGACCTTTCTGCAGCTTTCGACACTGTTGACCATTCTCTCCTACTCTCTAGGCTCCAGTCACTAGGCATTAAGGACACTGCTCTTTCCTGGTTCTCCTCCTATCTTTCCGACCGCTCCTTCAGTGTTCTGTTTTCTGGCTCCACTTCATCTCCTCTTCCTCTCACTGTTGGGGTACCTCAGGGCTCAGTCCTTGGCCCCCTTCTCTTCTCTCTCTACACAGCCTCAATTGGACAGACCATCAGCAGATTTGGCTTTCAGTACCATCTTTATGCTGATGACACACAACTGTACACATCATCCCCTGACCTTACCTCCGCTGTACTACAGAACGCCACTGACTGTCTATCTGCAGTCTCCAACATCATGTCTGCTCTCTATCTGAAACTCAACCTCTCCAAAACTGAACTTCTTCTGCTCCCGCCATCTACTAACCTCCCTAAATCTGACATTTCCCTCTCTGTGGGTGGCACCATAATAACACCCCGACAGCAGGCGCGCTGTCTGGGTGTTATGTTTGACTCCGATCTCTCCTTCACCTCCAATATACAATCTCTTGCCCGCTCGTGCCACTTACACCTAAAGAACATCTCTAGAATCCGCCCTTTTCTCACCATGGAAACAACAAAAACTCTCACTGTCGCCCTGATCCACTCCCGCCTGGACTACTTTAATGCTCTATTAATTGGCCTCCCCCTCACTTGACTCGCCCCTCTCCAGTCTATCCTTAATGCAGCAGCCAGGGTTGTCCATCTGGCTAATCGTTACTCAGACGCGTCCGCTCTTCGCCAGTCGTTACACTGGCTGCCAATTCATTACAGGGTACAATTCAAAGTACTTGTTCTCACCCACAAAGCTCTCCACAGTGCGGCACCCCCTTACATCTCCTCCCTCATTTCTGTCTATCGGCCTATCCGACCGCTGCGCTCTGCAAATGACTTTCGACTAACCTCTGCCCTAATCCGTACCTCCCACTCCCGACTCCAAGACTTCTCCCGTGCTGTGCCAATCCTCTGGAATGCTCTACCCCAAGATATTAGGACCATCCACAATTTGCATAGTTTTAGGCGCTCGCTCAAAACACATTTGTTCAGAGCGGCCTATCACATTCAGTAATGAAAGTCATTTTATGTTTGTGTGTGTAGCCCATTCACTATCTCCATCTAACCCCCACCCCCTGAAGATGGCTGGACCATCATTGTAAATACAAACCTGTGCTTTGTATCTCCCCCACCTCATTGTAGATTGTAAGCTCCCACGAGCAGGGTCGTCTTATTTCGCTTTAATTATTGTATTGTTAACGTTGTTACTTATGTCTGTTGTGTTTGAAACTGTTCAACTGTAAAGCGCTGCGGAATATGTTGGCGCTATATAAATAAAGATTATTATTATTATTATCCTCCGGTTCTGACCTCCTGGCTTGGCTATTGTTACTCCGTTACAGTTTGTCCCTATTGTATCGTCTATTGCCCGTTCTGGTTGTCTGATCTATTGCTACGTCCTGACTATCCATTCTGTCTATCCCTTTGGTACTGTTGTGCTATCTCATTCTTTGAACCCGGCTTGATCTGGTTTATGTCTCTGTCTATGCCCCTTGGTAACATTGTCCCGTAGTTACCTTTTAGGAGTTTTCCTCAGCTCCTAGCTCTCTGGAGTTTAGACCACGCCTTCAGCAGTCACATGCTTCAGGTCCTGTGAGCCTGGAGCATGCATCGTCACAACTGCTGCCCCGCTCCACAGGTATCTTGTGCATAGTTTTTGTACTCAGGACACGCGCACTGGCTCAGTGAGCAAGAGCAGTGCTGTGTTTCTGACAGACGAGTTGCATCACATTTAAAGGGAATCTGTCACCCCCCGGGATGTGTATGACCTATTAATATGGGCATACAGGTAATAGAAATGTTACATTAGTCCTACACGTATGCCTCATATTAATGGTCTTGATGCTGGGAAGAGTTAGATTCTTTTCTAATGTTAATGATTTCTTCCAGTCTCCGGGGCTTCCAGTGCTGTAAGAAATCCTGCCTCCTGTCCTCATTCTAATACTACCCCCCTCCCACCCATACACGTCAGTTATGGCCCCGGAATCCTGCGCCCTGCCTTCCTTCAGAAATACATACCTCATCCTCTTCTGTGGGCGCTGTATTCAGGGATCTTCTGTTATGAGTTCATTTTCCCCTTCACCATTGAGGTCTGATGAACTCCCTCTTCTGGTGAAGGAAGGTAGTGAGGCTGATTACCAAGCACCTGAGCTGGGAGAGGATGACTGGGCGATGGGGATATAAGGCAGCCAACGCCCTTCTGCCTCGCTGGTGACTTCTCTGTGGAATTCTAGGAGACCAGTCTGATTCCTGCTCCTCAAAAGCTAAGTTTTCTGCTTTGCCTTTTTGTATTTGTGATTTGGTTTTAGTTTGCCTTGCTTTTCTGGATTCTGCCATTCCCTGCTGGGGTGAGCTGAATTCCTTTTTTGTCGGTTTGCTCTGTCTTCAGAAAATACCTGAGTACTGACATAGTCTTTTTGAAGCCTAGTGTCTTCAGGGCCTTTTTCCCTGTCAGTCTGTTGGCTCTTATTTTGATAGGGTTTTTCGCGGATTGCAGACAGCAGCTTTCCTATCCTGTCCTATCTAGTTAGCTTGGGCCCCATCATTTGCTCAGTCTATCTTTCTATCTGTGTTAGTGTTTTTTCTTCTTGCTTCACCGTCATTATATGTTGGGGGCTGCCTATTGCTTTGGGGTCTGCTCTGGGGCAGTTTAGATTTCCCTTTCTGTCTTTAGGCTAGGCAGTTCTCCGGCTGTGATCGAGGGGTCTAGGGCATCGTCGGAACCCCCCACGGCTACTGCTTGTTGTTGTTGATAGGTTCAGGGGTCTGCAATCCGATAGCTGCCAACTTCTCTGGTTTTCTGGACTTAGCTAGCATTTCTGTTTTTGCCTCCTACGGTGACTCATTCATAACAATCTTCTGCGCAGGCACCGCCGACTTCGGCTCCAGTGACCTCAGGTGTGCATGCCGATAAGGTGCTCTCCCCACTTCCTCCCTGCAAAGTCATCACCATGTACACATGGTTCCTAATGATGACTGTGCAGGGATGAAGTGAGGTGAGCATCTTATTGGCTCGCACACCGAAGATCACAGTCACTCACCTGCACAGAAGATCTCTGGGTACTGCGCCCACAGAAGGGAGGAATAGGTTCAGGTTGTGTTGACTCGCAGGGCACAGGCGCAGGATTCTGGCGCTATAACTGACATACATGGGAGGGGGGTAGTATTACAATGAAGACAGGAGGCGGGGATTTCTTACAGCACCGCACGCCCCGGAGCCTGGAAGAAACATTAGCATAAGGAAAGAACATAACATTTCTCAGCAACAAGACCATTAATAAGAGGCAGACAGGTAGGACATCAACTGTCTGATATTCACCTTCCAGCCTTTTCATCCGTTTTTATCTCCGCTCAACGCCATCTCCTGCAGTTTGTGACCTGTCTACTGCCCCAGTGTTTCATGGAGTGGCGCAGAGGTCTCTAATCAATGTGAGTCTATGAAAGCCTCGTTCTGGCATCGTTATCATCTAGTTCTGGCCTCTTTCTGGCCTCATTCTGCCTTTCATAGACTTAGATTGAGCGCTTGTGACGTATCTTCTAACAACTGGCCAGTCAGAAGCTGCACTCATAAGTTTGAGCCGCGGGACTGGAGAGGTGCCAAAAAACGGTGAATACGCCAGAGGATAAAAATATGACCGGGGCAGGGGACTTGCACCCAAAGCATCACTCCAGCTGTGAAGAAAGAAAACCCCACTGGAGTGGTGCTTTAATAATAAGTAATTTATCATTATAAAGTTAATAAAGACTTGGAATACTGCTGCATGAGCCCCCAATATCACTGGCGTTATCAGGCGGTCATGGACCACATGTTTGCTATTTGCATTTGTCAACTAGAAAGGTTTGGCTTCTCTCAATAGAAGAGAATTGAGAGAAGCATGTCACATGAGCGCCTGCTGATGTCAGCAAGGCTGCGGCCATTGTTATTGTACATGGGGGACTCGGGACATTAAATGTTAAGTGGGCACTTAAGCATTATTGTTATAGGGGCACTCAGAGTATTGTGACCATCAAAGTTACCTATAGGGTATTGTTACTTTTTAGGGACAAAATTTGAAGGGCACTAGCACAGGGCATTAATATTTTTTAGGGGGAATTTTATTATCTACAGAGCACAAAGGAGGCATTATTACCATGTAAGGAGCACAGTGTTGGTATTATTACTATGTAAGCGGCAAAGTGGTGGCATTATTACGTGGGGCACTAAGAGGAGCACTGTTATTGTACCACACACACAGTACCAGTAAAAGGGACACATACGGCAGCAACGGCTCAGTATTGGGTTTCAGGTGCAGTAATAAGGAAACATATGGCAGCAGCCGCTCAGTATTGGGGTATCAGCAGGATAAGGAGTTTGTGCAGGTTGGGCATAGATATGGGCGGTGCAGGAAATGTGAGAAGTCAGATGTGTTGTTGTTGTTGTAATCTCTGCATTTGAGTCTTGGCTGGAGAAGTTGTCATGTTGGTCTGAGCCAGATGGAATAGACGGGAAAAGTGAATGACTCCATTAGAAGGAACATCAGCTGTAAGTCACTATCTATAACTGTACTGTGATCTCTTATATGATCTGCAGGACTGGTATCTACCACTCTATGGACCCCATATAGTAATATCAGTGGTCCTTTTTGTATATAGATTTATTTTCAATCACAGTGTGGTCATCTGCTGATGTTCCAGTATACTCACAATTAGGGTGCACCACGTAGCTGTAGTCCGGATTACCCGGTTAGGGGCCCACTCAGATTTTTCGCACCCCCCCCAAGCTGAAACCCTAGCTACGCCTCTGCACTGCATACATGTATATAGATATGGAGGTCTCATATCATCTTTTTCTTTTGTAAAATAGGTTTTGTTGGTACTCATCAAAAGTGTAAAAATTGTCCTGGCTACCAAAGGGGCAATAGGTTGAAACGCGTCTGTCAGTGAAAGGGTTAAACAGAGGATGGTGTGCTGGCTAATGCTTTGAATTTGCGTGTTCAAGGGGAGAGTGAATGAAAGGGTGTCCTCTCTTTCATGAGTGGTACTTTAGGTTCTGCTTGCGATAGGAGAACTTGGTCTGAGGTCCTGTGTTCCACCATCACACATGTCTTACCTTGCTAAAGAGGACAGAAGCCAAGTTTATGTTCTCTTAGTATTGGGATTAGTCAAGGTGGCCTGGACTTGCTTTTCAGCACAAGTTGGCTTATTTGTACATTGATGTGTGGGCATGTTTGCATATTATCTAGTGTGGGAGTAAGCACACAGAACTGTAGACTTCCATGTCAAACATTAATTGCACAACACGGCCCACCGAGTGTAACATATCTTAGTTTATAACTAACACGTGGAGAATTTTACATTTCATGATCAGAATCAAAACTGGAGCACAATGTGACATAGAAATAGCTCAGATAAAATGTCACATCCATTAGTAAGTCAGCGGGGCTGAGTGACCAGTGGAAGTGACCATGCAGAAAAATGCCAAATATTAGGAACGAGGTTCAGAGCTGTCAGTTCTTTCTGGGTCACTGCCAAGTGCTCAGCAGATTTGCCAAAGTCTGGATATATGCTGAAAACAAGCATACTAATTAAACATAAATGTGGGCATGTGCTATAAACAGGCTGATTTCTTGTAAATGTACGACTTTACTGCCAAATCAAATATGAGCGTCTGATGTAACGAGAGCACTTGTGTTGGAAAATATTTTTCTTTTTGTCATTTTGAAGTCAATAAATATAAATTGAGTTTAATATTTAAGGAAAGTTCCAATATTTGTAAAATAATATTACCAAATAATATATGGTTTTGGACAGATAAACAAAAATCATATTTAACCCCTGAATGACAAAGGTGTTTATTATTTCTGCATTTTCATTTTCTCCTCTCTGTCTTCTAGCAAGCATTATATATATACATACTGCATATTAGAGATGAGCGAAACGGGTCAGTCATATTCAAAAGTCGGCGACTTTCGCTGAAGTCGGGTTTCATGAAACAAAACCCGACCATAGCGTGAGGTCGGCCACGAGGTCGGCGACCAGAGCGCCAAAGTCACGTTTCAAATAATGCTTCCAGCGCCCTTTTTCAGCCAATGATGGAGGACGCACACTGTGGGCAACGCGATGACATAGGCATCGGTCACCACCACCTTTGAGAAGGGCATGCAAGTGATTGGCTGGCTTTGTGTGGCGTCACAGGGGCTATAAAAGGCCATGCACGCCGACCGCCATCTTACTTCTGCCGATCTTAGCATTAGGGAGAGGTTGCTGCTGCTGATTCAGAATAAGGGAGAGCATTAGGCAGGGAAGAAGAACCAAAAAACTGCTTCTGCTGTTAGCGATTTCCACTTACAACACAACAGTATGTGTGCAGTGACAGGGGAGGCTCTATTTTTGTGCATTAGCTCTGTTGGTTATTAGGCTGCCTAAGGCCTCTTTCACACATCAGGTTTTCGCCGTCAGGCGCGATCCGGCGCTTTTGACAGAAACCGGATCCGGCGAAATGCAATGCCGGATCCGTTTCCCCCCCCATTAACTTGCATTTGCGCCGGATCGCGCCGGATGGCCATGCGTTTCATCCGGTTTTCGCCGGATCCGGCAATGTGTCGCGATCCGGCGTCTGGAAAAAACGGTGACTGTAACGTTTTTTGTCTCCGTCGAAAAAGCCGGACACGCCGGATCCGGCGCGTCCGGCTTTTTCACACAACGAAAGCCTATGAGCGCCGCAATGCGCCGGATCCGGCGAAAGCCGGATCCGTCGGCCGGATCCGTTTTTTTGGTCTGAGCATGCTCAGTAGCTCTGCCCACAAGACATATATAAAAGCAAGACAGTGGGACCCACAGCCACACCCAACATGCCACCCAAGACAGCAACCAGGCGCAGGAGAAGGCAGGAGACCACTGCAGCACCATCCGCACCACCACCACCCCAAATGGAGCAGCAAATAGAACATGCTGAGGAGGGGAGGCCAGCAGCAGATGAGAGACGGTAATTATCAAATCCCCCATTCCTCCAAACTAGGGCTATTGAATATCAAGATATTCATTGGCCCTTTGTTTCTCTTTATTCAACAGCCGCCCAAGAGATGCAGCAGCAGCAGCAGCAGCACTGGCTTCACTGGCAGCAGCTGTAACACCACCCACAGCCATGGAGTCTGGCCAGCAAGAGGACAGCACATCTTCTGGGAGCCCTCCCTCGCATCGTCAGCGTTTGACGGTAAGTTTTTATTTCCAAAATCCATCTTCTCTGTAATATATGTCTATTCATTGCCTTTTATTTCAAAACAGGAATCACAAGATGAAGAGGAGCTCCCAGAAGAAGAAGGAAGGGGTGGACAGACACTTGGAGTGGGCTCACAATTCGTAAGTTTTTTGCATCAAACGCAGAAACACAACATCACACTACACACAACACATAGAAAACAATGTTCTGCAGACCACACACAGCAAACAAATGCCTACATCCAAAGACATAACTTTTTTTGTTTTCTTCTCTAGTCTTCCCAATCTGGTGCTTGGCCAAGAGGTCCTCGCAGTGCCTCCCAGGGTCGTCGGCGACAGCAACGCGGCGGTCACCAGCGTGTAAGTATAAATATTTTTGCTTTGTTTTTTTGCACTTTTTATTTCATTTCTTTTGTGGAGGCTAATTATGTTATTTTTGTCTTTTTCTTTAACAGCCTTCACAGCGTGCTCCCGACTCTGACGGTGAGGATGGAGGGATTGATGTGGACCGCCTCATCGATCTCGTCAGAGAAAGGGAGCCGCTCTGGAATATGGCTGACCGCCGCCACGCTGACCTGATTGTTACCCGACGACTCTGGGAGGAAATCTGTTCTCTCCTTGTGGGCCGCTGGGAGGACCTCGAAGCTCGGGCCCAGATTAAAGAGCGTAAGTATATACAGTACCGGTTGCTTGATGTAAACCAGTGTTTCCAGAACTCCAGTCCTCGTGGTCCCCACGGATCATGTGTTCAGGATTTCTATTTACTATAGAAATCATGAAAACATGACCCCTGGGGACCATGAGGACTGGAGTTTGGGAAACACTGATGTTGTATACTAACCACTCCTTTCTTGTTTCAGGGAACAGAATTGTGAATCGGTGGCGGTCTGTGAGGGATCGTTTCAAGAAGGAGTTCAATAAAGAGATGCGGGCCCCGAGTGGATCTGGAGGACGCAGGAGCAAGTACAAGTACGCAGAAGCCCTGTCGTTCCTCCGGGAAACAATGGTCACCAGAAGGTAAATATTACACACCACATGTGAAAAAAAATGTTATATGTAAAAAAAATTTTCAGCCAGGGCCATACCATGTCAGTATTTTAATTGTTTTTTTTTCTCTTTATTCCACAGCACGGTGAGCAGCACTCGGGAGCCGGCACGATTGGACCCTTCTGAGGCGATCCCTGAGGAGACCAGCACCGAGGGACACTTCGACCGCCCCGGTACATCTGCACCTTCCCAGCCTTCCCACACATTCGACCCATCTGTCCCATCCACCAGCACAGGAGCATCGTGGCCGCCTACATTACATGAAGCTGCTGGTGAGGAGATCGCTTTCCCTTTACCCCACCCTTCTGCCCCTGCCACCTCTAGTACACCTGCGGGTACTGGGCGGCAGCGGCAGAGGGGTCAGGAAAAGACTTATGCGCCAGAGTTCTTGCATCTGAATGCATCTTTCCAGAACTGTCTAAAAGTCTTGTCAGAGCAAATATCCGCAGGCTATCAGCAGATCAACTCCAGCATTCTGGAGGTGAAGACACTTCTGCAAACCATGCATTCAGAAGCAAGATCTTCGCCAAACCACACCTTTTTCAGGTCTGTTGTGGAGCGCATGGAAACGCTCTCTCCTGCCCAGCAGATGCATGTAATGCATTCATGCCACGCTGCTCTCCAGCAAGTTACCTCCCAACCTCCTCCTCCTCCCACCACAGTAGTTCCTCCACCTGCACCCCCTCCAGCCACTTTCCATCCTCCCCCTCCTATTACATCTACACCCCCTCCAGCCACTTTCCATCCTCCCCCTCCTATTACATCTACACCCCCTCCAGCCACTTTCCATCCTCCCCCTCCTATTACATACCATCCACCTCCAGCCACTTTCCATCCTCCCCCTCCTATTACATACCATCCACCTCCCCGGCACCATCCACCTCCCCAGCACCATCCACCTCCCCAGCACCATCCACCTCCCCAGCACCAGCAACCTCCCCAGCACCAGCAACCTCCCCAGCACCAGCAACCTCACCAGTACCAGCAACCTCCACAGTACCTGCAAACTCCCCAGTACCAGCAACCTCCCCAGTACCAGACATCTCCCCACTTCCAGCAACCTGCCCCGTACCAGACATCTCCCCACTTCCAGCAACCTGCCCCGTACCAGACATCTCCCCACTTCCAGCAACCTGCCCCGTACCAGACATCTCCCCACTTCCAGCAACCTGCCCCGTACCAAACTCCTTCCCCATACAACTTGCCATCAACATCATCTGATCCTACAGTCCCTGCCCAACCCTCCACTCCACCACCCACCACCTCTTCTGCTTCCCACATGTCCACCCATTCTGTAGTTTTTTCCACACCTTCACCTCTAACTGTTCCTTCCCCACCACGATCCCAGTCCTCTCTCCACACTCCCAGTGTCGAAGTGTCCCGCAGCCCCTACAGCAGTATTTCCACCACACACTACACAGAATTATAATGTGTGTATTTAAATAAAAATGACCTGTTTTATGGTTTCAGTTTTATAGTTTCAAAGTTTTATTAAACAAGTTTATTAAAATTTTAAAAAAGTTTACTAAAAAAAACATTTTTCAATAAAAGTTAAATTATTTTACACTGGTTGTCTGTCATTTCTTTCTGCGGCGAAAAAGGTTAAATACAGGGTATTTAAAAGGTGAAATGGTATTCAAAACTAGGTATATAACTGTGGGTAAATTTTAGCTTTTTGCCACAGTTGTGTTCCTGGTTGTGTTTGAAGCAAAGTATTTCACCTAAAAAGTTGTGTTTATTGTTGGTGATTTCATAACAATGTACACAACTTTTGTTAAAAGGTGAAATACTTTGCATAAAACACAACCAGGTACACACCTGTGGCCTAAAGCTAAAAATAGAGACCATGACAAGATAGCCAACTTTGGTTGGCAAAGGTATATACTGTTGGTCCAGAAGGTACACAAGTTTGGTTAGGGCACAAATCTTTCACACTCTGTCATCCTGCCAGTGTACTTTGCCTTGAGGTGACATAAAGTATAGTGCAAAATTGTCCCTCATTACTGAAACCGTCACAGAACTTCTAGTGGTAATGTCATGGTAATCTTGCAAGGTGGTTTCTTCAGAGGTGTCCTCAATGGAAATGGGTTCCTTGCAGATAACAAAATTGTGGAGTACCATGCACGCTTTGATCACCTCGTCCACAGTTTCTGTCTTGAGGTTGATCGCAGTCAATAGGACCCGCCATTTGGCTGTCAGAATACCAAAGGTACATTCAACCATTCTTCTTGCTCTTGTGAGGCGGTAATTAAAAATGCGTTTTGGTCTTGTCAATCCTCTGCTAGAGTACGGTTTCAAAAGGTGTTCTGACAGCTGGAAGGCTTCATCCCCTACACAGACAAATGGCATAGGTGGACCAGATGTTTGCGGCAGCGGTCTAGGTGGTGGGAACTGGAAGGTGTTTCCATACAGTTTACGCCCCATGGCAGACAGTTTGAAAACTTGAGAGTCATTGGAGCGGCCATAGGCCCCAATATCAACCGCAATAAATTTGTATTCCGCGTCAGCGATGGCCATGAGGACAATTGAAAAATATTTCTTGTAATTGAAATATTCCGATCCCGATCCAGCTGGCTTTACAATGCGGATATGTTTCCCGTCCACAGCGCCCAAGCAGTTTGGAAACTGACATATCTGTTGAAACTTGTCAGCAATTTCAATCCACCTCTCTGTTGTGGGCTCTGGTAAAAACTCTTCAGCTAAGGAGTCCCACAGTGCACGGCATGTGTACTTCACAATTCCAGATATGGTGGAAATCCCGAGTCTGTACTGGAAATGCAGTGACGAAAGGGATTCTCCAGTTGCAAGAAATCTGTGGGGAATTAAAAAACAATAAATTAGTTTTAAATCACAGCATTACATACCAAAACTGACCTATAACACTTGGAGATACAAATTACCACCAACAAGATTGCAGTGAAAGTGTGCTCTGATGCGATCATATCCAATAAATGTGGCTTACCTTAAAGTCACCATCAGACGCTCTGCGGGTGAAACAGAGAAGCGGCAATAGGTGTCCGCTTTTCTTATGAGGTGTGCAATGCGCTCCACCAAGTAATCAAAATTCTCCATTTTCATCCTAACATATCCAAAAAATTTATCCGGGTTTCGTCGAAGGTCCATGCATAGTGTAGAATAGACCCCACGCGTCATTCTCTTGGCTGTGATGGGGTGGATCCACAAACGTTGTCTACGATGCCTGATGCGCTGCTGTCTCGCTCTCTCCTTCTCCAGAACAATCACCCTCAAACGATTCGCCTCCGCTGTAAAATCCGCCAAATTCTTCAAAATATTTCCAATCACAACATCCATCTTCGCCAGTAACTTGCTCTTCTCTCCAACCTGCACTTTCTCCTCTACAACCTGTCAAAGAAGGGCTGTAGGAACACGCTATGTATAGTTTTCCAGTAGCCAATCCCGTTCGGAAGGCCACAAGGGTCAATTTTAAAAACCGGATCCGGCGTAATCCGTCGAAAAAACGGATAGAAAAACGGATGAACCGGATGAGACGGATCCGGTTTTGTCTGTCCAGAAAAAGATGGATCCGGCAGAAAACCGGATCCGTCACATCCGGTTTTCAGAAACATTTGCCGGATCCGGCGTTCCGGCACGACGCCGGATCGCGCCTGACGCCGAAAACCTGATGTGTGAAAGTAGCCTAAGTGTGGTCAAACTAGTGACTTATATAGAGGTAAAATTATGTTCTCCTCATGAACATCTATGCCTCTTTTAATGCATCCCGTTATTTTATTTGCCTTTGCAGCAGCTGCCTGACACTGGCCACTAAATGTGAGTTTGTCGTCCACCCACACACCCAGGTCTTTTTCAGTGACAGTTTTGCCCAGTGTTTTACAATTAAGCACATAATTATACATCTTGTTCATTCTACCCAAGTGCATGACCTTACATTTATCCCCATTAAAGCTCATTTGCCATTTATCAGCCCAAGCTTCTAGTTTACATAAATCCTCCTGTAATATAAAATTGTCCTCCTCTGTATTGATTACCCTGCAGAGTTTAGTGTCATCTGCAAATATTGAAATTCTACTCTCTATGCCCCCTACAAGGTCATTAATAAATATGTTAAAAAGAAGCGGGCCCAAAACTGACCCCTGTGGTACCCCACTGCTAACCGTGACCCAGTCCGAGTGTGCTCCATTAATAACCACCCTTTGTTTCCTATCCCTGAGCCAGCTCTTAACCCACTTACACATATTTTCCCCTAACCCCATTGTTCTCATTTTATGTATCAACCTTTTGTGTGGCACCGTATCAAAAGCTTTTGAAAAGTCCATGTACACCACGTCCACTGCATTCCCTTGGTCCAGTCCGGAACTTACCTCTTCATGAAAGCTTATCAGATTAGTCTGACAGGAACGGTCCCTTGTAAACCCATGTTGATATTGGGTCATGAGGTTATTCTTCTCCAGATACTCCAGTATAGTATCTTTTAGAAAACCCTCCAGGATTTTACCCACAGTTGAGGTTAAACTTACTGGCCTATAATTTCCAAGTTCATTTTTTGTCCCCTTTTTGAATATTGGCACCACATTTGCTATACGCCAGTCCTATGGTGCATAATAACAATTAAGACACACATTTTTTTTGCAAAACATGGTAAAAACAAGAGACAAAAAAAGCAGAAATACAGAAAAAACACATTGAATGTATTATTACTAGAATTCAAATGATTAAAAACATACATGAATGGTACAAAAAAACTGCTATGTGACAGATCCAATGTGAATAGCGCACTAGAATTGGAGTATCATCTCTTTGCAGAAAAAACAAATTGAATGGATTATTACAAGAACATACATGAATAGTACAAGAAAACTATGTGACAGATCCAATGTAAATAGCGCACTAGAGTTGGAGCATCATCTCTTTGCAGAAAAAACACATTGAATGGATTATTACAAGAACATACATGAATAGTACAAAAAACTGCTATGTGACACATCCAATGTGAATAGCGCACTAAAATTGTAACATAATCTGTTTGCGGGCATTAAGCCCATTAGGGACACATGTTTTCAGTTGGAATATCCAAAATGCCTCTCTGGTCATCAGGCATCTTTTTAAATCACCTCCTCTTGCTGATATCATCACTTTTTCGATTCCCATAACTCGCAATGATGAAACAATTCCTCTGATGCTGGGAAATAAAATGTCTGGAGGCAAAAGAAACTGTTCGATTTGAGCTGCTGAGAGAAATAATATCAGTCAAATGTTCAGAGAATCTCACTTTTAATTTGCGCGTAGTGCAACCAACTTAGCTCAATGCACATTCAGTACATGATATCAAATAAACAACATTTTTTGTGTTGCAATTAATAAAGTTCATGATTTTGAACTGTTGTCCATTTTCACTATCTTAAACATATGCGTTTTTTCAGAGTGCATACAGGTTCTATACCTAGCTTCACCACAGCGGTAAAAACTGCAGTGATGCAACCATGTGCATTTTCCATTATTAGAACCAAAAAAACCCAGGAGAAACAATATTTCCCAATGTCATTGCTCTCTTTGCTACAATTTGACAACCATCAGAGAGAATTTTGGATTAGGCTACTTTCACACATCCGTTTTTAGTGATCCGGCGCCTTGCGGTGAAAAGCCGTAGTGTCGGATGCGGCGTGGAGCGCAAACACCGGATATCTGTGTACGGCCGGATACGGTGTCGTGAAGATTTAAAGGAGCCAGAGCCCAAAGAGGGCGACAGACGCAGACAGGTATGATGAGAGAGAGAGAGAGAGAGAATCACATATGGGGTTAAAAGACAACATGCCCGGGCATGCCCAGTGCTGAAAACCGTTCCGGGGCTGTGAAAAAACGTTACAGGGAACGTTTTTTGCACACGCCGGACGGCGCGTTTTTCCCGTTTCCGGCAGAAACCTGACACGCCGCATGGCCATCTGGCACGATGCGGCGATAATGACAGTCAATGAGGAAAAAAACGGATCCGGTGCCATCCGGTGCCGGATCAGGTTTTTTACATTTTCGCCGCATCGTACAAGATTCCAGAAAACGGATGTCTGAAAGTAGCCTAACGTGTCATCTTCATAAAGAAAACCCATGTTCCTACGGATTAGATGTTTAATAGCACCAAATTGCGGACTATAATTCACAGAACAGACTAGTTTTTTGTTGTTATTATTATTCATAGATTCAAATCTATTTTTTGTTGCAAGTAAATCTTCTCGCTTTATTTTAGATACAATTTCTTTTGCTCGTTTTAGTGACCATTGTGGATACCCTCTTTTAATTAGTCTCGTACAACATGAACTAATTTCCTGTGTTTAAGTCTCACCATCATTACAATTTCTAGCAATTCGGGTGAATTCACCCACTGGAATTGCTTTCACAGTGTGGCTTGGATAGCTACTAGTAGCGTGCAATATATTATTGCCAGCTAGCGGTTTGCAATGAGTGGAGGTAACAATTGATTTCCCTGCAACTGGGCGGCTTGCTGTCCTAAAGAGACCGCATATGTCTGCTGAGCCTGCAGCTAGAGGTTCTCCAGCTGTGATGGACCATATATGTATAAATATATATGTGTTTAAGAAATAGAGGAACAAAAAGAATAACGTTTTGAAGAACATTTATGCATAATAAATGAGGAATTTGTATTAGAAGTCAG
This sequence comes from Dendrobates tinctorius, assembly GCF_039654945.1. Taxonomy (NCBI): domain Eukaryota; kingdom Metazoa; phylum Chordata; class Amphibia; order Anura; family Dendrobatidae; genus Dendrobates; species Dendrobates tinctorius. The sequence goes on from NW_027361728.1 coordinate 36,493,669, forward strand.
CGGCTAGTTGAGCTCTAATCACTGTGTATGAACAATGACATTATATGCTGAGAGATGAAGATATTTACAGGTAGAGATAAGCGGCTCTTAGAGCAAGGCTTGGAGGGACTCACTTTACTATGATGCACTTTATTATGGGAAAGTGAGGTAGTTGTAGAAGGGAACACCAGGCTGCCAGAGCTGCTGAAGCACTGGGTCCAGAACTGCTGGGGCTGAACCTCCTGTTCCTGGAGGGAACGAGATTGCAGCCGGAGTAAGCCAGTACCAGGGTGAACGGGCGTGGCCAGTCAGTGTGAGGTAAATGAGTTGGCAACGCTCAGAAGGGAGCGACAGGCCGCGTCGTGATGAGAAAGGGCGGCATAGTGAGGGTTTCACCTAAACCGGCGGCGGGTGCTCAGTGGAGCGTGCGACTGACGGAGCATTCAGCTCTGACATCCAGATAGGTGCACGTTGGGCAGAGCATTGCAGTGCAGCCCTTTAGGTGACGGCAGCTGCTCAAAGAGACACGGGTCAAGAGGAATCCTTTCGGAGAGTTCTATTCTTTTGCTCCACAGATATATGGACTAGGGGCTCAACAGGCAAAACCGCAGATCGCCTGCTGCCGCAAGAAGTAGGACGTGTGCTGGGCGAGGACACCAGCAGACACTACACCGACCGCCACCAGCATCCTGTTACACACGGGATCATCAGCGAGTGACAGTCTGCAGAGCCACAATAAGTGATCTGTTAACTAGAGACTGTTAGTTAAACAACTGTTTACTCAGTTTAGTTTTGTACCGTTTTCACTCTGTTATCTCCCTGCGTGGAGTTCCATACTGTTGATTAATTAAATATCATTAAACCCTGCTCTGTAGCATTTGTATTACTACATCCAAGCACCTGCATATTACATTTGGCATAGTTGGCAGCATGCAGTCCGGGGATACAGATGCTGCAGACCAGTCCACTATAGGTGCCCCCAGTTCCAGTTTGCCAATGGGGGCAATGCTTAGTAATATCCCGAAGTTCACGGGAGATAACATGATGTTGTGGGACTGGATTGAACGGGTCAGGAGCATGCTGCGAATGCACACTATGGCCCCTGTGTTACAGGCGGAGATGGCATTAATGGCACTAGATGGGTAGGCCCGGTGATCTGTCATGTTCCGCTCTTCACATGTGCGGGATACGTTTGAAAAAGTGGTCCAGGTTTTGGAAGAGATGCACAGATGTGCATGCGTTTGTTTGGTCGCGTCCAGCAAGAAGGGGAGTTTGTGACGCAATATATCAACGCATTGCAGGAAGTACATTCGCTCATTACAAAAAGGGAAGATGTTGGAATCATAGGAGTGGGGCCTCCTGATAGGATTTTGAGTGATCAATTTGTGTCTGGTCTTAGGGATGCACCGTTGAAAAAGGCATTGTGAGAACGCTTGCATGCAAGCCCACGCGTGACCTTCTTCGAGGTGGGGGCAGTGGCGCGCGTAAGAGAGCAGGAGCAGGGGGTGACGGCCCTGGCAGAGATGGTCCATAGCTATGAAATACCTACTCTACCTGCAGCAGAGCCGGAGTGGGCCCGAGAGATATGGAAGGAAATACAAGAGATGCGCAGAGAATGGGCCTGTCTAAGGAGAGACCCAGTTCCGGCTTAAGAGCCACTGAGGGTAGATTCCTCAATCCGAGACAGAAATGTTACAGGATTTAGCCTTTCTACCAGGCCTCGTCAAGGAGTGAGATATCTTGGTGCTGAAGGGGGACTGATGTGTTTCAATTGTGGGAAGACTGGACATTGTGCTCGAGGCTGTGCGAGCCACAGACGGCCCCCGCTGAGGCAGCCGTTAAACTAGTAGGCTCCGCGGCTGAGAAATGCAGCCCAGAGCCAGGATGACAGGAGAAGGGGGAAGGAAGTCCCAAAAATATATTTTCTGCCTTCCCTACACTCTGGGCCGAAGTGATTGGGTGAGCTGTTCACTGCTTGATCGACACCGTGTCACAAGTGACTACTCTGCCAGAAGCCTACTTCAGACGACACTTTCCGGAGGTCTCGTGGCCAGAGTGGGGACCAGTAATAAGACTAACAGCGGCCAATCAGTTGCCCATTCCAGTCGCAGCAGTGGTTTGCATGGAGGATAAAGTTTGCGGGAAGGATGTAGACCGCAAGGGGGTCATGTTGGACACAGGAGATGCTGGTCGTGGACCCGTAATGACTCTGGGGATGAACGTGCTGATGGAAATGGGACAAATACTGATTCGTGAGCCGCAGGGACCTTTCTTGAACCAATGGAGCCCACAAACCCCCCAATGGAAGGTGTTTCAGAAGCTAATCCCAGCAGCTCAAGCCCAGGAAACATTGGTAGACGGAAGAGACTTGGGAAAGGTGATGGTGCTGGCGGCTGCAAAGATTTCTTTACCGCCCGGCCAAACAGTGCTCACTTTGCCAGTGCGATCTTGTACTCCTCTGAAGGGAGTGGAGGTGCAGATCAAGCCAGCAGCGATAGATCAAATACCCCCTGGATTGCTCGTCGCCCGAACACTAGCCACAGTTCAAGACGGCAATGTTGTAGTGCGGTGTATCAACCTAGAGACTGACAGTATCACTCTTTTACCCAAGAGGGAGATGGCCTAGATCCTGGAAAAGCCAGAGAAGCTAACTCCACTAGTACGGCTAGTACAACTGGCCGTTGTGCGAGGGGATCCCTGGACTCTAGCAGTTACAGCCACATCGGAGTCTCCGCGTGGCAGCCAGAAAGAAGATCGTGGAATTTTAGAGCGGATGCAGGCAGAATTGATGGGACTGTCACCTCAACAAGTGCAGCAAGTAGAGGATGTACTGGAGCGCTATCAGGAAGTTTTTGCCCACCACCAGACCATCGTTCACAAAATTCTTACTGGGAGTGCCGCACCAATCAGAGAGAGATATCACCAAATACCCCCCCAAGATGTACAAGGAGGTTAAGGATATGCTGGCTCATATGCTGCAAAGTGGAGTAATACCAGAGTCAGAGTCTGTGAGCGGCTCCCATTGTTCTAGTCCAAAAAAAGACGGGACTCTGCGGTTCTGTGTCGATTATAGGCGGTTGAATGCCTGCATTGTGCGGGACTATTATCTGTTACCCCAAAGTAAGGAGTCCCTCTCTGCTCTGGGATGGGTGAAGTATTTTTCCACCCTCAATCTGGTCAGTGGGTACTGGCAGGTACCAATGGCAGAACATGACCGGTTAGAAACGGCATTTGTAATGCCCATGGGACTGTACGAGTTCAATCGCATGCCCTGTGGTCTGACTAACGCTCCAGGTACATTACAGCACTTAATGGAGCGATGTTTGGGAGATTTGAATTTTGAAGCTACCTTGATCTACCATGATGACATCATCGTCTATGCACCCACCTTTGAGGAGCACTTACAGTGGCTAGAACAAGTGTTGAACTGGCTACAGAATCATGGCCTGAAGGTTAAGCCACAGAAATGTCATCTTTTCCGTAAGCAAATTGAGTATTTGGGGCATATTGTTTCAAGTGAAGGAGTAAGACCTGCACGAGTGGCGGTGGTGGCCCACTCCTAAGACAGTGAAAGATGTACAGGCTTTCCTAGGGCTTACTGGCTATTGCTAGCGATTTGTGAAAAACTTCACCCATATAGCGAAACCCTTGCTGGAACTGCTGAAGGGAGTGTCGGCAGGCTTGAAGAATGGGACCATCCAGTGGGGAGACCAGCAAGAAGAAGTCTTTCGAGCCTTGAAAATGGCCCTCACCGAAGCCCTCATACTTGCGTATGCTGATTTATCAAAGCCATTCATCCTTCACACTGACGGGAGCCAACATGGCCTGGGAGCAGTCCTGTCACAGGTACAAGGAGAAAAAGAATGGGTGAAAGCCTCTGAGAGCTGGTCAATGCATGATTCAGAGCGAAATCCGGACAATTATAGCTCCTTCAAGTTGCTGGCTCTGGTATGGGCCATGACTGAGAAGGCTGCGGAGTACTAATCTGAATCAGAGGTTCTGGTGAGAACGGACAACAACCTCTTAGCAAACCTCAAGAATGCAAAGCTAGGGGCCCTGAAGCAACGATGGGTGGTCCACATGGCGAAGTATCGGTACAAGATTGTTTACCGGGCCAAGGCCGAGAATACTCATGCCGACGCCCTCTCCCGGGTGATACACGAACGTCCTTGCCGTGACCAAGATGAGGAGCTTGAGGCGGAGGAGATTCCTGGATTCCGAAACCTGTCTACCTCTTGGGTGGTGACCCAGGGACAGATCGAAGAAGAGTCTGAAGATCAGACGGTCCAGAGATGACTGGATCCAACTCCAACAGATGGACAAGGAGACTGCTCAACTGCAACAGTGGATGCATTGAAGCAACTTCCTTCTTAGAGGGAGAGGCATGTGCTGTCCTCAGGTACCCTGCGGATTTTAGGACAATGGGAACGACTCTGCTTGAAAGATGAATTGTTATATCGGAAGGTGCAGCTGTTGCGAGAAGAGGGAGTCACTTGGCAAATAGTGCTTCCGGAGAAGTCTATCAAGATGGTGGCCACTGAGGCTCATGAGCGAGGGGCTCACTTTGGTGCAGAGAAAACATTCCAGTGGCTACAGAGATTGGTGTATCACCCACAACTGAGGAATGCGGTGGAAGATGCATGCCATTAGTGCAGAAACTGTGAGCTGGCTAAACCCCCAGAACAGCGAGCCCCAACACAGACCATTGTGACCTCCACCCCTCTGGAAGTCTTGATGATTGACTACGTGACTGTGAGATCAGCGCATCTTGGCTATGAACATTGTCTAGTGATGACCGACCACTTCACCAAATTTATTGTGGTAACTCCAACTAGAAATCAGACCACCAAATCAGCTGCACAGGCTAGCTGTCGAGATTTCATCCGCGTGTACTGCTGCCCAAAAATAATCCACTCCGATCTAGGCGCCTGCTTCCAGAGGCAAGTTATGGAAGAACTACACTGTTTGTACCAATTGGGAAGTTCCGAACTACTCCCTATCACCCTCAAGGAAATGGGGCCTGTGAGTGCTTCAGTCGAATATTAATCCAGGTGTTACGCACTTTGGAAGAAGATCGGAAGATAAGGTGGCCTGAGTTTGTGGCAGAGCTGGTGTGAGTGTAAAACAACCGAGTGCGCAGCACGACCGGGATCACGTCCTACACCTTGCTGTTTGGGCAAAAAGAATGAGAGATTACAGATGTGGAACTGGACCTGGAGGAAGACTACCCATGGACGGGGGTGTCCTCTTGGGTTAAAGAGAATCTGTCACCTAATTTTCAGCCTATCAGCTGCTGGCACCGCCATCAGGGGCTTATCTACAGCATTCTGTATTCACCTGCATCCTGTATTCAGCATTCACCCCGATGAAACCTGAAAGATAAGAAAAACACGTTAGATTATACTCACGGGGGGCGGAGTCGAGTGCGGTGGGTGTCGCGGTCCGGTCCGGCGCCTCCCATCTTCATACGATGACGTCCTCCTCCTTGCCTCTCCCTCGGCTCCTGCACAGGCATACTTTATCTGCCCTGTTGAAGGCAGAGTAAAGTACTGCAGTGCGCAGGCGCCGGGAAAGGACAGAGAGCTCCGGAGCCTGCGCACTGCAGTACTCTGCTCTCAATAGGGCAGAGAAAGTACGCCTGCGTAGGAGCCGAGGGAGAAGCTAGGAGGAGGACATCATCGTATGAAGATGGGAGGCGCCGGATCGGATAGCGACACCCATCGGACCGGACCGAACGCCGGGGTGAGTATAATATAACTTTTTTCTTATCTTTCAGGTTGCATCGGGGGCTTATCTACAGCATTACAGAATGCTGTAGATAAGCACCTGATGGCTGTGGCCGCAGCTGATAGGCGAAAAATGGGGTGACAGATCCCTTTAAGGATCATCGGCACCTATTGTAGACTCTCCGCCGCCTGGTGCAGATGAAGTTTCAGGAACTTAAGCACAATGAAGCACCACCTAAACACAGACAAAACACAATAAAACATGTAATAATACTCTGTTGTAAAAAAGTAACAGTAAACAGCAAGTGCTAGTAAAAAGATGATAAAAACAGGGTATTTGGTTGATACGTTTTTTGCAAAAAATGTATACTAAGCCGCCCTATCAAACGTCAAGGTAACCCATATCAGAGCAGTCCCTAACTGATGTATTTAAAAACAGAGAACGGCTTTTTATGTGCATGGACCACAAGGAAGGGGTGGAAACCTCTCTAATCTTGTAAAAACTTTTTACTGTTTACTGTTACTTTTTTACAACAGAGTATTTTTACATGTTTTATTGTGTTTTTCTATGTTTCAGTCTTTTGATGGTGTGAACACTGTCCTACAGACTTGTTCACTATGTGCATGGCCCATGTGTTTGTATTTAAATGAAGCACCACCTATTCGCGGGACAGCTCTGAGAACCGGGGACTGAGTCTTGGTCCGGAATAAGCAACCCCAGGGAAAATTGGAAAGCCGGTGGGAGCGGACTCCACACCAAGTGACATGACTGGTTGGTCCCAATCAGCCTGAACAGGAGGAAGGAGCACCCACTAGAGTAGTCCATCGTAATATATTGCAGCCATGCTTTTCCAAAGAACCCAAAAAAGGATGAGAGTTTTCAAAAGTCAGGGAGGTGCTCCCAACTCCAGTCCCCGGCGTCAATGAAAAGAGGGAGTGCTATCTTCATGCCCAAGCCTCAATGATGTGCAGCCTACCCCCCGGGGAGAAGAACATGAAGTCAACCATGTTGGAAATCGCTAAAGCAGCAGACAGACCGGGTCAGAGCATCTCTTTACCATCCACAAGTCAGCCCAAACTACGTCGGTCAGAGCGAACCACAGCTGGAGTGCCTCCCACCCGATACGAGCAAGATCAATTTATCTGGCAAAGAATTATCCAAGAAGTCGAGAAGTGCAAACGACTGGTGAAGGAGCTCTCGCCCGTGGAATAGCGAGCTAAATGAAGGCGGGGATGTAGAAGGGAAGACCGGGCTGCCTGAAATGCTGAAGCGCTGGGTCTGGAACTGCTGGGTCCGAACCCCCTGTTCCTGGGGAGAATGAGATTGCAGCCGGAACGAGTCAGTAACCAGGGTGAAGGGGACATGGCCAGTCAGTGTAAGGTAAAAAGGGTTGCATGGCAATGGAAGCCGCCTTCCCGCCAGAACGCTGATGAGGTACACACCGCAAAAGCTCAGATGGAAGCGACAGGCCGCGGTGTGAAGAGAAAGGGCGGCATAGTGAGGAACTCACCAAAACCAGCGGGTGCACAGTGAGCATCGCAACTCTGACATCGAGAGAGGCGCACTTCGGGCAGAGCATTGCAGCGGACCCCTTTAGGTGACTGCGGCTGCTCAAAGAGACACATGCTGAAAGGAATCCTGCGGAGAGCTCTATTCTTTTGCTCCACAGATATATGGACTAGTGGCTCAGCGGGCAAAACTGGAGACCACCTGCTGTCGCCAGAAGTAGAACCGTTTGCTGGGCGAGGACGCCAGCAGACACCACACCAACTGCTGCCAGCATCCTGCTACCCACGGGACTTTCAGCGAATGACAGGCTGCGGAGCCAAAAATAAGTGAACTGTTAACCAGAGACTGTGAGTTAAACAACCATTTATTCAGTTTAGTTTAGTTCCCTACTGTTGATTACTTAGATATAGTTAACCCCTGCTCTGCAGAATTTGTGTTACTGCATCCCAGCACCTGCACATTGCATAGTGATGTCAGCAGAGCAGAGGACGTCTGCAGACCAGAGGATCCTGGGAAGTTCCTGGAGACGACTTCGGCTGAAGTCGGTTCATTTGAATGACAGTCTCGTGCCATATCAATGAGGATATCTCGTTTTTTTTGCATCCTTTGTTAATGAGATTTTTATTTAATTACGTAGTATATTACATCTGCTTTTAAAACAATTAACAGCGCTTTTCAGGTACTGCTGATCTGACAGGCACAGCTCAATTAGTTTTGTTTCCCTCTCCTCTCCAAATTATCAGAAACTCTCCCACCCCTCCCAACTATTTCCTGTCTTTACATGCCCTTTGAAACCTGATCTCACAGTGTTACAGCAGACCTTCTGAAGAGCAGATCTACCTTTGTGGTTTCTCAGTCTCACTGCTCCTGAACTCGTCTCACATTTGAAGGTTAATATTTTCTCTTTTTATTCATCACAATTGTTTATTTGGCTTGTTTTATGAACGAATAATGCAAAGTTTGTGGAAATAAGTAGGATTTTCTTTGAAAAAAAGAGGGTGACCTTTAAGGCACATTGCGCCCTAACACGTACTCTCTCTCATCTCAGATTCTCTGCTGAAATGTTTGGGCAAAGTTGAAAAGATCTACTGGAGCAAGAGCCGAAACACCGAGTGCTCTTCAATAGTCATCTTCTTTGCAATGTTGAATGCGGGTGGTATCAATTCTCAAGTGATTTACATTGGCAATCAACTGGAACCACTGCGTAGAAGAATTTTCCTGAAAACATATTCTAATGAACTGGTGAGTGGAGAGCTGTGCCAAAGAAGTATGAAGATGAGTGGAATCCCCTCGTTCCCCCGGAAGAAGGAAAGCATGGGAACGCACGTATTGGACCCAGTCACACACTCTCAGATTGGGAAAATCTACACTCTTTATTCCTATCCATCCCCTTTGCACATACACTTTACTCAATCTATGTTTGTGTAGCCAGCATCAACCATTGTGGTCTATATATTCAGTATGTTTTGACATTATTGCAGTTGCACCATATTTTTATGTTTGTATAACTAGCACCAACTACTCTTTGTGCCTTATACATTTATTATCTATATGGTTACTGGTACCTACATACTATCTGACACAATGTATTTAAACCTTACCTGTTCTATGTTAAAAAGGTGATATGTTATATACTAATTGTACATTTATGCAAGCTGCTTACCACTAGTGATTCTTTTATGTATATCTATATACTCTCTAAGTATAATTTATCTGAAAATGATGTTACCATCCCCATTTGATTACACTATTGTGTGACGTTTTACGCATCTTATTTTATTAAGAATTTTGAAATAAAATGTTGTACTTTAGTATTCATTTTGAAGTAGGGTCTATTTTTGCACCATTTCTTTATATTCTTTTTATCCATTCATATTTTTGTGCGACCTATGGTTCTATACTTATTAGATAACCTAATTGTTATGCTTCACAGATTGTTCAACATTTGCTAATGATAATTGGTTCTATAATAATCAGAAATGTTCTGAAAATTTTGGGGGAAAGTTGTCTTGTAAAAAGCTTGTCCACTCAAAACAGCTTCCATAGTCAGGCTTTATTTTGGCCACTGTTTCACCAAGTCAAAGGAGATCCCTGTGATCTACAGTAAACTCTGCTGTAGGGGCTCCCAGGTTGTATCCTCAGAGAAGCCGCTGACTGAGGGAGCAAGCTGAGAGATAACCAAATGACCTGGGGTCAAAACCAGAATATCTAGAATCCAGGAGAGACAGGCACAGTTTACAGGCAAATGGTAATACAGCCAAACAGGAAAGCATCCTGTAAACAGCACAAATAGCACACCAGTTAGTAATACAATACAATAATAAGCAAAGAACATAGCAAACAGAAAACTAAAAAACTATCGATCACTGATTGACTGCTGAACCCATCCTCTCTGACTGGTCTGCTGACTGATGCCCTGATTGTTGTCAGGTAAGTTGTTAGCTTAGATTGAATAGAAAGGCTGCCCTGGCACTGTGAATATGCGACTCAACATCTCTGCCAGCACAGCCGAGATGACTTGAGTGGTGACAACTAGCAGAGACAGTAATACGGGAGGATGGCATGGTATTTTGGGTCACATTCGCTCATATTCTGAAAATTTTTAAACATTTCCCTAGAACTAAATAAAACTGCTATAGTAGGGCCCAGGTACAGATTGGAGCTGAAATTCAGCCCTGGCATTTGACATCAAACAGGCCCATGGTATCCCCGTCACCAAGCACCAGATGGGATATATTACTACTATTTCCTTGGATAGAAGAAAGCAAGATTTACTACAAGACCAATATTTCTAATGATACCTGTGGCCTGCTGGGGTAAGTGACGGAGTCAGCGACTTTGTGCTCTGTCACAACTCTTAATAGTATGGATGTCTTGACAACACTGATTCTGCTAACAATGTAGCAGACAAGGCAGCCCACGACCTGACAGGCCCTTCTGGCATTTGCCAGAATTGCCAGATGGCCAGTTTGGTAAAAATAAGATCACAATTCATAATTTCATCATTGTTTCAAGTCACTTTACTTTTTTTGTCTTGTGGAATTAGATCATTTTATTATTGTTTTAAGTCACTTTACATTTTTGTCTTGTGTAATTGGTTTCTGTTTTGGGCTCCAAATTCATCAAAGTGATGCATGCGATTAATGAATTTGGTGGCAAGTAAAAAATGTGCTTTCTTCCCGATGTAGGTACGGCAGGCATGCGGGATGCAGTGACGAGACGCGAGACAGATCTAAGTTTTGGTGGTAACTTTTATATATATATATATATATATATATATATATATATATATATAGATGCCGATAGGGCTATCCTGAGCAACCAAACAAAATAACAACATTTCTCCTCGCAGGGACCAAGCACAAAGAAACACGGTAATGCAAACACGACTAACCCGGCAAAGGCCGGTCACTATAGGGCCGCGGTATGGCCGACTACGGGTCCATAGTTACTATGTGTCACTTAGCCGTCCTGACGTCCCACGGCATGCTGTACGATGGTGCTTCGGCGTCGCAGCCGCCGAGGATCTGGCGAAGGCTTCGGGCATTCTTACGCCCAGGCGAGGTGGGGGCACAACAGGCCCTAGGAGAGTCCTTTGGTGGGATGGCTCCCCGCGGAGGCAGCGGGATACCGCCTGCTGGCGGGAGAATGGAGGCCGCAGCCCCTTAGCAGGGACGGGCAGCGGTGATGCTGAGTGGTGGCTGGTAGGCCACTGGCGCAGCCTGAGGCTGTGCTAGGGGACCCGTGGATGGCGACGGGCAGGCCCCAACCGCGGATTGAAGCAGGTGGGTGGCGGCTGCGGGCAGCAACGGACAGGCCGTAGACGCGGGGTGGAGTGAGGCGGCAGCGGGCAGGCCGCACCCGCGGGCTGGAGTGAAGCGGTGGTCCTTTGTCGGTCGGCTCAGCGCCGTCTCCCTGCAGTCCACAGTGAGTCACTCTCTCGCCTCTCTGGTCGCTGTCCTCCTCTCTGGTTGCTGCTGGAGGCTCTCGCTCCCTGGCACCCACGAGGTCTCCTGCTCCTTCTCTCCCGATCTGCTGACTCACCCCCGCTAGCGTCCTCCGCCCCTTTTATATAAGCTCCTCCCCCAACCATTCTGGAAGTCTCTGTGGTCCATCCCCTAATTCTGTCCCCCAGAAACAGACCCCCTAGGAACCTTGATGACGGTCCCCTTGGTTCCAGCCCGGACACGCAGCGGGGGCCCTTCCTCCTACACTCCCCCGTCCTGTATGCTCGCCAGTCCTTGGGCGAGAGCTTGGGTACGCCTGGGTTGGCCTTTTGAGATGAAAGTTCTCGTTGCCATATGAACTGATCTTGTTCGTAACGTTTGGGGGGTTTGCCGGCTGTTGACTGCTCGGAGCGTCTTGGTTCGACTGCGGTGGAGCTTTCTGGGGTGGTGGAAGGTGGTGGGCTGGTCAGCTCAGGCAGGTCGACTGGGCCTGCGGAGATATCGTTCCTTGGAGGGCCCGTTTGTCCTGCTGGGATGTCTTCTTTGTCGTCCAGGTCCCAAACCACTTGCAGGGGTTCGGGGACCTGAGGAGTGGTCTCGGGTCGTATGGGGTCGGTGGACATACAGGGCTGCAACATATTAGGGTGCACAGTGTGAGTAGGGAGGGCGCCATCTTTTTCAGGTTGTGTTTCGTACACAGGCCCATCGGGGCTTATTGGGTGCAATACTCGATAGGGACCCTCTTCCCACCGGGGTTCCAACTTGTTCTGAGGGTGCTGGTCTAGTACGAGTACTCGATCTCCAGCCTGGAGGTCAATGGATGGAGGCAGAGTCCCCCCTGGATGTTCTAGGTCCTGTAGTTTTGTATGGATGATTCGGTGGAGGGTTTGTAGCCGCTGCCAGTGGTTCTTCCGGGTTCAGTTCAACACCCAAATAGCAGCGAGTAGGGGGTATAGCCGGTGACCTGGTGTACCCGGTTGTTATAAACCCACACACGTTCAGGAACATATTCAGGCCAACGGGCCTTCCGGTCGCTCTCCAGGGTGCGCAACATTTGGACTAGCGTACGATTAAATCGTTCGCAGGCACCGTTTCCCTGCACGTGGTACGGTGCGGTGTGGGATTTTTCAATGCCATAGAGACGGTGTAGTTCCTCCATGACTTTCCCCAGGAAGCACGCTCCCTGTTCTGAATGTAACCGTTGGGGGCAGCCGTACACTTGGATGAAGTTTCCGCAGATCGCATAGGCAGCGGACTCCGCAGTTTGATCTCGGGTGGGGTTTACCACGGCGAACTTGGTGAAATGATCCACCATGACGAGACAATGTTCATACCCCTGGTGTGCGGGGCCAATGGTCAAATAGTCCATCATCAAGAGTTTGAGGGGAGCTGATGTTACTATCTTCTGTACCGGGGCCCATTGTGCGGGTGGTTTAGCTAGCTCGAATAGGCGGCACGCCCGGCTAGCTTCTTCCACTGCAGTTTGTAGGCGAGGGAGGTAAACCATTTGCTGCAATCACTGAAAGGTCTTTTGAGCTCCAAAATGGGCTCCTTTTTCATGGGCTTCCGGAGCCAGTTCACCGAGTTGGGCTCCGGGCACAACTACCTGCCAGGATGTTGTTGATGTTGTCCATGATACTGCCTTACGATATAATAGTCCCTTTTTGATGACTAATTTTTCCCATTGACGGAACATTAGCAACATGTCCTGAGTCAAGGTTTGCCTCTGGGCGTCGGTAGGTATTTTGCCGGTGGCTACCCATTGACGTAGGGACTCAATTTCCCCGTCTTCTTGCTGCTGCTGGATCCATTTATCACGAGATTGTTCCAGCATACCCCTGGGGGGCCCTAGATGGGATTGCTCTTGGGTGGTAACTGTGAGTACGGTGGGGGCCAGAGAAAACAGGGTTTCTTCTCCCCCCAATTCATCATCCCGACTCTGCCCTGAAGTTGCATGCGGATCCTGGAGAGCATGTACATTCTCAGCTCCTCTTTTGTAAATGATCTTGTAATTGAACTTGGCCATCCGGGCCACCAATCGCTGCTCCAGAGCCCCTAGTTTGGCATTTTCAAGGTGGGCCAGCGGGTTGTTGTCGGTCCGTATCACCACCTCGGAGCCTGCCAGGTAGTCTGCAAACTGCTCCGTCATGGCCCACACTACCGTGAGGAGCTCGAGCTTAAAGGAGCTGTAATTGTCAGGATTACGCTCGGAGTCATGATGTGATCGGCTGCCATAAGCGATCACTCTCTCCCGGCCGTCTTGGACTTGTGACAATACAGCCCCCAGCCCATGGAGGCTCCCGTCGGTGTGTAGCATGAACGGCTGCGAGAAATCAGCATAAGCTAACACCGGGGCACCCGAGAGTGCGGCCTTAAGGTCTTGAAAGGCCTCTTCTTGCGGTTCTTGCCACTGGATCTTCCACCCATTCGCCCCGGCAGGAGCCCCCTTTAGGAGGTCTTGCAGGGGTCGGGCTCGACGTGCACAATTCTTTATGAAACAACGGTAGTATCTTGCCAACCCCAGGAAGGCCTGCACATCTTTTACCGTCTCGGGGGTAGGCCACCCCTGGATTGCGGCAACCTTTTCCAGGGACGGTCTGATGCCTTCGACGGAGACGGTAGGCCCCAGATATTCAATCTGGGTGCGAAATAGGTGGCATTTCTGGGGTTTTACCTTCAACCCGTACTTCTGCAGCCGGCCGAGCACCTGCCCTAATCACCGCAGTTGGTCCTCAAACGTGGCGGCATAGATGGTGATGATGTCGTCCAGGTATATCAGTGTGGCCTCAAAGTGGAGATCTCCCAAACACCGCTCCATCAGCCGTTGGAAGGTCCCCGGGACGTTGGCCAGCCCGAATGGCATCCGCTTGAATTCGAACAGTCCCATGGGAAGGATGAACGCAGTCTTGGCCCTGTCTTCCTCCGACATTGGCACATGCCAGTATCCGCTGGCCAGATCCAAAGTTGAGAAGTACGTCACTTTTCCCAAGGCAGATGGGGACTCTTCTATGCGGGGCAGCAGGTACGAGTCTTTGATGGTGCAGGGGTTCAGTTTCCGATAGTCCACACAGAACCACAGGGTGCCGTCCTTTTTGGGAACCAAAACGATGGGAGCCGCCCAGGGACTCTGGCTTTTCCGGATGACCCCCTTCCGCAGCATTTGGCCCAGTAATGTTTTCACCCCATAGTATAGTTGAGGGGGGATCTGCCGATATCGTTCCCTGATTGTAGCCGTCCCTGCCATTGGAATACTTGTGTAATGGCGGTGGTACATCCAAAATCATCCTCGTGGTTGGCAAATACCTCCTGGTACTGCCTGAGTAGCGTTTCCACCTGCAGGATTTGGGCTGGGGTCAGACCAGAGAGTTCAGTCCACATTGTCTCCAGGATGGTTCAGCCCTTTTCCTGGGTCGAGGACCCAGCAGTCTGCAGAGTTCGGATAGTCACTGCCCAAGGGTCCTCGGGCTGCACCTTTATTTGGATCGCAGGGGCGGGTGTTATGATTGAGTCACCGTAGGAGGCAAAAACAGAAATGCTAGCTAAGTCCAGAAAACCAGAGAAGTTGGCAACTATCAGATTGCAGACCCCTGAACCTATCAACACAACTAGCAGTAGCCGTGGGGGGTTCCTACGATGACCTAGACCCCTCGATCACAGCCGGAGAGATACATAGGCCTAAAGAAGGAAAGGGGAAATCTAACTGCCCCAGAGCAGACCCCAAAGCAATAGGCAGCCCCACACATATAATGACGGTGAAGCAAGATGAAAAACACTTACACAGACAGAAAGACAGGCTGAGCAAAGACGGGGCCCAAAAACTACCTAGATAGGAACGGATAGGAAGGCTGCTGTCTGCAATCTGCCAAAACCCTATCAGAGACAAAAGCCAACAAGCTGATATAAAAATGGCCCTGAAGCAACTAAGCTTCAAAAACTAAATCAGCACTCAGGTACTTTCAGAAGACAGAGCTCACGGAACACTGCACACTCCAGCAGGGAGTGGCAGAATCCAAAAAGCAAGAGAAACAAAAACAAATCTTAAATGCAAAAAAGGCAAAACAGAAAACTTAACTTTAGGAGAGCAGGAATCAGACTGGTGTCCAAGAGTCCACAGAGAAATCACCCGCAGGGCAGAAAGGGCATAGTCTGCCTTAAATCCAGTCAGAGACTCCACTCAGCCAATCGTCTTCATTAGTCCCAGGTGCCTGATAATCAGGCTCACTACCTTCCTTCACTAGAATAGGGAGTTCACCAGGCCTCAGTGACGGAGGGGAAAATGAACTCACAACAGGCGGGCAGCACCTCTTCCAAAGGCCTCACTAGCTTCGCCATTTCAGCCCGGGGCTTTAGGACGATGTTTTGGTCCTCTAGGTTGACGCAGTACACCAGGACGGTCCCCCTTCGCACAGTGGCAAGAGTGCGAGCCACCAGTATGCCAGGGTGCAGGCGTTCCGAGAAGCATGGCTCCACCTGCATTTCCACGCCCTCCAGAGGCATCGGGGCCTAAATAGGTAGGGCCACTACTGTCTGCCCGGGCAGCAGCACGAGTGGAGGGGCTGCTGGCGCGATTACTTTTCCCAGTGCCTCGCCCTCCTGGCGGTCCTGGAGGACTCGTGCCCCCCTCCGCACCAACTGCTGGAAGACCCGCCCCTGGGGCGTGCAGGAGCCTCACTGGTTCAAGGTCTCTTGTGTGGGGTCATTAAGAAGTAAATTGCCGAACTCCCGCAGTATATTCATACCCAGGGTGACTGGGTGTTTGTTATTGGCCTCCCCCTGGGTCAGGATCACTCCCCGGTGGCCGATGGATTTGCCACACAGCGTCATCTGCATCCAAACCACTCCGGCGACAGGAACCGGCAGTTGGTTGGTGGCTACCAGTCTTATCATGGACCCCCACTGGGGTCTCGCTGCCTCGGTAAAATGCTGCCAAAAATAAGTTGCAGGCATGGTTGTTACTTGTGACCCCGTGTCTACTAGGCACCGTACGGCACGGCCCTCGATCTCTGCCCATACCACTGGACATTTGCAACCAGGTCTTTGGGACTTCCACAACCCCATGTCGTGGCTTCTGGCTCCGAGCAGCATCCCCCCAGGACGGAGCCCTCTAGTTTAATGGCCGCCGGGGTGGGCATCTCCCACGGTACGGACACTCTCGTGCGTAATGGCCCAGCTCCCTGCACTCATAACACCTGGGTTGCGAGGTCCGGCCGCTCTGGGCATTGCGAGGCCCCCAAGGCCCCGGGGTTGAACTAGGCAGCCCAGTCATGGCCTCGGCTCTTCTTTTCACTTCGGCCAAGTTGGGCCTGATATTCTTCAGCTCTTGTTTCATCTCTTCTATCCATTGAGGCTCCCCGACAACGTTCACGGAGGCCTCCACGCTCCGGATCTTCCCCGTGGGGACCGTCAGCCCCTGTTCCTGCTCTCGAGCGCGCGCCTGACTTCCAACCTCGGAGAAAGCCATACGCGGGTTCACCCGGACTTGCTCCCATAATGCCTGCTTCGTCAGAGGGTCTCGAAGTCCAGTCACTAACAGGTCGCATAGGGTAATGTCGATGGGTCCTACACCTACACCGTCCTTCCACTCGATGGCTGTGTATAGCTCCTGAAGGACATTCATATACTGGGTGATGGTCTCCCCCTCTCCCTGCATGCGACTGAACAACCAGGTTCTCAATTCCCCCACATTTGTCGGGTCCCCATGGGTCTCTTCCGGGATCCGCAAGACCCTATCAAAGGTGTTGCGATGTCCTGGGGGGCCTCAACATTACTGAATCCCAGGCCTCCCCATCCAATTCCATGAGAGCTACTTCAGCTTCTAGGTCAGGGGTCATCGGATGCATTCGAAAGAGGCCCCGCATCCACTCCGTCCAGCTCCACAGCATGGTGATGGTGCCGGAGAACCTGGGCAGGTTGCTCAGCATAGCCGCCAAGGAGATACTGGACCGGGGGCCCTCGTTGTTTGCTGAGTCTGCGGCCCCGCTCCGGTCCGTGGCAACGTCATCCGCGCCCGGAGACTGCATCCTGCCAACTACGCCAAATGTAGGTACGGCAGGCACACGGGATGCAGTGATGAGACGCGAGACGGATCTAACTTTTGGTGGTAACTTTTATATATATAGATGGCGATGGGGCTATTCTGAGCAACCAAACAAAATAACAACAATTGTCCTTGCAGGGACCAAGCACAAAGAAACACGGTAATGCAAACACGACTAACCTGGCAAAGGCAGATCACTGTAGGGCCGCGGTATGGCAGACTACGGGTCCTTAGTTACTATGTGTCACTTAGCTGTCCTGACATCCCATGGTGTGCTGTACGATGGCATCGCAGCCGCTGGGCCCAGCTGCCGAGGATCTGGCGAAGGCTTCGGACGTTCCTACGCCCAGGCGAGGTGGGGGCACAACAGGCCCTAGGAGAGTCCTTTGGCGGGCTGGCTACCCATGGAAGCAGCGGGATGCCGCCTGCTTGCGGGAGAATGGAGGCCGCAGCCCCTGAGCAGGGATGGACAGCGGTGATGCTGAGTGGTGGCTGGTAGGCCACTTGCGCAGCCTGAGGCTGTGCTAGGGGACCAGCGGATGGTGACAGGCAGGCCCCAACCGCGGACTGAAGCGTGGCGGCTGCGGGCGGCAGTGGGCAGGCCACAGCAGTGGGCTGGAGTGAAGAGGCAATGGCCGCGGGCGGCAGCAGGCAGGCTGCAGATGCGGGCTGGAGTGAAGCGGTGGTCCTTTGTCGGTCGGCTCGGGGCCGTCTCCCTGCGGTCCTCAGTGAGTCACTCTCTTGCCTCTCTGGTTGCTGTCTTCCTCTCTCTTTGCTGCTGGAGGCTCTCGCTCCACGAGGTCTCCTGCTCCTCCTCTCCCGATCTGCTGTCTCACCCCGGCTAGTGTCTTCCGCCCCTTTTATATAAGCTCCTCCCCCAACCATTCTGGAAGTCTCTGCGGTCCGTCCCCTAATACTGTCCCCCGGAAACAGACCTCCTAGGAACCTTGATGACGGTCCCCTTGGTTCCGGCCCGGACACGTGGCGGGGGCCCTTCCTCCTACACTGACCCACACTGTTTTTGACACCTTTGGCACCAAAATTTGGTGTACTCAAAAATAAACCAGTGAGGATCAGTCACAATTGATGAATCAGGCTAAAATATATGGAATTTTAAACCAAGAAACATGGAGAAAATTGATACCCTAGGTAAGAATATATATTTTTCTGTATCATACAGATTTAAAGTAGACACCACAATACTATAAACAAAAAGACTATTTGAAAAATAATAACAAAAGATCATTTAATATGATTTTTTTTTATTAAGTAAAGACACCAAAAAGGACATAAATGTTAAAAAGTATAATTGACAAGACATGATAAAAGGAGAAACACATAATAAAACCAAGGGGAGCAGGTCAGCACATACAGCACTATTGGTAACCGATATATGTCAAATATGAGTACCATTTTTTCTAGGCTGTATCGTACATAAATATGTGACTTCAGATTTTGTATTAGTCTAGCCTGATGAAGAGACCTGAGTAGTCTCGAAAGCTTGCAATGTGTTACCATCTTTTCAGTTAGCCATTAAAAGGTATCAACTACTGAGGACTCTCAATCCTGAATATTTTTCTAGCTACTGGCTAACACGGTACAAAGATATACATCTTTCCTGTATCAAATATGAGTACCAGAATTTTAGATTCCACAGTATGAGGCACCAAGAATGCAAAGAAACAAATCCAATATAAATTCAATTAGCATAAACTGCAGTGCAATGTAATACATATACTGTATATTGTTTGTTAATAATCATTTGGATTTTTCTTCCACGCTATCTCAGAGATCTACACTCTAGGTATAGTCCGTAATCATCTTGATCATTGAGAAACATTGCTGCTAAAGTGCACAGAGTAGTTTGATAATAAAGATGTCTGTCTATAAGTAGGAAAAAAGAGGTAGTACTAACTGGAGTTCATGCTGCATGTGCTGGTGCCGCCACCCCACAATGTGAAATTATATAGGATTTGTTTCTTTGCATTCTTGGTGTCTCATACTGTGGGATATAAAATTATTGTAATCATATTGTTATTATTATTTTTCAAGTAGTTTTTTTGCTTAAACTACATGGAATCACCAAAGTCTGCCCACAAAGCATAAAAAAATAAAAAAAATTGTATAAAGCACATTTGAAATAGACTTAAAAAGGTGCAAAGAGAATAATGAATTGGAGGCAAACAAAAAAGGTGCAAAATACACAAAACTAG
Organism: Dendrobates tinctorius; assembly: GCF_039654945.1. Lineage (NCBI taxonomy): Eukaryota > Metazoa > Chordata > Amphibia > Anura > Dendrobatidae > Dendrobates > Dendrobates tinctorius. The sequence continues at coordinate 36,513,081 of NW_027361728.1, forward strand.
AAAAAACAGGCACAAAGGCAATAATGAATCGGAACCTAAATGTGTAACAGAGATAGTGTAAAATAATGTATCATCATAGGACTCTAGGCTATGAGAGTCCCTCTTAATATACTAAAGGTTATATGTGGTATACTGTATTTCATTAGTCTTCGGGAAATTGCAGAGATAACAAAGAGGGATCTAGAGAGCTACAGACAAGGTTACCACTGAATTACCCTATGACTTTCACACATGAAAGATCTTGTGAGCACCAGAAAATAAAATAAACTTTCTATGCATCCCTGTCATTTGGAGCACCTGTACGTGGGCCACTGACCTGACACTGTACACAGTTTATACAGGAAAAAGTAAGAAGTGAATTCTGCCTTTCTATGAAGACTTTCTGCTGGAGTACTTATAAAGATGTACATTTTACATCAGACTTCATATCAAAAGTTGTTGAAGGAATCCTCCAATACACTGTGAACAATTATTAGGTAATTTGTTAGGCTATGTGCACACGCTGCGGTTTTTGCTGCGGATCCGCTGCGGTTTTGGCCGCAGCGGATCTGCAGCAGTTCTGCAGACAGTGTACAGTAGCATGTTAGTCTATGTGATTTACAATCTGCTGTGCACATGCTGAGGATTTTTAACTGTGGAAAAGCTGCGGTTTTGAATCCGCAGAAAGAAATGACATGTCACTTCTTTTCTGCGGATTCTGCTGCGGTTTACCATCGCCTCCATTGTAGAGGTGATAAACCACAGGGGAAAACTGCAGGCCAATCCGCAGGTCATTTTACCTGCGGTTCCGCAGATACAAATCCGCAGACCAATCCGCAGCGTGTGCACATAGCCTTATTTTTATATGATTAATTGTATAACGGAACCAATACGGTGCTGTTGGGCAATCCAAAACGTTAATAAACCTGAAACTTGAAAATTTAAGGAAGTAAAAGGGAGGATTCATCTTTCTTAGCAGTATATACCGTATATATTTATGTGTGCATAATTGTTTGAAAACCATTACTGTGCAGAATTATCATGTAACTAAATGAAAACTTAAATGTTCCCATCTCAATGGTTTAATTCCATCTGTTAAAGTGAGAATAATAACCAAACAACTGAAAATGTACAAAAATATATTTTTGACATTTCACAACAAAATATCAGTGACTATTAAAGCTTCTGTGTGTTAATCAAGGGTTCTGATAGCCTTAAGCCTCACTGTCCCCCTCATTACACAAATACACATCCCATGATCTCCTTCAAATACTCACTTGCCTAATAATATTGCACTCAGTTAATTTGCCCCATGGAAAACTGGCTCAAAAATCATGGATGCACCAAATTTATATTGCCATAAACTTTGCCCATTTTAAAAACCAAGACTCCATGTCACATTGTCAACATAATGCACAAAAATCACAAAAAAAGAAACTAAAGGGCTTGGTATATTATATGGGCACTGGACTATGGGGTGGAGGATATGTATATGGGCACGGGACTATGGGATGGAGGATGTGTGATGGGTATATGGGCACTGGACTATAGGATGGAGGATATGTATGACGGGTATATGGGCACGGGACTATGAGATGGCGGATATGTATGATGGGTATATGGGCACGGGACTATGGGATGGAGGATATGTATGATGGGTATATGGGCATGGGACTATGGGATGGCGGATATGTTTGACGGGTATATGGGCACGGGACTATGGGATGGCGGATATGTATATGGGCACGGGACTATGGGATGGAGGATATGTATGATGGGTATATGGGCACGGGACTATGGGATGGAGGATATGTATGATGGGTATATGGGCATGGGACTATGGGATGCAGGATATTTATGAGGGGTATATGGGCACTGGACTATGAGATGGCGGATATGTATGATGGGTATATGGGCACGGGACTATGGGATGGAGGATATGTATGATGGGTATATGGGCATGGGACTATGGGATGGAGGATATGTTTGACGGGTATATGGGCACGGGACTATGGGATGGCGGATATGTATATGGGCACGGGACTATGGGATGGAGGATGTGTGATGGGTATATGGGCACTGGACTATAGGATGAAGGATATGTATGACGGGTATATGGGCACGGGACTATGAGATGGCGGATATGTATGATGGGTATATGGGCACGGGACTATGGGATGGATGATATGTATGATGGGTATATGGGCATGGGACTATGGGATGGAGAATATGTATGATGGGTATATGGGCATAGGACTATGGGATGGAGAATATGTATGATGGGTATATGGGCATGGGACTATGGGATGGAGGATGTGTGATGGGTATATGGGCACTCGACTATGGGATGGAGGATATGTATGATGGGTATATGGGCACGGGCCTATGGGATCATGGATATGTATGATGGGTATATGGGCACGGGACTATGGGATGGAGGATAATTATAATTTTCCATAACTAACCACAGTTAGTTACTATGCCCGGGCAGCGCCGGGCTCTTCAGCTAGTATTAGATATAGTATATATGGTGTTAGGATGATACATTCACTGTGAGGTGTGCTGTAAAGATGTACAAGTGCTTCTCACTAAATTAGAATATCCATCATCAAAAATTTAATTTCAGTTCTTCAATAGAAAAAGTGAAACTCATATACAGTGAGTCCGTAAAGTCATGGTGCACTTTTGACCAGTCACTGGAAAGCAACAAAAGATCATAGAAATGTGAAATCTGGTCCAAATAAAAGAAAGACTCTCCCAGTTTCATACCTATTCAGTGCAGTTTGATGTGGGCTCCATTTGTTGCCCTACACACATACAAATTTGTGATTGCATGATGTCACAGACCTGACAGTGTATTAATCAGAGTTCAAGGTTCAGTTTATTAGGGGTTAATCTAACTGGGGGCTCAGCAACTGCTTAAATGAGTTTGTGTTCTTTGATTGGTTCTTGTTATCTCTCCTCATGAACAGGTCTGATATGATTGGGCCAGAGAAAGGGCACCAAAATGTAAACTATAAAAGTGCACCATGACTTTGTGGACACACTGTATTATATAGAGTCATTATGGAGCGCCCCACGAGGTCTTAGGTTACTCGGTACCGGGCCGGTCAGGTTCTTTAGAGGGGATGTCATGGTGGCAGTGACCCGGTCCGTGCGCGTCCAGTAATTAAAAATAGAGGAAAATTATGTGGTGTTTGGTCGTGACGCCACCTGTGGTGTTCGGCAATGGGCGGCCGACGCTGCGGCTTTGGTCCACTGGGGTTGTTGGTGACGCAGCAAAGATGGTTCAGCTCCCCACAGGTGGAGTGGGGCCCTAGGGCAAATATATTTGATTGTTCAGATGGTGGTGAACGTTGGGGTGCAGAGGAAAAGTGAAGGACTCCGAGAGGTGCGGTTTTCTTGACCTTTTACTTGAATGTAAATGCAATCTGGGGTACCACATACAGATGATGGATTGAGTCCAGTTCACCTGGAGTCATTCAGGGTACCCACCCTGCCAGGTGGGGTTGGGGACCTTCCTTCTGCGCTCTGTTTTCAGGTCCCTGCTGCTTGTAGCTAAGCCGCGGCCCTCTCCTGAGTGATGATTGCTAACCTGTATGGCTGACAGAGTGAGCCTATATCATGGGCACTGTCTTGTTCACTGTCAGCCCCGGGCTCCTGGTCTGCTGCCATGCCTTCAGGTGTTCAGTGTGGCCAAGGAACTTGCAGTCCACTGCACTCCAGATACGGCTGTCAGGGTGTAAGCTCTGGAGAAAAGGACCCTTCAATAAAGACTTCACTGGACTGATAAGTTACAAGAATTCCCATTAACCATTTCTACTCTGCTTGACTGTTTCATAGCTTTCATTGTGAAGAGAAAGAAAAAATAGGATGGCACTCACCGTTCATGTGAATTAAATCACTTTATTTCACATACACAAGGCATCGGCATAGGCACGGGAGCAATGTGCTGGAAGATGGACAACAGCCATTTCGCGCTCAATACGCTTCAACAGGTCCTATGCTCAGAATACAGGTAATGCAAATAAAACACATGTGTGAATAATAACTCCTCCCCTTCACCTGAGCATGCCTTGTGACTCCTCTACCAAAAAAACTGTTTAATAAAAAATCAAAAAACAAAAAAACAAGAAGATAAAAAACATTTCCCTCTACAGCACTATAATACAATTTAAAAAGAAAAAAAAAAACTCCTTCAAAAAATTTTTTTTTCAAAATCTTTCTTTTTTTTTTTTCTTTCCTTTTTATATATTAAATATTCAAAGGAATACAGCCATATCTACCTTTTCATTTAACCCTAATGGACCTGTGGCTTTAGTGCGGAGAATCCATCTAGCTTCAACCTGCAAAAGACGCTTATCATGATTCCCTCCATATTGCGGTGCAGAAACTCTTTCAATACCAGCAAAACGCAGTGCCTCCGCATTACCACCATGGACTTTCCTCATGTGTTCTATAAGTCTAGGGACTCCTTTTCCTGTGGTAATTGAATTAAAATGTTCTCTAAACCTGATGTAAAGAGGCCGAATTGTTTTGCCAATGTAGAAAAAAACGCATGGGCAAAATAGGACATAAACCACAAAGGCAGTTTTACATGAGACAAATTCTTTCACCTCGTGATACACAGATCCCATTTTTACAGTTTTCCCACTCAGCTTAAAGGGGCACCAAGGACAATTCTTCCACTTGTAGTTCCCTACTGGACTATACTGGATTCCAACCAATTGTTCCGTTTATCCTGATATCTATTTTTTACCAGCAAATCTCGGAGATTAGTATTCCGTTTACTTGCAAACAGGGGACCTCTGCCGACCACATCCAATAAATATCTATCACCTTCCAAAAGATGCCAGTTCTGTCTGATTACAGTTCTAATATGTCTGTCCATAGAGTTAAAGGTAAAACTAAACACAAAACGTTTTTCTTTTTGCTTTCTGCTCTGATTATTAGTGATCGCTAAATCATTAACCCTTGATATAGCTGAGTCTAAAATAGACACAGGGTAACCTCTCTGTCTGAATCTGCTGTGTAGTTCACCTACTTGTTTGCGAAAACCCTCCTCATGGCTATTGAATTTTTTAACTCTAAGGCTGTGCGCACACGCTGCGGATTTTGCTGCGGTTCCGCAGCGGTTTTGGCCGCTGCGGACCCGCAGCAGTTTCTGCTGCGGTGTACAGTACCATGATTCCCTATGGGAATCAAAAACCGCAGTGCAGACGGTGCGGAATTTTCCGCGCGGATTATCTGCGGTTTTCAACCCGCAGAAAGAATTGACATGTCAATTCTTTCTGCGGATTCTCCTGCGGTTTGCCATCTCCTCTATTGAGGAGATGATAAACCGCAGGGCAAAACCGCAGAGCAATCCGCAGGTAAAACCGCAGGTCTTTTGACCTGCGGTTTCACCTGCGGATTTTACAAAATCCGCGCGGATGAATCCGCACCTAATCCGCAGCGTGTGCACACAGCCTAAGAAATTGACTGAAAGGTAGGGAATTTTTGACATAATAAGGGTGTGCACTATTATAATGCAAGAGAGAATTAGTTGCTGATGGTTTGCGAAAAATTTCCGTGCGCCAAATTCCACTTTCCAATGATAATCTGACATCCAAAAAATCTATCTGGGAACCCCCAAAATGAGATGTAAATTTCATGTTCATACAATTATGCAAATTCAGAAATTCCACAAATGAATCAAAATTTGTTCTGGATCCATCCCAAACTATAAAAATATCATCCACATAACGGATGAAAAGTTTTATATGTTTCAAAAAAGGATTAGTAGTTGCATATATCACTTTTTCTTCTAAGACCGCAAAAAATAGATTAGTAAATGTACACACGACGGGCGTACCCATCGCTGTGCCTTCTATCTGCCTATACCAACTATTGTCAAATTGAAACACATTGTGGGTAAGAATAAATTTAAGGCCATCAGTAATAAAATTAATGGTCTCTGGATCTTTTCCAGAGCTCTGCAAAACCTGTCTTACTGAATCGACCCCACTTTCGTGGGGGATTCTGGTATACAAGCTTTCAACATCTATAGAGGCCATCTGAAAATTTTCATGCCAACAAATTTCCTTTATCACCGCAATAAAATCTTTAGAGTCTTTAATGTAGGAAGGAATCTCTTTTAGAAGGGATCGCAATAGCGAATCTATATATTGGGATAGAGGCTCAGTGAGGGATCCTATCCCCGACACTATGGGGCGGCCAGGGAGGATTAGAATCAGACTTGTGTATTTTCGGGATGTGATACCAATGAGCCTTCCGTTGATACTCAGAAAATAATTTTTCAGCTTTCCGTTTAGACAGCATATTACCCTCCACCTGTTTTTTTTTAGAAAGGATCGTAATTCTTCTTTATGCCTATTTGTGGATCACTTTTTAGTTTGGAATAGGTCGAAGAATCAGATAGTTGTCTATTCGCTTCCATAACGTAACTATCTTTTTTTAATAAAACTACGTTACCTCGCTTGTCAGCGGAGCGTACAATTACATCCGACCATCCCTGTATTTCTTTAATTTCCTGTCTTTCGTCTATTGTCAGATTAGAGGTTTGTTTCTGGTATATTTGTGCTTCTAAATCTTTAACTATTTTCATGCCGAACAAATCTACAACATTGCCTGGGGAGATGGGAGGCATGTAAGATGAACTGCACCCTCCCTGAAACGGATCATATGTATTAGGTGTCACTGCACTATGCCTTGGCTCTGGATTAATATCCAATAGAGCCAAAGCATCATCTCTGATATCTGCTAATGATCCGCTGCCTGCCATAAATCCCAAAGGACCAATGGTGCAGGGAATCTCACCAGGACAATTATTAACTTCAGAAGAAACATTGGACACAAATGATTTATGCAAATGAATTTTCCTCAGGGCTTTGAACAGGTCTATTTGGAATTCAACCATGTCAAAGTCCTGAGGTACACAATAATTCAGACCCTTGGATAATACCGCAAAATGTCTTTTCTCCAAAATACGATCGGTTAAATTGACGACCGAAACACTTGCAGGGTTAATTTCTGTCACGTTTTCCAAGATACTTGTTTTTGTTTCCGTTGGTTGCCGCTTGGGCCTCCTCTTTCTTCTGCGGATTCTGTGTCTAAAGGGAGAGGTGCAGATGCAAAATTACTCCTCATATCACCTGGACATGAAGGATAAATGGTTTCTTCATTAGCGCTAGAATCTGAGTCCGTGGTTAAGTAATCCTTTCTGTTATATCGTGTTTTAACTCTTTCCCTTTTAGGGTATCTTTTCTTGAAACGAGGATTAAACTGAGAAGGTTTATTCTTATTCCATGAAAAAACCTGATTATTTTCAAAATCATGCTAATCTCGAATAAATTTATCTCTCTTTCTTTGTTTGATCTCAGTCTGCAAAAACACTAATTTATTATCCAATTTTTTGTTCAAAGTCGACCATTGCTGTTCTGTCAATCTTGTTTTTAATTCCTACTTAGTTTTGTCCAGATCAAATTTCACCTGTTCATAATTGGAAATATTCTGTTGTAAAACTAAGTTCAAGAGATCTTGTGAACACTTTAATAGAATCCGATTCCACTCTTCAGAAAATTTAACATTATCCTGAAACTGGGCCATAGGTTTAAAAACTCTCAATCCACGCAGTACTCTGCCACAGTCTATATACGATTGTAAAGAATTATTCGTCCAGAAAAGGTTGATTTCTCGTTCGGCTATTTCTTGCAATTTAAATTCCAATGTCTTAGTGCTGTAAGAAAAAATGTCATCTGACTTCTCACATTCAAGGAAGTAAGAGTCTACATTCTCCCGGCCTGCCAGTATGCCATTTGATAAAGGGAAGGTGTTTGGCTCCATTTTCAACAGGAACCTAGCTCCCACAGCTCCCTTATACACAGTATGATGAGCCCACATCTCAAAGATACACAGTATGATGGGTCTACAGTAGTACTCGGATTGTAAAATGGGCCTACTGCTCCCCTATACACAGTATAGGCCTACAGCTCCCCTATACACAGTATGATGTCCTCACTGCTCACTCAGAACACAGTATAAAGGTAGTCAATCAGTGATTGCTCTCAAAGTCAACAGGATCGTTGTGGGACAATATGGTTTATTATCTTCTATGTGGACACATTGTGGTTTATTATTTTATTTTTGCTGCTGGAGACGTTGGCGTCAGTGGATTAGGCGTTCAGAGAGTATGGTTTAATTAAGATTAATTAACCCCTTTCCGACATCAGGTGTAATAGTACGCTGATGTTGGACTCCCTTCCTTAGATGTGGGCTTCGGCACTAAGCCCACATCTTTTCCGGCATATGTCAGCTGTTTTGAACAACTGACATGTGCCTCTAACAGCCACGGGTGGAATCACAATCCACCCCGACTGTTATCTAGTTAAATACCACTGTCAAACTCTGACGGCGGCATTTAACGTGCGATTCCGGCAAGCACGCCGGAAATCCCGTCCATCGGTGGCCGCGTGATTGCAGGTCACTGATAGGTCAGCATGACAACCAGAGGTCTCTAGCAGACCTCTATGGTTGTCATTACCGGATTGCTATGAGCACCACTCGGTTGTCATAGCAAGTCAGCAATTCTGCTACATACCGGTGATCTGATCTTTGCCTGTATATAGTAGAGCCGATTGGGCTATGGCAGCTTCTAGTCTCCCATGGAGACTATTGAAGCATGCCAAAAGTAAAAAAAAATATTTTTAAAAAATATTTAAAAAATAAAAAAAATAAAAGTTCAAATCACCACGCATTTGCCCCATTCAAGATAAAACAATAAAAAAAACACATATTTGGTATCACCGTGCTCAGAATCGCCCGATCTATCAATATAAAAAAAGAATTAACCCGATCGCTAAACGGCGTAATGAGAAAAAAGTCAAAACACCAGAATTAAATTTTTTTTGGTCACCTCAACATTGCATTAAAATGCAATAACGGGCGATCAAAAGATCGCAATTGCACTTAAATGGTATCATTAAAAACGTCAGCTCGGCATGCAAAAAATAAGCCTCCACATAACCCTAGATCATGAAAAATGGAGATGCTATGGGTCTTGGAAAATGGCACTTTTTTTTTTAACAAACTTTGGAATTTTTTTCACCAGGTAGATAAAAAGAACCTAGACATGTTTGGTGTCTATAAACTCGTAATGACATGGAGAATAATAATGGCAGGTCAGTTTTAGCATTTAGTGAACATGGTAAAAAACAAACAAACAAAAAACAACTGTGAGATTGCACTTTTTTGCAATTTCAACGCACTTGGAATATTTTTCCTGCTTTTCAGTACGCGATATATTAAAGCCAATGATGTCGTTCAAAAGAACAACTCATACTGCAAAAAATAAGCCCTCATATGGCCATATTAACAAAAAAATAAAAAAAGTTATGGCTCTGAGAAGAAGGGGAGCAAAAAATGAAAACGCAAAAAAGAAAATACCTCCAGGGGTTAAGGGGTTAAAACTGATGTTGGGGGAAGGCACCCTTCAAATATGAGAGACCTGAAGCACTTTGCAAAATATGAGTGGTCCCACTGGTTACAGGAAGAGATTGATTGCAGTTATGTATTCCAAAGTGTGTGCTGCCAAATATTAAGCTGAGGGTGCCAACAATTTTGTCTGGCCCATTTTTGGGGTTTTGTGTGAAATTATGTTCAATTTGCCTTTTTTTCTCAGTTTTTTTGCGTTGTTCCAATACACACAAAGGAAATAAACATGTTTATAACAAAACATGTATTTAAAATAATTTTCTGGGAGAAATGCTTCATTTTCTGGCTTAATTTTATGGGTGCCAACACTTTCAGCCATGACTGTATTCACTGCACAGTAGGGTGACCGGATCTAATATGGGGGGGAAAAAATGTCAGAATCTTGTTCGTCTGGACCCCACAAAACGATTCCCCTTTCCAGATATTGAGAGAGCCAAAATTTGAGCTCGATCAAACGACGTTAACCCGTGCCGCTCGTCGCTCAAAGTTTGAAAAAATCCAAATTGAGGTATTTTAAGACTTAGGTATTTTGCATAGTCTGTTAGACTATAAAGAATGTGACAACAACATTGCAGAAATAGCCCTGACCAAATTTTCGAACCATTTGTGGTATTTGAATGCAGAGTTGGTGGGATTATCATTTTTTGATCCCACCATTACAGACAATGAAAAGTTGTTAATGGCTAATAAATTGCTCAGTAGCACAGATGAACCATCAGAGCACGCTAACCTACATGAGTTGATAATTTTACATAGTTATCTAATCTATTCTAGAGCTTTTGTTAAAGTAGTTTTTGAAACGTCAGAATATAATGCTCAGCATTTGCTTACAACTTGCAGGACATACTGCTTTTGTTCTTCATCTTTTGTCAGAAGGTCGTTAAAGTCGGTTACTTCCTACCTCTTTTAATTTTTCTTTCCTAACTTTTGGATTTACAACCCTAGCGTGCTCTGATGGTTCATCTGTGCTACTGAGCAATTTATTAGCCATTAACAACTTTTCATTGTCTGTAATGGTGGGATCAAAAAACGATAATCCAACCAACTCTGCATTCAAATACAGTTGTGGCCAAAAGTATTGACACCCCTGCAATTCTGTCAGATAATACTCAGTTTCTTCCAGAAAATGATTTCAAACACAAATTCTTTGGTATTATTATTTTCATTTAATTTGTCTTAAATGAAAAAACACAAAAGAGAATGAAGAAAAAAGCAAAACATTGATCATTTCACACAAAACTCCAAAAATGGGCCAGACAAAAGTATTGGCACCCTCAACCTAATACTTGGTTGCACAACCTTTAGCCAAAATAACTGCGACCAACCACTTCCGGTAACCATGAATGAGTTTCTTACAATGCTCTGCTGGAATTTTAGACCATTCTTCTTTGGCAAACTGCTCCAGGTCCCTGATATTTGAAGGGTGCCTTCTCCAAACTGCCATTTTTAGATCTCTCCATAGGTGTTCTATGGGATTCAGGTCTGGACTCATTGCTGGCCACCTTAGAAGTCTCCAGTGTTTTCTCTCAAACCATTTTCTAGTGCTTTTTGAAGTGTGTTTTAGGTCATTGTCCTGCTGGAAGACCCATGACCTCTGAGGGAGACCCAGCTTTCTCACACTGGGCCCTACATTATGCTGCAAAATTTGTTGGTAGTCTTCTGTCTTCATAATGCCATGCACACGGTCAAGCAGTCCAGTGCCAGAGGCAGCAAAGCAACCCCAAAACATCAGGGAACCTCCGTCATGTTTGACTGTAGGGACCGTGTTCTTTTCTTTGAATGCCTCCTTTTTTCTCCTGTAAACTCTATGTTGATGCCTTTGCCCAAAAAGCACTACTTTTGTCTCATCTGACCAGAGAACATTCTTCCAAAACGTTTTAGGCTTTTTCAGGTAAGTTTTGGCAAACTCCAACCTGGCTTTTTTATGTCTCGGGGTAAGAAGTGGGGTCTTCCTGGGTCTCCTACCATACAGTCCCTTTTCATTCAGACGCCGACGGATAGTACGGGTTGACACTGTTGTACCCTTGGACTGCAGGGCAGTTTGAACTTGTTTGGATATTAGTCGAGGTTCTTTATCCAACATCCGCACAATCTTGCGTTGAAATCTCTTGTCAATTTTTATTTTCTGTCCACATCTAGGGAGGTTAGCCACAGTGCCATGGGCTTTAAACTTCTTGATGACACTGCGCACGGTAGACACAGGAGCATTCAGGTCTTTGGAGATGGACTTGTAGCCTTCAGATTGCTCATGCTTCCTCACAATTTGGTTTCTCAAGTCCTCAGACAGTTCTTTGGTCTTCTTTCTTTTCGCCATGCTCAATGTGGTACACACAAGGACACAGGACAGAGGTTGAGTCAACTTTAATCCATGTCACCTGGATGCAAGTGTGATTTAGTTATTGCGAACACCTGTTAGGTGCCGCAGGTAAGTTCCAGATGCTGTTAATTGCAAAAATTAGAGAAGCATCACATGATTTTTTGAACAGTGCCAATACTTTTGTCCACCCTCTTTTTTATGTTTGGTGTGGAATTATATCAAATTTGGCTTTAGGACAATTCTTTCTGTGTTTTTTCATTTAAGACAAATTAAATGAAGATAATAATACCAAAGAATTTGTGTTTGCAATAATTTTCAGGAAGAAGCTGAGTATTATCTGACAGAATTGCAGGGGTGTCAATACTTTTGGCCACAACTGTACCACAAATGGTTCGAAAATTTGGTCAGGGCTATTTCTGCAATGTTGTTGTCACATTCTTTATAGTCTAACAGACTATGCAAATACCTAAATCTTAAAATACCTCAATTTGGATTTTTTTCAAACTTTGAGCGACGAGCGGCACGGGCTAACGTCGTTTGATCGAGCTCAAATTTTGGCTATCTCAATATCTGGAAAGGGGAATCGTTTTGTGGGGTCCAGATGGACAAAATTCCGACATCGATTTTTTGCGGTCACCCTACTGCACAGCACTGCTTCTCCTGTCCTGTTGTTGGAGAGGCGATATTGGACTTTGAGAGGGTCAGAACTGGTTTATTATTTTCTATATTCCTATTGGCAAATGAAAATTAATCTTGGAAAGCTTGTTTAAATGGGTTATATCAAGTAATCATAGAATCATAGAATCGTAGAGTTGGAAGGGACCTCCTGGGCCATCTGGTCCAACCCCCTAGGATAGGTAATAACTTTCCACTAGTGTTGTTTGTGTGGCAGGGCTGATTTTTTGTCCTAGTCCGGCCCTGACCCCAAGGTTCACTTTTATTAAAGAATAAAAAAAATTGTGGCCAAATGTTGGCTGTCTGTCAGTAAGTGGATGTGAAACAGACTACAAGCAGTGCAGTTATTTTCACACTTTTGGTGCATTTTTTTTACAACTGTAAGCTTTGGGTATGGCATATACACTTATCTATTGCCTGAAGTTTAGTAGTTCCTCCACTTGTCTTGACATTCCACCTAAGTCTCTTTGCTCTGTTGAAGATACTCAGTCTTAAATAGAATGAAACATTTTATGCCATTAATATTCCATCAAAAACACGATTCAAGGGAAAATAAAATCCACATTCTGAAATGGATAAATGCGTCTTCTGAGGAGAAATTTCCAAGAGAAATTCAAAGTCCTCTTTGACACATTTCAAAGTGATCAAGTAAGAAGAACCATGAGTCATTTCATTGAGGAAGACACGGCACACGCCACGGCAGTGGCGACACACGTCGGGTTCTTATCTGGCTCCTTGTGACAAATTATACCCGCAAACTGGTCTTGAGCTATGGGCAACCCAGTATGGTATGTGTTGGTGTCACCATTATGTGGCTCCATTTTCTAACTATTTGTCTTCAGTGTGCCCTTGGCCATTTTAGTTGGGGTCAAAACCGTTTTCCCCCTCTCACACCATATCCACACAGGATTAGGCGGATTATAGTGCTTCTATTTATTGTTGGGTCTCTATACACACCATTTGGTGTGTTTTTTGGGATTTGTTATTAACATTTTTTTGCATTGGATACCATTGATATATAAAATAGAGTTGATATAGCTAGAAACCTTCGAGTCGAGTCCAGGATTGTTTATGTCTATATCCTTGATTGTTAACATTCCATATTTTGGGTATTGTGCTATTTAGGGTACGATAGGATGCACATTTTTTTTGTCAATGTAGCCTGACAGAGTTTAGTTCTTGTTTCTTGTAAACACTGTTTTTAGATGTTTTTATAGTGTGCTTTGGCATTATTTTGTACACTCTAATAAAATTACCATATTATGTATTGTCATTTTGGGTGGTCCCTGGTTCTGTTACTTGTCTCTTTTTTTCTAGTTTTGGCAGTATGTAGTTTGACATGTCTCAGGTTGATTATCTTGTTGTGTAAAAATTAATAATTAACGTATTGTATTGTTGATCGTACCCTCCACTTAACAAGTTTGTGGCTTATTAGATACAGCATAAACCAAGTTTTAATCACAAAATAAACACTGCCCTCTGGGCAGAACATCAAATCCAAGCAAAACGGTAACACTATAGGATCGTTTGCCGACCGCGGGGTGGTCCCTTCTCATGGGCGAAAAGACTGGAGTCAGACGCAGATGAACGTTCAATCAGTTCCTCTTTATTGGGTGTCTTCTCAGGCATCCACAGCAATCCGACAGCTCCTGCACACTGGCCTGGGTACCTGTCACCTCCTTCTTCTCCTTCCCAATGCGACGGCCCTCTAGGTTCTTTCACTGCACCTAAGTCACCGGCCACAGCGCTTCCCCTGGTTGAACCCGTCCATCTGCTGCGACGTCTACTACCTCTTTGGTGTCCAGCTGTCCAGTACCCCAGGCGTCTTCCGTCTGCAGCTGTCCTGTCAGGGTCACCCCCCCCCGACTGTCTCACTGTCTCTGGGACTCTCCCTACTTTTATTCTCTTTACTTGAAATTCCCCTTCTCAGTCCTCGTCACTCTGCCCACCATTACTTTTAACAAACACCTCATGCACAAGTACTTTCCTTCCTCTCCAGACACTCAGCACTGCTGCCTTTGGAGGCCGGCTACTTAAGCCCCAAACTATGTGGACTCCTCTCTCATGTGACTGATCACATGACTGTGACATCTCACAGGTCCTGTCAGCACATGGCGGTGGAGATAAGGTGGACATCCGCCCACCCACTCTATGGATGTCCACATAAAACCAGTCCATTATGCAACTTAGCTTAATCCTCACAGCACGTAGTGTAATACTCTGGTTTCACATAACTGACACCATTAAGCGCAGTGACACATATCTCCCCTCCAGTACTTTGTCACAATCTGTAGAGAGGAAGTGTGTCAATGGCCTCAACATGTTTCTGCCACTTGTTGGCTCCAGAAGGCACATGTCTGAGCAGTCAGAATGGGACATTTGAAAATTAGCTCTGTACACCTTGTTCTTATGGTTGTAAAGGAATGTGATTGCTTCTGCAAATGATTGGGTCCTGGTATGAAAATTATATAACATGGATTTTTGTGTGTGGTTGCTCCAATTCATCTATGGGCTGGGCTTTGTCTAGGGTTATATAGTCCTCATGAGCCTAGGAATAGGGAGGTATACTGCTATAGTGCCACAGTGTTGCTGGATCATATGCTCACATTATATGTGCTTATATGTATGATATTTATGCGTTGATATGTATTATGGGTACTATGAATGCCATAGTTTTGTGATTTTATCATGTTTTTATTGTGTATAACTCTTTTGTATCAATAAAAATTACTTATTTCAGTCTTAATTATAATTTGTGCAGTGTGCGCTTTTTTGCAATGGTGCTTTCTCTTCTTTTTTTTTTTTTTTTTCCTATTGATTGGGTGCAGAAGTGACACATTGTTGTAGTAATTGGTGAGTGACGCATGCAGCACCAGGAGAGAAGTTATGGGTAATAGGTAAGTGACTATATTTTTTTATTTTAGAACATGCACAGCCATATTTTAGAAAAAAGCTAGTAAAAACCAGAGATGAACAGATCAAGCAAAACTTGAATTTGCCTGTTTGCACGGATCCCTCTGGACCCCAGTGCATAACAAATGTAAGATGTAAAAAATAAAAATGATGCTTATAGTCACTTTACTGCTCGCATCTCCCAGTCCTCCGCTCTTCATTGTCACCCATCCCGTCCTCTCCTCATCTTCTTATTAATGCCATGAGTGCTGAAATCCCTGTTCTACGTAAGTACATGGAAGGTCATGACGTCATGTCCATACATGCCTGTGTGTACAATCGTCCCTAACCTTATCAGAGCTGGAAGTCCTGACCTAGCAGAAGAGGCCTAGAGATTTCAACCCTAGGAGCTGTGATAAGAAGATGTGGTAAATCCTGAAGGGTGGCAGTGGGGAGTAGGGGGGCCAGTATTGAGATTTTCTTTATTTTCAAACTTTTGATGGCTTTATATGGTTGAGAAAAATGGTAGTCGGCAGCCACCATTTTTCTGAATCCATGAGGAAGAGGATTACTTTGGGCCTGTTGTACTTATGCCGAACAATGAAGAGGAAAACAGCCATACAAATAATAAAGGTGCTGCTTCTCTTGATAAATTGGAACAATAAAGTCACTGAGTTTATTACTTCCTTTGTGTTTATAGTACTTACTGAGCACTAGATATGCAATGACTCAGAAGCTATTACAAAGAAAAAAAAACATTTTAGCCCACATTCATGTCCATGTGGCTCTTTCCGCTCCATACAGGAAGACCTATGTAAATAAATCTTCACTATAGTCGTGGACTATGAGATCAATGCTTTGAGCTGCATTTATAAGCCTCAGTCAGTCATTTATTTAATCTTATTGATATAATTGTCAAAATAATTTTGAAGAAAATGTCTTTTTTGCCATTAACAGTGACACTTATCTTTACTTGTTGAATATCTTTTCATGTAGAAAACTTGCTTCCTGTGTGCAAATTCTCTTCTACTAAGCCTAAAGTGTTAGTGACCACTTGCAATTTACGACACATGGACTCAATTAGAATGCAGATTATTCTATTATTTATTGCCTTTCCATATGTTTCTTCCTAGTACAGAATGGAAGAATGAGGACGAGTTTGTGGCTACAATACACATTTAAGAGCTACCTAAGTTATCATGAAGAATGATGGATGTAGTACCGTATTTCTGTTAAGAGGTAGATAGCATGCAAAAGTCTAGAGCTCCGTTAGCAATTTACTCTTTCCGCCCTTAAATATTATTCTTGCCTTGCATTGATCAGCCCCCTAAAGTATATAACTGTAGGCCTTTATTGAAACCCTGATTTGAAGGCAATAGTGTTTGGCATAAGGAGTGTTTATAGAAGGCCAAAATATAAGACAACCTTTGTTCTCCTGTCTGACCAGCTGCTCCAGGTAGATGGAACTTAACACTAGAAGACAACCCTCTAATCAGCACCATTGACTGCTGTTGACATCGCCCCCTGCTATAGTTTATACAGTACCTTCTCAGAAACACACAAATCTATTATTCTGAAAGGAAATCCATTCTGCTCCTTAGAATTCAAGTAATGTCTTTCAACTGTTAATTCAGCATATTAAAGAAAAACAATGCAGAGACAAGGTCGGCATGTAAAGTATAACAGATTTACTGTGAAAAGCCCAGTAGTTCACTTATAAGTGTCAAATCATTTTCCACAGTACATTAGATTTATATTACTTGTTTTACTAATTGTAGGATATGAGATTTTTACAGTAAAAATATGGTCATTTGTTTAACATTCTACCACGGATTTAGTTCCTTTGGACATTTATTTCATTTATTTTAGGAAAATATATGTCAAAGAAATAGCTGCACTCAGCAAAAGATGTAGATAAGGGCTGGCTGACAATTTTTTGGCCAGGGGGGCAAACCCAAATCACTGGCCCATGAGTGGCTCAGACCATCCTCAGGGGCTTGGGTCTCATGTAGCGCTCTGTTAGAAATTAATCACAACTGGTTTACTTATTGTTAATAGCTGCACAATTTCAACACAATTATTCAGCCGCTAAAAATAAGCAAGCAATTTTAACTTTATTTCTAATTTTACAATGGGAAGATGCTTTGATTTGTGTCACCCATCTCTGATAATAATCACATACACCCTTGCAATAATAACCCTTCTCAGGTATAATAATAAATTATTTGCCCCAATTATAATTTGATACACCAATGCAGTTATTGCCCATAGTATAGTAAACAGTTCACTCCTTCCAGGTTCTAACATACCTCAACCCCGAAGTAATCAGCCATCCCTTCCCTAGGAAATAAAATTATACCCCCCGCTATCATTATTCCCTTCGCCCTGGGATTATTGTCACCCACCCCCTGAATTTATTTAAAAAAATGAGATTATCCCCTATACGACAGAGAATAACATGCAGATTGCTGAGGTTCAACTGCAAGGGGGTTCCATAACTTGGTAATCAATAAAATATGTGCACATTCACAAACTCCACTTCATGTATTGTCTACGGGATTGTGGTGTACAGTGCTGAACTATTTCCAGCAGTCACATAGGCAATGAATGAAGCAGAGGCCAAGTATGCAAAACCCCACACTTGTGATTACTAGAGGAGACAATGGAAAGACCCCATCTATTCTATGAATAGTGTATGAATAGTGGATAGCTTCATTTATTGGAAATGACACTTTAATCACCCTCCACCCTGTATTATTTTTTCCTATACAGTGTACACCTCTTGTATAGATTTATACATGACATTGGAGTTGGCGATGTGCGGCTGAGTTGCCTCTTCCAACCCCTAACCCCAAGTAAACTCCCCACCCACCTGAGCCCCAAATAACACCAGGACACCAGAATGGAATATAATGGCCACAGCAGCCTTTTATTTAAGTAACATACATCATTTGTAAATATATAACGCAACCTTGGGGAGGGTCCTTGAAGCTCCAAATCTGGTGACCAAAACGTAAAGAATACTTTTTTGTGGACAAACACATACCATAAATTACTCCCAGCCGTTACCCCACTGGCTCGGGTGCACCAAAACCCCATCGGGGTTGCACTGTCCACTTAATCCCTGGGGATCCGACCAACCACTGCCGGAAGTCCCCCCAAATCACCAGACCCAAACCACGGATAATAACATTGAGGAATCCATATTACCACAGATCCCCCAAAACCAATTTAGCACCAACTTCAAGGATCCCCTCCCCCCAAACACCACAACGAAGGCAATTGAAAACCTCGATTGCCTGAGACCCCCCCACACCGAAAAGCTATGGCCCTCTCGATACCGTCCTGCAGACCCAATACCCACAAATCCATGCCCACATCATTCAGATGAACACTATCAGCCAGCCAAAACTCCCCACTCCACTCTCCAGGTCAAAGTGCCGAACCCCCCCATTCCTAACCACAAAATTAGACACCGCCCTATTAACCTTTATCCGTGCCCTATTTAACTTGACAACCGATCTCGCAAGTCTTTCTCGGGACAATCTCCGACCATACCACAGTTAACCCTCTAAATGACAACCACAACCGCAGAAGATCGTGCTTAATATCCTTGACTAATTCACGAAAAGGACGGACCCCCAAATCATTTCCCCCTGCGTGAAGAACCAAAATATCTGGGTCCTTGTCAAGCCTAGCGCTATTATGTACCTCCTGCAAAACCCTGTTCCAACCCATACTCCTAAAACCCAACCGTCTGATTACCGCCACACTTCGTGAAAAACCCAGCTGCCGCCTTTCTCGCCGAACATCCGCACGCCAAAGCTCCCCAATACACAAAGTAATGGCCCAGGATCCACACCAGCAACGGAGTGCAACCTGTAATGACAAAAAACCACATTAACCACCGCGCAGACAAAATAACCCAACGTCCTTCATTTAACGTAGCTCCGCACCCAAAGCCCCAGTGCGAACGTACGACCTGTAACGTCCCGATTCCCACCTTCCAATCCGCTGTATTACCTTAGAACCCAAACCCCCAACTGCCGCTTCCGTAGCTGCCCCAATCCTGAAAGAGTGAGAAGCGAACCTACACCCATCAATACCCAACCTGTCCAGGCCTTTCCGCAAAACCGCCACAAACTGAAACCTTGACAAAAAAGAACCGTCAGCATGACGCAGCAATGGCCCCTCGCCACTCCATTGCCACGACCTGTAATGCTGCAAGCAGCGCACCGGGCACATCAGAGATCCTGGCACTGCGCCCAAAACCACCCTTTTTCCCCTACCCTCCTGATCCGTTTTTGACCTCCTTATCCAAAACTCCAAACCACTGGCACCCACCAACACGTTCCTATCCAACAAACCCCCACCGGAATACTGTCCTGGAGATACCAACTCCCCCACCCTCAAAGCCCCAAAAAAGGCAAGGGAAAAGGCCGCCCGAAAAAGCGAACACTCAAACTGTGACACACAAACATCGACCAACACCGCCCCCAAACGTTCAAGGATACCAAATGACAGCGGACGCCGACAATCTTCCCTGTTGCCCTGACATCTGAACCCCTTGATGGCCTGGCTGACCAAAAAACACTTGGTCAAATCAACTTGACCCCTCAATTTAAATCCAAAAGCTAAACCTGCCCTAACCTGCCCCACCTTAGACACCGACCAACCTTCTTTTGCCCCAAAACCCAAATGATCCTCCCAAGAGTTGCCATACGAACGTGTCCCCAACCAGTTTTCCCAAGAACTCCAAACTGACTCGTAGATCGACCAAGTAACATCAGACAGAGATGCCCGTATCAGGGGTTCTGCAGCCCTGAGACCACCTTCCAAAGCCCGGCTGCACACTCCAGACCCGCTTCCTCCGCATCTGGGGCCAAGGTCCGAAAACGCTCCCACTGCAAACGAGACAAAGAATCAGCAATGGAATACCTAACACCCGGCACATGAGAAGCCGTCACATGAGCATTGAGCGATAAACAAGTTAAAACTAGCTGCCGCAGAACTCGAATCACCGGAGGAGAGGACGCAGTCAAGCACACCACTCCCATGTTGTCACAATTAAAACGGACTTTTCTATTCCGAAACTCCTCCTTCCACTGGTTCACCGCCACCAATATGGGAAAAATCTCCAATAAAGCAATATTCTTAACGAGGCCTAGCTGAAACCACTCTGCAGGCCATGCAGCCGCGTACCATTGGCCCTTAAAATACGCTCCAAAACCCACACCACCTGATGCATCCGTAAACAGGTCCAACTCCTCGTTTAAAACTGCCTCCTCCATGAGCAATGATCGTCCATTATATTGCTCCAAAAACTTGTCCCACACCTCCAAATCCGCCTTATGCTCACTGGTAAGTCGAACAAAATTATGTGGGGCCCGCACTCCCGCTGTAGAGCTCGCCAAACGCCGAGAAAAAACCCTACCCCTCAATGACAATTTCTTCACCCGTCTAGCACGAGACACCTCAACACCTTGTCATCCGGTAAACAGAACTCCCAGGCCACCGAATCAATCACGATTCCCAAAAAGGACAGGCACTTACAAGGCCCCTCCGTTTTTCCTGGAGCAAGCGGTACGGCAAAATGCTCAGCAATCCACTCCACGGCCCTAAGCAGCCTCTCACAACAGCCTGAATCACCCGGACCGATACACAAGAAATCATCTAGGTAATGAATCACGGAATCAAAACCCGACACGTCCCGGACAACCCATTCGAGAAAAGAACTGAACGCCTCAAAAAACGTGCAAGAAACCGAGCAACCCATTGGCAAACACCTATCAACAAAAAATTCCCCCTCCCAGTAACAGCCCAACAACCTAACACTCTCTGGATGAACCGGGAGCAACCGAAACGCCGACTCGACATCCGTTTTTGCCAAAAGTGCCCCCTTTCCACACCTCCGGACCAACTTTGCCGCCTCATCAAAAGACGTATACACCACCGAGCACAGTTCCGGATCAATTCCATCATTCACCGACCTACCACGAGGGAAAGACAGGTGATGAATAAGCCTAAACTTATTTGGCTTCTTCTTCGGCACCACCCCCAGGGGCGAAACGACCAAATCCTAGAACGGAGGATCCTTAAACGGCCCCGACATCATTCCCAACTGAACTTCCTTTGCCAACTTTTCTGACACCACCGCACCATACAAGTCAGCTGACCTGAGATTCTTCCGCCCACATGGTATCTCAAATGGAGGGTCAGGAATTCCAAAACCATCCCTGAAACCAGACAACAACAGTTCTGCCTTTTCACCATCCATAAACCTATTTAGATAAGGGGCCATCGCAGCTAGTTTCATTGGCGTCTCCCCCTTTGGAATTACCACTCTCTGCTTTTCCTTTCTGCTTCTTAAAGCATCTGGAAGCACCATGCGAGGTTCCGCTGCAATGGGAGCAAAGGTGCTTGAATTTGCAGTTTGATCCGAATTTACACTGCCCATCATTAAATTGCCAGCAGAGACCCTGCTTCTGGGTACCCGACTGACCCGACTGACCGCCTGCCCCTTGACCACCGCTTTGCGCATTTGAAGAGCCGGCCCCCCCGCCCCCCCCCCCCAGGAAAGGAATGGCCAAACTTAGACTGCGTCATAGCCTTTAACCACAGCCTTATGTCCTTCTGATCCCACCGAATCGCCGGACGAATCGCCTTCCTCTGCCTAAACTGCTCATCATAACGGAGCCAGGCCTGACCCCCGTATACCCTATACGCCTCCCCTATTGAATCTAAATAACAAAAAAGAGGAGAACAATTCTCAGGCGCCTTTTCACCAATCACGCTAGCCAGAATTGCAAACGCCTAGAGCCAATTCGCAAACGTTTGTGGAATCAAACGCCATCTCCGTTTTCCTCCTCCTCTTTTTTGCTATCATCCTTCTTTCCCTTATCCAAATTGAACTTTTCTAGCGGTAACAGGGAAAATATCTCGACATACTCATCCTTCCAGATCTTCTCCCGCACCTCCTTTTTTAGATGAGCTCCCAGTGGGCCCTCAAAGCATACATACACTTCCCCATAGGCTCTATCGTCCAAATGGATCCAACATTCCTTCTCTTTCTCCGTCTGAAACGAAACAGACACAGGGTCCCCTCGGCCCCCCGAGACCCCGATAGCCGCCTCCGACGGGCCAGCCACTCGCTCTTGCGACCCCACCCAGGCAGCTAAATGCGCCGATGGCTCTCTAACTCCCTCCATCCGCGCCAACAAATCCTGCATGGTCGCTAACATCTCCCCAAGCCCCCCGCTTGGTGACGGGCCCTGTTCTCCCACTATTTGTCCTACCGCCCCGGGCCGACCCCCTAGTGCGCTCCCGACCGCAGGGGACCTCACTAGGGATGATGACAGACAAGACAAGGAGCCATACTCACCGGGCTGCGAGGATGCTGTGTCTCCTCCGGTCGCCATTCCCGAATCCCGCTGAGCATCAAAACCGGAGCTTCGTGCAAGACCCTGTGTCCCCAGAGATCCGATACTTGCCGAAACAGGCTCCCTTGACACCGCTGCACTCCCGGGCCACTCTCTTCTGGAATCTTCCACGCTCTGACCCCCGCTGAGGCCAGCAGGCTGCACAGGCATGGGGGCTGCTGCCTGTGGCCACCCACTGCCTGCACCCCTCACCAATTGTCTGCTGTTCCGTCCACGTTCTTCCCCCGCTGCTGGTCCAGTCAAGGGGCCTGCATCACAGGAGGCACTAGCCCGCCCCGACCGCTGGGGGCTGCCGCCCAATACTCCCCCCGCGCTGGCCCTCATGAATCCGCCATACTCCAATGAGGCATAGGAGAAGGCCTAGCGACCGCCGCTGCACCCAGGCCGGTCCATGGATTCCTCCCGGCCCGGGGCCTGCCAGCACGCTTGCTGGCAGGCACCCGGGCCGGAGGGTCCCGGGAGGGGCTCCGACGCCGGCGCTGTGTGATAGGCGCAGCATCAGGGGACAGGCGCTCCGGAGGCCTGACCCGCCTCCTTGCACAGGGAGAAGTAACGGCGGACGAACAGAGCCTCCCCCGATGATCCCGGCCACCTGCTGCTCCAGCCAACTATCAGGCTGCACCTCTGCTGCCGCCCGCAGCCCCTCCAGGACCGTAGTTATGGACTCCATGTTTGGGGAATGGGACAATCCCTCGTGGCTCCAGAGCGGGAACTAAAGGTAACCGCCCCTAGAGCCTCCTAATATATCCCCCTCTATCCACCTCCTCCACCCCGAGATCATTAACCCCTTCCCTCCAACCCACCGTCATGAAGGGCCTCCACTTAGCCGCTGTTGGGGGGGTTGTGCGGCTCTCTCCGGCCCCTGTCTTTTCATCAAAATCAATTGTCACACCCCATGCCGAAAGACCCAGACTACAGCTGAGCTACTTTGCTGCATTTACCTCTTAAGGACAGAGTAACAGGAGAAATGGATCCAAAATTTGTTGTGCAATTTCTTGGAAAGGAAGGAGAACTGTTTGACTTTTTGAACGCAAAAATGGCTGGAATTGAGAGTGGATACCATGTCGCATTTGGAGAGCCCCTGATGTGTCTAAACAGTGGAAACCCCCCACAAGTACAGTAACTCCGTTTTGGAATTTATACCCCTCATGAAATGTATCTAAATGTGTGGTGAGCATCTTGAACCTCCATGTGCTTCTCTGAAGTTTATAACGTAGAGTCGTGAAAGTAAAAAAATCACATTTTTATTACAAAAACAGTAACAGGAGAAAATGAACAACTAAATTTGTTGTGCAATTTCTCTTGAGTGCACCAATACCCCATTTATGGTTGAAAACTACTTTTGAGGCACAATATAAAGCTCAGAAGGAAAGGAGCAGATTTTACTCTTATATTTTGCAGGGGCCAGGACCCACTGGAAGAGCCCCTGAGGTGCCAGAACAACAGAATCCCAGATAAATTACCCCAATTTACAAAGGACACCTCTAAATGATTTCATTTAAGGGTGCAGTGATCATATTGACACCACGGGTGTACCACAGAATTTTATACCATTAGGCAGTGAAGAAAAAATAATTACATTTTTACCACAAACATTTTGTTTTAGCCCCAGATTTTACATTTTAACACGAGAAATGGGTAAAAATGGCACCAAAATTTGTCACACAATTTCCACTGAATGTGGAAATACTCATTATGTGGCTGTACAGTGCTGCTTAGGCCTGTTTCAGACATCAGTTTTTTCTGTTAGTCTAAATCCACCAAAATAGCGGAAAAAGGATCCGCAGGCGGACTGACAGAAACTGGGGTCAGTGGATCGTCGGATGTGCGGTTCCGCCGATGGTAAAAATTTAATGGAACCGCGCCTGGGAAAAGAGCAAAAAAATAAAAAATTAATACCGTCGGATATAGTGGTATCCGGAAGAGCATCTCGCGGGATGTGGGTGAGCGCGCGATGAGAGACCATGAGGGACGAGATCGCGCGATGAGAGACCATGAGGGAGGAGATCGCAGCGATGAGAGACCATGAGGGAGGAGATCGCGCGATGAGAGACCATGAGGGAGGAGATCGCGCGATGAGAGATGGTGTGAGAGATGTGGCTGGAGATCGGGCGAGGAATGGAGGAGGTGGCGGGTAAGGAGAGAGAGAGAGAGAAAATTTTCATCCAGCAGCGAGACTTGATTCAGGGTTAAAAGGGCAAAATGCGGATCCGGTCAGCAAAAAAACATTGCATGGTCCATTTGGTGATCTCAGCGGACGCCAAAATTTTGGCGGATCCGCACAAATACGGACACAACGGACGATCATCAGTCAAAATCCGCCGATAATGAAAGTGAATGGGGAAAAAAATGGATCCGCAAAGAAAAATGACGGATTCGTTTTTTTTCCAAAACAGCGGATTTTGACTGATGGTGACAAACGGATGTGTGAAACAGGCCTTAGCCACATGGCGAGACTTGGGAGGGAAGGAGCGATATTTGCCTCCTGGAGCACAGATTTTCCTAGAATAGTTTGAGCCGCGGACACCATACACGGAGCCCCTAATTGCTAGAAGAGAAGAATACCCCCGCAAGTGACCCCATTTGGACATTATACAAACATATGGACACTAATTGTGGTTTAGGCTCACTGTGGGGCAGATGACAGACGAGATGCAGATGACAGACCGGACACTAATTGTGGTTTAGGCTCACTGTGGGGCAGATGACAGACGAGATGCAGATGAGCAGATGACAGACCTGAGTGGGGGCTTGCTCTTTTGTGGATTGAGTTGAAGCTTTTATTGAGAACATTTTACATAACATTTTTTTTCACATTTATTAGGCACTCGACGCTGAGCACCCACATCGGTGTTTCCATCTAAATCTCCAAATGACTTGATACAAATGAGACCCCCAAGGGATCCATTCACTTTGATAAAGCAGATGAGTTCCACTGGTCACCGTCTGGCCTCTATTCAGAGTTTCCCTTCTTTTCAGAAGTGCAGAAAACTGGCAGACCATGCTTTTATGCACATCTAAAAAGATGGACACTGCCAGATCATAGGCCAGAATGAGTCCACAGTGCCCCCGTCTCCCTCATTACAGGGATTCTTCTTCCGGGGTTACAGTCTGAATCACGTATTTCATGGAAACTCCGATGTTAGTGCTCAGGGTAGAGTGCAGGATAGATGTGAGCCGAATGTTATGATTAGGTAACCGAAGAGGATAACAGGGAATAGACTAGGCAACCAGATTACCAGAAAGGTTGGTAGCTGGCGGATTGCAGACCCCTAAACTGACAACACAACTAGAATTAGCCGTGGGATGTACCTATGATGCCCTAGACACCTCGGCACAGCCACAGAATTAACTAAGCCTAAAGAGAGAAATGGGAAAGCTAAACTGCCCCGGAGTGGAACCCCAAAGGAATAGATAGTCCCCGAACATATATTGCCGATGAGACAAAATGAAGCACAAAACACAGGCAGAGAAGAGAGTAAGCAAATTATGGGGCCCAAACTGTCTAGATAGAACAGGACAGGAAAGGATACTGTCTGCAATCACGCAAAAAACCCTAAGAAAAATCCAACACGTCTGATATGCAAAAATACTGAGGCCACGCGACCTCTCACCCACTAGATCAGAACTCTGGTGTGAACTGGTTACTAAAAAGACTAACATACGCTGTGGCATATGGAACAGGGTCCAGCACAGGTCCCAACAGGGAACCAGGCAGAACTAACACCAGCTAAGCAAAAATCAGAGACAAGCAAAAATGGATCCAATGCAAAAAAAGATTTAAGAAGACAAATAACTTATCTGAAAGATGCAGGACGGAGCAGGAGACAAGCAGACTTCAAAATAGGCTCAGGAAGCAAACCAAATCACCAGCAAGAGCTGAGGGAATGTTCACTTAAATCTCCCCAGTCTGTAACACCTGACCTCCAATCATCCTGCTGAGGTGATTGACTTTCAGCTAGACCAGCTCCATTACCAGCGGCAACCACCAGAGGGAGCCCAAACTCAGAAGCCAGGTCAAAAGTGTTCACAACAGCCAAATCTTACTGCAATTTTTGGGAGGAAAAATGAACAAATCAGTAGTAGGTCAAAAATTGGTTTTATATATTTTTTACGTCATTCCTTATGTGATATAAGTGATGAGATGACTTTAATATTCAGGTCAGTGCGATTACAGAAAGATCAGATTTATATAGTTTTTCTGTTTGGCTGCTGTTACACACTAAAAGACATTCTTTTGCAAAATCTAGTTTTTGCATTGCCAAATTTTGAGATCTATTATTTTTCTATACTTCTGCCGACAGAGTCATGTGACGGCTTGTTTGTCTTGTTTGTTGAGGGACAAGTTGACTTTTCTATTCTCACAATTTTCGGGAGCATAATATTTTTTGATCGTTTTTAATTCGATTTTTGTGAGGCAGAATGAACAAAAAGCAGCAATTCAGGAAATGTTTTTGGGAGTTAATTTTTTTTATGCAATTCACTGTGTGCTTTGTTCCACTTTTTTCCAGTGGTATGATGAAAAACCATAGTTTTCCAAGTTTTTAATTTTTTTAATGCTTTTATAGAAGGGGTTAGCCAGTTGACAGTTTTACAGATTGGGTCTTTCAAGACATAGCGATAATAAATACCATATTTTTCAGATTATAAGATGCACTTTCCCCCTCCCACAAATTTGGAGGGAAAATGGGGGGGTGTCTTATAATGCAGATATACCTTATCGGCACGCCGCTGCGGGTGTCCGGTGCAGCTGCTTTGCTGTGTTTGGTGCTGCTGCTGCGCTGTGTGCGGTGCTGCTGCTGCACTATGTTCGATGGTGCGGAGGGGGGGGCTCTGCTGACACTCTCTTAAAGGCCAGAGCCCCTGCAGTTCCGTGGCTTCCTGTGCGGTGGACTCCGGGAAAATGGCCGTGGGGGCGGTGCATGCACAGATTGAGATCTCAGTACCAAGATCTTGGGAGACATGCTATGTCCGTCATTCATTGTAAAGGAGTTAAATACATAACAATTTGAATGTTGCCATCAGTGTAACACAACCAGCTGCACACAAACCAGTGGCACACGGACAACAGCAATCAATATCCTTAATACTACTGTATGCAGTGAACTTGGTAAATAAAACACCCAAAAAACAATTGTGGTATTGCACTTTTTTTGCAACTGATAAAATGACTGGTGTTATTCAAAAGTACAACTTGTCTCACAAAAAAGCCCACATATGGCTAAGTGGACAGAAAAATAAAAGTTATGGCTCTTGGAAGAAGGGGAGGAAAAAGTGAAAAAAAACCAAACAGAAATTGACCATGGCGTGAAGGGGTTAATTAAAGGTACAGCATGCTTAGAGACCCCAGCAAATAGATGACCTTAAACAGTCGCTAGGGAACTGGCCTGGATATAATGTTCATAATCCACTTATTGCATTCAGAATGGTCACAGGATGCAGTTGGAACTAGCAACAATTGTTTCGCGTTCTCTGGCATTTCCTTTTGACCGTACATGGAGTTTTAAGCATGATATGTTTGGCGATCACTGCTTATTTATTTGCTACATATCTGAATTATAGAGTCTACATCTTTATCAGCTGTGCATGTCCATCCATGTCATTGGTGCAACCTGTGCAGTGGTCCAGGAGGAAAGGAGAACCATTTCAGCCTGCAGAGCAGGTTGAATTCTGCATTATGATGAGCTATTGGACTGCAATTGCCCATACACTGTTTTTGCACAGTGGCCCTCTTCTCATCAAAGATTATATTCAGTCTGATTGTGCAAATGTTCCTAAGATGAATGGACTATTACAGGGTGCAACCAGTACCTACTGAATTTATGCATGTCTGTGAATTGAGTAGGTCAAGAATGGTACTAATATTGGAAAATAGCAGACATGTTTTCTAACCTCAGTTAACCCTTAGAATATGGCCACAGAAGCAGCTGCCAAGTGCCCTAGACTTGAGCACAAATGAAACTGAAAGCTACACAAGTACAAACAACTAAGAAATAATAGCCATTTCTTAAATATATTTGTCAAAGGAAAGCCAGAGGACACTTATCAGCAATATGGAGCCCCTTAAAGGGAAACTGTCACCCCATTTTCGCCCTATAAGCTGCGGCCACCGCCATCAGGGGCTTATCTACAGCATTCTGTAATGCTGTAGATAAGCCCCTGATGTAACCTGAAAGATAAGAAAAACAAAGTTAGATTATACTCACCCGGGGATCCGGTCCCGTCCGATGGGTGTAGCGGTCCGGTCCGGCGCCTCCCATCTTCATACGATGACGTCCTCCTTCTCAGGGTGGAGTCACACTGCCGAATTTCTCATGCGATAATCGCATCGCATAGCATGGACTGGCCGGCACCTCTCCTGACTTGAGCATGATAGCGTGATGGATTACTATGCAGCTGTCAAGCTCAGGTCAGGAGAGCAGACAGCCAGTGCGAGTTTTACAATCCGATTCTTGGATGAAAAATACGCCAGTGTGTCTCTGCCCTTACTTCTGCCACGGCTCCTGCGCAGGCGTACTTTCTCTGCCCTGTTGAGGGCAGAGTAAAGTACTGCAGTACGCAGGCACCGGACCTCTCTGACCTATCTCGGCGCCTGCGCACTGCAGTACTTTACTCTGCCCTCAACAGGGCAGATAAAGTACGCCTGCGCAGGAGCCACAGCAGAAGTAAGGAGGAGGACGTCATCGCTAGAAGATGGGAGGCGCCGCACCGGACCGCGACACCCATCGGACTAGACCACGACCCCCGGTGAGTATAATCTAACTCGTTTTTCTTATCTTTCAGGTTACATCGGTGGTTATCTACAGCATCTCAGAATGCTGTAGATAAGCCCCTGATGGCGGTGGCCGCAGCTTATAGGCCGAAAATGAGGTGACAGATTCCCTTTAAATCACATTCCTGTATCTTCATGAATCTGGTATCTTCCTTCAGTCATTGCTGGGTCCAATGTATCTAGAACAACTCTAAAGTAGTCACTTATAATTCAACTAAATGAGAAACATTAGGATTTTAAGAATACATTGCAGGATACCTGTTTGTATTGTCAGAGCCTTCTTTTCTGGCAACTGTTGTGTTTTTTTTTTTTAAGAAAAATCTCTTCATAGAAGCAGCATCTTACCTGGGAAAATTCACTTTTTTTCTTTGATAAAGTGTGGTAATAGCAGGTACGCAGGATACAGTGACCAGACGCGAAACAGATATAACTTTGAATGTTAATTTTTATAGATAAATGCCGTTAGGGCTATTTTAAGCAACCAACAAAATAACAGTAGTTGTCCTCGCAGGGAGCAAATACACATAAACAAGGATTGGGAGAACACGACTAATCCGGCAAAGACCGGTCACTATGGGGTCGCGGAATGGCCGACTATGGGTCCTTAGTCACTATGTATCACTTATCCGTCCTAACGTCCTTCAGCGACCTGTTCAATGGTGTGTCAGCGTCGCAGCCACTGAGCCCAGCTGCTGAAGATCTGGCGTAGTCTTCGGGCGTTCCGACACCCGGGCGAAGCAGGGGCACAACAGGCCCGCGGAGAGTTCTTTGGTGGGATGTCCCCGAGCGGAGGCAGCGGGGTACTGCCTGGGAGTGGGAGAGTGGAGGTCGCAACTCCCTGACAGGGACTGGCAGTGGCGGTGATAAGTGGCGGTTGATAGGCCACAGGTGCAGTCTGCGGCCGCACTGTAGGATCCACGGCGGGCGCAGGCCCAGCCCCTACCACTGACTGGAGCGGGGCGGTGGCAGCTGCGGGCGGCAAAGGAGGAGTCACCACCGTGGTCAGGAGTGAAGCGGCGGTGGCTGCGGGCAGCAGCGAGGAGGCTGCAGCCACGAGCTGGAGTGAGGCGACGTCGGCCGCGGATGGCTGCGAGTAGGCCGCAACCGAGAGCTGGAGTGAGGCAGCAGTCTTCTTTTGTTGGTAGGCTCGGCACCGTCTACCTGTGGTCCACCAAAAGTCTCCCTCCTGTCGCTGTCCTCCTCCTTGGTAGCTGCTCGTGGCTCTCGCTTCCTGGCCCTCACCAAGTCTCCTCTTCCTTCTCTCCCGTTCTGCTGACTCACTCAGTCTGGCCCTCTCTGCCCCTTTTTTCTGGACTCCTCCCCCAACTGCCCTGTCAGTCTCAGTGGTCCATCCCCCAGCTCTGCTCCCTGGAAACAGATACCCCAGGAACCTAGAAGACGGTCCCCTCGGTTCCGGCCCAGGTACTCGGCGGAGGCCTCTCCTGCTACAAAAGAATGCTGGAAGATATGTGCTACTTCTTACGAGCATGTGTCCAGGAACAGCACTCGTGCCTTTACCAACGCTGTTACTGGGATTGTCCACTTAACGACCGATGTGTGGACAAGCGCTTGTGGACAGAGATGCTAAATTTCCCTGACAAAAAAATGGATGAACATGGTGGAGATGTAAGGGTCAAGGACACCTGGGCTTTTGTATCCTGGCCTCCCCTCACAGAAACATATTCATCACTTATCAGCATACCTGTGCCTTCAGGACCAGCTCCTTCGAATTCCCTTTTCTGCTGTGGGAGATCGTCTCCACATTGGTCAGAAGAAACTGAGACACAGTCCAATTCAACTTCAACAATAGCATCTTTACTGGTTTCTTTGCACAGCACATCCAAAGACTTCATATTCTTTATACCAGGCTTCACCAAACAATGCTCCTTTTTTTTCCTGCACTACTCTCATGGTCACAAAGCGCGGGCCCAGATCGGACCGTCCCTGACGGTTCCTCAATGTGTTCTCTGTGCAGCTTTACTAAGGGTATGCTTCCCTCGGTCTGTTTCTCCCCAGACTCAAGATCATTAATCTCCGGAGAATAAAACCACTGAAAGAGACTTCTGCCCTTCTGTGCTGCCTTCTGTCTTTGCACCACGTCTTTACTGTATGCACTCACTGCTTCTGTGGGGTCTCTGGACCATTTCGCCCCGGCTCCCAGGATTTCTAACCAAACAATGAGGTGCCACATCCTGAATCTTCTCAAACTGTTCTAGCCCACTGATTTTCCTTTACCTTATCTGTGGATGACTGAGGTACACTTCACTTCTAGTTACGTGACCACTGCAGCATCCTGGACCTATAGCTCGTGTGAACGGTTTGGGCATTCCTAGCCCTCTCCCCCATACTAAAACTATGCACAACCTTATATGCAACAGCCCCTCCTACAATTAACCATGTACTTACTTTATATTCTACCTAGGAACTGTGTGCACTAAGATGTCCCCCATCTAGTGGCCCACAGGAGAACTACACTTTCCCTAACACTAGGAGGGTTTTCTAAGAGATACTATACTGGAGTATCTGGAGAAGAATAACCTTATGACCCAATATCAACATGGGTTTACAAGGGACCGTTCCTGTCAGACTAATCTGATAAGCTTTTATGAAGAGGTAAGTTCCGGACTGGACCAAGGGAATGCAGTGGACATGGTGTACATGGACTTTTCAAAAGCTTTTGATACGGTGCCACACAAAAGGTTGATACATAAAATGAGAACAATGGGGATAGGGGAAAATATGTGTAAATGGGTTAAGAGCTGGCTCAGGGATAGGAAACAAAGGGTGGTTATTGAGGGAGCACACTTGGACTGGGTCACGGTTAGCAGTGGGGTACCACAGGGGTCAGCTTTGGGCCCGCTTCTTTTTAACATATTTATTAATGACCTTGTAGGGGGCATAGAGAGTAGAATTTTAATATTTGCAGATGACACTAAACTCTGCAGGGTAATCAATACAGAGGAGGACAATTTTATATTACAGGAGGATTTATGTAAACTAGAAGCTTGGGCTGATAAGTGGCAAATGAGCTTTAATGGGGATAAATGTAAGGTCATGCACTTGGGTAGAATGAACAAGATGTATAATTATGTGCTTAATTGTAAAACACTGGGCAAAACAGTCACTGAAAAAGACCTGGGTGTATGGGTGGACGACAAACTCACATTTAGCGGCCAGTGTCAGGCAGCTGCTGCAAAGGCAAATAAAATAATGGGATGCATTAAAAGAGGCATAGATGCTCATGAGGAGAATATAATTTTACCTCTATTTAAGTCACTAGTGCGACCACACTTAGAATACTGTGTACAGTTCTGGTCTCCGGTGTATACAGTCATATGTAAAAGTTTGGGCACCCCTATTAATGTTAACCTTTTTTCTTTATAACAATTTTGGTTTTT
Source organism: Dendrobates tinctorius (assembly GCF_039654945.1). Classification (NCBI taxonomy): domain Eukaryota; kingdom Metazoa; phylum Chordata; class Amphibia; order Anura; family Dendrobatidae; genus Dendrobates; species Dendrobates tinctorius. The sequence goes on from NW_027361728.1 coordinate 36,546,045, forward strand.
GCAACAGGTATTTCAGTTTCATATATCTAATAACTGATGGACTCAGTTATATTTCTGGATTCAAATGAGGTTTAATGTACTAACAGAAAATGTGCAATCTGCATTTAAACAAAATTTCACCGGTGCAAAAGTATGGGCACCCTTATCATTTTCTTGATTTGAACACTCCTAACTACTTTTTACTGACTTCCTGAAGCACTAAATTGGTTTTGTAACCTCATTGAGCTTTGATCTTCATAGCCAGGTGTATCAAATCATGAGAAAAGGTATTTAAAGTGGCCACTTGCAAGTAGTTCTCCTATTTGATTCTCCTATGAAGAGTGGCATCATGGGCTCCTCAAAACAACTCTCAAATGATCTGAAAACAAAGATTATTCAACATAGCTTTTCAGGGGAAGGATACAAAAAGTTGTCTCAGAGATTTAACCTGTCAGTTTCCACTGTGAGGAACATAGTAAGGAAATGGAAGAACACAGGTACAGTTCTTGTTAAACCCAGAAGTGGCAGGCCAAGAAAAATATCAGAAAGGCAGAGAAGAAGAATGGTGAGAATAGTCAAGGACAATCCACAGACCACCTCCAAAGACCTGCAGCATCATCTTGCTGCAGATGGTGTCACTGTGCATCGGTCAACAATACAGCGCACTTTGCACAAGGAGAAGCTGTATGGGAGAGTGATGCGAAAGAAGCCGTTTCTGCAAGCACGCCACAAACAGAGTCGCCTGAGGTATGCAAAAGCACATTTGGACAAGCCAGTTACATTTTGGAAGAAGGTCCTGTGGACTGATGAAACAAAGATTGAGTTGTTTGGTCATACAAAAAGGCATTATACATGCGCTGTATTGTTGACCGATGCACAGTGACACCATCTGCAGCAAGATGATGCTGCAGGTCTTTGGAGGTGGTCTGTGGATTGTCCTTGACTGTTCTCACCATTCTTCTTCTCTGCCTTTCTGATATTTTTCTTGGCCTGCCACTTCTGGGCTTAACAAGAACTGTACCTGTGTTCTTCCATTTCCTTACTATGTTCCTCACAGTGGAAACTGACAGGTTAAATCTCTGAGACAACTTTTTGTATCCTTCCCCTGAAAAGCTATGTTGAATAATCTTTGTTTTCAGATCATTTGAGAGTTGTTTTGAGGAGCCCATGATGCCACTCTTCATAGGAGAATCAAATAGGAGAACTACTTGCAAGTGGCCACTTTAAATACCTTTTCTCATGATTTGATACACCTGGCTATGAAGTTCAAAGCTCAATAAGGTTACAAAACTAAATTAGTGCTTCAGGAAGTCAGTAAAAAGTAGTTAGGAGTGTTCAAATCAAGAAAATGATAAGGGTGCCCATACTTTTGCACCGGTCAAATTTTGTTTAAATGCAGAGTGCACATTTTCTGTTAGTACAATAAACCTCATTTGAATCCAGAAATATAACTGAGTCCATCAGTTATTAGATATATAAAACTGAAATAGCTGTTGCAAAAACCAAAATTGTTATAAAGAAAAAAGGTTAACATTAATAAGGGTGCCCAAACTTTTACATATGACTGTAAGAAAGACATAGCTGAACAGGAGCGGGTGCAGAGAAGAGTGACCAAGGTTATTAGGGAACTGTGGTGTCTGCAATACCAAGACAGGTTATTACACTTGGGGTTATTTAGTTTGGAGAATCGAAGGCTTAGGGGTGATCTTATTACAATGTATAAATATATGCGGGGACAGTACCAAGACCTTTCTAATGATCTTTTTACTCTTAGACCTGTGACGGGGACAAGGGGGCATCCTCTACGTCTGGAGGAAAGAAGGTTTATGCATACTCACAGACGCGGATTCTTTACTGTAAGAGCAGTGAGACTATGGAATTCTCTGCCATATGATGTTGTAATGAGTGATTCCCTACTAAAATTTAATGCCTTTCTTGAAAAGTATAATATTACAGGGTATATACACTAGTTTCCTTGATATTGCGTTGATCCAGGGAGCTAGTCTGATTGCCTTATGTGGAGTCGGGAAGGAATTTTTTTCCCCAATGTGAAGCTTACTGTTTGCCACATGGGTTTTTTTTGCCTTCCTCTGGATCAACATGTTAGGGCAAGTTAGGATAGGATATGGGTTGAACTAGATGGACTTAAAGTCTCCCTTCAACCTTAATAACTGTGTTACTATGTTACTAGTACAAATAAAACATACTTTACAAGAATATACACAATACATATTTACAAGAAACGGTAATACACTGAGAGTGTAGCAGTACCATTATTGGTAGGCGATAATACATGTAAACATGTAGCAGTAACGCTCTATAATACAGTAACATAATAATAAGACAGACAGTATCAGGACCTGTTAGGGAGGAGAAGCCAAGGGAACTGTTCTGTTATGTATTTCCGGTCAAGGATCACACTCCTTGGATATCTCCAGGCTTGTTTATTACATGAGACTTGTGATACATTCCTCCATTACAAGATGTCTGCTAACAACAACTAACCAACAAGTTCTTACACTTTATAGTACACACATCAAAGTAGGGAGACCCCTAGAGGCCACATCAACATATAACATATTGCTACATCCTTTCTCTTTTAACTGAAAGAACAATAAAATTAATAAATAATGTATACCATGACCAAGTTAGAGCTATAACATAATAAGTCAGGTTAGATATAATCCTTGAGGTGCGCCGGCTTTCTGATAATTCTGCCAGCTCTAGTAACATAAGATGTGTCACTGCCTACATCTGGTAGTTCTTCTGATTCTGGTAATATGCCTTCTGATATTATCTGTCTCTGGCCAGAATCCTCACCCTGATGGTCAGCTGTCACTGTTGGTACTTGACTTGTACTTGCTGCCTCGATGTCTTGGGTGTCAGGATACTGCTCAAAAGGCCATGAAAATGAATTATCTCTTTCTTGTGATTTCCTCAGGTATCTCCGATTTCTCCTTAGTGTTCTTCCTTCCTCTGTTAGAATTTCGTAGGACCGAGGTCCTAGTTTCTCGACAACTTTTTCCTTTTGACAGTGTTTGTCAAGCTACTTGGCTGCAGCCGAATGTTGTCATTTCTCTGGAGCTCAGGCAGATCCTTTGCAGATTTATTGTAATAGAAAGCTTCCCTATCTTGATTCTTCTGTAATTTAGCTTTGATGTTTCCCAGCAACTTTGGCTTTAACAGATGACTAGCAGTTGGTAAGAGTGTCTTTGTATGCCTACTCATGAGCCTCTGTGCCGGACTGCTGTCTAGGCCTTGAGTGGGTGTGTTTCTATGATCCAGTATAGACAGATATACAGCAGTACCTGCTTGTTTTGCTTTCTGCATGAGTCTTTTGGCTGTTTTTACTGCTGACTCTGCTTTGCCATTACTCTGAGGATATCTGGGAGAAGACGTCTGGTGTTCAAATTCCCATTTCTTGCTGAAGGTTTTGAACTCTTCCGAAGTAAACTGCACCGCATTGTCCGAGAAAATGACATCTGGAATGCCATACCTGGCAAAATGGGCCTTGAGTTTTTTAATCACTGTTCCCGCCCTTGTGTCCTGCAACAAATCAACCTCCCAGAAGTTAGAGAAATAGTCCACTGTAATCAGGTATTCTTTGTCATTCCATGTGAACAAGTCCGTTCCTATTTTTGACCATGGCCTATGTGGAATTTGATGTGGTTGCAATGTCTCCTTTGGTTGTTTATCACTGCAGGATGAACATATTTCACATTGTGCTATATAATTTTTAATGTTGTCATTCCTACCTGGCCAATAAACAGATTCTCGCACTCGACGTAGACATCCTTCCATGCCTAAGTGGGAAGAGTGCAATGTTTACAGTATGTCTCTTCTGAGATCTTCTGGTATAACCGCCCTGTCTCCTTTAAAGATGATTCCTTGCTGCACTGACAATTCATCTCTTATGTGTAAGAATGGTGAAACTTCCCTTGGAGCATGTTGCTTGTATTTTGGTCAGCCCTGCAAGATGACAGTCTTTAAACTCTGGAGACTTTTATCCTTCTCTGTGAAAGTCTGGATTTTCTTCAACTTTTCTTTTGACACTGCAAGATAGTTACACATATTGATGGTTTCAATGTCTTTCTCCTCATCATTTGTGATAGGAAGGTAAGCTCTGCTTAGCGTATCTGCAATTGTGGCACCCCCAGGAGTATGGTCGTCACAGTGGCATTGCCTTCCTCCTAGGGAGTGTGATGTCATGCTTGGAAGCAATAAAGGATCTCTCTAGCAGTTAACCACAACACACAGCACAGTTCCCATTCCGGGCCAGCAGAGGGAGCTCTGAACCAAAACTGGGGGGAGGAGCTACTCTCTGGGGGCCATGAAGGGGAAATTAGGAGTTTGTGTGAGGAGGGCAACGTGTGTGGACGTGGAGGAGAAGAGCTGGGAGATTGAGCAGAGAGTTCAGGCTCATTCCCAGCTATAGCGCATGATCTGGAGCCCGGTCTCCAAGGCTGTACGGACACAGATGGTCCTGCGACAGAAACAGGAGGAATAGGAAACTGTAAATGCTCTATTCCCACATAAGACTCGGAGGCACAACAGCGACGTGTGAGTCAGAAGAAGAAGGCTACAGCTGTCTGCCATACGAGGGAGTTCTAAGGAGAATAAGCAAGTTGAACTTCAGTGTAACACAGTACTGCAAGTACCTAAAAATAAGCGCTAGGAAGGAGACTACACAACCCATCTGCATAGAGAGATTCCTAAGTTGCTTCCAGGCTAGCCAGCTCCTGTGCCATCTGTAATCTGGACCCTGGACTGCATTTGCCAAGCAAAGTAAAGGTAAAGAAACTGCACCCTGTTGTGTCCTTGCCTTCTTCCTGCAACCCCATCAGCACTGCTTCATCCCTGTGCCAGACACTGCACCCTCTTCCTCAACACCTATCCTCACTGCCTGGGATTACTGCCCTACCTGTGGAGGGCCACAACATCATAGCTGCACCACACCATCTGTCCCAGAGGCCGTGTCTGCAGCGTCGGCTTAACATCTTCATTGCCGAACACCACAGGTGGCGTCACGAATCATTCACTCATTCACTTTATTCCATCACTTAACCCCTTTTACATGGGCGCCCAGGGCCACGGACCGGGTCACCACTGCTGTGACATTCCCCTTTGAGAGACCGGCCCGGTACCGAGTACCCCATTGCCCTGGGAGGGTGACCCATTTTGGCGTCACGAACAGGATAAACGGAGCCCGGTGTCCCCTGGTCCTGTGTACCAGAGACTGTGTTGTGTGCCACAGACTGTCGGCGCCATTGCCACCATTACCCCGCTGCTCGGCACGCGGGAAACCAAAGGGGCGGGCAGTTGTGGGCGGAGCCAGCCGAGGAGCGCAAAAAAGTGAAGCGCCACACGGGAAGAGGCCAGCGCATGAGAAGTGAGAAGCGGAGGCCTGCAGTCCCGGCATCCCCCTGATCGTCCAGCCGGTGGACTGGTAACCGGTAAGCCAGCGCAACCCAGGGCCTAGCCAACGTTAACTAGGGGGGGAAGAGATTGGTTGAAGCAAGAGCAGATGCAGCGGCGGACCCCACTGCAAACCCCATAGCGCCACAAGCATCCAGCAGCCAGCGTGGCCTTCACAGCGCCACAAGAATCAGCGCCCACCGCAGCAGTCCCCATAATGCCGCTGTCCATGCCCTATATACCGGGAGTGGCCTGGTTACCACAGTACTCAGGTGAGTCACATACCCTGAGTGAATTCAAAGAGAGACTGTGCAGTTTGTTTGAGGTGTATCCTCTGTCTGAAAACCAAAAAGTGAACATCCTTATTGGGCAGCTAACGCAAAGGGAAGTAAAAGCCTGGCAGGACACTGATAAAGACCCTGTTAAAAAGATTCTGGCTAAGCTAAGAAGCACCTTTGACACCCGCCCTGCAGCTGAAATAAAAATGAGATTCTTTTGGTGTAAGCAGAGAGCGCACGACAGTATACGGGACTATGCTCTTAACCTGCAGGAGGTGCTGCGAGCCATAAAGCAGATTGACCCAGACAGTGTGAAAGATGGAGACAGACTTCTAAAGGAGCAATTTATTGAGTGACTCCTATCCAGTACCCACAGAGCACAGCTGCGCATCATAGCCCTACAAAACCCTGACCTAGACTTTGCAGACTTCAAAGACAGGGCTATTCGGGTGCTGCATGAACCAAATGTCAGCCGTCCAGCGCCCCCTAGGCGCCCAGCGATCACATACCACCAAGAAGCAGCATCTTTCCCCTCCAGCCCTGTGGAGGCTCTTGCACAGACTCTGGATAATGATCCATCTACAGAACTGCGCCTTCAGGTCCAAGAGCTGACCAAAAATATGGCTGCACTTGCCAAAACTGTGCATTCCCTGCAGGAGTCATCAAAGGAGAAGATCCAGCTGGCCTCCAGTCCAGAGGATGTCCCGTGGCTACAGAAGAAGAGGATCCCGCCACGCCGAGGGAGAGACAACGATCGCTATGACCAGGACGGACTTCCCATCTGTTGTCGCTGCTGCAAGGCAGGCCACATCGCAAGATTCTGCCACCCTGGGGGAGAGGGCCAACCCCCAGGAGTAGGACCACAAGGCTCAAAGAACTAAGAACTGGCGAGCCAAGTATGTTGGAGGGCGACCGTTCCTCCCAGTGGTGATTGACGGCATCCCCATGAACGCTTTGCTGGACACTGGCTCTCAGGTGACAACTATGCCATATATCCTTTACAAGCGGTAAGGTACTGACTCTGAACTTACCCGTGGCCCAAGTGATGAACTGACAGTAGTTGCCGGCAATGGTCAGTCTTTGCTGCAAGTAGGATGTAAAGAGATTACTATTAAAGTGGGGCGAGTAGAGTTAAAATCTAAAGGTCTGATAGTTGTAGACATTGATCGACGAGAATGTAACCCAATGATGACCCTAGGTACTAATGTGATTGAAAATTGTCTTGCCAAGGTTATTGTTTTGTTGCAACAGGTGGCTGAGACTGCTGGTTCCCGTGAACAATGAGTCCTGCAGAAGGAGATCAAGGCCCTGATGCAAAGACAGCAGATAGAACTGTCTGGTGGAGAAATTGGCAGCGTCAGAGTGAGTGATTCTTTCCCCATTGCGATACCCCCCAGATGTGAAATGTTAATTTGGTGTTGGGCAGCCATCGGCCTCAGAGGAAAAGATTACTAAGCATTGGTAAAGCCAGTGTACTCTGATAGCCGGCCCACTGTCCTGACAGCCAGAGGGGTAGTTGATGTTCGCAAAGGGAGAGTACCTGTACGCCTCTTGAATTATGGGGAGGAGGCCACAATACCTCGGTATGCCACAGTTGCTAAGCTGCTTACTGTCAGTAACAATGCAATACGGGTAGCAGAGCCCTTGGTCTCATCCGACCAAGTGGAGGACAATGGCTCTGTAAAGCAGCTGGAGGAGTGGTGTCAGCAGCTGCAGGTGGGAACTGACTCCACCCCTTCATACCAAAAGAGTTGGTTTACCAAGTGACTCAGGAGTATGAGCGGGTATTCAGTAAACACCCTCTAGACTTTGGGAAGGCAAAAGGGGTTCAACACCATATCCCCACTGGAGATCAATCCCCCATTAAAGAAAGGTACCGGCCTACACCCCCAACACAATACCAATGTGCCAAAAGTATGTTGCGGGAGATGAAGGAGGCTGGGGTGATCAGAGACAGTTGTAGCCCCTGGGCAGCCCCAATAGTCTTTGTGAAAAAGAAAGATGGTACAATGAGAATGTGTGTTGATTACAGAAAAATTAACAGCATTACACATAAGGATGCCTACCCATTACCCAGAATTGAGGAGTCATTAGCTGCACTTAAAACTGCTAACTATTTTTCCACCTTAGATCTCACTAGTGGGTATTGGCAGGTTCCCCTGGCAGAGGCAGACAAGGAGAAAACAGCGTTTACTACCCCAATGGGTCTCTGCGAGTTCAACTACATGCCGTTCGGGCTCTGCACCGCCCCTGGGACATTTCAACGGTTAATGGAGTGCTGTCTTGGACACAAGAACTTCAAGACAGTCGTGTTATACCTTGATGATGTCATTGTTTTCTCCAAGATTTATGAAGACCATCTGAAGCACCTGGCTGAGGTGTTTGAAGCCTTGTCCAACTTTGGCCTGAAAGTGAAGCCATCCAAATGCCACCTCCTGTAGCCCAAGGTACAGTACCTTGGTGATGTAGTGAGTGCAGAAGGTGTGGCACCGGATCCTGACAAAGTCACTGTCATCCGGGACTGGCAGAAGCCCAGCAACCTCCATGAGGTACGTCAATTCCTCGGGTTGGTGGGCTACTACCGAAGGTTCATCAAAGGCTTCACTAAGATAGCCACGCCTATGCAAAATCTTCTGGTGGGCCAGCCCCAGAAAGCCAGGAAGAAGGGTCCTACATTTGAATGGAATGAGGAACTGGAGAGGTCCTTCACTCGACTGAAGATGGCTCTCACAGGAGATGAAGTTCTGGCCTGCCCAGATTATGACCAACCATTTTTTCTGTATACTGATGCCAGCAACTTGGGACTGGGAGCAGTACTGTCACAGGTACAGAATGGCAAAGAAAGAGTGATCTCCTACGCCAGCAGGAAGCTTCGTCCCACTGAAAGGAACTCTGACAACTACAGTTCCTTCAAACTGGAGTTCCTCACCATAGTCTGGGCTGTGACTGAACGATTCAAGCATTACCTAGCTTCAGCCAAGTTTACCATCTTCACGGACAACAACCCGCTGACTCACTTGGAAACTGCAAAACTAGGTGCACTGGAGCAGCGATGGATGGCTCGGCTGTCTAACTATGAATTCACCATCAAGTACTGAGCAGGGCACAAGAATGCCAATGCTGATGCGCTGTCCAGAATGCCTAATCTGTTAGATGCAGGAGAAGACCCTGAGGCACTCGAAGAAGTAGAGTTACCTGCCTTCCACCGGCCAATTGCGTCCCAACGTGCCCAAGGAGTGAGAAACAGACGGTCTATCATGAAAGAGGCCACCCTAAATCCATTGCCTCATCATGACTGGGCAGAAACCGAGGATAGCGACCCCGCAGTCCGCCTGGTAAAGGAGCTACTGTCACAAGCTGACTCATGCCCAGGTCCAGATGCTCCTGAAGAAACCTAGAAGTTGTGGAAGGAAAGAGGCAGGCTGTTCATCTATGAGGGAAAGCTGTGTCGGAGGAGTATCAATGCCCGCACTCATGAGTTGGTCTGGCAGGTGGTAGTTCCAAAGAGGGAGGCATCAATGGTCTCAGAAGCCTATCACAATGGAGCTGGACACTTCGGATGGAAGAAGTTGGAAGCCTTGCTCCGGGAGAGATTCTACTGGGCTGGAATGAGGACGGCCATTGAAAATTGGTGCTGGGAGTGTGGACAATGCAACCTGCGCAGAAAGGACCGTAACAGCCAGCGAGCTCCTTTGCAGCCAATAATAACCAAACAGCCACTCGAGTTGGTAGCCCTGGACCATGTGAAGCTGGTCCCAATCCGTTCAGGCTACATTTATGCTCTTACCATCGTTGACCACTACTTGAGATTCCTGGTAGTCGTGCTTGTCAAGGATCAAAAAGCAAGGACAGCAGCCAGAGCATTCCAACAGCACTTTTGTCGACCACACGGATATCCCGAGCGAGTGCTTACAGATCAAGGTCCAGCCTTTGAGGCAGAAGTGTTCCAGGAATTCTGTAACTTGTACGGTTGCAAGAAGATCAGGACAACACCATACCATCCACAGACCAATGGCATGTGTGAAAAGATGAATCAGGTGGTGATCGACCTACTGAAGACCTTGCCTTTGGAAGAGAGGAATCTGTGGCCAGAGCAGTTGCCAGATCTGGTTGATCTCTACAATCACATACCTGTGAATTTGACCAACTGCACTCCAGCCTACCTAATGAGAACGAGGCCTGGCAAGTTGCCTATTGATTTGGATATGGGAGTCCTTACACCTGAGGTAACATCACCAGATGCTGACTGGGATACAGAGTGGCAGCAGCAGTACCGTAGAGTACAAGAGTGTGTAGAAAAGAGTCTAGCTCAGGTGAGACAAAAGCAGGAAAAGAACTACAATCAACATGCACCTGCAGTTCCCTTGTCACCAGGAGAACAAGTCCTAAAGAGGAAAAGAAGGATGCATAAATTGGATGACCAATGGGAAGCTGAACCCTACACCGTCCAACCATCAAACTTCGACAACACCAAAGTGTGCCTTATCAGTAAGGATGGAGGAGAAACATCATCAGCAGTATTGAGGGATCATCTGAAACTGTGCCCTGACCAGCTAAAGGAAAGCATGGGAGAACAAAACAACCTTCAACCCATAGAAGAAGGAGAAAAGGTCTGCACTGTACTCTGAGAATTTCCTGCAAACTGGACAAGAATGGATCAAGCCATCGTAGTTCCTGTCCTAATCTTTCCCCTGCCTACTGCAACTGAAGTAGCAGAGACTCAAGAGAACCCTGAAAATCAGGAAGTTCAGGCAGCGGATGTTACACCAGCAGTGGAGCCAGAGAACCTTTGCCCTGCCAGTGGTGAATCTGTCATGCCCATAGTGAGTCTAAGAGTTCGCAGACGGCTACTACCTAGCTTACCCATACCAGTGCTACGTAGGTCTGTCCGTAGTACCCAAGGTATACCACCCCTAAGGTTTTGCATATAGATAAGTTTCGTAAATGTTAATCTGTAAATATGCAACGTTTCAAGTTTTGTGCCTACAGAGACTCTGTAAGACTTTTTGAATATTTTATTTTGTTTCAATGGACATTTGGACCACAGGACTATGTGTGGTCAAAACTCTACTTGTAAATAGTTTACCAACTTGCTCAGGAATTGGACCATGGACATTGACGCTTGGACTAATCGTCATCAGGACTATTTTTTAGCTTTGGGTTTTTTCTTTTTTTTTGTGTTTTTGTATTTTTCACTTTTGGAAATCTTGTTATATTTATAATTGTTTATATGTTTACATGTTTTCTCTTCAGTCCGGGAGTACTGAATTGCACTAGGGGGAATGTGGCACCCCTAGGAGTATGGTCGTCACAGTGGCATTGCCTTCCTCCTAGGGAGTGTGATATCATGCTTGGAAGCAATAAAGGATCTCTCTAGCAGTTAACCACAACACACAGCACAGTTCCCATTCTGGGCCAGCAGAGGGAGCTCTGAACCAAAACTGGGGGGAGGAGCTACTCTCTGGGGGACAGGAAGGGGAAATTAGAAGTTTGTGTGAGGAGGGCAACGTGTGTGGATGTGGAGGAGAAGAGCTGGGAGATTGAGCAGAGAGTTCAGGCTCATTCCCAGCTATAGCGCAAGATCTGGAGCCCGGTCTCCAAGGCTGTACGGACACTGATGGTCCTGCAACAGAAACCGAAGGAATAGGAAGCTGTAAATGCTCTATTCCCACATAAGACTTGGAGGCACAACAGCGACGTGTGAGCCAGAAGAAGAAGGCTACAGGTGTCTGCCATACGAGGGAGTTCTAAGGAGAATAAGCAAGTGGAACTTCAGTGTAACACAGTACTGCAAGTACCTAAAAATAAGCACTAGAAAGGAGACAACACAACCCATCTGCATAGAGAGATTCCTAAGTTGCTTCCAGGCTAGCCAGCTCCTGTGTCATCTGTAATCTGGACCATGGACTGAATTTGACAAGCAAAGTAAAGGTAAAGAAACTGCACGCTGCTGTGTCCTTGCCTTCTTCCTGCAACCCCGTCAGCTATGCTTCATCCCTGTGCCAGACACTGCACCCTCTTCCTCAACACCTATCCTCACTGCCCTGGGATTACTGCCCTACATGTGGAGGGCCACAACATCATAGCTGCACCACACCATCTGTCCCAGAGGATCTGTCTGTAGTGTCGGCTTAACATCTTCATTGCCGAACACCACAGGTGGCGTCACGAATCATTCCCTCATAAACTTTATTCCATCCCTTAACCCCTTTTACATGGGCGCCCATGGCCACGGACTGGGTCACCGCTGCTGTGACATTCCCCTTTGAGAGACCGGCCAGGTACCGAGTACCCCACAGCACTGGGAGGGCGATCCACAATCAGTAAGTCTTTTCCTGGACAGTACCCGATGTCAAAATCATATTTCTGAAGTCGTAACAGCATGCGCTGTAGTCTCTTTGGGGCATACAGTAGTGGTTTCTTTGTAATGCTATCCAAAGGTTTGTGATCCGACTGTACTCTTACCCGTCGACCATAGGTGTATTGGTGAAACTTCTCCAACCCAAATACTACAGCCAGTAGTTCCTTCTCAATCTGAGCATATCCCTGCTCTGTTGTTGTAAGGCCTCTGCTTGCAAATGTGAGTGGCTGTTTGTTCTGCATTAATGTAGCTCCAAGGCCTTTTTCTGAAGCATCACATTGTACCACTACTTCTTGATCTGGATCGAAATACTTTAGGGTTGCTGCATCTGCAATAGCTTTCTTTACTGATTGGAAAGCAGTCTCCTGGATTTCCGTCCATTCTCAGAGCACATCTTTGTGGGTTAGCTGTCTCAGTGGCTCACACATGTCTGACAGATGACTGCAAAATTTGGATAGATAATTTACCATGCCCTAAAATCGTTGTACTCCACAAACATCAGTAGGGGTAGGCAAATCTTGTATTGCTCTCACCTTTTCAGGATCCACTTTTACACCGTTTGAAGTCAGCCGATGTCCAATATAGGCCATTTCTGTCATTTTCAGTTTGAATTTGTCCAAGTTCAGCTTTATGTGTTTTGCTCTGCATCTGTCCAAAAATTGTATCATCTTCTGATCGTGATCCTTTATTGCAGATTCCATATCTTCACCTTCTCCCACTATTAGTATATCATCTGCTATTGTCTTCACTCCAGGAAGTCCTTCCAAAGCCTGCATTAATGTCTGCTGGAACACCTCTGGAGCATGTTTTAGTCTCATGGGCATTCTCAGCCATTTAAAACCTCCAAATGGTGAAGAAAATGTTGTCAATAAACTTGATTCTTCAGTCAGTGCCACATGCCAAAATCCATTTTTCACATCACATACAGAAAATATTTTAGCTTTTGATAGCTCTGGTAGAACATCATCTAATGTCGGCATGGGGTAATGATTTCTTTTCAGCGCCTTGTTGACTGGCTTAGGATCAATGCATATTCTTAACTTGCCAGATGGTTTCGGCACTATGACCAACCTGCTGATCCAATCTGTGCTCTTATGGACTGGTACTATCATGCCTCTTCTCTGTAAATCTTGCAGTTCTACTTTCAGCGGTTGCATTAAAGCTACAGGCACTCTCCTTGAAGGTAATCTGGTAGGCTGCACAGTGTTGTCAATTTCTAGCCTATATTTAACTCCAAAGCACCCATCACCTTCAAATAAATCAGCATACTTCGTTTTTATTTTCTGAATATCCAAGTTGTGCTCTGCATTTAGCTTGGGATTTGGTAAATCCTGGGAAACTTCAACAGACATAATATTCTGTGACTGTACTTTTATTAAGTACATTGCCTGAACAGCTTTAACTCCCAATAATGGTACATGGTTACCACCACGCAACACGGTAAATTCAACTCTATAACTCTTTCTGTTACATGGGTTCCGTATTTTGAGCTTACATGTCCCCATCAGTTTCAGAACACTTTTGTTGTACATCACCAGTACCTTGTCAGTTGGCTCAATAGAAACCTGTTTGTTCAGCAGAGCAGATGGAATTACATTGCAGCTTGCTCCACAAAACAGCTGAAATCTAATGGGCTTCTCATCCAACAAGAATGTTGCATAAAGCTGCTTGGCATCCTTGCCTACTGACTGCCTGACTACATTGACTTTCTCTGCTGCAGGCTGCAGTTGAAGCCATGTAATGTCCTCTGCACTGTCAGTGTCTGATGTCACAGTGTGGAGCTGTCTGTACTGTTTGCCTGTTCCTTGCCTGCAGACAGCTGAGAAATGATTCTTCTTTCCACACAATCTGCAGGTTTCACCATATGCTGAACACTTGGTTTTGTCTCTCTCATGTCTTTTCCCACAATACTTGCAGTGGACAGTGCTTAAAGGGGAGCTTGGTCTTGTCTTTCCTTTCATAGATACTGTATGTATCTTATCATCATCATTATCACTGGTGCCTGCCATCATCTTCAGGCTGTGGTTTGTCAGTTCAGCAGCCCTGCAGATTTGCATGCATTTCTTTAAAGTCATGTCTTCCTCTCTCAGTAATCTTTCTTTGAGATGACTGTCTCTTATGACACACTCCATTCTGTCTTTGATTAGACTGTCCCTGATCTCTCCAAAACCACATGTTGTTGCCAGCCTCCTCAGCTCTGTCAGATATCTGTCCACATTTTCACCATCCTCCTGATGTCTTGTGAAAAAGTTATATCTTTCCACTGTCTCATTCTTTTTTGGGTCACAGTGTATATCAAATTCCTGCACAATATCTGCTAGAAGGAGGTTGTCTGTGTGTGGGCTAATTCTCTGCCATTTTCCCCAATAAGGTAATAAGACAGCTTCACTTTTCATTTGTCATCAGTGGGGGCCACTGTGAGATCCACATACAGTGTAAACTCTTCCCTCCAATGTCTCCAAGTCTGGGACAAATTACATGAAGTCACATCCAGTCCCTGAGGGGGCTTCAGACCAGTCTCCATTTTGCAGTAATATCAGGGAGTCTGTACTTACAGGTGCTGTGATTCTCTGTAATCCTCTGTACAGTTGTGGGGAGGAGGACTCCCAGACAGTGAAGGGGCAGGTGCCCAGGAGACCGCCATCAGGGTTCCAGAGGGAACGATGCTGGGAGGACAGTAAAAGAAAAGACTTGACTGAAGTTGTCAGGGAAACAGGGGGCGGGGCAAGCTTAACAGGAGCAGGGGGCGCGCTGAAGTGGCAGTTGAGAGAGAGCCAGACAACAGACAAGAAGTCAGGTGAGACAGAGAGGACCGAGGGAGCGAATGGTGTGTTGTGGAGAGACCGACAGGGCCCTGTGAAAGGAAAGCTGCGGACTTACTGACTAGTGACACGTGAAAGCCTTGCAACGGCGGCTGCTCCTCTCATACGGACGCATACAGCCGCCCCGCTGTTTCCCTCCCTGCTGTGACAAGTCCACAACCTCCACTGACCGCTGCGACTAGAGACCATTCCTTTACAGCGGTCAGGACACTGCCCCCCTGCCTTCTCCCACAGCTGCGGCCCTGTCATCACCGGCCCCACGGGGCGCCACCTCACTACAGGCGGCAGTAGGGCCCCCCGTCCGGTTTGCTAAGGGACCCTGAGCAGAGGTTGGTGGACGGTTATATTTAGAGACTGCATCATGACTCTGCTGTGAGACGAGAGTCGCAAGGGGATGCCTGTTGCGCCCATTGGCACAGTTTCTTCAGGACCTGTTGCGCCCCACTGTCATTGTTTCTTCAGGGTCTGTTGCGCCCCACCGTCATCATTTTCTTCAGGGCCCGTTGCGCCCCACCATCATCGTTTTCTTCAGGGCCTGTTGCGCCCCACCGTCATCGCTTTTTCAAGGATCTGTCGAGCACAGTTTCACCCCGGAATATCGAGGCGTCAAGACAGCCACATCAGCGATCTCTACGCGGCCACACCTGTGATCCGGACAGACCCCTGGAAAGGTAAGTGTACTATATGAGATAAGGACCCCCCAGTTTGGTCATACGTGGCCTATAGCAACCGGGCAAACTGGGTTAGTCGCATGCACCATAAGAAAAGTGTTGTTAGGGTTGTTGAGTCCCTGCGTGGACTAATTGTTGTTTACATTTGTTGTTAGCTCAATATAGCCCCGCGGCTACAGTTTTATAAAAGTTTATTCCACAAACCACACTCAAGTCTCGTGTCTCGTCACTGCATCCTGCGAACCTGCTAGGACCCTACACAGTCCCAGCCTCACACAAGCTCTGAGGATTTGCAGCTTCTGTGCCCAGCTGCCACCATGTTCTGTTATGCATTTCCGGTCAAGGATCACACTCCTTGGATATCTCCAGGCTTGTTTATTACATGAGACTTGTGATACTTTCCTCCATTACAAGATGTCTGCTAACAACAACTAACCAACAAGTTCTTACACTCTATAGTACACACATCAAAGTAGAATCATAGAATCATAGAATCGTAGAGTTGGAAGGGACCTCCTGGGCCATCTGGTCCAACCCCCTGCTCCAAGCAGGATTCACTAAATCATCCCAGTCAGATGTCTGTCCAGCCTCTGTTTGAAGACTTCCATTGAAGGAGAACTCACCACTTCTCGTGGCAGCCTGTTCCACTCATTGATCACTCTAACTGTCAAAAAGTTTTTTCTAATATCTAATCTGTGTCTCCTCCCATTCAGTTTCATCCCATTGCTTCTAGTCTTTCCTTGTGCAAATGAGAATAAAGTTGATCCTTCTACAATGTGACAGCCCTTTAGATATTTGTAGACAGCTATTAAGTCTCCTCTCAGTCTTCTCTTTTGCAAACTAAACATTCCCAAATCCTGCAACCTTTCCTCATAAGACAGGGTTTGCAGACCGGTCACCATTCTGGTCGCTCTTTTCTGAACTTGCTCCAGTTTGTTGATGTCTTTTTTAAAATGTGGTGCCCAAAACTGGACACAATATTCCAGATGAGGTCTGACCAAAGAGGAGTAGAGGGAAATAATGACTTCACGTGATCTAGACTGTATGCTTCTGTTAATACATCCTAGAATTGCATTTGCCTTTTTTGCTGCTGCATCACACTGTTGACTCATATTCAGTCTGTGATCTATTAGTATACCCAAGTCTATTTCACATGTTCTGTCACTTAGCCCTATTCCTCCCATCCTATATATGCTTTTTTCATTTTTATTGCCCAGATGTAGTACTTTGCATTTCTCCCTGTTAAAAACCATTCTGTTAGTTGCTGCCCACTTCTCCAGTTTATTTAAATCTTTTTGAATCCTCTCTCTCTCTTCTCTAGTATTAGCTATCCCTCCTAGCTTTGTGTCATCAGCAAATTTAATCAGTTTACCCTCAATTCCTTCATCTAAATCGTTGATAAAGATGTTGAACAATACAGGGCCCAGGACAGAGCCCTGTGGTACCCCACTTGAGACATTCTTCCAACTGGATGTGCAGCCATTTACGACCACTCTTTGGGTCCGATCACTAAGCCAGTTATGAATCCACCTAACAGTTGCCTTGTCCATTCCATACTTAGTCATTTTTTCAATAAGGATTGTATGAGAGACTTTGTCAAATGCTTTGCTGAAGTCAAGATATACTATATCTACAGCATTTCCTTGATCCACCCAATCAGTGATACCGTCATAGAAGGAAATTAAGTTAGTCTGACATGACTTATTAGTTACAAACCCATGCTGACTCTGTTTCATCACTTCATTCTTATCCAGGTATTGACATACATGTTGTTTAATAATTTGTTCAAAGATCTTTCCTGGTATAGAAGTCAGACTCACCGGTTTATAGTTCCCTGGGTCCACCTTCTTCCCCTTTTTGAAGATAGGAACAACATTTTCTCTTCTCCAGTCTTCTGGCACTTCTCCTGTTCTCCAAGAATTTTCAAAGATTATGGAGAGGGGTTCAAAAATTTCTTCTGCTATCTCCTTCAGTACTCTGGGGTGTAATTCATCTAGACCTGGAGACTTGAATTCATTTAGGTTAGCTAAGTGTTTCCTCACTATCTTTCTGTTTATAGATATCCTGGATTCTTCTATTCCCTTAATAGGACAGTGAATAACAGTTGATGTTACATTTCCTTTCTGAGAGAAAGTGAGACCCCTAGTGGCCACATCAACATATAACATATTGCTATAGGAACATAATCCTTCATCCCCTTACAGAGGCCTAGACCAAGTCCGGCCCTGGGACGGCACATGTGCTATTGGCACTGAGGATTGCTGGCCCTACTTCTAAGAGGGTTTCCTTCACCTCCTACACCAGTTCTTGCACCCCCTCTTGCTCCTCATCATCCCCCATCTCTGATTTGCTATCTCAGAGCAGGTCGTCCACATCAGCCGAAAGCTGGAAGCTCTGCAGCATTGCCTCAGTGAAACGGCAAAAGGCTCTGCTGAAGCTAACTTGTCTAGGAGACAAACCTCATGCTGTGGCAGAGTTTTTGAAAGGAATAGTAGACCAGACAGATTTGTAGCTCAACCTATAACCAGGCATGGTTGTGTGTGATATTAGCCGTAACCTGGTGGCAGCTGTGAAGCTTGGCAAGCTCACACTTGTATCATGCTTGGTCCCCATGCTCAACTTGATAGTTCATCAGTTTCTGAAAACATATCCAGATTTGCCAGAGCTTCTGGGCAAGGTATGCTACCTAAGTGCCCATTTCCATAAGTCAGCTACAGCTGCCGCCGCTCTGCCAATGCTGCAGCAGGGCACACAAGTTCCAGCTCATCCACTGATATGTGACGTGACCATGCGCTGGAACTCCACACTGCACATGCTGACAAGACTTTTTGAGCAGCAGAGGGCAGTTGTGGAATATCAGCTCCAACACACCGTTGGTATTCTGGTCAGCCCCCACACAAAACAACTGAAGAGTCTGACATTTGTGCTGTTCTCCAAGACTGAGGACTCCACTAAGATGATGAGCGGTGATGTCGCCATCAGAGCAACAACCTTATTTCTGTGCCTACTTAAACAGTCACTGCTGACAATTAAACTTGAAACTTTGTATGCTGACCAGGTAGAAAGAGAGCAAGCCATGAGATAGAAAGATACTACCCTGCCCAGCATCATGTCATCTGCTCAGTGCAGATTGGGCAACAATGAGGAGGTGGAGGCTGAGGAAGAGCAGGAACAGAAGCTGGCTGATAGCTCAAAAGAGTCTAGTACCCACACAAGATTCATCCCATCTCTCCTATGTGGATAGGCTGAGGAAGGGAATAAGGAGGAAGAGATGGAGGAGAAGATGAAGATTAGTCATCATGGTGGAGACAGGGAAGTGTTGGCTATAGGGACCTTGGCACATATGGCAGATTTTACGTACGGCTTCCTTTCCCATGACCATCGTGTTGCATTCATCTTGGCCAAAGAAAAGTACTGGTTGTTCACCCAGCTAGAAGCACACTACAAGGAGAAGCTGCATTTCTTCTTCCTGAGGCAGAGCGGTCTAATAAGTGAGTGGTCCATTTCTAGAGCTTCCTCTTTTGTACACAAAGAATGTCCTCTTTTTCCCAATTCAGCACTCCAGAAAATAGGAGTCAAAATGACCATACAAAGAGTGCAGGTGTTCTCGTAAATGTATTACTACATCTTTGCTTACAAAGGAATTGTTGGGTCCCTAGTTGTGATGTACTTGTGACATTGCTAAATTGTAGCTATACCATAGTTAAAATGGTTGTAACAAAACATTGAAGAACTACCAATATCAATATGAAGGTCATGAAGGTTACCACAGTGCATCGGCCAGCTCACACTAAACTGACTGTGGGAACAGCTGGCTGTGACTTGCGGTAACCTCAATTACCGTCACGCCGCTCTAACCCGGGGCCGGGACTCCGCGCCTGACGTCACCACTTCCAATGCCGCGGCTGCTCCGGGTATCTCACACTTGAACCTGTGGCTGCACAGCTCTGCCTAGCGCGCATGCCCTCACATCTCTGCCCTGACTGCAGCCACACCATCTCTGACGTCTCTATGGTCCTGGAGGACCTGACCCGGAAGTCCCAGTACTCTTACCCTATATCACCTGCCTCTTCCTGTAGGAGGCGCCTGATTATTGTTGTGCTTATTCGCTAGACCTGCTTGGCCGCCCTCCGTACTCAGGTCCCCTACCCTGTGCTCTGTTGTGCTTCTTAGCACACGCCCTGCTCCTGCACTGTGCTCTGTTGTGCTTCTCAGCACACGCTCTGCTCCTGCCCTGTGCTCTGTTGTGCTTCTCAGAACACGCTCTGCTCCTGCCCTGTGCCCTGTCATGCTTCTTCACACACCCTCTGCCTTGCCTTGCACCCAGGCGTGCTTCCCAGCATGCACTCTGCCTAGCCTTGTACGCAGGTGTGCTTTCCTGCGTGCACTCTGCTTTGCTCCGTACATGGGCGTGCTTGTACATGCCCTGTACTATCCTATACCCTGCGTGCCCCTGTGTCCATGCTTTTCACTCTCTTATATCCTGCGTGTCCCCTCCTGCACCTTCCTAGACACGCTCTCTCGCATCTTCTGTGAGCCGGCCACCTGGTTCCAGAAGTCGTGGTACTTTACCCCCCTGGGTCTGCCCCTGACACTGCCTGTATAGGGGGTGGTCCTCACTAGGTCAGCTCCCCCTGAGTGGGTTGGTATCACGACCCAGAGGAGCCACTCCAGGAGTCGTCACAATTACGTTACCGCTTGTCACTGAAGCTGTGCTTTGACGCTCAGCTCAGTGGTTCTTTGTGGTACAAATGGATTGTTAATTGACAGGTGAGAAATACAGTTTTATTAGTTTATATTTTACAGTAATAAATGGGAAAAAGGGGTAGAGTGTGTTTATTTCAAATAAAGGAATCTGTGTCTTTATTTCATTTAAATGACTTTACTCATGTGTCTTTATTACATTTGACTATGGGGTTAGTATTGGTTGTGTCTTTTTGACGCCTCTCCCTTACTAACACCTGGGCTTGATATCAGCAGCCATAAAACAGCTGACAACCCCATCCCTATTACCCCACTTGCCACCACAGCAGGGCAGGTTGCAAGATTGAAGGCTAAGCGCCAGATTTGGCGCATGTTATGGATATGCCATTTCTGGGGTGGCTGAAGCCCAATGTTCTTAGCTTGGGATGGTGGCTAATATTCATGGCCACTTACCTGGCTATTAATATCAGCCCATAGCTGTCTGTTTAGCCTTTGCAGGTAATTATAGGGGGGACCTCCATTTCATAAAAACCATTAAAAGCTAAGCAAACAGCTGTGAGCTGCTATTAGCTGGAAACCTTTTGGGAAATTGTCCCCTTTTCCAGATTATTAACATCAGCCCCCAGCGTTCAGCTTTCCCTCAGCTGGTCATGAAAATTACATGAGACCAGGTGACAATAATGACAATGTAGTTTGCTCTATACCCAAACTGTGGCCACTGGCTTCATCTTTCATCATTGTCACTTGGTCTTCCTGCCATTAGCGCGACCAGGCGAGAATGATGGGAGTTGTAGTCTGCACTATACACAGATGGCGGCCGCTGACTACAACTGCCGCTAAGCGCAGGGAGACCAGGCGACAATGATTAGAGCTGCATTCAGCATCCGGCACCTGGGAACAGCACTTATTGTACTGCTTTTCTCAGGTGCCGGTACGGGCCTCACTGATGACACACAGATGTTATCCATGTGCCATAAGTATGCACCGTACTGCATGAAAAAAAGGACATGCCTGCTGATTTTTTACATGGACATGGTTCGTGTGAAAAACCTGACGTGTGCACCACCGCTGAATACAATGGGTGTGCATGTGTCCATATTTGTGGTCCTTAAAATAATGTACCACATACGGACATGTGACGGGGTCCTTAGGCTGTATTCTGATATTGCAGCTGTAGTGCTTTTTTGCTGTACATTTTGAAGATCACAGGAAAGCATATTGTGGCAAAAAATGCAGCTTAAATTGCTTAATAGCCCTGATCTGACATTTAACTTCTATAAAGGAAGGATGATGTACAGATGTCAATATGTAAAGGATAAAAAACCTACAATAGAAAGGAAAGGAAAAAACCCTATTAAAAATAAATAGGCAAAATCTAAAAACTACAAAAGATATTTTGTTAATGACCAACTAAATGTTAAAAACATTGTAAAGATGAAAGATATTGAAAAATATTGTTTATAGGACGTATTCTTATGGTCGTTGTCTTGCTGAGAGATGAAATTCCATCTGCAGCTTTTTAGCAAAGGCAAAAATGTCTTGATTTAAAATTGACTAATATTTGTAACTGTTCGTAATTCTGATCACCTTAACTAAAGCCCCACTTCCAGCTGATGACATACAGTCACAAGGTATATGCTGCCTCTACTATGCTTCAATGTGGGTATCATACTGTACTCTTTTGGTGATGAACAGTATAAGTTTTGCACCAAGCATACCTTTTGGAATTATGGCCAAAAAGTTCAACCTAGGTCTCACTAGACCATAACATGATGATTCCAAAAATGGGTGTGACTGGCTGCTCACATATCCCCACCCTGGGCGTGTTGTATGGCTGATCAAATGGAGACTAGTTGTTTGATTCAGTGTCTGCATTTGGAAGTGTGTAGATCTCTAGTGTGTTTCTCTTTGCTATGGACTCAAGAACTGGACACTAATTCAATAGGGAGAACTCCCAATATTGTATGGAATATTTACTTTGTGTTTTCACTTTGTACCAGAAAAGGCTGTTTTGTTTGGTTTCCTAAGTGGTTTATGAAGTCATAATAAACCAGCCTGGACGTTTAGCTGAAACTGAAACTGCTTCTTGTGCCTACCTCAAATGCAACTGAGTAGAAACACAATTGGTGCTAGAAGCATGGGCACAAATCCCGAGGAGCAGTGTGACTGTTGCAGAGATACTGCATGTCCTGGGTAAAAGAGGCTGCAGGAGCAAAAGCCAACAACATGGAGGAGTTGATAAAGCAACCGATGCAGACTAATCTCCAGCAGCAACAGCTATGGCAGCAGAAGCAACATCAGCAGCAGCAGTGGCACCAGCAGATGCAGAAGCAGCATAGGCAGCAGATGGAACTCCTAGCTGAGGTGATCCGTGGCAGGGCAACCGCCCCATCCTTAAGTCAAGGTGATGACTCACATGTGAGGAAGATGGTAAGGAGAACTTTCGAAGAAATTACCTCCAGAGCAGGGGAACCACAGAGGGCTTATTATGACCTGGCTTCGCCGGATTCAAAAGAGTACGTCAAGTTGAAAAGTGAGATATCGACTTTCTTAGGAGTGACTCTGACTGTCATGGCTCAATGGGTGCACCACTGGCCCTTTTCTGGTGACAAAAATCCCAGTCCCAAATGTTCAACATCCTACACATGGTCCAAGAATGGTTGGAACCTGAATCTTCCTTCTCAGCCCTTCCGAGGCTGATATAATCCTGGGTTGCCCAGGGAGATCCCCAGAATGCCGATGACCTGGTTGGCCAAGTGGAAAGGTACCAGCCGATCAAGAGTTCCTTAGGGAAGCAAGGGTTCTTAGCATCTCTGTACTGGGATTCCCAAAAGAGGGCTGACACTCAAAAGATTGGAACTATTGCGACATCTGTGGGGTGACCAAGAGCCCAGAAAGCATCTGAGTTGCTGCCAAAGACCCCATCTAATAACATGATTTGTTGGAGGAATCACACCCTGGGCCACATAGCCAATGACCACTGAGCCAATGGACTGCAACATAGGACCACTGCTTGTATTTTGCATAATCTGCCTGCAGTGCTGTCCCTCAACCAGACAAGGGACCGCAGGCATGCCCCGTATCAGTGACTTGAGTGAAAATTACTGGTCTGTTGGACTCAGATTGTTTGGTAACCTTAGTAAGGGCCACAGTTCCTCATTGGCTGATTCCTGGGAAGATGATGGCATCTTCTTATCCATGGCGACACTAAAGACTACTCTGTGGCCCGAGTGCTCATATACACAAACTGTGGTACCGAGTTCCATGAGGTTGGTATAGTCAAGGTCATACTACACCCTGTTATAATTGGACAGGACTTTGCATTGTTTTGGGACTTGTGGGCAAAGGGAGGATGCCTGGTTGTCCAGATGACAGCCAGGTCACTTCTAAAGAAACCTCATCGCTGGCTGAAGCTGACAGGTTTATTCATACTTTTTGTGATAATACTTTTGCACTATGCACTTTCTATAACTCTTTGCTGCTATAGATATGGATTGTCTTTATGGGTTTTATTCTGATCTGTGTCAGGTTTGGTGGTTTTGAGATAACTATTATTTGAGTTTATATTAATTGGATATACTGTCCTCTTTATAAGTCATACATACTCTTTATATATTATGGTGGTCTAAATGCCTCTTGCACTAATTTTATTATATGTTTATGTTGTTGAGCCAAAAAAATATTTTAATAAAGGCTATTTTAATTTTAAATTTTTTTTTTTACTTCTATTCATTTATTTTCACGCCCCCATCAGGGTTTTTTCTCACCATCTTCAGTTGGTTTCTTCAGTTATTTATACCGGATGGTCTACCATCCAATTGCTTGGGTGAAGGCACTGTTTGTCACATATAATCACAATATTTTATTATTGACTTAATTTGATTCCATTTATAGTGTTCCCACCCTCCCTTAACCCAGAACAGGGTTGCATAAGGAGATCCTAACAGACAAAGGAATTCCATTCATCTCAAAGGTGATGAGGGAGTTGTGCAAAACCCTGCAAGTCACACAACTCAGGACCTTAGTCTTCCATCCACAGGAATGATGGTTTGGTGGAAAGGTTTAATAAAACCTGGAAGGCCATGTTAAAGAACGGTGGATGAGAGTGGGACTGTCTACTGCCATACCTTTTATTCTCCAGAGAAATAACACTAGCCTCTACTGGTTTTCCCCTTTTGAACTGTTATATGGCCGACACCTCTGTGGACTCCTGAACGTAGCAAAAGAGATCTGGGAGGCTGAGTCTAAATCCTATAGGAGTGTAGTCAAACATGTACCCAGATGTAAAATGTAAAAGGGAATTGCGGAGGTGATGCCAATTGTGAAAGAACACCTCCTCAAAGCACAAGAAGCATGGGTGTTCAATAGATCGGTGAGAGTGAGACACTACAACCCTGGGGATTGGGTGCTGGTGCTAGTAGCTACTGTAAAGTGAAATTCTCTGGTTAAGTGGAAGGGCCCCTATGAAGTAGTTGAAAAGGTTGGCAAAGTCATCTATAAAATCAATCAACCAGGAAGAAGGAATCCCTACAAGGTGTACCACGTCAACCTGATTAAGCATTGGCGAGATAGGGATCTCGTGGAAGCTCCGTATTTGATGGCTAAGTCTCAAGCTGACATGAAAGAGGTTAAGTGGCAGAGTCACTGTCATGTGCCTAAAAGCAACAGTGCACAGAGTTGCTACATCGGAACAGAGACCTGTTCTCAAAATTACTGGATAATACTCAGGACATAGAGCATGAGGTTTCAACGGAACTTGAGGCCATATCGGATTCCCAAAGTATCTGAGAAGTGATCTTGAAAGAGGTGAAGTGGATGCTGAGCCTGGGAGTTATTCAAGAGTCAAAGAGTGGCTGGTCCAGTCCCATAGTCTTGGTGCCGAAACCAGATGGAGATTGGTGTTTTGCAATGATTATAGGAAGATGAATAAGGTCTCTAAGTTTGATACATATCCAATGCCCCATGTCAATTAACTAATTGAAAGGCTAGGGCTGGCCAGGTACATTAACACCCTTGACCTCATGGCAAATTCCTATGTCCCAAGATGTCAAGGAGAAGCCAATCTTCTCAACACCAGACGGTTGTTTCCAGTACACAAGGATATCATTTGTGGTTGCAAGGGGATCTGACCACCTTTCAAAGAGCCATCTACCAGATTCTTGATGAGAAAATGGAAAATGGTCTTAGGAGCGCAGGAAAGAGACTCAGACAAGAGATGGGTTTAAACCACAACGCATTTCGACGGAGGATCTGTCTTCACCTGATGAAGACGGATCCTCCGTCGAAACATGTTGTAGTTTAAACCCATCTCTTGTCTGAGTCTCTTTCTTGCGCTCCTAAGACCGTTTTCCATTTTCTCAATGCTCCTATCCTCCATTGGAGGTTTTCGGCTGGAGCTGCGGTGGAGACCTGACATCCTTGTCTGCCCCGGGTTGCTTCCTAAGCACTCCTTTATGACCGCTTATCACTGACTCTTATCGACCAGATTCTAGCTCCCCACAAAACTTACTTAGTGGCCTATCTGGATTACATCATGATCTTCAGCCAAGATTGGGGAAGCCATTTTAGCAAAGTCCAGGTGATAATGGATGTTCTACAGAAGGTGGAGTTTTCCATAAACCCAAAGAAATGTGCCTTGGGGATGGAGGAAGCTAAATACTTCGGCTATGTCAGTCATAGTCAGAGGTGAGATAAAGCCACAAATAAAGTTGTCACAATTTAAAGTTCCACAACCCATCTCAAGGAAGCAGGTCAGAGCATTCCTAGGATTCATGGGCTGCAACCACCAGTTTATCCCTAATGTCATCATGAAAACCGCCCCTGTGATGGACCTCCTTAAAGGAACAAAGTAGGTTAAGTGGTCTCCAGAAGCTGAGATGGTCTTCCAGGAACTGAAGCTAGCCCTGTGTAAACAACAATGTTGGTGGCACTGGACCTCTCTAAGGAGTTTGTGGTCCAGACAGATGAGTCATTCATCGGCCTACGGGCTGTCTTGTGACAGGAGTTGAATGGGGAAGAGCACCCCATAATGTATCCAAGTAGAAAGCTGTCTTTCTGAGAGAAAGTGGAGAAGGAATGCTTGCCTATCAAGTGGGTGTTGGATACTCTAAGGAACTACCTCTCAGGCAGGAAGTTCAGGCCAGTGTCAGACCATGCCACGCTGAGGTGGATGCAAGAGAAAAAGGGTAGCAATGCTTGTTCCTAGTTGTTCAAGATTTTGTTTTCCATATAGCACAAAGGCCTGGGAAGCTACATGGCAATTGTGACGCTCTGTTGAGAGTCCACTGTTTGATGGCGGAAGGACGGCTTTAGGCAGAGGGAGTGTATGTAAATGGCCACCAGACAAGTCCTTGAGGGGAGATAAGCATCATCAAGGTTGGTAGATTCGGTGATGTAAACCAGGAAAAACAAAATCCAGCATGTATTGTGTTAAGATAGTTAATAGGGTGTATCACCGCCAGGTTTATGAGCAGTCAAAGAGATGGGTGGGATTGGCTGCTCACATATCCCCACCATGGGGGCTCGGTATGCCAGATAAAATGAGACCAGTTGTCCCATTCAGTGTCTGTGTCTGGAGGTGTGTAGACCTCCAGTGTGTTTGTCTTTGTTAGGGACACAAGAACGTGGTCACTAATCTAAGCAGGCGAACCCCCAATACTGTATGGACAAAGTAATTTGTGTTTTCACTTTGTGCCAGAAAAGGCAGTTTTATTTGGTTTCCTGAGTGGTTTATGAAGTCTTAATAAACCATCCTGGATATTTTACTGAAACTGCTTCCTGTGCCTATCTCAAATGCAACCAAGTGAGTAGAAACCCTACAAAGGGTAGAAACTATGCAGAAATATTAAGCCACTGGTGAAAAAACAGAAAAGTATGGTCAACAATGCACTTTATAATAATGCACAAAGATAGACAAGGAGATTAGGACTGTATTCAATACATCTCACCAAGTCATAAACCTGCTCTAAGCTATGGTGGGGGAGTGTTCTTTTTCTGCTGTATGTTGCTGCCTGCTTATGATTTGGCAAAGACATTAAGTTTGAAATAGTACAAGCCCTTTGTGAAAACTCTCTTTTAATGCCCTCTTAAGCTTAATGAAAATTCGCTCATTAGGTGTAAAATATTTTGATTGCTAATATGTCCACAACAGACATTAGATAAAAAAATAAAATATTTTATTCTGCCCTGCAGCCACTATTACATCTTGTGTCCAGTTCAACATGAAAAATTTGGTGAAATACCCTCTTTAACCAAATCAGACACTCGTCTGTTTCATGTTTTTTTCCTCTCATCAGTACACAAATATGTATACTAATTGGCTCTTGGTGTGCTATGCTTAAATTTATGTACCTGAACACCAGCTCTGCAGTCCAGAACTACTGTCTTATCTTTATCTTAGTTTTCTAATAAAAATGATCTGTTCCGCTTGGGAAGCTAAGCTATATGTCATTGGAAATGTGCGTAGTTAATAGGACCAATTATAAAGTTATGGTTCATTGTGGGCTATATTTTGTGCATATACAGTGGACTGGGGGTATTCATGTGCTTTTCATGTGGTTTGTCTTTGATAACAGCCAGAGATGAAAAAGATTAAATGACCCTTACTGCAGTTTTCTACTTCTTGAAAAGTTCAAGCAGTAAAGCACTAAATAGCAAAATATAATATACACTGTTGAAAGGTAATTCTCGCCATTATAATATATTTAAGGTACAGTAAATCATCAGAATCAGAATCCGCTTATAAAGTGTTTAAGATAATAATATTTGTTTATAATAAAATGTATATTAATACATTATAATATCATTATGTATTATAATAATCTTTATGTATTTAGCTCCAACATATTCTGCAGCGCTTTACAATTTAACAGTTTCAAACACAACAGTCAAAAGTAACAACTTTAACAATAATACAATTATTAAAGAAAAATAAGACGGCCCTGCTCATGAGAGCTTACAATCTATAGTCAGGTGGGGGAGATACAAAGTACCGGTGTGTATTTACAGTGATGTATTAACAATGATGGTCCAGCCATCTTGAGGAAGTGGAGATAGATAGAGCTAGTGAACGATCTACACACACTTACACATAAAATGACTTTGATTATGGAACGTGATAGGCCGCTCTGAACAAATGTGTTTTGAGGGAGCGCCTAAAACTGTGCAAGTTGTGGGTGGTCCTAATTTCTTGGGGTAGAGCATTCCAGAGGATTGGCACAGCGCAGGAGAAGTCTTGGAGTCGGGAGTGGGATGTACGGATTAGTGCAGAGGTTAGTCGAAAGACGTTTGCAGAGCGCAGTGGTCGGTTAGGCTGAAAAACAGAAATGAGGGAAGAGATGTAATGGGGTGACGCACAGTGGAGAGCTTTGTGGGTGAGAACAAGTAATTTGAATTGGATCCTATAATGAATGGGCAGCCAGTGTAACGACTGGCAAAGAGCGGACGTGTCCGAGTACTGATTAGCCAGATGGATGACCCTGGATGCTGCATTAAGGATGAACTGAAGAGGGGAAAGTCGAGTGATGGGGTGGCCAATTAATAGAGCATTACAGTAGTCCAAGTGGGAGTGGATCAGGGCGACAGTGAGGGTTTTTGTTGTTTGAGTGGTGAGAAAAGGGCGGCGGATTCTAGAGATGTTCTTTAGGTGTAAGCGGCAAGAGCGGGCAAGAGATTGTATATGGGAGGTGAAGGAGAGAAGGGTATGAAACATAACACCCAGACAGCATGCCTGCTGCTGGGGTGTTATTATGGTGCCACCCACGGAGAGAGAAATGTCAGATTTAGGGAGGTTGGTAGACAGCGGGAGTAGAAGAAGTTCAGTTTTGTAAAGGTTGAGTTTCAGATAGAGAGCAGACATGATGTTGGAGACTGCGGACAGACAGTCACTGGCGACCTGTAGTACAGCGGGGGTAAGGTCAGGGGATGATGTGTATAGTTGTGTGTCATCAGCATAAAGATGGTACTGAAAACCAAATCTGCTGATGGTCTGTCCAGTTGGGGCCATTTAGAGAGAGAAGAGAAGGGTGTTGTGAACTCTCTTAATCTGACTTTTTGTGGCAGGGCTCCCTCTGGTGGACACTGCTGGTAGTGGAGCTGGTCAACAGGATGTTAATCCAACAGCTGCAGAGGATGGTTGGAGAAGTGGAGGGAGTGACTGGGAGTACATAAGCGAGCAAGCTTCTCTCAGTGGCTGCCAGTGATACTCCTGTCTGTGCATAGTGAGGATATCTGTCTCCTGCCTGATCCTGCATTTTCCAGCTAAGCGTCTTTTGCTAAATCCTTTGCATCTGATTTTGCCTTGCTG
The DNA here is from genome assembly GCF_039654945.1 of Dendrobates tinctorius. Taxonomy (NCBI): domain Eukaryota; kingdom Metazoa; phylum Chordata; class Amphibia; order Anura; family Dendrobatidae; genus Dendrobates; species Dendrobates tinctorius. Next base: position 36,575,579 of record NW_027361728.1, read on the forward strand.
TCAGGAGTCAGCCGGCTGCCCCTGGGGCTGCTGGCTTCTGCCCTGTATTTTTGTATCTTGTGTTTGTTTGCTCAGTCCCCTGCTGTATTAGCCTGTTGCTAGCCGCCAGTTCACACCTGAATGCTGATATAGTGGGGGCGAGGTTGGGCTAACCTCAGTATTTTTGTGCTTCAGTTGTGTTGGAATTTTTAGGGTTTTTGCGTGATTGCAGACAGTGCCTTTTCTGTCCTGTCCTATCTAGTCAGTGTGGGCCCCATCATTTGCTCTGTCTATTTTTTGTCTGTGTCCGTGTTTCATCTTGTCTCGCCGACAATATATGTTTGGGGGCTGTCTATTCCTTTGGGGATCTGCTCCGGGGCAGTTTAGATTTCACCTTTCTGTCTTTAGGCTTAGTTAGTCCTCCGGCTGTAACGAAGCATCTAGGGCATCGTAGGAATGCTCCACGGCTACTGCTAGTTGTGTTGTTAAGATCAGGGGTCTGCAATCCACTGAGTGACCAACCTCTCTGGTGTTCTGGTGGCATAGTCTTTTGCGCTTTCCTCCTCAGTGACCCATTCATAACAGAAGGGGATCAAGGACTGAGCCCTGAGGTACCCCGACAGCAAGAGGAAGAGGAGATGAAGTGGAGCCAGTGAACAAGATGCTGAAGGAAGGGTTAGAAAGACAGAAAGAGATCCAGGAGAGAGCAGTGTCCTTTATGCCTATTGACTGGAGCCTAGAGAGTAGGAGATGATGGTCAACAGTGTCAAAAGCTTTAGAAAGATCGACAATGAGCAGAGAGTGGTCACCGTTACATTTTGCTGTCAGAAAGTCATTGGTCACTTTGATGAGTTCAGCTTCTGTCGAATGTAGGGGGCGGAAATCGGACTGTGATGGGTCTAGGAGGGAGTCAGTGGAGAGGTAACGGGTAAGGCGGGAGTAAACCAGTCGCTCCAAGAGTTTAGAGATGAAGGGGAGATTGGAGACTGGTCTGTAGTTGTTTGTGCAGGATGGGTCGAGAGCGGGTTTCTTTAATAATGGAGTAATGATAGAGTGTTTGAAGGAGGAGGGAAAAATGCCAGAGGAGAGGGAGAGATTAAAGATTGTAGTTAGGTGAGTTCTGACGACTGGAGAGAGAGACTGGAGAGATGCGAGGGAATGGGGTCAGTAGTGCATGTAGTCGGGTGAGAAGAAGAGAGGAGCTTGGAGGCTTTTTCTGTGATGGGATCAAATGTGGAGAGTGAGCCAGGGAAGATGCAGGGATGGATGGGAGTCATGGCACCTGGTGGCAGGGAGCGGATTTCCTGACGGATATTATCTATTTTCTCTATAAAGTGGGAAGCCAGGTCATCAGCACAAATGTATGTGATAGGAGCTTGTGCTTTCGACCTGAGGAGGGAGTGAAAGGTGTCAAAAGTTTCTTGGGGTTGTTGGATAGTGAGATCAAGGTGGTGAAGTTGGTCTGTTTGCAAGGTGAAGGGCAGAATTATAGGTTCTTAACATGAATTTAAAGAGGATGAAGTCTTCTGGTGTGCGTTTTCCTCCATAAGCGTTTAGCACTCCTAGAGCATCGCTGGAGAAGTTGAGTTTGTGATGTGAGCCAGTACTGTTTTACTCTGTGCTTGGAGGTTTTGCTGGTGAGGGGAGCTACTTGGTCAAGGGTGCTTCTAAGAGTATCGTTGTAGTGATGTACGGCCAGATCAGGACAGAAAAAAGAGGAGATTGGGAACAATGATGATGAGTGTAGGGAGTCTGAAAGTGTATGAGGGATGATGGCTTGTAGATTTTTGAATGTGTGGTAGTTTAGAGTGTGCTGGGGTGGGCGAGGATTTGTGAGCATGAAGGAGAGAATGTTGTGGTCAGAGAGGGGAAGTGTTAAGTTATCTAGGTAGGAGACTGAACAGAGCTGGACAAAGATCAGGTCAAGGGTGTTACCATCTTTGTGTCTTTCAGAGGTTGACAGCTGTGAGAGGCCAGGAGAAGTGGCTATTGATAGAAGCTGGGATGCAGCTGTGGAAGAGGGGCTGTTAATGGGGATGTTGATGTCTCCCAGGATAAGGGTTGGGAGTTCTGAGGACATGAAGGGCGAGAGCTAGGCTGAGAAGTGGTCAAGGAATCGGGTGGGTGAGCTGAGGGCCGGTATATGACCACCACTCTGAGGGAGAGGGGACGGAAGAGCCTGATGGTGTGAACCTCAAAAGAAGGGAATGAGAGTGGCGAAGCTGGGGGATGTCCTGGAAAGTGCATTGTGGGGACAGGAGAATGCTGACTCCACCACCAAGTCTGTGTGTGGGTCTCAGGGAATGGAAGAATTGTAAACCATCATGGGAGATGGCAGCAGGGAAGACAGTGTCAGAATCCTGAATCCAGGTTTCAGTGTATATTATGTAATATGATGTAATGATCAGTGATACATTAGGCACAAGTGAAATCTTGATATAAATAATTTCATTTTGTTGAGCCAACCCGCATGAGACAAAATTTGTACCAACATTTCGGCCCTTAGGCCTTTATCAAGGTTATCTATATAGAACATAAGACATGTTGAGATTTTATAAATAAAAAAAAAATCATGAATTTGTCTCACAATGTGACAAAAACAAAATTATACATTTTTATGTAACAATTCAATACAATGGATGCTACAGCTTGTTAACTAGAATTTTGCATGAAAATAATTAAATTTATAAATTATAAATGTCAATTCCCAATGTAATCTTTGCAATAGATCCATTAAAAACGTATGACATATGGATAGTGCCATTTATCACACACCCATTGAGTTCTATTTACAAAATGTCATGATCCCAGTGCAGGTTTTTGAGCTGCACGTCAGGGGTTAATGCCTGAGCTCATTCTGTACTGTGCTACCCTCTCTGTGTATGACTCATTGCCTGTGATCTGACTACTCTCTGCTCGCCCCTCTTGTACCTTGCAGCTATCTCTGTGTATGACTCATTGGCTACGTTCTGACTATCCTCCCTGTCTATGCCCCTTGGTAACTATGGCTCGCAGTTACCCTGCTAGGAGTTCTCTTGCAGCTCCTAGCTCTCTGGAGTTTAGGCCACGCCCCTAGCAGTCACATGCTTCAGGTCCTGCTGTTCTGAAGTACGCATCTACTCGGCTGCTGCCCGCTCCACAGGTATCTTTGAGCACAGTTCGCTTTACTCAGGACACGTGCACTGGCTCAGTGAGCAAGTTCAGTGCGGTGTTCCTGACATTATAACTGGCCTTGAATTTTTTTTTCTCGCCTCACTTCTGCAGCATGGATCCAATGTGTGCTTTATCTGAGCAGGTGAAATGCTTGACTCAGTCACTGCAGAAGCTTAGTTTGGAACACCAAGCTCTGGCCCAGTCCCAATGGTGGGTTGAGGACTCAGTTCAGGGGGTACTTTCCGCAGGCTTCCAGCAGGTGGGGAATAGAGATGTCATTTTAGTCCCACCCGAATCCCCAGTTAAATTGCCAGATACGTTTTCTGGTAACAAAGATGAATTCAGAGAATTTAAGGAGGGCTGTAAGCTCTTTTTCTCTTTGAGACCCCGCTCCTCTGGGGATGAGGAACAGAGGGTGGGGGTGGTTATGTTCCTGCTTGGGGGGTCCCCACAAGCCTGGGCATATTCGCTTTCCTCTTCTGCCCCTGAGAGAATGTCTGTGGATGTGTTTTTTGAAGCCTTAGGGCTTATTTATGATGAGCCTGATAGAGTGCGTTTGGCTGAGGACAAGGTGATGAGTGTCTGTCAGGGGGAGCACTCGGCCGAGTGGTTCTGTACTGAATTCAGACGTTGGGCAGCCGAGATTTCTTGGAGTGATGCCGCCCTTCGGGGGCTGTTCTGTAGAGGCCTGTGTGAACGTCTGAAGGATGCCTTGGCACTCCATCCTCCGCCTGACTCCCTGGAGGATGCCATGACCCAAGCGGTTCGCATGGATCGTAGACTGCGGGCTAGAGGCGTTATGCAACTGGAAACACCATTATTCTTCAGTGGAGATGATGAGACCCAGACTCTTCCTGTGGCTATGGAGGTGAGCGCTGTCACCTGTGAGGAAAAGGAAAGAAGACGCCGCCAGGAGAAGCAGTTGTGCTTCTATTGTGGGGAATCTGGACACTGCAAGGACTGCCCCTCCTGTCCGTCATCTTCCAAGATGGCGGGAAATGACTAGGTCTAGGTAGTAGTCGAGGAGGCTACCCAGACCTTCAGGTACAATTTTCCTCACGTGAAAAATGGTGCTGCAGGTGGAACTGGACCTTGGTAATGGTCCGGATCAGATTACTGCTTTTGTTGACTGTGGTTCTGCTGTGAACCTGATTGATACCAAAATTATGACTCTTAATAAGATAGGGACAGTCAGGCTTCAGGATCCTGTTAAACTTGTGGCAATTGACTCGTCCCCTCTTACCCAGGACGGTATCTGTTGCAGGTCTGAACTTTTTTCTCTAAAAGTGGGTTCCACTCATGTGGAAAAACTAAGTTGTCTTGTGCTAGATAACTTGCCTGCAGGACTGGTACTGGGGATGCCTTGGCTTCAATGCCATAATCCTACCATTGATTGGGTTACAGGGGAGATCACTCAATGGGGATGCAAGGATAAATGTGGTAACCTGGGAAATCTTGTTAACACTGTTAAATCCGTATCTGTGTCGTCTGTCGGTCTGGAAGGTATTCCGGAGTACCTGAAGGATTTTGAAGACATTTTTTCCAAAAGTGAAGCTGAGGCGCTGCCACCACATAGACCCTACGATTGTGCCATTGATTTAGTACCTGAAGCCAAGTTACCTAAGGCTCGATTGTTCAATTTGTCTGGGCCTGAGCGCCAAGCCATGAAGGAGTACATAGCTGAGAGTCTCCGCAAAGGGCATATAAGGCCTTCTGTGTCACCTGTGGCAGCAGGATTCTTCTTTGTGAAGACGATGGTGGTTTGCGGCCGTGCCTCAACTTTCAGGAACTGAACAAGATAACGGTTAGGAACACTTACCCGCTTCCCCTCATCCCAGACTTATGTAACCAGTTAGCTGGGGCCCAATGGTTCTCCAAGTTAGATCTCCAAGGAGCCTACAATCTGATAAGGGTTCGGGAAGGGGACGAGTGGAAAACTGCGTTCCTCACATCAGAAGGACTCTTTGAAAACTTGGTAATGCCGTTTGGGTTAACTTATGCAACCGCTATTTTCCAGAATTTCATCAATGTTGTGTTTTCTGACCTGATAGGCCATTTTGTTATTATTTATTTGGATGACATTTTGGTGTATTCCCTGGACAGCCAATCTCAATTGCAACATCTACAGACAGTTCTCCAGAGACTCAGGGAGAACCAATTGATCGCTAAATTGGAAAAATGTTCGTTTTTTGTACAGGAACTGTCTTTTTTGGGGTTGATTGAGTCCTGTGAGGGGTTTCGTATGGATACTAAGAAGGTGCTGGTGATCGCTGACTGGGTTCAGCCTCGAGATCTCAAGGGGCTACAGCGCTTCTTAGGATTTGCGAACTATTATCGAAGATTCATTAAAGGTTTCTCATAAGTGGTTAAACCACTCACGGATCTTACTCAGTAGGGCGCTGATGCAAAAAATTGGTCTGTACTCGCTAAGGAGTCCTTCTCAGCTATTAAGAAATGTTTCATGTCTGCCCCGGTGTTGGTACAACCAGACCCGTCCAGACCGTTCATTGTGGAGGTGGATGCTTCTGAAGTGGGGGTGGGGGCTGTGCTGTCCCAGGGTCCGGCCACCCTTACCAATCTCAAACCCTGTGCCTTCTTCTCCAAGAAGTTCTCTTCAGCCGAGAAAAACTATGATGTAGGCAATAGAGAACTTCTTTCGGTCAAGCTGGCGTTTGAGGAATGGAGGCACTTTTTGGAAGGGGCGGCTCACCCTATCACGGTTGTCATGGATCACAAAAATTTGGCATACCTTGAATCTGCTAAGAGGCTTACTCCTAGACAAGCCCGTTGGTCACTTTTTTTTCACGGTTTCAGTTCTCCATTACTTTTTGACCAGGGTCCAAAAATGTTAAAGCGGATGCCTTGTCCAGAAGTTTTGACCCAGTGTCTCCCCCTGAGCTGCCGTCCTCCATTTTTCCCCCAGGGGTGGTAGTGGCGGGGGTCTCAACTGAGTTGGAACAAGAAATTCTAAGGGCTCAGGCCCTAGCTCCGGCAACCAGGCCAGGGGATAAACTGTTTGTTCCAGATTCATTGCGGCCTAGACTTCTGCAGGAGTTTCATGAGTCTAAGCTGAGTGCTCATCCAGGTATCACGTCCACTAGAGAAGCAGTAGCCAGGGTTTTTGGTGGCCTTCACTAAGGTCCGATGTCAAGAAATTTGTTTCTGCTTGTGGCGTGTGTGCCCTTCCAAAAGCTCGCATAACCGGCCGGCTGGGGAACTCATACCTTTACCGATTCCTGATAGGCCATGGACTCATCTTTCCATGGATTTTATTACCGGCCTTCCACTTTCAGGGGCAATACCGTGTGTCAGAGACACCACACTACACTTGCTCATAGAGCCAGTGCACGTGTCCTGAGTACAGAAGCAGTGCTAAGAGTTACCTGGGGAGCAGGGCAGCAGAGGTGACCCGGCGTGCTTCAGGCTAATAGTGTCAGGGTCCAGTCAGTGCTGGAAAGTAAAGATGCATAGGACCTGCGGACACTGAAACTGAATAGTCTGCACGGGACCTATGGTCATGTGAATGCAAGGGGGCGGGGCTTAGCATCCTGTATTCAGATAGGACAGGACACCATACAACAACTCAGAGTCAGGCAAAACAGAGGTCACAGCAGTACGGGCAAACGAGGCACAGGAGCGACAAACAGATGGGTAGTCAGACAGAGCCAAAGGTCATACACAAGAGGGCGACGTGGTACCAAGGGGATGAGCAGAGAGGAGTCGGGTCACAAGCAGAGAGTCATACACGAGAGGTAGCGCAGTACAAGAGGGTCAGGCAGAACTCGTAACAGGGACAGAACCAGATCACAACCGAACAAGCAAGATATCAGGCACAAGGCACACGTATACAAGAGGTCACTTAACTCAACCGAGGGCAGGAGTATAACTGACACCGGACCCAGGTCCAGTGAGCACTAAATAGCCTCCTGCTGCCAGAGAGAGGCAGCACAATTAACCCATAGTCTAACCAGGACGGGTCAAAGCGAAATCCCGTCCTGGATCATGACAGTACCCTCCTCTCAATGGGGGGCCACCGGACCCCCAGGTCTCTCAGGGTACTTGGCGTGAAAGGCTCGGATCAACCGATCCGCATGAACTGATCGAGCAGGAACCCACGAGCGTTCCTCAGGACCATAGCCCTTCCAATGTATCAGATACTGAAGGGCGTGACGGACCAACCTGGAGTCGACAATTCGTTCCACCTCGTACTCAGCCTGCCCATCTACCAGAACCGGTGTCGGGGAAGATGATGATCCCTCCCCACTGGACCTCACAGGTTTCAAAAGGGCCTTATGGAAAACATTAGGGATCCTTAGAGATGGCGGAAGACTCAACCGAAAAGCCACCGGGTTAACTGCTTCGGTAATTACATAGGGACCTATAAACTTGGGTCCAAGCTTCGCAGAGGGGACCTTGAGCCTTATATTTTTGGTGGATAACCATACCTTATCTCCGACCTGAAACACTGGACCCACGGATCGTTTTTTGTCTGCAAAAAATATAAATTTGTCCTGGGCCTTCGTAATGTTATTCTGGACCTCCCGCCATACCTCCCCCAACCGCTGGATCGTCTCGTCCGCCCCAGGACACCCAGAATTCAAGCGGGAAAATTCTCCAAAATGAGGATGAAACCCATAATTGCAAAAAAAAGGAGATGTACCCGTAGACTGGTTATTGCGGTTGTTAAATGCAAACTCAGCCAATGGTAACACAGAACACCAATCATCCTGTCGGGCTGAGGTCAAACAACGCAGAATTTGCTCCAGAGACTGATTGGTCCGCTCAGTCTGCCCATTAGTCTCTGGATGGTAGGCGGATGAAAAGGACAGACCAATACCCAACCTCCTACAAAAAGCTCTCCAAAATCTGGACACAAATTTCACTCCCCTATCAGACACCACATTCAGGGGAACCCCATGCAACCGCACCACATGCTCCACAAACAATCTGGACAATGTTTCCGCATTAGGTAGAGCTGCCAAAGGTACAAAATGTGCCTGCTTAATAAACCTGTCCACTACGACCCAGACCACGGTATTACCCTTGGAAGGGGGAAGGTTGGTGATGAAATCCATGGACAGATGAGTCCATGGTCTCTCAGGAATTGGCAGTGGTACCAATTCCCCGGCCGGCCGGTTATGGGGAGTTTTTGCACGGGCACAAACCTCACACGCAGACACATACTCCCCAACATCAGAGGCTAAAGAAGACCACCAGAATAATCTAGCAATGGCCTTCCGGGTCGCTGAGATCCCTGGATGTCCACCCAGAACTGAGTCATGGAACTCCTGGAGGACCTTGAGACGAAACTGAGCTGGCACAAAAAGTTTATCCAACGGCTTAGCTGGAGGTGCAAGAGCCTGGGCTTCTCGAATCTCCCGTTCCAACACATTAGAAACCTCTGCCACTACCACCCCAGGCTGAAGAATGGAGGATGGAGGTTCCGGGAGGGACACCGGATCAAGACTGCGTGACAATGCATCCGCTCTGATATTCTTGGATCCTGGTCGAAAAGTGATCGAGAAGTTGAATCGGGAAAACAAAGTGACCATCTAGCCTGTCTGGGAGTCAACCTTTTAGCTGACTCAATGTAAGCTAGGTTTTTGTGGTCCGTGATTACCGTTATAGGATGAACAGCCCCCTCCAAAAAATGCCTCCATTCTGCAAAAGCCAATTTTACGGCCAGAAGTTCCCGATTCCCCACATCATAGTTTCTCTCTGCAGGGGAGAACTTCTTTGAGAAAAAGGCGCAAGGTCTTAAATTGGTCAAAGTGGCGGGTCCCTGGGACAATACCGCCCCCACCCCCACCTCTGAGGCGTCTACCTCAACAATAAATGGTTCAGAGGGGTCCGGTTGGATAAGAACCGGGGCCGACATGAAACATTTTTTCATAAACTGAAATGCCGCTACCGCTGCGGTTGACCAATTCTTGATATCGGCCCCCTTTTGAGTCATGTCTGTGAGGGGTTTAACCACCTGTGAGAACCCCCTTATAAATTTCCGATAATAATTAGCGAACCCTAGGAAACGTTGCAGACCCTTCAAATCACACGGTTGAACCCACTCGAGAATGGCCTGCACCTTATTAGGATCCATGCGATACCCTTCAGCAGACACGATGAACCCCAGAAAGGACAGTTCCTGAACAAAAAATAAACATTTTTCAAGTTTAGCAAACAGACAGTTCTCCCTGAGCCTTTGGAGAACTGCCCGAACATGACCAATGTGAGTCTGTTTATCAGGCGAGTAGATTAAAATGTCATCCAAATACACCACCATAAAACGTCCAATCAAATCGGAGAACACATGATTTATGAAATTTTGGAAGACCGCTGGAGCGTTGGTCAGGCCGAAGGGCATGACCAAATTTTCAAACAACCCTTCAGTAGTGAGAAAAGCGGTCTTCCATTCATCTCCGTCCCGGACTCGGATAAGGTTATACGCTCCCCGTAGATCTAATTTCGAAAACCACTTAGCTCCGGAAAACTGATTGTATAAATCAGGAATAAGTGGATGGGGATAAGTATTCCTCACAGTTATTTTATTTAACTCACGAAAATCGAGGCATGGGCGCAAACCACCGTCTTTTTTTTTTACAAAAAAGAACCCTGCCGCCACAGGAGAAACAGAAGGACGAATATGTCCCTTACGGAGGCTCTCAGAAATATATTCCTTCATCGCAGCCCGTTCCGGACCCGAGAGGTTATACAGGCGGGCTTTGGGCAATTTAGCACCTGGAACCAGGTCAATGGCACAATCAAATGGGCGGTGTGGTACCAAGGGGACGAGCAGAGAGGAGTCGGGTCACAAGCAGAGAGTCATACACGAGAGGTAGCGCAGTACAAGAGGGTCAGGCAGAACTCGTAACAGGGACAGAACCAGATCACAACCGAACAAGCAAGATATCAGGCACAAGGCACACGTATACAAGAGGTCACTTAACTCAGCCGAGGGCAGGAGTATAACTGACACCGGACCCAGGTCCAGTGAGCACTAAATAGCCTCCTGCTGCCAGAGAGAGGCAGCACAATTAACCCATAGTCTAACCAGGACGGGTCAAAGCGAAATCCCGTCCTGGATCATGACACCGTGATCTGGGTGGTGGTGGATAGGTTTTCTAAACAGGCCCATTTCATTCCCTTGGAAGCATTACCCTCAGCAGAAACATTGTCAAGGTTGTTTGTGCAGCATGCGGTCCGATTGCATGGGGTACCCCTGAATGTTGTGTCTGACAGAGGTGTGCAGCCAAATTTTGGAGGGCGTTCTGTATGAAATTGGGCATCTCACTCTCCTTCTCGTCGGCATATCACCTGGAGAGTAATGGTCAGACAGAACGCACCAATCAATCCCTGGAACAAATTCTCAGGTGTCTGACCTCCGCCAGACAGGAGGATTGGAGTGATGCGTTACCGTTGGCTGAATTCGCTTTTAACAACCGGGTGAGTCAGTCCACCAACATGTCCCCATTCCTGATTAACTATGGGTTTAATCCGCATTTTGGGGAGTTTTCACAGGTGGATTCCGGTTGTCCAGGGGTAGAGGGGTCCGTTCAACGGTTAAAAAACCTCTGGGCTGAAGTCCAGCGTAATATCTCTCGGGCCCAGGGGAGGTACAAATATTTTGCTGACAAAAAGAGAGCCTCGGGAGACATGTTTCATGTGGGAGAGAAGGTTTGGTTTTCCACACGTAACATCAACTTAAAGGTACCATCAGCTAAGTTGGGACCAAAGTTCATTGGTCCGTACGAGATTATGGAGATAGTCAACCCAGTGGCATATAGGTTGCGTCTCCCCGCCTCCTTAAAAATATCCAATGTGCTCCATAAATCTCTGTTGAAATTCATAGGGTCCGTCAAAGACGACTCCGAGCCTGTTGTTCCTCCAGTGCTGGTGGAGGGTCAATTGGAGTATGAGGTGGGACATATTGTGGACTCTCGGCGGGTGCGCCGCTCTTTTCAGTACCTGGTCCACTGGAAGGGATATGGACCAGAGGAGCGCTCATGGGTCCCTGCTCGCTCTGTACATGCAGATCGCCTGGTTCAGGCTTTCCATGCCAAGTACCCGGGGAAGCCTGGGGGTCCAGAGGGCCCCCGTTGAGAGGGTGGTACTGTCATGATCCCAGTGCAGGTTTTTGAGCTGCACGTCAGGGGTTAATGTCTGAGCTCAGTGCAGGTTTTGACCTGCACACCTGGGGTTAATGATTGTGGCCTCTTTTTGTTTCTGGGAGAGCTTCTTAAACCCCTGGGAAGCTCCAATCCCTGTCAGTTATACTTTTGCCTTTGGCCGAGTGTGCTGACCTCTGTGTGCCTGTGCCTGTTGGTTGTTATAGCTTGTTTATATGGTTCTGACCCGGTTCTGTTTCCCACTGTGCGTTTGCCTGTTGATTCTGTACTGCGCTATCCTCTCTGTGTATGGCTCATTGCCTGTGATCTGACTATTCTCTGCTCACCCCTCTTGTACCTTGCAGCTATCTCTGTGTATGACTCATTGGCTACGTTCTGACTATCCTCCCTGTCTATGCCCCTTGGTAACTTTGTCTCGCAGTTACCCTGCTAGGAGTTCTCTTGCAGCTCCTACCTCTCTGGAGTTTAGGCCACGCCCCTAGTAGTCACATGCTTCAGGTTCTGCTGTTCTGAAGTACGCATCTACTCGGCTGCTGCCCGCTCCACAGGTATCTTTGAGCACAGTTCGCTTTACTCAGGACATGTGCACTGGCTCAGTGAGCAAGTTCAGTGCGGTGTTCCTGACACAAAACAGAAATAACTAGTGCAGGTTGATTTTTTATGTTTTTTTAAATGGACCTGCAGTTGATGTGTAGAAATACTCTTTTGAAGTAACCCATTCACTTACATTAGTCTGTGTGCTATCTCTCTTGCTGACGCACCACACATGGACCGAAAACACGGTCATCTAAAAAAGGAGGTAAATATCATTTTGGGGGGGGGGGATTTTTAAAAAATAACCAATCAATGGCAGCAAAGATAGTCTAAATCGAGGTGAGTGAGCTACACAGGTAGAGAACAGTATAGAACAAGAGTACAAGTATCTAACACTAGAAAACATGTAATGTCGTTAGTGAGCAGTACAGTAAATGTAATACAAGTAGAGAACAGCACAGAACATGGAGTCCAAGTGTTTAGCGGGGCAGTACATGTGGTCGAAGTTGAGAGTAGTTCCGGTAGATTGCTTTCCACTACATGCAATACAGTGAGATAGCAGTAAAGCACATTTATAGTGTTGATAAAGCTGCACAGGGAAGAGCACTACAATATAGATACAACCATAAATGAGGGAAAGGTCCTATGTGAATGAACAAATTACATGATCTCAGTTGGTCTTGCAAACTCTTGCAGTTTTCTGTATATCCATTCAATATATTCTGTTATTTTATAATTTTACACATCTGGAGATAGTAGTGAAATGATTGAGTTTTTGCCTTTTCATTCTGTATAGTTTGTTCAGATTTGATAACATAGTGATTTGTAAAAGGATAAAATGTATTGAAACAAGATGAAAAACATCATTAAAAACCAGTTGGTTTAGGTAAAAGTAGATGAAGAGGAAGTCTGAAAAGCTAACAAGGGAATCCCACATTCTTCAATCTTTGATCTTATTGCTTTGAACTGTGTCTGATCTTGAAAACGCTCTGCCTCTAAGTTCATTGTAGTGAATACTTAAAAGTCGCTTTGGTTAAAAAGCACATGAATGGTCGTGAAAAAATATGATACCCTGGCGACAGAGCTTCTTATAGGCAGATGTGTATTCTGCTGCAGATGTGCAATGCTGAGGTCATCATCGGCAATGTCTGAATAAGTTATGGAAAGTGCGACTATACTGACAGGTAATAATCGCTGACTTCATCATTCTACCATTGACTGTACTAAAGTCATATGGTTCAGAAAAGTCCTCTGATATATTTAAAACAATATATGTATTTAGTATCAGAAATTTGGGTTGGGTAATAGAAATATAGTCTAGAATATCTCTAAATGAATTTGTAGATTTATGATAGGTATATAATTCATAGTCTGACATTAAAGGGAACCTGTCACCTGAAAAAATGCTATTAACCTGCAGATAGGGGGTTAATCTGCAGGTTAATAGCATTGTGAACCTGCCCGGCACCAGCACCTAGACCCTCACCACAGCTCAGTTTACATATAGTAAAAATAGGAATGAGATTTCTCTAAATCCTATCCACTCTACTGGAGCTGTGAGGCGCCCTGTGACTTGCAGTGTCAAAATCTCACTGAATACTCATCATGGTAATTTAACATTAAGGCTACATTCCCACGGTCAGTAATCAGCAGCGCTTTGGATGCAGCACATGTCCGCTACTCCAAAGTGCTGCCGGCTTTTGAACACAGGTGATTTCACATGTGTTCATTGAACTGTGCGGATTCACTGCATCCAATACATTTTACGGGTGAAATTTATCTTGTGGCGGCTCACGTCTCCTCAAGATAAACTGACATGCTGCGGTCTCGAAAGACAAGTCACATGTCCATCTCCGCCGGTGAGCTGGGAGCGTCTGTGGACGCATAGTGGACATGGGATTTCTTGAAATCCCATCCACTATGCTGTAATATGTAATATCCGGATGCTGCGGGTGGGACGCTGCGGATCTACGCAGTGTCCATCCCGCTGCGTTTACTGACCGTGAAAACGAACCCTAATAGGAGGAGGACTGGTGGCACTCACCAGTCCTATAGAATCCAATGTCTTTTTTCAGAAAAAGATATTTAAAACTGGCTGCAGAGAGGGACAGAGCACATGTGTGGGGTGATCATTTTGCTCTTTCCTGCACTCCTCCTCCGCTTGGATCAGTAGAAGTGCAGGAAAGTGCAAAACAATCGTCATCCCGCACATGTGCTCCATCCCTCTCTGAAGTCAGTTTTAAATATGTCTTTCTGAATAAAGACATTGGATTTTACAGTACCAGTGAGTGCCACTATTTTCTCTCTCCATATACAGTCCATGTTTGCACTTCATTATATCAGCACCCCTACCTGCAGGCTTGATTGCTCAGTCCAAAGTTTGGTTAAAGGACAAGTTAAAACAAATTGAATCGTGCTGGCTTTTCTATTCTTTTTGTCTCTGCAACATTGAATTTAACATTCGTCTCGTTCCCACAATGAGCTTTTGGTGAATTTTTGATGTTGTAGATTTTTTCTAAGATTTCTGTACCTATTAAGCAAATTAGGTTGCGTATGTTTTTTCATTGTAGTTTTTAGTGCATTTTTAAACATGCATTTTCATCACGTTTTTGACACTGTTTTTTTCTCCTGTTTATATGTCATTGTTTAAATAAATCTCCGTTTTTTAACGAAGCAAAAATACGCAGGGTCAAAACTCACTAAAACTAAAAAGTGTTTCGCCTGAAGTGGTTCATGATTTAGTAAAAATTGGGGCATGGCTTAAGATACACCAAACGTTCACATTTCATCTGTCAAATTGTGCCGAAAAAAAAAAGGAGAAAACATTTTCTGAAGAAATTTATCATGTATCATGTGGTCTTGTGATAAGTTTGGGGCCACTGGTCGAATTCAGAGCTGTCAAAATTTTCAACTGTATTAGCAAATTTGCCTTTTGTTTCATCTTTCTAGAATAATCAATTACACAATAAGTTAACCCATAGCAGTGTCACCAGGAGACAGTAATTCAGTTTACTATATTCTCTAGTCATGCAGTATCATTGACTGCATTGTGTCATTATCTTCTATATAGATAAACGGGGAAAAAAGCATTGAATGAGCTGAAGAATGAAGACACAGAGCACAGGTGTATGTATGCTCAGTACAAAGGGTTTGACTGACGGATACATCTGCACAACATAGGTATGTGTCTCTTTTTGTAAGAGAGATGTTAAACACAATTATAGTTGTCAGCCTTTACCACTTCAGAGTACATCAATGGGATTATTTCACAACATGTTATGATATCACGCAGGTAAAGGAACTCCAAATGGTCTTGTCTTTTGCACCTCCAAAGCATATCCTCGGGCAGCTGCAGCCACCGACAAACAAGTATGCATGGGATATACTTATATCTTTGGTCCCATC
This sequence comes from Dendrobates tinctorius, assembly GCF_039654945.1. NCBI lineage: Eukaryota > Metazoa > Chordata > Amphibia > Anura > Dendrobatidae > Dendrobates > Dendrobates tinctorius. The sequence goes on from NW_027361728.1 coordinate 36,590,773, forward strand.
AGTTTCCCGCTGTTACTTTAATTCTGTTCAGTGTGCTAGTGTTCATTGCTACTGTATGGAGGTAGTTAACTAAAAGGAAAGTTTACTGCCATCAAATTCGACCAGTTAGTAGTAGTACCTGGATCAATCATCAATTGTATTATAAATACAGGGGTAAAGAGGTGTTAATGTCAGACAGACAAGTAAAGGGAATCTGTCACTAGTTTTAGTTACCCTATCTGATAGCAGCCTGTATTTATTTGTATGGTGCTCATACTTGATAATGAATGTATCGAAATTTTTGTAAAATTTTTCCATATGTTTCTATATATCATACAGATGTTTACAGAGTATAAAATTATGTTTTTCTTCAGAATGTGGAATACTATTCATGTGTGATTGTCAGAGGTTCACATATACTGTATTTAAATGGAAGCACAATCTTTTTCATTGACAGTTGTGCTCAAAAGTTTACATACTCCTGCAGAATTGCTTTCTTGGCCTTTTTGTCAGAAAATATGCCAAACCTTTTTCTCCACTCATGGTTAGTGGATGGGTGAAGCCATATATTGTCAAACTACTGTGTTTTCTCTTTTTAAATCATAATGACAACCAAAAACATCCAAATGACCCTGATCAAAAGTTCACATTCCCCATTTATTAATACCGTGTATTGCCTCCTCGAACATCAATGACAGCTAGAAGTCTTTTGTGGTAGTGGTGGATGAGGTTCTTTATTTTCTCAGATGGTAAAGTTGCCCACTCTTCTTGGCAAATAGCCTCCAGTTCCTGTAAATTCCTGGGCTGTCTAGCATGAACTGCGGGCTTGAAATCTCCCCAGAGTGGCTCAATGATATTGAGGTCAGGAGACTGAGATGGCCACTCCAGAACTTTGTTCTGCTGTAGTCAATGACAGGTCAACTTGGCCTTGTGTTTTGGATCGTTGTCATGTTGGAAACATCCGAGTATCTCTCATGCGCAGCAGTAGTTTCTGATAACGTGCTGCATTCATCTTTCCTTCAACTCTGACCATGTTTCCTGTGCCTTTGTAGCTCTCACATCCCCAAAACATCAGCGATCCACCTCCATGCTTCAAAGCTGGCTCTGCAAAGCTCAGAAGGTGTTAAGTAACACGAAACCAATTGAAACCAGAAGGCCTGGCACCTCTCAGCATAGCACGGTGGTGCAGTCCCCCACGGCAACTGGATACAGACTGTCTTGATTCCCGGTTGCAATCCGGAGGATCCTGTGTTGTGAGTTCCCCTTCATTACTGAGGCCCGAGGAACTCCCTCTTCTGGTAAAGAAAGGTAGTGAGCCTAATTATCAAACACCTGAAGCTGATGATGATGACTGGCTGAGTGGAGTTACTGACTGGATATAAGGCTGCCGACGCCCTTCTGCCCTGCGGGTGATTTCTCTGTGGGATCCTTGGAGACCAGTCTGAATTCCTGCTCCTCTAAAGCTAAGTTTGCTGCTCGGCCTTTTGCGTTTGTGCTTTGACTTTGTTTTGCTTTGTTTTTCTGGATTTCTGCCATTCCCTGCTGGGGTGTGCTGAATTAATTTAGCTCTGTCTTCTGAAAATACCTGAGTGCTGATTTAGTTTTTGAAGCCTAGCTGCTTCAGGGCCTTTTTCATATCAGCTTGTTGGCTCATGTCTTTGATAGGGTTTTGGCAGATTGCAGACAGCAGCCTTCCTGTCCTTTCCTATCTAGGTAGTTTTGGGCCCCGTCTTTGCTCAGTCTATCTTTCTGTCTGTGTTAGTATTTTCATCTTGCTTCACCGGCATTATATTTTGGGGGCTGCCTATTGCTTTGGGGTCTGCTCTGGGGCAGTTTAGATTTCCCCTTTCTTTCTTTAGGCCTATGTAATTCTCCGGCTGTGATCGAGGGGTCTAGGGCATCGTAGGAACCCCCCACGGCTACTGCTAGTTGTGTTGATAGGTTCAGGGGTCTGCAATCTAATAGTTGCCAACTTCTCTGGTTTTCTGGACTTAGCTTGTATTTCTGCTTTTGCCTCCTACGGTGACTCATTCATAACAGAATCACCCGCCATACCGCAGATTCTAGGGTACTCAATAGCAGGAAAGAATTGTAAAAAAAGAAAAAAAAAAAAAAAAAAGGTGTGTATATTTTTTCCTCTATATCTCTGAGGCTGTAGGGGGAATTTTTTTTTTCTCTCAATGGAGATAAAGCAATTGTCTGATCGTGTGGAGCAGCTCGCTGCGGAAGTGCGGGGAATTTCCGCCTACCTTGCTCATTCACATGCTGCTGAACCAAAGATTCCTACACCTGATGTATTTTTTGGGGATCGGTCTAAATTTTTGAATTTCAAAAATAATTGTAAATTATTTTTTGCCTTGAAGCCTAACTCGTCAGGGAGCTCCGTGCAGCAGGTTAAAATTGTCATCTCTTTGCTGCGTGGCGATCCCCAGGATTGGGCGTTTTCTTTGAAACCAGATGATACTATTCTGACTAGTGTGAACGCATTTTTTCAGGCCTTGGGGTTGTTGTATGACGAACCTAATGCCATTGATCAGGCTGAAAAGACCCTGCTGGCATTGAGCCAGGGTCGTGATTCTGCAGAATTGTACTGTCAAAAATTCCGAAAGAGGGCAGTACTTACTACCTGGAATGATAATGCCTTGGCTGCTCTCTTTCGGAAGGGGTTGTCAGAAGCTGTAAAAGATACTATGGTGGGATTTCCTGTTCCCTCTGGTCTTGATGATTCTATGTCATTAGCCATTCAGGTTGATCGGCGTTTGCGCGAACGCAAAGCTGCACGAGAGGTGTTGCCACCTGTTGAACAAATGTCTGAACCTATGCAATGTGATTGAGTTTTTTCCAGAGAGCAGCGTCAGGAGTTCAGAAGGCGTAATAAGTTGTGCTTTTTCTGTGGAGATGCCTCGCATATTATTTCTGTCTGTCCTAAACGAGAGAAATGCTTTGCACACACGTTTTCTGTTGGGGGTGTTCAACCTAAGTTTCTTCTGGCTATTACTCTGATCTGCTCCCTGTCCACATTTTCCGCCAAGGCTTTTGTGGATTCGGGAGCAGCCCTAAACCTAATGGACTTGGATTTTGCTAAACGTTGTGGATTTCCGATGACACCTCTGCAGACGCCTATCCCTTTGAGGGGGATTGATGCTACTCCTTTGGCTAAAAATAAACCCCAGTTTTGGACCCAGGTGGTAATGCGGGTCGCCGCAGACCATCAAGAAAATTGCAGATTTTTGAGTGGAGCATAATCTGCTTGATAATATTGTTCTGGGGTTTCCCTGGTTACAGATTCATAATCCAGTTTTGGATTGGAAATCTGTGTCTGTGGTGAGTTGGGGTTGTCGGTGTGCCTTTAGTGAGGCTCCGGTGTTTTGCACCTCTCCTCAGTCGCATGATGTTCCTGATTATTTGGCGGACTTTTATGATGTATTTAGTGAGGATGAGTCTGCGTCTCTGCCTCCTCATAGGAGTTATGACTGTGCAATTGAACTGAGCCCGGGGTGTAAATTTCCCAAGGGTCGGCTCTTCAATTTATCTGTACCCGAGCACGAGGCTATGCGATCCTATATTAAGGAGGCGTTGGAGAAGGGTCATATTAGACCATCCTCGTCACCCTTAGGTGCCGTTTTTTTTTTTGGTGGCCAAAAAGGATGGATCATTAAGACCTTGTATTGATTATCGTGCCCTCAACAAAATTACTGTTAAATATCAGTATCTGTTACCCCTGATTTCTGATCTATTCTCCAGAGTTAAAGGTGCTTGCTGGTTTACCAAGCTTGACCTCAGGGGGAGTATAATCTTATTCGAATTAAGCATGAGGATGAATTGAAGACGACGTTTAATACTCCGGAGGGACATTTTGAGTACCTGGTGATGCCTTTTGGGCTCACTAATGCCCCTTCTGTCTTCCAGTGCTTCATGAACGATATTTTCCGAGATTTTGTCGATAAATTTTTGATTATCTATCTGGATGATATTTTGATCTTCTCCAGGGATTGGGATTCTCATGTGGAACATATTCGGACTGTGTTCCGGATCTTGAGGGAGAATTCCCTGTATGTCAAAGGATCTAAATGCCTTTTTGGAGTACAGAGGATTTCTTTTTTGGGATTTATTTTGTCCCCGTCAACTATTGAAATGGACCCGGCCAAGGTACAGGCCATTCACGATTGGGTTCAGCCCACTTCTTTGAAGGCCCTCTAGAAGGTTTTGGGTTTTGCTAATTTTTATCGGAAATTTATAGCAAAATTTTCTAGTATTGCCAAGCCATTGACTGATTTGACTAAAAAGGGTGCTGATGTGTTAAATTGGTCTCCGGAGGCTGTTTCTTCCTTTCAGGAGCTGAAGCGAAGATTCACCTCCGCCCCGGTTTTGCGGCAACCTGATGTCTCACTTCCATTCCAGGTAGAGGTGGATGCTTCTGAGATTGGTGCAGGAGATGTTTTGTCCCAAAAGGATCCTGTAACATCTAAAATGAATCCCTGTGCTTTCTTTTCCCGAAAGTTCTCTCCATCTGAACGTAACTATGATGTGGGGAATAGGGAACTGTTGGCCATGAAGTGGGCATTTGAGGAGTGGAGACATTGGTTGGAGGGAGCTAAGCATCAAGTCGTGGTCCTCACTGACCACAAGAATTTGATTTACCTAGAGTCGGCTAAATGCTTGAACCCTAGACAGGCTAGGTGGGCCTTGTTTTTTACACGTTTTGATTTTGTGGTTTCTTTTCTTCCTGGGACAAAGAATGTCAAGGCAGACGCCCTCTCTAGGAGCTTCTTTGCTGATTCTCCTGTGGTGACCAAGCCTGCTACCATCTTAGGCGAAGGGGTAGTTCTTTCTGCCATCTCGCCCGATTTGAGACGTGCTCTGGAAGTGTTCCAGGAGGACAAACCTGAGCGTTGTCCCAGTGGAAAGTTGTATGTTCCTGACCAGTGGAAGAAGAGAGTGATGTCTGAAGTTCATTGCTCTGCTTTGGCTGGTCATCCAGATATTTTTGGTACTAGAGATCTGGTGAGTCGGTTTTTTTGGTGGCCCTCCTTGTCTCGTGATGTCAGGAATTTTGTGCAGTCCTGTGGGACGTGCTCTCGGTCTAAATCGTGCTCTAGTGGGTTGTTGATGCCTTTGCCTGTCCCCAAGAGGCCATGGACCCATATTTCAATGTATTTCATCTCTGATATGCCTGTCTCTCAAAGGATGACTGTTATTTGGGTAATTTGTGATAGGTTCTCTAAGATGGTTCATCTTGTACCACTCCCTAAGTTGCCGTCTTCCTCTGAGTTGGTGCCCCTGTTTTTACAACAGGTGGTTCGTTTGCACGGGATTTCTGAGAACATTGTATCTGACAGAGGAGTCCAGTTTGTGTCTAGATTTTGGAGAACTTTCTGTTCCAGGCTGGGAATTCAGTTGTCCTTCTCCTCTGCTTTTCACCCTCAGACCAATGGGCAGACAGAGAGAACAAACCAGACCTTGGAGTCATATTTGAGATGTTTTATTTCTGCTGATCAGGATGATTGGGTTTCATTTTGCCCTTGGCTGAATTTGCTTTAAATAATAGAGCTAGTTCTGCCACTTTGATGTCACCTTTTTTTTGTAACTTTGGGTTTCATCCTCGATTTTCTTCAGGGCAGGTGGAGCCCTCTGCCTGCCCAGGTGTTGACACTGTGGTGGAGAGAATGCACCAGATCTGGGACCAAGTGGTGGATAAGTTATCTCTCTCCCAGGAAAAGGCCCAGCGGTTTTCCAACCGACATAGGACCATTGGTCCCCAGTTTAAGGTTGGTGATATGGTGTGGTTATCATCAAAAAATATTGCTATGAAGGTGGCTTCTCCTAAGTTTAAGCCTAGATTTATTGGACCTTACAAGATTGTGGAGATTATTAATCCGGTCTCTTTTCGTTTGGCTCTTCCTGTCACATTTAAAATCCATAATGTGTTCCATAAATCTTTGTTGAAGAGGTTTGTTGAACCTGTTGTTCCGGTGGTGGCACCTCCAGACCCTGTATTGGTTGAAGGTAACATGGAATATGAGGTAGAGAAAGTACTGGATTCCCGTCTGGCTAGACGGAGACTCCAGTATTTGGTTAAGTGGAAGGGTTATGGTCAGGAGGATAATTCCTGGGTCTCTGCCTCTGATATTCATGCCAAAAGATTGGTGCGTGCCTTTCATCGGGCTCACCCTGATCGCTCTGGTGGCGTAGTTGAGGGTTCGGTGACCCCTCCTCAAGGGGGAGGTACTGTTGTGAGTTCATTTTCCCCTTCATTACTGAGGCCCGAGGAACTCCCTCTTCTGGTAAAGAAAGGTAGTGAGCCTGGTTATCAAACACCTGAGGCTGATGATGATGACTGGCTGAGTGGAGTTACTGACTGGATATAAGGCTGCCGACGCCCTTCTGCCCTGCGGGTGATTTCTCTGTGGGATCCTTGGAGACCAGTCTGAATTCCTGCTCCTCTAAAGCTAAGTTTGCTGCTCGGCCTTTTGCGTTTGTGCTTTGACTTTGTTTTTCTGGATTTCTGCCATTCCCTGCTGGGGTGTGCTGAATTCATTTAGCTCTGTCTTCTGAAAATACCTGAGTGCTGATTTAGTTTTTGAAGCCTAGCTGCTTCAGGGACTTTTTCATATCAGCTTGTTGGCTCATGTCTTTGATAGGGTTTTGGCAGATTGCAGACAGCAGCCTTCCTGTCCTTTCCTATCTAGGTAGTTTTGGGCCCCGTCTTTGCTCAGTCTATCTTTCTGTCTGTGTTAGTATTTTCATCTTGCTTCACCGTCATTATATGTTGGGGGCTGCCTATTGCTTTGGGGTCTGCTCTGGGGCAGTTTAGATTTCCCCTTTCTTTCTTTAGGCCTATGTAATTCTCCGGCTGTGATCGAGGGGTCTAGGGCATCGTAGGAACCCCCCACGGCTACTGCTAGTTGTGTTGATAGGTTCAGGGGTCTGCAATCTGATAGTTGCCAACTTCTATGGTTTTCTGGACTTAGCTTGTATTTCTGCTTTTGCCTCCTACGGTGACTCATTCATAACAATCCTGTATGCTATTTACTTTGTGAGTTCTGAACATTAAAACACATTTGCTTTGAACTTTCCCAGGTCACTGTATCTGTCACACTGCACCAACCCCGCTGAACTACAATACACAAAGACATCAGGACAGAGAAGTACGTCTGCGCAGGAGCACGGTGCCGAGGAGTCTGTGTGGATGATGCAGTGATGCGTCATCCACATGAAGCAAGCAGGAGGGCGGCATCACAACAAGATGAGAGGTGCCGGAACAAGACCTGTGACACCCCTCAGACCAGACCACCCCACAGGTGAGTATAATAAAAGGTGTTTTTCTTCTCTTACAGGTTGGTTTGGGGGCTGATATACAGCACTATAGAATGCTGCATATCAGCCCTGAAAGGTGATGGCCGTAACTTATATCGGCCAAAACTGGTGGCAGGTTCCCTTCAAGAAATTTACAACCTATTTTTGGTTCGAAGTACAAGCATCAGTGAAAGTTCACCGCCACAAATTGTACCATAAAGATATCATAAAAAATTACTTTTATTAGTTGTACCTTAAAATGAATTATCTATCTAATCTAAGACATATAATGGCTTGTGCACACATTGCTGATTTAGTGGGTTATTGACTTGCAGATTTGGTGCAGAAAATAATCTGCAGTGTGTCAATTCTTTGTGCGTTTTTGCCAGCACTTTTCTCCATTGGGCTATGTGCACACAAGTAAATGGATGCAGAAATTTCTGCAACTCTTGGCAGCAGAAACAGATTTTTTATGTGTTTTTCCTTGCGTTTTTGCCCGGCAAATGTGATTCTGTTTTTTTATTTTTAGATTCTCTCTCTCACAGTTCAAGTGTACCTGTGAGAGAAATTACAGACCTCTCCATTCTTTGTAGGTGGGAAAACGTTCAAAATCAACAAAGACTGTACATCCAAGATACAAAAGTCTCCTATAGTAAGGAGTATAGATATTCAAAACAGAAACACTCATCTGGGTCAGTGTGTAAGAGCTAGGTTTATATGTGGAGTAGTAAAGTAATTCGTCACATCATTCAGACTTAGATGAAATTTAAATATAACATCCAAAGTATAACTGTTCTTTTAACCCCTTGGTAAATATGGAGACCATTGTATAGATTAATTTAAAGGGGTTTCCCATGAACAAAAGTTAATTCTAATCACTAAATCTTATAATTATAACTTCCACAATTGGATGTGTTTAAATAAAATGTTCCTGTGCTGAGATAATCTTATACATGTGCCCTTGTAAAAAAATATTCTTTCTTTGAAGTAAAACATTGTTTAAAATCAGGCAGGGAAATGTTTTACCTCTCAAAAAGAATCAGCTGCAACCCCATGCTGTCCTGTCAGTATACTCTCTTTTGCTTCCTCCCCTGCCCAGGAGCTGTGGTATGATTAGATCATGTTTCTGTGCGGTCAAACACAGCCATTACACAGTACACAGCAGGGGCGCATTTATAAGATTATCTCAGCACAGGAACATTTTATTTAAACACAACTAATTATGGAAGTTATTACTCCAAGATGTATTGATTATAATCCATTTTTGTTCATGGGAAATCCCCTTTTTGTAGGATTTGGTGATCCCAATTACCTTCTCTAATGGAAGGGGTTATAACTTCTATAACACCAAAGGAGAAACAGTGTAAATCTCCCCGATGTTTATCGCTCACATGTTTAGAGATAGGGGACATAAAATATGCTAAGGATACACCTATGTGATCCCCCATTCTCCTTTTCAGCTCCCGCTTCGTCTTTCTGACGAGCTTTATTGTGCAGGAACATTTGAACAAGTAAGATGACCCCCATAGTATTGTAGTTTGCAAAATGTTTGCCATTATAAATTGTGTCTGTACTCACACTCTCAAGCCAATCAGCGATCTCAACAAATTTACAAAAGAAACAACTGCCACACTGAAAGGTACAGAGTCTTCTTCTATATAGCGATGTTCCACTTTTCTTCAGGGGCATATCTACTATGTACAAGTTGATCTCTTGTACAAGTTGATCTCTGAGAGACCTCCCTTTCTTAAAGGTGATAGCGGTTGTGGCATATATAAATTCCAATATGTCCATATCGGCTCTAAGAATGTTTCAGTGTTTTCTAAGGATCTCTTTAATCTCAGGGGAACAGTGTTGTTACATGGACTCGTTTATATGATTCATTTTAACATTCACCACTAACTATAAAGCAGCATAACCAACTCTAGAGTCGGTATTTACTCTAGTATCATGTGTATTTTGCTAGTCCCGCTTTTCTGCCAACCTGCCTCCTTCTTAGGCTACTTTCACACATCAGGTTTTCGGCGTCAGGCGCGATCCGGCGTCGTGCCGGAGCGCCGGATCCGGCAAATATTTCATAAAACCGGATGTGACGGATCCGTTTTTCTGCCGGATCCGTCTTGTTCTTGACAGACAAAACCGGATCCGTCTCATCCGGTTCATCCGTTTTTCGATCCGTTTTTCGACGGATTACGCCGGATCCGGTTTTTAAAAACACCCCTTGTGGCCTTCCGAACGGGATTGGCTACTGGAAAACTATATATAGCGTGTTCCTACAGCCGTTCTTTGACAGGTTGTAGAGGAGAAAGTGCAGGTTGGAGAGAAGAGCAAGTTACTGGCGAAGATGGATGTTGTCATTGGAAATATTTTGAAGAATTTGGCGGATTTTACAGCGGAGGCGAATCGTTTGAGGGTGATTGTTCTGGAGAAGGAGAGAGCGAGACAGCAGCGCATCAGGCATCGTAGACGACGTTTGTGGATCCACCCCATCACAGCCAAGAGAATGACGCGTGGGGTCTATTCTACACTCTGCATGGACCTTCGACGAAACCCGGATACATTTTTTGGATATGTTTGGATGAAAATGGAGAATTTTGATTACTTGGTGGAGCGCATTGCACACCTCATAAGAAAAGCAGACACCTATTGCCGCTTCTCTGTTTCACCCGCAGAGCGTCTGATGGTGACTTTAAGGTAAGCCACATTTATTGGATATGCTCGCATCAGAGCACACTTTCACTGCAATCTTGTTGGTGGTAGTTTGTATCTCCAAGTGTTATAGCTGAGTTTTGGTATGTAATGCTGTGATTTAAAACTAATTGATTGTTTTTTAATTCCCCACAGATTTCTTGCAACTGGAGAATCCCTTTCGTCACTGCATTTCCAGTACAGACTCGGGATTTCCACCATATCTGGAATAGTGAAGTACACATGCCGTGCACTGTGGGACTCCTTAGCTGAAGAGTTTTTACCAGAGCCCACAACAGAGAGGTGGATTGAAATTTCAGAAAAGTTTCAACAGATATGTCAGTTTCCCAATTGCTTGGGCGCTGTGGACGGGAAACATATCCGCATTGTAAAGCCAGCCGGATCGGGATCGGAATATTTCAATTACAAGAAATATTTTTCAATTGTCCTCATGGCCATCGCTGACGCGGAATACAAATTTATTGCTGTTGATATTGGGGCCTATGGCAGCTCCAATGACTCTCAAGTTTTCAAACTGTCTGCCATGGGGCGTAAACTGTATGGAAACACCTTCCAGTTCCCACCCCCTAGACCGCTGCCGCAAACATCTGGTCCACCTATGCCATTTGTCTGTGTAGGGGATGAAGCCTTCCAGCTGTCAGAACACCTTTTGAAACCGTACGGTAGCAGAGGATTGTCAAGAACAAAACGCATTTTTAATTACCGCCTCACAAGAGCAAGAAGAATGGTTGAATGTACCTTTGGTATTCTGACAGCCAAATGGCGGGTCCTATTGACCTCAAGACAGAAACTGTGGACGAGGTGATCAAAGCTTGCTTGGTACTCCACAATTTTGTTATCTGCAAGGAACCCATTTCCATTGAGGACACCTCTGAAGAAACCACCTTGCAAGATTACCATGACATTACCACTAGAAGTTCTGTGACGGTTTCAGTAATGAGGGACAATTTTGCAGAATACTTTATGTCACCTCAAGGCAGAGTACACTGGCAGGATGACAGAGTGTGAAAGATTTGTGCCCTTAACCAAACTTGTGTACCTTCTGTACCAACAGTATATACCTTTGCCAACCAAAGTTGGCTATCTTGTCATGGTCTTACTATTTTTAGCTTTAGGTCACAGGTGTGTACCTGGTTGTGTTTTATGCAAAGTATTTCACCTTTTAACAAAAGTTGTGTACATTGTTAGGAAATCACCAACAATAAACACAACTTTTTAGGTGAAATACTTTGCTTCAAACACAACCAGGAACACAACTGTGGCAAAAAGCTAAAATTTACCCACAGTTATATACCTAGTTTTGAATACCATTTTACCTTTTAAATACCCTGTATTTAACCTTTTTGGCCGCAGAAAGAAATGACAGACAACCAGTGTAAAATAATTTAACTTTCATTGAAAAATGTTTTTTTTAGTAAACTGTTTTTAAATTTTAATAAACTTTTTTAATAAAGCTTTGAAACCATAAAACTGGTCATTTTTATTAAAATACACACATATTATAAATCTGTGTAGTGTGGGGTGGAAATACTGCTGGAGGGGCTGCGGGACACTTCGACACTGGGAGTGTGGAGAGAGGACTGGGATCGTGGTGGGGAAGGAACAGTTAGAGGTGAAGGTGTGGAAAAAGCTACAGAATGGGTGGACATGTGGGAGGCAGAAGAGGTGGTGGGCAGTGGAGTGGAGGGTTGGGCAGGGACTGTAGGAGCAGATGATGTTGATGGCAAGTTGTATGGGGAAGGAGTTTGGTATGGGGCAGGTTGCTGGAAGTGGGGAGATGTCTGGTACTGGGGAGGTTGCTGGTACTGGGGAGGTTGCTGGTACTGGGGAGGTTGCTGGTACTGGGGAGGTGGATGGTATGTAATAGGAGGGGGAGGATGGAAAGTGGCTGGAGGGGGTGCAGGTGGAGGAACTACTGGGGTGGGAAGAGGAGGTTGGGAGGTAACGTGCTGGAGAGCACCGTGGCATGAATGCATTACATGCATCTGCTGGGTAGGAGATAGCGTTTCCATGCGCTCCACAACAGACCTGAAAAAGGTGTGGTTTGGCAAAGATCTTGCTTCTGAATGCATGGTTTGCAGAAGTGTCTTCACCTCCAGAATGCTGGAGTTGATCTGCTGAAAGCCTGCGGAGATTTGCTCTGACAAGACTTTTAGACAGTTCTGGAAAGATGCATTCAGATGCAAGAACTCTGGCGCATAAGTCTTTTCCTGACCCCTCTGCCGCTGCCGCCAGTACCCGCAGGTGTACTAGAGGTGGCAGGGGCAGAAGGGTGGGGTAAAGGGAAAGCGATCTCCTCACCAGCAGCTTCATGTAATGTAGGCGGCCACGATGCTCCTGTGCTGGTGGATGGGACAGAGGGGTCGAATGTGTGGGAAGGCTGTGAAGGTGCAGATGTACCGGGGCGGTCGAAGTGTCCCTCGGTGCCGGTATCCTCAGGGATTGCCTCAGAAGGGTCCAACCGTGCAGGTTCCCGAGTGCTGCTCACCGTGCTGTGGAATAAAGAGAAAAAAAAAACAATTAAAAAAGTGACATGGCATGGCCCTGGCTGAAAAAAAATTGTTACATCTAAAAAAATTTTTTTCACATGTGGTGTGTAATATTTACCTTCTGGTGACCATTGTATCCCGGAGGAACGACAGGGCTTGTGCATACTTGTACTTGCTCCTGCGTCCTCCAGATCCACTCGGGGCCCGCATCTCTTTATTGAACTCCTTCTTGAAACGATCCCTCACAGACCGCCACCGTTTCACAATTCTGTCCCCTGAAACGAGAAAGGAGTGGTTAGTATACAACATCAGTGTTTCCCAAACTCCAGTCCTCATGGTCCCCAGGGGTCATGTTTTCAGGATTTCCATAGTAAATAGAAATCCTGAACACATGATCCGTGGGGACCACGAGGACTGTTGTTCGGTAAACACTGGTTTACATCAAGCAACCGGTACTGTATATACTTACGCTCTTTAATCTGGGCCCGAGCATCGAGGTCCTCCCAGCGGTCCACAAGGAGCGAACAGATTTCCTCCCAGAGTCGTCGGGTAACGATCAGGTCAGCGTGGCGGCGGTCAGCCATATTCCAGAGCGGCTCCCTTTCTCTGACGAGATCGATGAGGTGGTCCACATCGATTCCTCCATCCTCATCGTCAGAGTCGGGAGCACGCTGTGAAGGCTGTTAAAGAAAAAGACAAAAATAACATAATTAGCCTCCACAAAAGAAATGAAATAAAAAGTGCAAAAAAACAAAGCAAAAATATTTATACTTACACGCTGGTGACCGCTGCGTTGCTGTCGCCGACGACCCTGGGAGGCACTGCGAGGCCCTCTTGGCCGAGCACCAGATTGGGAAGACTAGAGAAGAAAACAAAAAATGTTATGTCTTTGGATGTAGGCATTTGTTTGCTGTGTGTGGTCTGCAGAACATTGTTTTCTATGTGTTGTGTGTAGTGTGATGTTGTGTTTCTGCGTTTGATGCAAAAATCTTACCAATTGTGAGCCCACTCCAGGTGTCTGTCCACCCCTTCCTTCTTCTTCTGGGAGCTCCTCTTCATCTTGTGATTCCTGTTTTGAAATAAAAGGCAATGAATAGACATATATTACAGAGATGATGGATTTTGGAAATAAAAACTTACCGTCAAACGCTGACGATGAGAGGGAGGGCTCCCAGAAGAAGATGTGCTGTCTTCCTGCTGGCCAGACTCCATGCCTGTGGGTGGTGTTACAGCTGCTGCCAGTGCTGCCAGTGCTTCTGCTGCTGCTGCTGCTGCATCTCTTGGGCGGCTGTTGAATAAAGAGAAACAAAGGGCCAATGAATATCTTGATATTCCATGGCCCTAGTTTGGAGGAATGGGGGATTTGATAATTACCGTCTCTCATCTGCTGCTGGACTCCCCTCCTCAGCATGTTCCATTTGCTGCTCCATTTGGCGTGGTGGTGGTGCTGATGGTGCTGCAGTGGTCTCCTGCCTTCTCCTGCGCCTGGTTCCTGTCTTGGGTGGCATGTTGGGTGTGGCTGAGGGTCCCACTGTCTTGCTTTTATATATGTGTCTTGTGGGCAGAGCTACTGAGCATGCTCAGACCAAAAAAACCGGATCCGGCGCATTGCGGCGCTCATAGGCTTTCATTGTGTGAAAAAGCCGGACGCGCCGGATCCGGCGTGTCCGGCTTTTTCGCCGGAGACAAAAAACGTTACAGTAGCCGTTTTTTCCAGACGCCGGATTGCGACACATTGCCGGATCCGGCGAAAACCGGATGAAACGCATGGCCATCCGGCGCGATCCGGCGCAAATGCAAGTCAATGGGGGGGAAACCGGATCCGGCATTGCATTTCGCCGGATCCGGTTTTTGTCAAAAGCGCCGGATAGCGCCTGACGGCGAAAACCTGATGTGTGAAAGAGGCCTTATGCATAACTTTAGTTGGTATTTAATAATATTAAAAAACTCCTTACTGTATGTTGCCTCTCATCATCGTATACTATTGTCAGTACACTATTTATAGCAGAGCACTTTTGCAATACTGCTTTCATTAGGAAAGGTAAAACTTTGATACTCCCACTACATGAATATATCTATTTATTTATTTGCACGGCCCCTTTTTCCTCTTGCTGATTACTCTGTCCATGTCTCTTCTGCTTTCAATCAGTGTATTCACATGATATAGTTATTGAGACTTCAATCCTCTTGATATACTTTTCATACTGATTCTGCCTGCATCTTGTCTGGTATTTTGACAAATTTCATTATAATGATCAAATATACTTACCCAGTGATTTCCTTTCATAAGTAATCTCGCTTTTTAGTCGTGTTTGTTTTTTCGTATTTTAATCCTTAACAAAATTGTTGTGATTAGTGGAGTGTCCATTGCACCTTTCTGATATCTCCATGATCCTAATTGGGGTTATTTTATTATTACGGTATTTAAAATTGAATTTCCACATTTTTCCCAACACCAATGTGAAACCTTTTTTTTATAAAGTGTGTCCAAATTGATTCAATAAAATATTTGATTCGGTGTAAAATACTCAATGCATGTGGAAATAGAGAACACCAGACAATCATCAAACAATAGCATTGAATATTTACATAGTTTACATAGTTATTAAGGTTGAAGGGAGACTTTAAGTCCATCTAGTTCAACCCATATCCTATCCTAACCTTCCCTAACATGTTGATCCAGAGGAAGGCAAAAAAAACCATGTGGCTAACAGTAAGCTTCACATTGGGGAAAAAAATTCCTTCCCGACGCCACATACGGCAATCAGACTAGCTCCCTGGATCAACACAATATCAAGGAGACTAGTGTTTATAACCTATAATATTACACTTTTCAAGAAAGTCATCCAGGCCCTTCTTAAATTTTAGTAGGGAATCACTCTTTATAACATCATATGGCAGAGAGTTCCATAGTCTCACTGCTCTTACAGTAAAGAATCTGCATCTGTGATTATGCTTAAACCTTCTTTCCTCCAGATGTAGAGGATGCCCCCTTGTCCCTGTAGTACCGGGGGGTAGCTTGTGAGGCCGCTCCAGTACTCAATGTGCTGGAGGCTGTTTCATCACCCATATGCTGTTCACTTTGGGGACCCAATTGACTGCAGACAGAGGCTGGAAACAACTTCAACAACTCAGCTTTATTCTCTTCAGGGCACAGCACGTCCAATACAGCATCAGGACTCTTTACTTGGTAACAGCAATACATCTTCATCTACAGCAGTACGTCACTTCTTCTTTCACTTCACACATATGCACCACACAGGCAAGCTGACACGTCACACGGAGCACGATGAACACGGAACACTTCCCTTCTTCCAGAGCCCGACTTCAGCCCACGAAGGTACCCGACTTTTCCGTTAAAGCTCACCCCCTAAAGGCAGTGTTGCTTCTGTTCGTGTCCTAGTTTCACAGCTCACTGAACTCTCCACAAAGCTCCCGTACTCCAGCTGCTACTCCCACAGGGACTCTTCCATGGACCTCCCTGGCTCGCAATTCTCCAGACACTGGCTGGACTCAATAGACTGGCTTGAGTTGTCATTTCAGCTCTTCCTTGCTAGCTGACTTGACCGACAAGACTCCTTCTTCTGTCTCGCTAACCTTACAGTCCCCAGTCTCTGACTGCAAGGCTACTGCTGTAGGAACTCCGCTGTTGTGCACTCTTGTCCTGTCCTGTTCGCTACCCCCAGCTCACCTAACTCTTGGAGGGAAATCTATCTCCTTTCCTCCTGTCTAGCCACTCCTCTAAGTTAACCCCTAAGCAGTCTTCTCACTAGAGAAGCTCAGTACCCCCATCTAGTGGCCTTTTTCTAATACTACACCTAACTATCTAACTAATGTTGTTACATCCCCGTCACAGGTCTAAGGGCCCCGTTACATTTAGCAATGCACCAGCGATCCCGACCATGATACGACCTGGTAAGGATCGCTGGTGCATCGCTAAATGGTCGCTAGTGAGCTGCCAAACAGGTAGATCTCAGCAGCGGTAGTTACTTACCTGTCAGACGCGGCGATGACGACGTCCTCCACCCGCGTCCACGCGTCGCTCGTCGGCGCCAGCAGGAAGCCGATGACGAGAAACGGTCCAGGACGTTCTCGCGCGATCAGCGATAGCCAGCGGGGGAGCCGGTCGGAGGTAAGTATCACATGTAGCGATATCGCCAGCAATATCGCTGCTGCATCACAAAATCGGGGTTCCGTATTTTGAGCTTACATGTTCCCATCGGTTCCAGAACACTTTTGTTGTACATCACCAGTAACTTGTCAGTTGGCTCAATAGAAACCTGTTTGTTCAGCAGAGCAGATGGAATTACATTGCAGCTTGCTCCACAATTCAGCTGAAATCTAATGGGCTTCTCATCCAACAAGAATTTTGCATAAAGCTGCTTGGCATCCTTGCCTACTGACTGCCTGACTACATTGACTTTCTCTGCTGCAGGCTGCAGTTGTAGCCATGTAATGTCCTCTGCACTGTCAGTGTCTGGTGTCACAGTGTGGAGCTGTCTGTACTGTTTGCCTGTTCCATGCCTGCAGACAGCTGAGAAATGATTCTTCTTTCCACACAATCTGCAGGTTTCACCATATGCTGAACACTTGGTTTTGTCTCTCTCATGTCTTTTCCCACAATACTTGCAGTGGACAGTGCTTATAGGGGAGCTTGGTCTTGTCTTTCCTTTCATAGATACTGCATGTACCTTATCATCATTATCACTGGTGCCTGCCATCATCTTCAGGCTGTGTTTTGTCAGATCAGCAGCCCTGCAGATTTGCATGCATTTCTCTAAAGTCATGTTTTCCTCTCTCAGTAATCTTTCTTTGAGTTGACTGTCTCTTATGCCACACTCCATTCTGTCTTTGATTAGACTGCCCCTGATCTCTCCAAAACCACATGTTGTTGCCAGCCTCCTCAGCTCTGTCAGATATCTGTCCACATTTTCACCATCCTCCTGATGTCTTGTTAAAAAGTTATATCTTTCCACTGTCTCATTCTTCTTTGGGTCAAAGTGTTTATCAAATGCCTGCACAATATCTGCTAGAAGGAGGTTGTTTGTGTGTGGGAGTAAGGTGTGGGCTAATTCTCTGCCATTTTCCCCAATAAGGTAATAAAACCGCTTCACTTTTCGTTTGTCATCAGTGGGGGCCACTGTTAGATCAACATACAGTGTAAACTCTTCCTTCCAATGTCTCCAAGTCTGGGACAAATTACATGAAGTCACATCCAGTCCCTGAGGGGGCTTCAGACCAGTCTCCATTTTGCAGTAATGTCAGGGAGTCTGTACTTACAGGTGCTGTGATTCTCTGTGATCCTCTGTACAGTCCCAGCCTCACACAAGCTCTGAGGATTTGCAGATTCTGTGCCCAGCTGCCACCATGTTCTGTTATGTATTTCCGGTCAAGGATCACACTTCTTGGATATCTCCAGGCTTGTTTATTACATGAGACTTGTGATACATTCCTCCATTACAAGATGTCTGTTAGCAACAACTAACCAACAAGTTCTTACACTCTATAGTACACACATCAAAGTAGTGAGACCCTTAGAGGCCACATCAACATTTAACATATTGCTACAGTGACGCTTTAGCGATATTGCTAGCGATATCGCTATGTGTAAAGCCCCCTTTAGAGTAAAAAAATCATTAGAAAGGTCTTTGTACTGTCCCCGCATATATTTATACATTGTAATAAGATCACCCCTAAGCCTTCAGTTTTCCAAACTGAATATCCACAAGTGTTATGAATGAGTCACCGTAGGAGGCAAAAACAGAAATACTAGCTAAGTCCAGAAAACCAGAGAAGTTAGCAGCTATCGGATTGCAGACCCCTGAACCTATCAACAACAACTAGCAGTAGCCGTGGGGGGTTCCTACGGTGCCCTAGACCCCTCGATCACAGCCGGAGAACTACATAGCCTAAAGACAGAAAGGGAAATCTAAACTGCCCCAGAGCAGACCCCAAAGCAATAGGCAGCCCCCAACATATAATGACGGTGAAGTAAGATGAAAAAACACTCACACAGATAGAAAGATAGGCTGAGCAAATGATGGGGCCCAAGCTAACTAGATAGGACAGGATAGAAAAGCTGCTGTCTGTAATCCGCCAAAACCCTATCAAAACAAGAGCCAACAGCTGATAGGGAAAAAAGCCCTGAAGACGATAGGCTTCAAAAAGACTATATCAGTACTCAGATATTTTCTGAAGACAGAGCAAAACCGAATTCAGCTCACCCCAGCAGGGAATGGCAGAAATCAAGGAAAACAATGCAAAACAACACGAAAACACAAATGCAAAAAGTAGAGCAGAAAACTTAGCTTTTGAGGAGCAGGAATCAGACTGGTCTCCTAGAATCCCTCAGAGAGATCACCAGCAAGGGAGAAGGGTGTCGGCTGCCTTATATCCAGTCAGTAATTCCCGTCACCCAGTCATCATCATCCTGCCTAGGTGCTTGGTAATCAGCCTCACTACCTTCCTTCACCAGAAGAGGGAGTTCATCAGACCTCAATGGTGAAGGGGAAAATGAACTCACAACAGTACCTCCCCCTTGAGGAGGGGGTCACCGAACCCTCATCCATGCTACCAGGGCGATCAGAGTGAGCCCGATTAAAGGCACGCACTAATCTTTTGGCATGAATATCAGAGGCAGAGACCCAGGAATTATCCTCCTGACATAACCCTTCCACTTAACCAAATACTGGAGTCTCCGTCTAGCCAGACGGGAATCCAGTATCTTCTCTACCTCATATTCCATGTTACCTTCAACCAATACAGGGTCCGGAGGTGCCACCCCAGGAACTACTGGTTCAACAAACCTCTTCAACAAGGACTTATGAAACACATTATGGATTTTAAATGTAACAGGAAGAGCTAAACAAAAAGAGACCGGATAAATAATCTCCAAAATCTTGTAAGGTCCAATAAATCTAGGCTTAAACTTAGGAGAAGCCACCTTCATAGCGATATTTTTTGATGATAACCAAACCATATCACCAACCTTAAACTGGGGACCAATGGTCCTATGTCGGTTGGAAAACCGCTGGGCCTTTTCCTGGGAGAGAGATAACTTATCCACCACTTGGTCCCAGATCTGGTGCATTCTCTCCACCACAGTGTCAACACCTGGGCAGGCAGAAGGCTCCACCTGCCCTGAAAAAAATCAAGGATGAAACCCAAAGTTACAAAAAAAAGGTGACATCAAAGTGGCAGAACTAGCTCTATCATTTAAAGCAAATTCGGCCAAGGGCAAAAATGAAACCCAATCATCCTGATCAGCGGAAATAAAACATCTCAAATAAGACTCCAAGGTCTGGTTTGTTCTTTCCGTCTGCCCATTGGTCTGAGGGTGAAAAGCAGAGGAGAAGGACAACTGAATTCCCAGCTTGGAACAGAAAGTCCTCCAAAATCTAGACACAAACTGAACTCCTCTGTCAGATACAATGTTCTCAGGAATCCCGTGCAAACGAACCACCTGTTGCAAAAACAGGGGCACCAACTCAGAGGAAGATGGCAACTTAGGGAGTGGTACAAGATGAACCATCTTAGAGAACCTATCACAAATCTCCCAAATAACAGTCATTCTCTGAGAGACAGGCATATCAGAGATGAAATCCATTGAAATATGGGTCCATGGCCTCCTGGGAACCGGCAAAGGCATCAACAACCCACTAGAGCGAGAACAAGGTTTAGACCGGGTGCAAGTCCCACAGGACAGCACAAAATTCCTGACATCACGAGAGAAGGCGGGCCACCAAAAATACCGACTCACCAGATCTCTAGTACCAAAAATACCTGGATGACCAGCCAATGCAGAGCAATGAACTTCAGACATCACTCTCTTCTTCCACTGGTCAGGAAAATACAACTTTCCACTGGGACAATGCTCAGGTTTGTCCTCCTGGAACTCTTCCAGAGCACGTCTCAAATCGGGCGAGATGGCAGAAAGAACTACCCCTTCGCCTAAGATGGTAGCAGGCTTGGTCACCATAGGAGAATCAGCAAAGAAGCTCCTAGAGAGAGCGTCAGCCTTGACATTCTTAGTGCCAGGAAGAAAACAGACCACAAAATCAAAACGCATAAAAAACAAGGCCCACCTAGCCTGTCTAGGGTTCAAGCGTTTGGCCGACTCCAGGTAAATCAAATTCTTGTGGTCAGTGAGGACCACGACTTGATGTTTAGCTCCCTCCAACCAATGTCTCCACTCCTCAAATGCCCATTTCATGGCTAACAGTTCCCGATTCCCCTCATCATAGTTACGTTCAGATGGAGAGAACTTTCGGGAAAAGAAAGCACATGGATTCATTTTAGATGTTACCGGATCCTTTTGGGACAAAACAGCTCCTGCACCAATCTCAGAAGCGTCCACCTCTACCTGGAACAGGAGTGAGACATCAGGTTGCCGCAAAACCGGGGCAGAAGTGAATCTTCGCTTCAGCTCCTGAAAGGAAGAAACAGCCTCCGGAGACCAATTTAACACATCAGCACCCTTCTTAGTCAGATCAGTCAATAGCTTGGCAATACTAGAAAATTTTGCTATAAATTTCCTATAAAAATTAGCAAAACCCAAAAACTTCTGGAGGGCCTTCAAAGAAGTGGGCGGAACCCAATCATAAATGGCCTGTACCTTGGCCGGGTCCATGACAATAGTTGACGGAGACAAATTAAATCCCAAAAAAGAAATCCTCTGGTCCCCTAAAAAGGCATTTCGATCCTTTGACATACAGGGAATTCTCCCTCAAGATCCGGAACACAGTCCGAACATGTTACACATGAGAATCCCAATCCTTGGAGAAGATCAAAATATAATCCAGATAGATAATCAAAAATTTATCCACAAAGTCTCTGAAAATATCGTTCATGAAGCACTGGAAGACAGAAGGGGCATTAGTGAGCCCAAAAGGCATCACCAGGTACTCAAAATGTCCCTCCGGAGTATTAAACGCCGTGTTCCATTCATCCCCATGCTTAATGCGGATAAGATTATACGCCCCCTGAGGTCAAGCTTGGTAAACCAGCAAGCACCTTTAACTCTGGAGAATAGATCCGAAATCAGGGGTAACGGATACAGATATTTAATAGTAATTTTGTTGAGGGCACGATAATCAATACAAGGCCTTAATGAACCATCCTTCTTGGCCACGAAAAAAAAACCAGCACCTAAGGGTGAAGAGGATGGTCTAATATGAGCCTTCTCCAACGCCTCCTTAATATAGGATCGCATAGCCTTGTGCTCGGGTACAGATAAATTGAAGAGCCGACCCTTGGGAAATTTACACCCCGGGCTCAGTTCAATTGCATAGTCATAACTCCTATGAGGAGGCAAAGACGCAGACTCATTCTCACTAAATACATCATAAAAATCCGCCAAATAGTCAGGAACATCATGCGACTGAGGAGAGGTGGAAAAAACCGGAGCCTCACTAAGGGCACACCGACAACCCCAACTCACCACAGACACAGATTTCCAATCCAAAACTGGATTATGAATTTGCAACCAGGGAAACCCCAGAACAATGGTATCATGCAAATTATGCAACACCAAAAATCTGCAATTTTCTTGATGGTCTGGGGCGACCCGCACTACCACCTGGGTCCAAAACTGAGGTTTATTTTTCGCCAAAGGAGTAGCATCAATCCCCCTCAAAGGGATAGGCGTCCGCAGAGGTGTCATAGGAAATCCACAACGTTTAGCAAAATCCAAGTCCATTGGGTTCAGGGCTGCTCCCGAATCCACAAAAGCCTTGGTGGAAAATGTGGACAGGGAGCAGATCAGAGTAATTGCCAGAAGAAACTTATGTTGAACACCACCCACAGAAAACATGTGTGCAAAACGTTTCTCTCGTTTAGGACAGACAGAAATAATATGCGAGGCATCTCCACAAAAAAAAACACAGCTTATTACGCCTTCTGAACTCCTGACGTTGCTCCCTGGACAAAACTCTATCACATTGCATAGGTTCAGGCATTTGTTCAACAGGTGGCAACACCTCTCATGCAGTCCTGCGTTCACATAAACGCCGATCAACCTGAATGCCTAATGACATAGAATCGTCAAGACCAGAGGGAACAGGAAATCCCACCATAGTATCTTTTACGGCTTCTGACAAACCCTTCCAAAGGAGAGCAGCCAAGGCATTATCATTCCAAGTAGTAAAGACCGCCCACTTTCAGAAGTTTTGACAGTACAATTCTGCAGAATCTCGACCCTGGCTCAATGCCAGCAGGGTCTTTTCAGCCTGATCAATAGCATTAGGTTCGTCATACAACAACCCCAAGGCTTGAAAAAATGCGTTCACATTAGTCAGAATAGGATCATCTGGTTTCAAAGAAAATGCCCAATCCTGGGGATCGCCACGCAGCAAAGAGATGACAATTTTAACCTGCTGCGTGGAGCTCCCTGACGAGTTAGGCTTCAAGGCAAAAAATAATTTACAATTATTTTTGAAATTCAAAAATTTAGACCGATCCCCAAAAAACACATCAGGAGTAGGGATCTTTGGTTCAGCAGCATGTGAATGAGCAAGGTAGGCGGAAATTCCTCGCACTTCCGCAGCGAGCTGCTCCACACAATCAGACAATTGCTTTATCTCCATTGAGAGAAAAAAAAATTCCCCCTACGGCCTCAGAGATATAGAGGAAAAAATATACACACTTTTTTTTTTTTTTTTTACAATTCTTTCCTGCTATTGAGTACCCTAGGATCTGCGGTATGGTTGGTGATTCTGTTATGAATGAGTCACCGTAGGAGGCAAAAACAGAAATACTAGCTAAGTCCAGAAAACCAGAGAAGTTGGCAGCTATCGGATTGCAGACCACTGAACCTATCAACAACAACTAGCAGTAGCCGTGGGGGTTCCTACGGTGCCCTAGACCCCTCAATCACAGCCGGAGAACTACATAGCCTAAAGACAGAACGGGAAATCTAAACTGCCCCAGAGCAGACCCCAAAGCAATAGGCAGACCCCAACATATAATGACGGTGAAGCAAGATGAAAAAACACTCACACAGATAGAAAGAGAGGCTGAGCAAATGATGGGGCCCAAGCTAACTAGATAGGACAGGATAGAAAAGCTGCTGTCTGTAATCCGCCAAAACCCTATCAAAACAAGAGCCAACAGCTGATAGGGAAAAAAGCCCTGAAGATGCTAGGCTTCAGAAAGACTATATCAGTACTCAGATATTTTCTGAAGACAGAGCAAAAAGTAATTCAGCTCACCCCAGCAGCAGAAATCAAGGAAAACAATGCAAAACAAAACCAAAACACAAATGCAAATGCAAAAAGTAGAGCAGAAAACTTAGCTTTTGAGGAGCAGGAATCAGACTGGTCTCCTAGAATCCCTCAGAGAGATCACTAGCAAGGCAGAAGGGCATCAGCTGCCTTATATCAAGTCAGTAATTCTTGTCACTCAGTCATCATCATCCTGCCTAGGTGCTTGGTAATCAGCCTCACTACCTTCCTTCACCAGAAGAGGGAGTTCATCAGACCTCAATGGTGAAGGGGAAAATGAACTCACAACACACAAGTGCAATAACCTGTCTTCGTATTGCAGACCTCCCAGTTCCCTAATAACCTTGGTCGCTCTTCTCTGCACCCGCTCCAGTTCAGCTATGTCTTTCTTATACACTGGAGACCAGAACTGTACGCAGTATTCTAAGTGTGGTCGCACTAGTGACTTGTATAGGGGTAAAATTATGTTCTCCTCATGAGCATCTATGCCTCTTTTAAAACATCCCATTATTTTATTTGCCTTTGCAGCAGCTGTCTGACACTGGCCAATAAATGTTTGTTGTCCACTCATACACCCAGGTCTTTTTCAGTGACAGTTTTGTCCAGTGTTTTACAATTAAGCACAAAATTATACATCTTGTTTGTTCTACCCAAGTGCATGAACTTACATTTATCCCCATTAAAGCTCATTTGCCATTTTTGAGCCCAAGCTTCTAGTTTACATAAATCCTCCTGTAATATAAAATTATCCTCCTCTGTATTGAATACCCTGCAGAGTTTAGTGTCATCTGCAAATATTGAAATTCTACTCTCTATGCCCCCTACAAGGTCATTAATGAATATGTTAAAAAGAAGCGGGCTCAATTCTGACCCCTGTGATACTCCACTGCTAGCCGTGACCCAGTCCGAGTGTGCTCCATTAATAACCACTCTTTGTTTCCTATCCCTGAGCCAGCTCTTAACCCATTTACACATATTTTCCCCTATCCCCATTGTTCTCATTTTATGTATCAACCTTTTGTGTGGCACGTATCAAAAGCTTTTGAAAAGTCCATGTACACCATGTCCACTACACTTCCTTGGTCCAGTCGGGAACTTACCTCTTCATAAAAGCTTATCTGATTAGCCTGACAGGAAAGGTCCCTTGTAAACTCATGTCGATATTGGGTCCTGAGGTTATTATTCTTCAGATACTCTAGTATAGTGTCTCTTAGAAAACCCTCCAGGATTTTACCCACAGTAGAGGTTAAGCTCACTGGCCTATAATTTTCAAGTTCAGTTTTTCTCCCCTTTTTGAATATTGGCACCACATTAGCTATACGCCTGTCCTGTGGTACAGACCCTGTTATTATGGAATCTTTAAAGTTTAAAAATAATGGTCTATCTATGACTGTACTTAATTCCTGCAGTACTCGGGGGTAGGTATCCCATCCGGGCCCGAGGATTTGTCAATTTTAGTGATTTTTAGACACCACCGTACTTCCTGCTGGGTTAAGCAGGTGACGTTTAACGGAGAATTTTTTTTTTATCACTGATCATGTTATCCGTCATGGGATTTTCCTGTGTAAATACTGTTGAAAAAAGTCATTGAGCATTTTCGCTTTTTCCTCATCCTCATCCACCATTTCACCCAGACTATTTTTAAGGGGGCCAGCACTATCATTGTTTCGTTTCTTACTATTTATGTAGCTAAAGAATATTTTGGGATTGTTTTTACTTTCTCTGGCAATGAGTCTCTCTGTCTCAATCTTTGCTGTCTTTTTTGCAGAATTTATTTAATCTTCTGTATTTATTTAATGCCTCTTCACTACCTACTTGCTTTAGTTCTCTAAATGCTTTCTTTTTGTCACTTATTGCGCCCCTTACAGCTCTATTTAGCCATAGTGGTTTCCTCCTATTTCTAGCATGTTTATTCCCATACGGTATATATTGTGCACAGGTCCTATTCAGGATGCTAATAAACGTCTCCCATTTTCTTTGTATATTTTTATGTCTCAGGATATCGTCCCAGTTTATTGCACAAAGATCATCTCTCATCTGTTGGAAATTTGCTTTCCTGAAGTTTAGTGTCCTTGTTACCCCTCTACTACACTTCTTATTAAAGGATACATGAAAACTTATTAATTTGTGATCACTATTACCCAAGTGACCCTCAACCCTTATATTTGATATGCGGTCTGGCCTGTTGGTTAATATTAGGTCTAGCAGTGCCCCCCCTCTTGTTCGGTCCTGAACAAGTTGTGAAAGGTAATTGTCTCTCATAGCTCTCAAAAACCTATTACGGTACCTTTGCTGGAACCTCAGGTTTCGGTTTCCCAATGTATTTCAGGGTAGTTGAAGTCCCCCATAATAATGACTTCTCCTTCAGTCGCTGCTTCATCTATTTGCTTGATGAGGATATTCTCCGTTGCTTCCATTATTTTTGGGGACTTATAACAAACCCCTATCAGTAATTTATTATTTTTTTTCCCCTCCCCTTCTCTACACCCACAGGGACTCTACATTTTTAATAGATTCACATATATTATCACGCAAGATGGGTTTTAAGGATGATTTTACATATAAACACACCCCCCTCGCTTATTTGTACGGTCATTTCTGAACAGACTATAACCCTGTAAATTAACCGCCCAGTCTTGGCTCTCATCCAGCCATGTCATAATTATATTCCAACAAAATTAATTCTAAGGCTAGTTTCACACTAGCGTTCTTGGGCGCAGTGCAGGGCCGCCGCTAAGTCCTGCCCCCGGCCGCGCCCCTTCCGGTCAGTTCCTCCTCTGATCGCATGAGGCTGCATGCAATCTGCGTATCCTATATTTAGCGCTGGATACACTGATCGTGCGCTGGTCTTATTTTGCTGGCGCTGCGCCCAGAGCACAAAAATGCAACACAGCACGCTTTTGTGCGCTGGGCGCAGCTCCAAAAGGACGCAGCACCAGCAAAATCAGACCAGCGCAGGTCAGCGCATGATCAGCGTATCCAATGCTAAATATAGGATACGCTGATCGGATGCAGCCTCATGCTATCAGAGGAGGAACTGACCGGAAGGGGCGTGGTCGGGGCGGGGCTTAGCGACGGCCCTGCGCTGCACCCATGAAAGCTAGTGTGAAACTAGCTTAATTCCTCCATTTTGTTGGCGAGGCTTCTGGCATTTGTATACATGCACTTTATGTATCTCTCTGTACCTCTATTCTTTCCTAATTATTAACTGTTCTAACCCCACCCCCCATTTCATTATTTGCGCCCAGGTCTCTATCTGCACTGTCTTCCCCTCCTATAAAATGAATACCCTCCCCCAGTCCCTAATTTAAACACTCCTCCAGTCTTCAAGCCATTTTCTCCCCCAGCACAGCTGCAACCTCCCATTGAGGTGCAGTCCATCCCTAGCGTAGAACCTGTAGCCAACTGAGAAGTCAGCCCAGTTCTTCAGGAACCCAAACCTCTCCTTCCTCCACCAATTCTTGAGCCACTTATTAAACTCCCTAATCTCCTGTTGCCTCTCTGGCGTGGCACGTGGTACAGGCAGTATTTCAGAAAATACTACCTTGGAGGTCCTTGCTTTAAGCTTGTAGCCTAATTCCCTGAAATCATCTTTAAAGACCTTCTTCCTACCTCTAACTTTGTCATTTGTGCCAATGTGCACCATGACTGCTGGGTCCTCACCAGCCCCTCCTAGCAATCTGTCAACCCGATCAGCGATGTGTCGGACTCGAGCGTCCGGTAGGCAGCACACCGTTCGACGATCCCTGTCTTTGTGACAGATTGCCCTATCTGTTCCCCTAATAATTGAGTCCCCCACTACCAGCACCTGCCTGGCCTGCCCTTCTCTCCTATTTCCCCCCTTACTGGAACAGACACTCCTCCGGCTTTCAGAGGACATGTATTGCTGCAGCAGTGCTACCCCTGTACTGACACCCCCATCATGTGCCAACTTAGCAAACTTATTGGGGTGTGCCAGATCAGGACTAGCCTCCCTGGCGCTCTTTCCTCTACCCCGCCTTCTAACTGTCACCCAGCTTGCTGCTTCGCTGTCTTGCAGCTACATCCTAGCGTCCCCCCATCTGTCCCATTGAGCGTCTGCTCAGTGAGCAGAAGACTCCTTTCAATATTGTCTATCGACCTGTTGTTGCCAGCTGCACATTTAGATCCAGTATCTGGGCTTCCAAATGCACAGCGTACTCACATCTCGCACAGCAGTATGCACCCTTGACTGGCTGTTCAAGGATTGCATACATGTGGCACTGGGTGGCATTGGCAATAGTGGAGAACTGTTATGATTGAGTCACCGTAGGAGGCAAAAACAGAAATGCTAGCTAAGTCCAGAAAACCAGAGAAGTTGGCAGCTATCGGATTGCAGACCCCTGAACTTATCAACACAACTAGCAGTAGCCGTGGGGAGTTCCTACGATGCCCTAGACCCCTCGATCACAGCCGGAGAATTAAATAGGCCTAAAGAAAGAAAGGGGAAATCTAAACTGCCCCAGAGCAGACCCCAAATCAATAGGCAGCCCCCAACATATAATGACGGTGAAGCAAGATGAAAACACTAACACAGACAAAAAGATAGACTGAGCAAAGACGGGGCCCAAGCTAACTACATAGGAAAGGACAGGAAGGCTGCTGTCTGCAATCCGTGAAAAACCCTATGAAAATAAGAGCCAACAGACTGACAGTGAAAAAGGCCCTGAAGACGCTAGGCTTCAAAAAGCTATGTCAGTACTCAGGAATATTCTGAAGACAGAGCAACAGGCAAAAGGAGATTCAGCTCACCTCAGCAGGGAATGCCAGAATCCAGAAAAGCAAGGAAAACAAAAACAAAATACAAATGCAACAGGCAAAGCAAAAAACTTAGCTTTAGGGGAGCAGGAATCAGACTGGTGTCCTAGAAGTCCACAGAGAAATCACCCGCAGGGCAGAAGGGCGTCGGCAGCCTTATATCCAGTCCGTGACTCCACTCAGCCAGTCATCCTCATTAGACTCAGGTGCCTGATAATCAGGCTCATTACCTTCCTTTACCAGAATAGGGAGTTCACAAGACCTCAGTGACGAAGGGGAAAATGAACTCACAACAGAGAACATTCCTTATGGGGATTGCACCAGACAGAAAAGAGAAGTATAAATAAATAAAAAGTATTAATACAATATAATAGCAATTCAGTACTACCTCCCTTGGAAACTCCCTAAATCCAAAGTCACTGAATCACAAGTCACACACTTACCACCGTTCGCACTTACGCTCCAGTTACACTCAGCTCGCTTACACTTGCTGAAGCAGAAGATTTATAGAGATTTTTTATCCCTTCACCAGCAAACCACCCTGCTGCTCAATGCACTTCCAAAAGGACTTGAGCCCCAACCAGATGCTCCTTATAAACTCTTAATTATGAACCCCCACCCTTAATCAACCCCTTCTGAATATAGCTACACCTCAAGATTTAAATGCAATACAGTTAATCCTAAAACACACATAGTAAAATAGAAATTAATCCTGTAGAGAGAAAAAATATGATTTTTTTATTTTCATGCCCGGGCATTATAAACTTCTGTGAAGCCCTTAGGGGTTCAAAGTGCTCACCGCACATCTAGATAAGTTCCTTAAGGGGTCTAGTTTTCAAAATGGGGTCATTTGTGGGGGGTTTCCACTGTTTAGGTACATTAGGGGCTCTCCAAAGGCAACATGACACCCGCAGACCATTCCATCAAAGTCTGCATTCCAAAACGTTACTACTTCCCTTCCGAGCCCCGACGTGTGTACATACAGTAGTTTTCTCCCACATATGGGGCGTCAGCGTACTCAGGACAAATTGGACAACAACTTTTGGGGTCCAATTTCTCCTGTTACCCTTGGGAAAATAAAAAAAATGGTGACTAAAAGATCATGTTTGTGGAAAAAATACGAATTTTTTATTTTCACGCCCGGGCGTTATAAACTTCTGTGAAGCACTGGGGGGTTCAAAGTGCTCACCACACATCTAGATAAGTTCCTTGGGGGGTCTAGTTTACAAAATGGTGTCATTTGTGGGGGGTTTCCACTGTTTAGGTACATGAGGGGTTTTCCAATCGCGACATGGTGTCCGATCTCAATTCCAGCCAAAAACGTCAAATGGCGCTGCTTCCCTTCCGAGCTCTGCCATGCGCCCAAATAGTGGTTTATCCCCACATGTGGGGTATCAGCGTACTCAGGACAAATTGCACAATAACTTTTAGGGTCCTGTTACCCTTGGGAAAATAACAATTGGGTTGAAAAGATCATTTTTGTGGAAAAAATATGATTTTTTAATTGTACGGCTTTATGTTATAAACTTCTGTGAAGCCCTTGGGGGTTCAAAGTTCTCACCACATATCTAGATAAGTTCCTTGGGGGGTCTAGTTTCCAAAATGGGGTCATTTGTAGGTGGTTTCCACTGTTTAGGTACATCAGGGACTCTCCAAACGTGACATGGCGTCCGATCTGAATTCCAGACAGTTTTGCATTGAAAAAGTCAAACGGCACTCCTTCCATTCTGAGCTCTGCCATGCGCCGAAACAGTCGTTCCCCCCCACATATCAGGTATCAGCGTACTCAGGACAAATTGCACAATAACTTTTGCAGTCCAATTTCTCCTGTTACCCTTGGTAACATAAAAAAAAATTGAACCTGAAGTACTTTTTTTGTGAAAAAAGTTAGATGCTCATTTTTTTTTTAAATATTCAAAAAAATTCCTGTGACGCACCTAAAGGGTTAATAAACTTCTTGAATATGGTTTTGAGCACCTTAAGGGGTGCAGTTTTTAGAATGGTGTCACTTTTGGGTATTTTCTATCATATAGACCCCTCAAAGTGGCTTCAAATGTGATGTGGTCCGTAAAAATAAAATGGTGTTGTAAAAATGAGAAATCGCTGGTCAACTTTTAACCCTTATAACTTCCTAACAAAAAAAAATTTTGGTTCCAAAATTGTGCTGATGTAAAGTAAACATGTGGGAAATGTTAGTTATCAAGTTTTTTGGGTGCCATATCTCTGTGATTTAAGGGCATAAAAATTCAAAGTTGGAAAATTGCGAAATTTTCAAAATTTTTGCCAAATTTCCATTTTTCTCACAAATAAACGCAAGTTATTTGAATGAAATTTTACCACTAACATGAAGTACAATATGTCACGAGAAAACAATGTCAGAATCACCGGGATCCATGGAAGCGTTCCAGAGTTATGACCTCATAAAGGTACAGTGGTCAGAATTGTAAAAATTGGCCTGGTCATGAACGTGCAAACCACCCTTGGGGGTGAAGGGGTTAAAGACAAAAAAAACAAGTGTAAAAATAATTTTTAAAAAATTCCTAAATAAATTTTAAAAAATATATATATTCCCTAATAAATTCTTTTTTTTGTAAATAAAAAAATGAAAGTACACATATTTAGTATCGCCGCATCTGTAACCACCCTCCCTATAAAACTGTCCCACTAGTTAACCCCTTTAGTGAATCCCATAAAAAGAAAAGCAAGGCAAAAAACAATGCTTTATCATCATACCGCCGATCAAAAAGTGCAGTACCACGCGATCAAAAAGACGGATATAAATAAACATGGTATCACTGAAAACGTCATTTTGTCCTGCAAAAAAACGAGCCACCATTCAGCAAAAAAATAATAAAGTTATAGCTTGCAGAATAAAGCAATGCAAAAAAAATTATATTTTTATATAAAATTGTTTTTATTGTATAAAAGCGACAAAACATAAAAAAATTCTATAAATGAGGTATCGCTGTAACCATACTGACCTGAAGAATAAAACCACTTTACCAATTTTACCACACGCAGAGCGGTGTAAACGGTCCCCCCAAAAGAATTTCATGAAATTCTGTTTTTTGTTCATTCTGTGTACCTAAAATCAGAATTAAAAGCGATCAAAAAATGTCACGTCCTCAAAAATGGTACCAATAAAAATGTCATCTTGTCCCGCAAAAAATAAAACCTCACATGACTCTGTGGGTCAAAATATGGAAAAATTATAGCTCTCAAAATGTGGTGATGCAAAAACTATTTTTTTGTAATAAAAAGCGTCTTTTAGCATGTGACAGCTTCCAAACATAAAAACACGCTATAATTAGAAAACCAAACCCCCTTTATCACCCCCTTAGTTAGGGAAAAATAATAAAATTAAAAAAAATCTATTTAATTCCATTTTCCCATTAGGGTTAGGGTTAGGGCTAGGGTAGGGCTAGGACTGAGATTAGGGTTGGAGTTAGAATTGGGGGGCTTCCACTGTTCAGGCACATCAGGGGCACTCCAAAAGCGACATGGCGTCTGATCTCAATTCCAGCCAATTCTGCGTTGAAAAAGTCAAATGTTGCTTGGTGCTCCTTCCCTTCCAAGCTCTGCCATGCGCCCAAACAGTGGTTTACCCCAAGAAATGGGGTATCAGCGTACTCAGGACAAATTGCACAACAACTTTTGTGGTCTAATTTCTCCTGTTACCCTTGGGAAAATAAAAAAATTGGGGCAAAAATATAATTATTATTGAAAAAAATATGTTTTTTTTTCTTTTATGGCTCTACATTATAAACTTCTGTGAAGCACTTGGGGGTTCAAAGTGCTCTACACACATCTAGATAAGTTCCTTGGGGGGGTCTAATTTCCAAAATAGGGTCACTTGTGGGAGTTTCCACAGTTTAGGCACATCAGGGGCTCTCCAAACGCGACATTACACCCGCAGACCATTCCATCATAGTCTGCATACCAAAATGTTGCTACTTCCCTTCCGAGCCCCAACGTGTGCCCATACAGTAGTTTTCTCCCACATATGGGTTATCAGCATACTCAGGACAAATTGGTCAAAAACTTTTGGGGTCCAATTTCTCCTGTTACCCTTGGGAAAATGAAAAAATTGGGGACTAAAAGATCATGTTTATGGAAAAAAATATGATTTTTTTATTTTCACGCGCGGGTGTTATGAACTTCTGTGAAGCACTTGAGGGTTCAAAGTGCTCACTACACATCTAGGTAAGTTCCATGGGGGTCTAGTTTCCAAAATGGGGTCACTTGTGGGGGGTTTCCACTGTTTAGGCACATCAGGGTGCTGTGAACTCATTTTCTGGTTTACCTCTGGCTTCTGGTGAGGGTGGTGGAGCTGGCTGTGTTGACAGAGGAGTCGTGAGTTCTCCATCCGGGCTCCCTCTAGTGGTGACAGTAGGTAATGAAGCAGATCTAAATGGCAGAGACCTGCCACCTGAGGAGGAGGACTGTGAGTGGACATCAGGAGTCTCTGACTGGATTTAAGACAGCCGACTCCCTAATTTTGTGCTGGTGATTTTCCTGCCCTGAGGTTCTGGTTTCCAGTTCTGTTCCTGCCTTCTCAAGCTAAGTGTGTTCTGCTATTTTTTCACATGAGATTTGGTCTGGTTTACTCAGTTTTTGCGGTCAGCCAGCCCCTGCTGGGGCTGTGCTGAATTTCCGTTCTTATGTCTCTGTTTATGTCAGTTTGCTTTTTGTCCCTGATCATATTGGTCTCTTTTTGCTCTGTCTTCAGAATATACCAGAGTGCTGATATAGGGAATTGAAGTCTAGCGACTTCAGGGTTTTTGTTATCAGAAAGTGTTGGACATTTTTTGGCAGGGTTTTGTGCGTGATTGCAGACAGCATCTTTCCTTTCCTGTCCTTTCTAGTTAGTTTAGGCCCCATCGTTTGCTCAGCCTATTTTTCTATCTGTGTTTGTGTTTTCATCTTGTCTCACCGACAATACATGTTTGGGGGCTGTCTATTGCTTTGGGGTCTGCTCTGGGGCAGTTTAGATTTCCCCTTTTCTTGCTTTAGGCTTATTTAGTTCTCCGGCTGTGACGAGGCGTCTAGGATCATCGTAGGAACGCTCCACGGCTACTGCTAGTTGTGTGGATAGGATCAGGAGTCTGCTATCCGCTTAGTTACCAACCTCTCTGGGTTTTTTTGGCTTAGCTTGTTTTTGTTTTTCCTCCTCGGTGACTCATTCATAACATCAGGGGCTCTCCAAAACGTGACATGGCACCCGATCTCAATTCTAGCCAATTTTGCATTGAAAAAGTTAAATGGTGCTCCTTCCCTTCCGAGCTCTACCATGCATCAGCGTACTCAAAACTAATTACACAATAACTTTTTGGGCCCTGTTTCCCTTGGGAAAATAAAAATTGGAGGGTGAAAAGATCATTTTTGTGGAAAAAATATGATTTTTTTAATTTTACGGCTGTACGTTATATACTTATGTGAAGCCCTTGGGGCTTCAAAGTTCTCACCACACATCTAGATAAGTTCCTTGGGGGGTCTAGTTTCCAAAATTGTGTCATTTCTGGGGGGTTTCCACTGTTTAGGCACATCAGGGGCCCTCCCAATGCGATATGGCGTCAAAATAATTTGGCGTTGAAAAAGTCAAATGGCACTGCTTCCCTTCCGAGCTCTGCCATGCGCCGAAACAGTGGTTTACCCCCACATATGGAGTATCAGCGTACTCAGGACAAATTGCACAATAACTTTTGGGGTCCTTTTTCCCTTGGGAAAAGAAAAATTGGGGGTGAAAAGATCATTTTTGTGGAAAAAATATGATTTTTTAATTGGACGGCTGTACGTTATAAACTTCTGTGAAGCCCTTGGGGCTTCAAAGTTCTCACCACACATCTAGATAAGTTCCTTGGGGGTATAGTTTCCAAAATGAGGTCACTTGTGGGGGGGGTTTCACTGTTTAGGCACATCAGGGGCTCTCCGTGGCTGAAATAGCACAAAAAGTGTCATGTCCGCCATGTCTGTTTTGCCTCCACAACCCCTGGAGCGGTGTGCACGCGCATCTCGTGTCTGCTATCCTGTATGTTCCCTAGAGCAGTGTGCACACTTACCTCATGTCTGTTGAGCTGCAGGATGCCTGCGTTTCTGCTCTAGAATCCCTGATCATGTGACCTTTCCTAGGATCCTGCACTGTCTGGTTCTGCAATCATCTCTGCATGTCTAGAAACCCTGATCATGTGACCTTTCCTAGGATCCTGCACTGTCCGGTTCTGAAATCGCTTCTGCATGTCTGAACCCTGATCATGTGACCTTTCCTAGGATCCTGCACTGTCTGGTTCTGTAATCGTCTCTGCATGTCTGAAACCCTGATCATGTGACCTTTCCAAGGATCCTGCACTGTCTGGTTCTGCAATCATCTCTGCAGGTCTGAAGCCCTGATCATGTGACCGCGCTCTGTGATCCTAGAGGATCTGAACTGGAAGCTCTTCCCTGGTCCTGACCCGGAAGTGGTGGTGCTATGCCCTATATCAGACGGCCCCTTCCTATGCTCAGGGCCTGTGTATTGTGTTGCTTCTCTGCATGGCTGCTTGGTCTGTGGGGTTGCTGCCTCTATTCTGTGCCCTTGCACTCTGCTCTGTCGTGCGTCTCTGCACACGCTCCGTGCTCGTATTCCGTCTCTTGTCTTGTGCTTTGTCTCGTGTTGTCCTCCGTGCTCTGTTTGTCCTCGCTATGTCTTCTTGTTATGTCCGTTCTGTACCCTGTCCCTGACGTGTCTGTCTACACGTGCAGGCCTCCGCTCTGTACCCTGTCTAGTCCCAAGGTTCTCCCTTGGCCCGGCTCTGGGCTTCGGCCTACGCACTGCTGCTAGACTCTGTCCCTGTCCCTGACGTGTCTGTCTACACGTGCAGGCCTCCGTTCTGTGCTCTGACCCTGGCGTGCCCCTCGGTACATGCAGGCCTCGCCTTGTACTTTGCCCCTGGCATGTCCTTTGCATGCGCAGGGTCCTGTTTCCTATACCGTGGGCTAGGCAGCACTGTCCCACCACCGCTGTCCCCTGTGGACCCTGCATCCACCACATTAACCCAGTGCGCAGTGATGGACACGTAACGGCCCTGGCCATGCCGACTGGACCATGCATCAGTTGTGAGGTGCACCTTTCCGCTCACTGACTGCTTGAGTGCATGGACAATGCGGTCTTTCACATGATGGTGGAGGGCTGGGATGGCTTTGCAAGAGAAGAAGTGGCGACTGGGTAGGTCATAGCGTGGTACTGCATAGGCCATGAGTTCGCGGAAAGCTGCGCTTTCCACCAACCAAAAGGGCATCATCTCAAACGAGATTAGTTTGGCAATGTGGGCGTTCAAACCCAGTGTACGCGGATGAGAGACTGAGTACTTTCTTGACCTACTCATAGTGTCTGGGAGGGTGAGCTGGACTTGAGAGCTGCATATGGTGGAAGTAGCGGTGGACAGGGCGGACTGAGAGAGGGTTGATGATGGTGATGGAGTTGTTGTTCTTTCTGATGGCCTAGAATCAGTCTTTCGTTGATATAACAGTGGGATTCCCTGACTGCTGTGGCATTGCACCGACACCTCAACATTTGCTGCTGTGCTAACCGGTGGGCTTACAGTGGGGGAAACAATGTAGCGTTGCCGACTACCTTCGTTGTGATCAGTTGCACATGTGGCACTTGAGGTTTGGTGTTGTGTCCACGCTTGCAAGTGCATGCTGGTTAAATGTCTAACCATGCAACTGGTATTCAAATTTTTCAGATTTTTCCCTCGGCTAAAGGTCTTTGCGCACTTCTTACAGATAACCTTGGCCTGATCATGAGGATTTTGTTCAAAAAAGTGCCACACTGCACTCTTCCTACTTTGGCAGACATTTTGCTGCCTAGCACGCTGTGATCTTTTGACCCTCTGGACAAGCTGTCCAGCAACTCTTCTGATGTTTGGAACCTGTCTTTGGAGTGCTCCGGGCCTGCCAGATAACAGCTGTTGCGATGTCCATGTCTGCTGTGGATGCTCCTCATCTGAGCTATTGGAAGCAGCACCCTCTTCCCCCAATTGATGCCAATCTGGGTCAACAACTGGGTCATCCATCACCTCCTCTTCTATGTCATGTGCACCTTCCTCTGTGTCACCGTGTATGGTGGTATAGTGTGCGGGAAGGGGCACCTGAGTCTCATCAGGGTCAGAATCTGGCTCTGTACACTGCGAGGACAATGTAGTGCTCTGAGTGAATGTACCAGCAGAATCATCCATCAGCGGCTGTGCATCAGTGCACTCCATGTCAGATTCATCTTGGCCTGGGTAATTCACCATTTCACTTGATAATCCAGGCATGGTATGTGAAAACAGCTCCATGGAGTAATCAGTAGTATGGCCTGCGTCATCCTTCAATCTTGGTTGGGGTGAAGGACACAAGGAAATGTGTGGTTCATGAACATGAGCCTCCAATGACGACTCAGTGCTTTTACTTTTTACAACTGAAGAAGAGGAGGCGATAGAGCTGGAGGCTGAGTCAGCAATGTAAGACAAAACTTTTTCCTGATGCTCTGGCTTTAAAAGCGGTTTGCCAACTCCTAGAAAACTAAGCGTTCGAGGCCTTATGTAGCCAGACGATGACGCAGGCTCAACACCTCCTGCATTCGGTCCTATTTTGCTCTTGCCACTACCATCAGATCCACCACCAACACCATCATTACTAGCTGCCAACCCCCGCCCAATTCCACGGCCTCTTCCACCAGCCTTCCTCATTTTTGGTAGAAATGTAGACAAAATCCAACAAACTATATAGTAATGTAAAACAAGGTACAAGGTGTCTATAGGACAGGGGAGATTTTGAATTTCTGCAGACACTTGTGGACACTGGACACTTTTGGATTGTGTGAGGCCCACTGACTAGTATCTGAGCGCTCTGTCACAGGCTCGATGGCAGAGCTGTGACCAAAGTGACTAGAGGATAAGGGAGATTTTGAATTTCTGCACACACTTGTGGACACTTATGGATTGTGTGAGGCCCACTGACTAGTATCTGAGCGCTCTGTCACAGGCTCGATGGCAGAGCTGTGACCAAAGTGACTAGAGGATAAGGGAGATTTTGAATTTCTGCACACACTTGTGGACACTTATGGATTGTGTGAGGCCCACTGACTAGTATCTGAGCGCTCTGTCACAGGCTCGATGGCAGAGCTGTGACCAAAGTGACTAAAGGATAAGGGAGATTTTGAATTTCTGCACACACTTGTGGACACTTATGGATTGTGTGAGGCCCACTGACTAGTATCTGAGCGCTCTGTCACAGGCTCGATGGCAGAGCTGTGACCAAAGTGACTAGAGGATAAGGGAGATTTTGAATTTCTGCACACACTTGTGGACACTTATGGATTGTGTGAGGCCCACTGACTAGTATCTGAGCGCTCTGTCACAGGCTCGATGGCAGAGCTGTGACCAAAGTGACTAGAGGATAAGGGAGATTTTGAATTTCTGCACACACTTGTGGACACTTATGGATTGTGTGAGGCCCACTGACTAGTATCTGAGCGCTCTGTCACAGGCTCGATGGCAGAGCTGTGACCAAAGTGACTAGAGGATAAGGGAGATTTTGAATTTCTGCACACACTTGTGGACACTTATGGATTGTGTGAGGCCCACTGACTAGTATCTGAGCGCTCTGTCACAGGCTCGATGGCAGAGCTGTGACCAAAGTGACTAGAGGATAAGGGAGATTTTGAATTTCTGCACACACTTGTGGACACTTATGGATTGTGTGAGGCCCACTGACTAGTATCTGAGCGCTCTGTCACAGGCTCGATGGCAGAGCTGTGACCAAAGTGACTAGAGGATAAGGGAGATTTTGAATTTCTGCACACACTTGTGGACACTTATGGATTGTGTGAGGCCCACTGACTAGTATCTGAGCGCTCTGTCACAGGCTCGATGGCAGAGCTGTGACCAAAGTGACTAGAGGATAAGGGAGATTTTGAATTTCTGCACACACTTGTGGACACTTATGGATTGTGTGAGGCCCACTGACTAGTATCTGAGCGCTCTGTCACAGGCTCGATGGCAGAGCTGTGACCAAAGTGACTAGAGGATAAGGGAGATTTTGAATTTCTGCACACACTTGTGGACACTTATGGATTGTGTGAGGCCCACTGACTAGTATCTGAGCGCTCTGTCACAGGCTCGATGGCAGAGCTGTGACCAAAGTGACTAGAGGATAAGGGAGATTTTGAATTTCTGCACACACTTGTGGACACTTATGGATTGTGTGAGGCCCACTGACTAGTATCTGAGCGCTCTGTCACAGGCTCGATGGCAGAGCTGTGACCAAAGTGACTAGAGGATAAGGGAGATTTTGAATTTCTGCACACACTTGTGGACACTTATGGATTGTGTGAGGCCCACTGACTAGTATCTGAGCGCTCTGTCACAGGCTCGATGGCAGAGCTGTGACCAAAGTGACTAGAGGATAAGGGAGATTTTGAATTTCTGCACACACTTGTGGACACTTATGGATTGTGTGAGGCCCACTGACTAGTATCTGAGCGCTCTGTCACAGGCTCGATGGCAGAGCTGTGACCAAAGTGACTAGAGGATAAGGGAGATTTTGAATTTCTGCACACACTTGTGGACACTTATGGATTGTGTGAGGCCCACTGACTAGTATCTGAGCGCTCTGTCACAGGCTCGATGGCAGAGCTGTGACCAAAGTGACTAGAGGATAAGGGAGATTTTGAATTTCTGCACACACTTGTGGACACTTATGGATTGTGTGAGGCCCACTGACTGGTATCTGAGCGCTCTGTCACAGGCTCGATGGCAGAGCTGTGACCAAAGTGACTAGAGGATAAGGGAGATTTTGAATTTCTGCACACACTTGTGGACTCTTATGGATTGTGTGAGGCCCACTGACTAGTATCTGAGCGCTCTGTCACAGGCTCGATGGCAGAGCTGTGACCAAAGTGACTAGAGGATAAGGGAGATTTTGAATTTCTGCACACACTTGTGGACACTTATGGATTGTGTGAGGCCCACTGACTAGTATCTGAGCGCTCTGTCACAGGCTCGATGGCAGAGCTGTGACCAAAGTGACTAGAGGATAAGGGAGATTTTGAATTTCTGCACACACTTGTGGACACTTATGGATTGTGTGAGGCCCACTGACTAGTATCTGAGCGCTCTGTCACAGGCTCGATGGCAGAGCTGTGACCAAAGTGACTAGAGGATAAGGGAGATTTTGAATTTCTGCACACACTTGTGGACACTTATGGATTGTGTGAGGCCCACTGACTAGTATCTGAGCGCTCTGTCACAGGCTCGATGGCAGAGCTGTGACCAAAGTGACTAGAGGATAAGGGAGATTTTGAATTTCTGCACACACTTGTGGACACTTATGGATTGTGTGAGGCCCACTGACTAGTATCTGAGTGCTCTGTCACAGGCTCGATGGCAGAGCTGTGACCAAAGTGACTAGAGGATAAGGGAGATTTTGAATTTCTGCACACACTTGTGGACACTTATGGATTGTGTGAGGCCCACTGACTAGTATCTGAGCGCTCTGTCACAGGCTCGATGGCAGAGCTGTTACCAAAGTGACTAGAGGATAAGGGAGATTTTGAATTTCTGCACACACTTGTGGACACTTATGGATTGTGTGAGGCCCACTGACTAGTATCTGAGCGCTCTGTCACAGGCTCGATGGCAGAGCTGTGACCAAAGTGACTAGAGGATAAGGGAGATTTTGAATTTCTGCACACACTTGTGGACACTTATGGATTGTGTGAGGCCCACTGACTAGTATCTGAGCGCTCTGTCACAGGCTCGATGGCAGAGCTGTGACCAAAGTGACTAGAGGATAAGGGAGATTTTGAATTTCTGCACACACTTGTGGACACTTATGGATTGTGTGAGGCCCACTGACTAGTATCTGAGCGCTCTGTCACAGGCTCGATGGCAGAGCTGTGACCAAAGTGACTAGAGGATAAGGGAGATTTTGAATTTCTGCACACACTTGTGGACACTTATGGATTGTGTGAGGCCCACTGACTAGTATTTGAGCGCTCTGTCACAGGCTCGATGGCAGAGCTGTGACCAAAGTGACTAGAGGATAAGGGAGATTTTGAATTTCTGCACACACTTGTGGACACTTATGGATTGTGTGAGGCCCACTGACTAGTATCTGAGCGCTCTGTCACAGGCTCGATGGCAGAGCTGTGACCAAAGTGACTAGAGGATAAGGGAGATTTTGAATTTCTGCACACACTTGTGGACACTTATGGATTGTGTGAGGCCCACTGACTAGTATCTGAGCACTCTGTCACAGGCTCGATGGCAGAGCTGTGACCAAAGTGACTAGAGGATAAGGGAGATTTTGAATTTCTGCACACACTTGTGGACACTTATGGATTGTGTGAGGCCCACTGACTAGTATCTGAGCGCTCTGTCACAGGCTCGATGGCAGAACTGTGACCAAAGTGACTAGATGATAAGGGAGATTTTGAATTTCTGCACACACTTGTGGACACTTATGGATTGTGTTAGGCCCACTGACTAGTATCTGAGCACTCTGTCACAGGCTCGATGGCAGAGCTGTGACCAAAGTGACTAGAGGATAAGGGAGATTTTGAATTTCTGCACACACTTGTGGACACTTATGGATTGTGTGAGGCCCACTGACTAGTATCTGAGCGCTCTGTCACAGGCTCGATGGCAGAGCTGTGACCAAAGTGACTAGAGGATAAGGGAGATTTTGAATTTCTGCACACACTTGTGGACACTTATGGATTGTGTGAGGCCCACTGACTAGTATCTGAGCGCTCTGTCACAGGCTCGAAGGCAGAGCTGTGACCAAAGTGACTAGAGGATAAGGGAGATTTTGAATTTCTGCACACACTTGTGGACACTTATGGATTGTGTGAGGCCCACTGACTAGTATCTGAGCGCTCTGTCACAGGCTCGATGGCAGAGCTGTGACCAAAGTGACTAGAGGATAAGGGAGATTTTGAATTTCTGCACACACTTGTGGACACTTATGGATTGTGTGAGGCCCACTGACTAGTATCTGAGCGCTCTGTCACAGGCTCGATGGCAGAGCTGTGACCAAAGTGACTAGAGGATAAGGGAGATTTTGAATTTCTGCACACACTTGTGGACACTTATGGATTGTGTGAGGCCCACTGACTAGTATCTGAGCGCTCTGTCACAGGCTCGATGGCAGAGCTGTGACCAAAGTGACTAGAGGATAAGGGAGATTTTGAATTTCTGCACACACTTGTGGACACTTATGGATTGTGTGAGGCCCACTGACTAGTATCTGAGCGCTCTGTCACAGGCTCGATGGCAGAGCTGTGACCAAAGTGACTAGAGGATAAGGGAGATTTTGAATTTCTGCACACACTTGTGGACACTTATGGATTGTGTGAGGCCCACTGACTAGTATCTGAGCACTCTGTCACAGGCTCGATGGCAGAGCTGTGACCAAAGTGACTAGAGGATAAGGGAGATTTTGAATTTCTGCACACACTTGTGGACACTTATGGATTGTGTGAGGCCCACTGACTAGTATCTGAGCGCTCTGTCACAGGCTCGATGGCAGAGCTGTGACCAAAGTGACTAGAGGATAAGGGAGATTTTGAATTTCTGCACACACTTGTGGACACTTATGGATTGTGTGAGGCCCACTGACTAGTATCTGAGCACTCTGTCACAGGCTCGAAGGCAGAGCTGTGACCAAAGTGACTAGAGGATAAGGGAGATTTTGAATTTCTGCACACACTTGTGGACACTTATGGATTGTGTGAGGCCCACTGACTAGTATCTGAGCGCTCTGTCACAGGCTCGATGGCAGAGCTGTGACCAAAGTGACTAGAGGATAAGGGAGATTTTGAATTTCTGCACACACTTGTGGACACTTATGGATTGTGTGAGGCCCACTGACTAGTATCTGAGCGCTCTGTCACAGGCTCGATGGCAGAGCTGTGACCAAAGTGACTAGAGGATAAGGGAGATTTTGAATTTCTGCACACACTTGTGGACACTTATGGATTGTGTGAGGCCCACCGACTAGTATCTGAGCGCTCTGTCACAGGCTCGATGGCAGAGCTGTGACCAAAGTGACTAGAGGATAAGGGAGATTTTGAATTTCTGCACACACTTGTGGACACTTATGGATTGTGTGAGGCCCACTGACTAGTATCTGAGCGCTCTGTCACAGGCTCGATGGCAGAGCTGTGACCAAAGTGACTAGAGGATAAGGGAGATTTTGAATTTCTGCACACACTTGTGGACACTTATGGATTGTGTGAGGCCCACTGACTAGTATCTGAGCGCTCTGTCACAGGCTCAATGGCAGAGCTGTGACCAAAGTGACTAGAGGATAAGGGAGATTTTGAATTTCTGCACACACTTGTGGACACTGGACACTTATGGATTGTGTGAGGCCCACTGAATATCTGAGCGCTATGTCACAGGCAGAAATTGGCTAGTGTATCACAAACTACAAGGTGTATGTAGAATTGGGCAGAATTGGAATCTCCCTAGAGTGCAGGTCTGTAAGAACGGAACATGTCCTCGACTTATTCTCACAGAGTGACTCACAGATAGCTTCACTGTGGCTGTGATAACAGCCATTACACGGTACTGTGTGAGCAGTGTACACCGCTGTATGGTGTGAAAAAATGCACGCTCAGTACCTCATCAGGACAAAAAAAAAATTGGGATTGCTTTTAAAAAAGCAGTTTGCGGAGCAGTGGGTAAACAGCAATGCAGGAATGTCAGGAAGCCTTAGAAGGCAGCCCAACAACCAACACCACTGATACACCACTATATAGCCTCCCCTTGCACTGCACAGTGACTGGTGTGTTGTACAGGCAAAATCGCTAGCAGCAGAAGCAGTTTTTTTTTCTTCTTCTCAGCAGGACAAAAAAAAAAATTGTGATTGCTTTTAAAAAAGCAGTTTGCGGAGCAGTGGGTAAACAGCAATGCAGGAATGTCAGGAAGCCTTAGAAGGCAGCCCAACAACCAACACCACTGATACACCACTATATAGCCTCCCCTTGCACTGCACAGTGACTGGTGTGTTGTACAGGCAAAATCGCTAGCAGCAGAAGCAGTTTTTGGTGTCTTCTTCCCTGCCTAACGCTCTCCCTACAAAATCATCATCAGCAGCAGCTCTCCCTATTCTGAGATCAGCATGAGTAACATGGCGGTCGGCGTGCACGCCCTTTTATACCCCCTGTGACGCCCACCAAAGCAAGCCAATCACTTGCATGCCCTTCTGAAAGATGGTGGTGACCCGTGCCTATGTCATCACGTTGCCCACAGTGTCCGTGGATCCTGATTGGCTGAAAAAGAGCGCAAAACAAACTTTTGAAACGCGACTTTGGCGCGTAAGTCGCCGACCTCGTGGCCGACCTCATCCTAGGGTCGGGTTTCGTTTCATGAAACCCGACTTTGCCAAAAGTCGGCGACTTTTGAATTTTTTTGACCCGTTTCGCTCAACTCTAGTCATGATCCAAGGTGGATCTGACAAGTAAATGGACAAAGTGAACTTTTTTTCCTTTGGCTTGGTGCCAAACTGGGTTGATTGCCCCAGTGGCCATTAGAATTATTGCACTATGTGTTGTTTATTCTAAGCTGCCCCGGTGGTGATGAGCGGTAGTGCACTTTAGTTTCTTTGGTTAAGAGCACGTAATTACAAATCAGGTGTGAGGCTCTATAAAAGAGTTTCAGGTGTGTTTGATGATCGTTGGTGATATTGATAGTTCATCATTTGGGAAGCAAGCCTGGGTGATGAAGGAGCTGAATAAGAGTCCTGGGCAGCCCAGCCAGAGGGTTGAGTCAGCTATGGAGTCTGCAAGAAGTGCTGGCATGGATTGGTGGAGTTCAACGCTGGTGTTTGCAAGAAGGGCTGGCATGGCGTGGTGGAGTCGCAGTTTATGGTGTCAGCAGGAAGTGCTTGCATGGCTTAGTGGAGTGGCGACTATGGTGAGAGTTGCACTCAGCATGCTGGACTTGGTTGGTGAAAGCTGGACTCAAGCATGCTTGACTTCTTGGCAGAAAAGTTGGACTAGAGCATGCTGGACTTTTTGGCAGAAGCTGGACTCATCTTTGGGACTCTGTTTACTGGGCAGCTGCAACTGGTGGTGGACTCTGCTCCAAGGCTGCACTAGGGTGATGGATCCGGTTATGGTGATGGATCCGGTTGGAGAAGATGCACGCAGGTGGTGGGCTCTGTTGCTAGGAGCGTACGCAACAGAGCAAAAC
Organism: Dendrobates tinctorius; assembly: GCF_039654945.1. NCBI lineage: Eukaryota > Metazoa > Chordata > Amphibia > Anura > Dendrobatidae > Dendrobates > Dendrobates tinctorius. The sequence goes on from NW_027361728.1 coordinate 36,635,461, forward strand.
TAAGTGGTGTTCCCCCTGTATTGTCATTTTCCCTTATGTGTGTTTAGTGCAGTGGTGGGATTAGTTTCCGCACCGACCAATTCCCTAGTGAGGTTTTAGGTGCAGGACGAATCAGGGTTTGAGGTACGCATGCGTCGCCCGGTGCGGAACCGGCATAGGGAACGTTAGGAGTGCAGGGACACTGGCTCAGGGGAGTACAGGAGGTCTCCACGTCCCTATTCCCTATCGCAGGGCCCACCATTGTTATTGTTACCCAGGTTTCCCTTTATTATTTAAATTCGCTTTACTGGAGGCGGGGTTTCCAGACTACTGTATATATAACGTGTATTACCTAAATTCGGCAGTTGGAGGCGGTGTATCCAGCTGCACGTTTTATTATTTAAGTTCGCCCTACTGGAGGCGGTGTATCCAGGGTCACGCGTGTCATGGGTTCGCCTTGCGGTACTCGCTGCATCCAGACACACGTGACCGTGACAGTAACATAGTAAAATATACAATGTATGTATCCGTGTTTCCTGGACATCTGAATTTGAAGAAAATCAAATTGTGCGGATGTCACGGGAAAAAATGATTTGTAGCACATTTATGCTTCATGGATTGAACGTCCCTTAATATGTTATGGGGTCTGGAAAGTCGCAGAGCATAGTAAAGATAAGATGTAGAAGAAAAAAGATGAAATAATACTCACTGCTTATCTGTCCAGCCACCACCACTGCTTGTGGTCCCTTGTACATCCCTTGGCGCCTCTTCTTACCGCTTCCGTATGCTGAAACCCCAGGCATATTTTCAATAAGCCGAGAAGTACTGGTACATGGGCTTAGCAAGATTGCGATGTGTGCTTTGGTGTCACAACCTTATGTCTTACATGTGCAGGAACGTTACAAGCCTCATCACGCTAGAAGATCCAACTTATGTGTGCGTTGTAAGGATTCTGTATAGGTTGTCACCATTTCAACTTCGTCACCTTACGAAACCTCATGTGCCTGACTGAGGCCGAAAGTGCCAACAGAACATGAAGAGGACTGGGGTTTCACTGCATAGAGGCAGTGAGAAGAGGCTTTAAAGACCTACGGGGAAAAGCGAGCAGTGAGGTGAGAGGTGAGGTGAGCATTAGGCTTTTTCTTTTATCTTGTTGTCGGCCCGCTACACTTCACAAAAATGGCGGCACAAATTACAAAAAAACCTGTATTCCGTAAAATATGGATTTTTTAAAAATGTAAGTAGCAGCATTCATTGCACTGAAATAAATTTGTCCATCTCTAGTTCCAATTTATGGGATCCCTTTGTGCATTGGTGATCCAGGCCTCATGACTGTGCAGGAATCTTCACATCATTGAGGCCGTGCTGCAGGCTTCTGTACAGCTGGATGGCCAGGGGCTCCTTTGTCTCACTAACTGCTGGGATCGAAGCAATATGCCATCATTTTATGAGATACGAAAAACCCTTTAACCAGGAGAATAATGTTCAAAATTGAGAGCGGTGGTTAATACATTTTAATAGCTAACTGTAAAGATGGTAGCAAATAGGAACTTCCGTGACTGCTCAGGTCTCTTCATCAGGCATAGTATGACACAGGAGAGACACTATTGTTGCATCTAGATTAAAAGAGCTATGTTGTGACACAAACTTGAGCACATTATTCTTGCAACTTTTAATGATGCCAATTCTTCACGATATGTTCGCATTACCAAACATTTTTTCTTCCCTAGCAAGTCAAAAGAAAATTATAGTCAATGTATAACAATTCTCTACTTTGTGATTGCTATTGTATTAATATTTTGATCTTGTTCTTATTATGCATAAATGATTATATCACTACCTTCTTTATAACTTCTTTTCACTGTACCATCCCTTTAAGTTATTTTTTTTCTGTACAAACTGTTTTTTTACTTGTGTGCTTAAGGGGTTTATTTATTAAAAAAAAAAACAAAAGTGACACCATTTTAAAAACTGCACACATCAAATTATTCTAAACTGCTTTTAGGAAATTGATTAACCCTTCAGATACTACACAAGAACTAAGGCACAGTGGAATGAAAAAAAAATTTAACTACAATATTACTTTAACTGCAAATGTTTAATTTTCACAAGTGGTAGCAGGAGAAATGGCCCACAAATATTGCACAATTTCTCCTGAACGTATTCAAGCAAAGAGCAAAAAAATCCCTAAAAACAGTATATTTATTAAATGGTATATTAAAAATGGGCACTCACAATAATCGAATACAAAAATGCGAAATTACATGGTATAAATTGGTTCACCTTTTGGGGGTGTCTGCTGTTTTGATAACTCAGGAGCTCTACAAATGCAACATGGTGCCTGAAATCTATTCCAGACAAATGTACATGGAGTGCCCGCCAGGGCCGTGGGGCACTCGGTACCGGGCAGCTTCTTCAAGGTGCAGTGTCACCCGGTCCGTGGCCCTGGGCATCTAATAAAAGGGGGATATTACAGGGGAAAAATAAAAGAGTTTGTAAAGTGTTCATGACGGGACCTGTGGTTTCTGGTCAGAGGTGCAGATCCTCTGGGACAGGTGGTGTGATGCAGCAGGATTGGAATATCCACAGGCAGAGCAGTTGTCCCAGGGCAGTAGTGAAAGAAAACATGTATATTTGGTGGTGATCGATGCAGCAGTGCTGAGTGGGTGTTGCAGAAAGAATTCAGAGGACACAGCTGTGTGCAGTTCCGAAGCTTTACTCACAGTTCTGGTGCGCACAGATGCCCGCTTGGTGCTGTGTCCTTCAGGTAAGGGGCCCAGTCAACTCCCAGACAGATAAAGAACACCTTTCCAGCACTCCCTTCAGTATATGCTTTTCCTGGCTGTCTCACTGTGTTGCTTTCCCGCCTCTTCCTTCCCAATACTTCACAGTCAATGTCCCAGGCCAGCAGCCGCGGACCTTGTCGGATAACATACTCTCTGCACTTCCTTGCTCCCTTTTGGCTGCCTTTCCGGCGAAGATAACTGTGGTTTGTGGCTGAGGTACCTAAAGGTGCCTCAACTGTCAGCTTTCTAGCTGAGTCCGTTGTCCACTCCACTAGGCTAAGGGCCGATACCCATCTGCGACCTGATCCCTCCACCTGACGTCAGTCAGCGTGGAAAGAGCCCCACGGGCAGTATGGTCACTGCTCCGTGCCTCCAGGATCCCTTCCCAACACAGGGAGCTTCCTTCTGTCTCTGTCCCCTCCAGCAGCTCCTTCCCACCAGGAGCTGCTCCACACACGTCTGTTCCCTTCTTCCCTTACGGGAAGACCGTTTACGCACGTCCTTCCACTTCTTACCCTACGGGAAGACTGTTCTAACTTTCCTTCTATTCTCCAGCTCTAACCCTCAAGTTCCACCCACCTTCCAACACCCTTTACTACCCGGCAGGTTTGAGATGCTCCTCTCTTGGGGTCCATCCAGGGTGTCCTGCTGCTATATGGTGTGTGTTGGGTGCAGGTGTTAGAGTGCTGTTAGGTGCCTCCAACTTACCTGGGAAGTGGGATACCACACCTCTGGTTGAGGTGCAGTACCTCTGCGGCGACTAACCCTCAGGGGTGCCACATACGCACCAAATAGAACTTCTCTTCTGAGCTCTGCCGTGTGATTAAACAGCAGCTTTACAGCATACTACTAAGGGCACAGGACTACTTCACAGCATCAATGGGAGAATGGATGGAGCCATATACTGTAAAAACTTGAGTAACAACCTCCTTCCCTCTGCCAGGACATTAAAAATGGGTCATGGCTGGGTCTTCCAGCAAGACAAAGACCCAAAACATACAGCCAAGGCAATGAAGGAGGGGCTCAAATAGAAGCACATTAAGGTCATGAAGTTGCCTAGCCAGTCTCCACACCTTAATCACATAGAAAACTTATGGAGGGAGTTGAAGCTCCGAGTTGACAAGCGACAGCCTCAAAATCTTAATGATTTAGAGATGATCTGCAAAGAGGAGTGGACCAAAATTCATCCTGACATGTGCGCAAACCTCATCATCAACTACAAAAAACATCTGACTGCTGTGCTTGCCAACAAGGGTTTTGCCACCAAGTATTAAATCTTGCAAAAATGACAAATACACACCGGCGCTGCAAATACACAGTCAATGGATAAGCTGCTGGCACACCTGGCAGATTAAGTGTGCTATCTGCCACTGAAAAAAACAACTGCAACTACACTGGAAGTGGCCGCGCTTAAAACGCTGTGTGATAAATATATCAAACAAACTAAAAATGACAGTCAAACTTTAAAAGGCAAACATTACTCACTATTGCGAAGACTGATTGTGGCTGATCATATCGCTCTTAAAATCACGAATATTAGAAAGAAGAATCTCTGAACTGAAGCAAAAAACCAGGGAGCGTCCTCCCGTTTGCAAAAAGAAGCAGCTCCCCGCAAGAGAGCGCGTCCCCCTGGGCGGCAGACAGCCACGGCCGATGGCGCCGCCGAACAGTAGCGTGGTGAGCAAGGGGCGTGACTGGCGGGGGGCGTGAAATGTGGGTGGTGACGTCACCGTGCAAGGACCAATCCTGACGCGTTTCGGGGGAGCCGTCCCCCTTCCTCAAAGGTATGGATCTTGCACTACCGCCCACACTCTATATACCCCTGCCTCCACAAGAAAATGACGCACACTTATCCCATTATGTGGCGCAACACCCTCAGACTGAATATTACTGAAAAATCAATAAAAGCTGAACTTTATTCAAACAAGAAACTAACAAATAAGACAATTAAAACCAAATGCAGACTACTTAAAATCAATTATAATACAAATGACACAGACTCCACACCCCCCAAAATATTTCAGTTGGTAGTTATGATTCCAACAATAATAAATAATATCCAAAGGGGTAGTCCTTCTTAACTACAGGGAAGCCAGAAGAGATCTTTTTATTATTATTATAGGGATAAGAATCCTACATGCAAGGAGAGAAAAGGAGGCAATATATATGGATCACAAAGCATAAAGTTCGATTTCATGATTGAGCCCATTTACCGTGTGGTAATTGTTCATGTTGTGTGCAGGTGAGAAACAAGAGAATCACGCAGACTACTTTTTGGAATATGGAAAAAACTGAGATGTTCCATATTAATGACAATTTAACATGCCATTCTACGGGGGTTATTTATATAGTAAAATGTCCCTGCAATAAGTTTTACGTTGGTCGTACGAAAAGAAAACTTAAAGAGAGAATAAAAGAACATTTGAACAATATCTCTAAGGGATTTTTAGGACATCCGCTGTCTCGCCACTTCGTGGAGAAACATGGCAAGACACGTATGGGGTCCACCTTTTTTGGCATTCAAAAGGTTCAAAAAAATCTGAGGGGTGGTGACTATATTAAGAGTATGTCGAGGGTTGAATCCAGGTGGATTTTTACATTGGATAGTTTGGTGCCAAATGGGCTCAATCATGAAATCGAACTTTATGCTTTGTGATCCATATATATTGCCTCCTTTTCTCTCCTTGCATGTAGGATTCTTATCCCTATAATAATAATAAAAAGATCTCTTCTGGCTTCCCTGTAGTTAAGAAGGACTACCCCTTTGGATATTATTTATTATTGTTGGAATCATAACTACCAACTGAAATATTTTTGGGGGGTGGAGTCTGTGTCATTTGTATTATAATTGATTTTAAGTAGTCTGCATTTGGTTTTAATTGTCTTATTTGTTAGTTTCTTGTTTGAATAAAGTTCAGCTTTTATTGATTTTTCAGTAATATTCAGTCTGAGGGTGTTGCGCCACATAATGGGATAAGTGTGCGTCATTTTCTTGTGGAGGCAGGGGTATATAGAGTGTGGGCGGTAGTGCAAGATCCATACCTTTGAGGAAGGGGGACGGCTCCCCCGAAACGCGTCAGGATTGGTCCTTGCACGTGACATCACCACCCACATTTCACGCCCCCTGCCAGTCACGCCCCTTGCTCACCACGCTACTGTTCGGCGGCGCCATCGGCCGTGGCTGTCTGCCGCCCAGGGGGACGCGCTCTCTTGCGGGGAGCTGCTTCTTTTTGCAAACGGGAGGACTCTCCCTGGTTTTTTGCTTCAGTTCAGAGATTCTTCTTTCTAATATTCGTGATTTTAAGAGCGATTTGATCAGCCACAATCAGTCTTCGCAATAGTGAGTAATGTTTGTCTTTTAAAGTTTGACTGTCATTTTTAGTTTGTTTGATATATTTATCACACAGCGTTTTAAGCGCGGCCACTTCCAGTGTAGTTGCAAGTATTAAGTCTTGTTTGAGAGAGGGATCAAATACTTATTTCTCACTGCCAAATGCAAATACATTTATATAATTTATAAAATGTGATTTTATTTTTGATATTCTATCTCTCAATATTAAAATTAACCTTCCCTTAAAAAATAGGCTGTTCATGTCTTTGTCAATGGACAAACTTACAAAATCAGCAAGTGATCAAATACTTATTTCCCCCACCCTAGTATAATGCAGCCCTATATAGTATAATGCAGCCTCATATAATATAATGCAGCACCCCATAGAGTAAAATGCACTCCCTCAGAGTATAATGCATCCCTATATAGTATTAAGTAGCCTCATACAGTATGATGGAGCTCCATAAAGTATAAGCAGGAAGGGAATTTTTTTAGGGTGAATTTAACCCCCATTTTTGCCCCAATTTGTACTATGTAATTTGTATCTATGATTATTCGTAGTGTCCATTTTTAATATAATATTTAATAAAGATATTGTTTTCAGCTTTGTTTTTTTTATTTTTTGGGCATGTATAAGGGCCCTACATATACAGTATATAGGCGATGGTTATTCTCCTGAATGTAGTAAGATCTCATATGTGCTCAAAAACTGCTGTTTGAGCACACAGCAGGGCTCAGAAGATGAAAAGCTCTATTTGAAGTATAAAATTGTCAAATTTTCTGGAATAGACATCGGTCACCATGTTGCATTTGCAGAACTCATGCATTATCAAAACAGCTGACACCCCCAAAAGGGACCCCATTCTGGAAACTGCATGCCTCAAGGAATTCATATGGGAATGTGTTGACTATTTTAAACACACCGTTGCTTTATTGTAGTAGTAAAATATGGTGCTGAGGCTTAAGACCCCTAATGACCTCTGGAAAAAGGCCTATCGAAAGTTGTTACGGAACTTAAAAAAAAAAGGAAAATAAATACAAAAAGTGATATTGCTTATGTCTTCATTCTCCAAAGCCTTGAAGCACATTTTCTCTTACAGAAAAGCCATGATTTCAGTATTTTTCTTCAGTATTTGAATTAGGACTACAGGGACAAAAACTGCCCTCCCTGTTTGCAGTGTGTCAAACATAAAAAATGGTGTTATTAAAGTGCTGTACTGCAGTATATAAAAGATCATTCAATTCATAGTCACACAGACTCTGCAGGTCCTGAACTTCCCTGTCAATTGAATCAATGTATTATCATTCACATACTGTTACTATCTCAATTCCATTGTCTATGTTCTTCAATGCTGCAGTAGATCACTGCACTCTCATTTAGGACTTTCTATCCTTATATGCACACTCTGATTTATCTGATTTAGGACTTTTATACTTATAGGAATCAAATTACAAATCGTTCAAATTTCATGATACTTGAAGTCGATTTGTAGCGGATTCATTAGATCATCTCATCTTTTAATGCAAAACTAAACTTTGCAAAAAACAGATTCAAACTGCTTACATTTAAGGTGCCTGTTCGTAGAATTCTTGCTGATAGCTTGATCACCAACCCTAATGATGAGCACATAATGCAAACACTTGAGATCAGGTCAAAGATTTGTAAAGCAAGATGATACAATTCATAGTGGAGAGGTTCTTGGCATACATTCTGAAACTTGGTATAAGGAAAAGGATATTTGATTGCATAACCAATGTAGTTGGTTGATGACATCCCAGCAAAAGTATAGTAACAATATGGGCCAATAAGTATGGATGTAATGGCCACAGTAAGCTGAACAGGAGATCCGATGATACTTAAAAGGCTCAACGTAAATGTGGATTCCCACTGCAAAAGATATCAAGCATAAAGTCAACTTTTATACAATCAGCCATTTGCGCTAAGGGTGCTAAGAGACAGTCTCAGTCAGGGCTTTTCGATACAGCTAAGTCAAGAGCAAGAAATTGTACCTTTCCTTGGCTTTTGCTCCCAATAACAGATATTATTCATGTAAGGCTATAATGTTTTAGAATTTTTAAGCTATTGGGAATTACAGCTGACTTCTTTAGCTCGTGAATAATAAATTACTTTGTTGGATTAGTATCAAATATTGAATTATGTTAAATGAAAAGTTACCAGTGGTCTCTGAGTCCATTCACTATAAGCTAGGAGTGCAAGAATGCCAACTGACAGAGCCTGTGAGAGAAAAGGATATTTAACATATTAATATCATCTTAAGTTTCTGAATAACCTTAATAATGGTAATTGCACCCACACTATCATTATCTACAATGAATAATAGAGATGAGCAAATCAAATTGCAGAGGATAGAGTTTGAGTCGAATTTCCTGAAATGGTTTACGTGAATTCGAACACCTTGAGATTCAATTCACAGTTTGAAAAAAAACTAAAACTCACCTGGCACAATTTTCACATTTAACACTCATACCAAGTTTAGGAACGCATACAGCATTTGAAAAGCTTATGGTAATGATTAATATATCCTCATGTTCCCTCTCCTCTACACCCTTGGATTGTTGGTGTATGTGTTCTTTGACTTCTTGACCATTTTTAAATATTTGTATAATAAAGAGACTCATATTTTTTATCAAGCTTGCTGAACTGGGAGCTGGATCATTTTTTTCTTCTGTGCATTGAGACTGGCGCAAATGTATTCACCAAAAATCTAATTTTGGGCGGAAATACAGTAACTCAAAGTTGGCAAACTTGAATTTGAAAAGATTTGCTCATCAAAATTTAAATTTTTGGGTTGCCGCACCTCCCAATTGTAATAAAATAATAATCAAAATGTTGTATGTATATTTCCCGCCATTAAAATTTACAGTTCGACACGCAAAAAGCAAGCCTTCACACAGCTCTTTTGAAGGAAAAATACTAAATATAATGGTCTCAAAAATGGCTAGACAAACCAATTTTTTTTTTTTTTTTTTGAAACTTCAGATTTTCTTAATTTACTAAAATAAAAATAATTATTAGTATTATTTTAAAAAAGCGATATAAGTAATCATAATGACCTAGAGACTTGAGACTCATATTGCCAAGTCATTTTTACTGCACATTGATCATAGTGAAACCAAACTGAAAATATATCTCATCCTGCAATCATCTATGTTGACAAAAAGACGATAGCGTTAACGTAAAGAAAAAAAGCATAAAAGCAAAAAGGAAGCAAAGGGGCAAATGTAACATGTAAATGTGATAAATCTCATTGATAGTTGGCTCTCACAGACCTGTAATGTTGTCATAGAATCATAGAATCATAGAATCGTAGAGTTGGAAGGGACATCCTGGGCCATCTGGTCCAACCCCCTGCTCAAAGCAAGATTCGCTAAATCATCCCAGTCAGATGTCTGTCCAGCCTCTGAAGACTTCCATTGAAGGAGAACTCACCACTTCTCGTGGCAGCTTGTTCCACTCATTGATCACTCTAACTGTCAAAAAGTTTTTTCTAATATCTAATCTGTGTCTCCTCCCATTCAGTTTCATCCCATTGCTTCTAGTCTTTCCTTGTGCAAATGAGAATAAAGTTGATCCTTCTACAATGTGACAGCCCTTTAGATATTTGTAGACAGCTATTAAGTCTCCTCTCAGTCTTCTCTTTTGCAAACTAAACAATCCCAAATCCTGCAACCTTTCCTCATAAGACAGGGTTTGCAGACCGGTCACCATTCTGGTCGCTCTTTTCTGAACTTGCTCCAGTTTGTTGATGTCTTTTTTAAAATGTGGTGCCCAAAACTGGACACAATATTCCAGATGAGGTCTGACCAAAGAGGAGTAGAGGGAAATAATGACTTCACGTGATCTAGACTGTATGCTTCTGTTAATACATCCTAGAATTGCATTTGCCTTTTTTGCTGCTGCATCACACTGTTGACTCATATTCAGTCTGTGATCTTTAGGAGGTTCCTCTGTCCTCCACTCATTACATGTAGTAATGGCACCAGTTTGAACTTGTTTTCAGTATGAAAGACACCTGTCCACAACCTGAAACAGTCACAATCCAAACTCCACTCTGGTGAAGACCAAAAAGCTGTCGAAGGACACCAGAAACAAATTTGTAGCCCTGCACCAGGCTGGGAAGGCTGAATCTGCAATAGGCAAGCAGCTTGGTGTGATGAAATCAACTGTGGGAGCAATAATAAGAAAATGGAAGACATACAAGACCACTGATAATCTCCCTCAATCTGGGGCTCCACACAAGTTCTCACCCCGTGGGGTCAAAATGATCACAAGCATGGTGAGCAAAAATCCCAGAACCACACGGGGGGACCTTGTGAATGACCTGCATAGAGCTGAGACCACCATAACAAAGGCTACCATCAGTAACACACTACGCCACCAGGGACTCAGATCCTGCAGTGCCAGACGTGTCCCCCTGCTTAAGCCAGTACATGTCTGGGCCCATCTGAAGTTTGCTAGAGAGCATTTGGATTATCCAGAATAGTATTGGGAGTATGTCATATGGTCTGATGTAACCAAAGTAGAACTGTTTGGTAGAAACAAAACTTGTCGTGTTTGGAGGAAACAGAATGCTGAGTTGCATCCAAAGAACACCATACCTACTGTGAAGCATGGGGGTGGCAACATCATGCTTTGGGGCTGTTTCTTTGCAAAGGGACCAGGACGACATATCTGTGTACATGAAAGAATGAATGGGGCCATGTATTGTGAGATTTTGAGTGCAAACTTCCTTCCATCAGCAAGGCACTGAAGATGAAATGTGGATGGGTCTTTCAGCATGATAATGATCCCAAGCACACCGCCAGGGAAACAAAGGAGTGGCTTCGTAACAAGCATATGAAGGTCCTGGAGTGGCCTAGCCAGTCTCCAGATCTCAACCTCATAGAAAAGCTTTGGAGGGATTTGAAAGTCCGTGTTCCCAGCAACAGGCCCATAACATCACTGCTCTAGAGGAGATCTGCATGGAGGAATGGGCCAACATACCACCAACAGTGTGTGCCAACCTTATAAAGACTTACAGAAAACGTTTGACCTCTGTCATTGCCAACAAAGGATATATAACAAAATATTGAGATGAACTTTTGTTAATGACTAGTGTTGAGCGATACCATCCGATATCATGAAATATCGGATCGGATTGGATCGGACCGATACCCAAAAAGTATCGGGTATCACCGATTCCGATACCGGAAACCAATGCAAGTCAATGGGACAGAAATATCGGAATTAAAAAAAACCCTTTCTTTCCTTGTAGGTTAATTCTACATGAAGAAAAACAACTAAGAATAATGTAGAATGTATTGGGGGAGGTGAAGGAGACATTAAAGACATAGAGGTTTAGCCCAATCAAATGGAATAGCAGGAATAAATTTAAAAAAAAAAAACGTTCGGCGTTACAAAGATATTGACTATGTTAACCTTTTATATTTTGTCAGATATGTATGTTTCACTACTTCCATGCTCTTCACCTTCATTTTTACTTCTCCCACACTTTCTCCTTCATGATCCTCAGCAGCAGCATCTTTTTCATCAACTTCTTCTTCACCTTATTCATCTTCTTGCTATTATTCTTTTTTTTACATTCTTCATATTCTTCTTATTCAACTATTCTTCTTCTTCATATTCTACTTCTTCATCTTCTTCCTATTCTTCTTCATCATATTCTTATTTGTGACAGTCATTCCTATAGTTGTTATCTATAAAAGTTTGAAGATTACACCTTCCGTTCTGCCTGCCACAAAAGATTTACAACAGGATTTGTCCACATTCAGTTTGGCCTGCAGCAGCAGGCATTTTCCAGGGGCACCACGAGGAGGAATGGACTCACCCCCATACACTGCTTAGTCTTCTTCTGCTTATAATTTAGATAATATCTTTTGCTCTGATTTTTAGTCTTATGCTTAATGTTCTTATGCTTTTTGTTCTTCTGCTTCTTAGTCTTCTGCTTCTTGGTCTTCTGTCTCTTGTTGTTCTGTATCTTGGTGGTTGTCTTCATGTTCTTTGTCCTCTTGGTCATCTTCTTCAGGGTCATCTTTTTGGTCTTCTTCGGGGTGGTTGTTGTGCGCTCAATTTCGGGTTTGCCTCTGGCTTCTGGTGAGGGTTATGGAGCTGGCTGTGCTGACAGAGTAGTGAGTTCTCTATCTGGACTCCCTCTGTTGGTGAAGGGAGGTAATGAAGCTGATCTAAATGGCAGAGACCGGCCACCTGAGGAGGAGGACTGCGATTGGACATCAGGAGTTTCTGATTGGATTTAAGGCAGCCGACTCCCTAGTTTCTTGCTGGTGATTTTTCCTGACTGTGGCTCCAGGTTTCTAGTTTGGTTCCTGCCTTCCTAAAGCTAAGTTTTCTCTGCTATTGTTCATATGAGTTTTTGTCTGGTTTACTTAGTTTTTGTGTTCAGCCAGCCCTGGCTGGGACTGGGCTGAATAGCCATTTTGTCTCTGATCAGTTGATCTCTTTTGCTCTGTCTTCAGAATATACCTGAGTGCTGATATAGTGTTTTGAAGTCTAGCGACTTCAGGGCCTTTTTCTATCAGACATGTTGGACATTCTTTTTGGCAGGGTTTTTTGCGTGATTGCAGACAGCAGCTTTTCTTTCCTGTCCTTTCTAGTTAGCGAGGGCCTCATCGTTTGCTCAGCCTATCTTTCTACCTGTGTCTGTGTTTTCATCTTGTTTCACCGATAATACATGTTGGGGGCTGTCTTTGCTTTGGGCGACATTCTTTGTCGAAGTCACTATATTCCTCCCAAAAAGAATCCTTTTCTTTCATCAAATAAAGGTCCACCATGGGGCTGGTTCCCATGTGGCCAATGCTCAGCTTGTCCTAATATACTGCGGACCAAGGATTTTTTTAATTCATCTAAATCAAAAAAATTCCAGATCGTTCATCATATCACCTGCAATACAGAGGCAGTGATATATTTTGCTAGCTGTCCCTGTGAGCTCATATACATAGGAATGACCACTAGATCTTTAAAAAAACGTGTGCAGGAACATATCAGAGACATCAAAAACGCGATAGATTGCCTTGAACCCCATCTCCTCAAAACCATTCCTAAACACTTTTTTGTTAAACATAATTGTGATCCGAAGGGTTTTCTAGTCCGGGGGATAGACCATGTCTACATGGGAATACGTGGCGGCAATCTCAAGCAGAGATTGCTTCAAAAAGAAACCAGATGGATGACCGTTTTAAACACCCTTACCCCTAGAGGTCTCAATGAGGCCATCAGCTTCAAGCCTTTTCTTTAGGATTTTCCTTTTTTAGCTCACTTTTGTCTGGGTATTTTTTAATTTTTCCTTTTTCCCTATAGTGTTTCCATACTTCATATGCCGAGCGGTATTTTGCTTTGGTACGGATGTATCGCTGCAGATTGACGGATGAGTCCATCACTACGGACATTACATTCTTTGGAGAAGACTTTTTCCTGTTAACGGATATTTCTTATCGGCTTAAGTCACTTTACTTGTCATACTCTATAACATGTCGGGTTTATTAATTATCAACCCCTATGTTCCACATTTTATTGGATATGACGGTTATATTGTATATGTCCGTTTTCATATGTGTCTCCCCTTCTTGGATCTAAATATGGCAGGTGTTTATGGCTAGCATTTTTTACCACAATGTATTTGTGATTTTGAATATTTATTATGTTCATTTGCTATATATTCGTTCTTAGTTAAACCTTAAAATGCTAGTTATTAGCCTGCATTTGATCTTTTGTGGAATCCGTTTAAATTCTCCTACCTAGTTTATGGCACAGACGCACTACACGCGTGCGCTGTGATCCTGCCATGGCGTTGGGAGGACGCGCGCGTTGCCTGGGTGATGTGTAGTGATGATCAAACAGATCCTCCTGCTCATGGCTGCGGGCGCGCGCGCGCTCCTCCTCCTCCATGGGCGGGCACAACACGCTGGACGTGCGCTGATTTGCTAATCAATCTCGGCTGGACTACATAATAACCCATGACGCTGCTGATAGACCACGCCTCCTGATGAAACCACAAGGAAGTGGTGAAACGCGCGTCGAGGTTTAAGAGGGTCCCCTCCTGTCTCCTGTCCCGTGACTGCACTGCAACATGTCCGAAGGTAACGAACTCTAGAGACTTTGCTGCTATTCTGCGCTTATACGTGACCTGTATCCAGTTTACTTTCAGCCTTATCGGACACAGTTGGTCTATTACTAACTGACCCTCCATCACACTCTTGCAATTTCAGCTGTTATGCCAGCTGCTATAGCTGCAGTGCTGCCGCTTTATGGAGTTCAGGAGGCGCCCCTCTTTTTCTTTTCTCTGTTAGGAGTGTGGTGTATTTATAATCCACATGCATGCAACGGACACTATATAAACCTTACATCTTACTTACCTTGTTATTTTCTGTAATGGTTGCTGCTGTAAAGTTATGCTTTTCACTCCACACCCTTATTCCTCTTTCCCTTTCCCTTATTCCCTGCCTATTTGTGTGTGCATACCCATGATTTAACTTTTTGTCACTTTTTTCATGATTAATAAATTTTTGCATGATCTCTAGATATTTTGTGAGCCTCTATTCTTATTCAGGGTTTTCTGCTACATGATTAATATTCTGAGTATTTCAACATACACTAATGTGTAGCCTCAACTATATTGGGTTTAAATAATATCATCATTATCTTCTAGATATTTCCCTTTCGTTTGTTCTTTTTTGGTTTAATGTATTGGTCTAGAGGCTTTTCCACCTGACTATGTGGATTGGTTTTTTGGTTTAATCTGTCTTTGCTTTGGGGTCTGCTCTGGGGCAGTTTAGATTTTCCCTTTCTTTCTTTAGGCTTATTTAGTTCTCCGGCCGTGATGAGGCGTCTAAGACCACTGTAGGCACGCTCCACGGCTACTGCTAGTTGTTGTGGATAGGATCAGGGGTCTGCAATCCGCTAGTTACCAACCTCTACGGTTTTCTGGGCTTAGCTTGCTTTTTGTTTTTTCCTCCTCGGTGACTCATTCATAACAGAATCACCAGCCATACCGCAGATTCTAGGGTACTCAAAAGCAGGAGAGAATTGTAAAAAAAAAAAAAAAAAAAGTGTCAGAATTTTTTTTTTTTTTTTTTATATGTATATTTTCTCCTCTTTTTCTCTGGGGCCGTATGAGGATTCTTTTTTCTCCTTGATGGAGATTAAGCAATTGTCTGATCGTGTGGAACAGCTCGCTGCTGAAGTGCGGGGAGTTTCCGCCTATCTCACTCATTCACATGCTGTTGAACCAAGGATCCATGCTCCTGATTTGTTTTCTGGGGATCAGTCAAAATTTTTGAATTTTAAGAATAATTGTAAATTATTTCTTGCCTTGAAGCCTAACCCATCGGGGAGTTCTGCGCAGCAGGTTCAAATTGTCATCTCCTTGCTGCGCGGTGATCCCCAGGATTGGGCGTTTTCTTTGACACCTGAAGATCCTGTTTTGACTAATGTGGATGCATTTTTTCAAGCCTTGGGGTTGTTATATGATGAACCTAATGCTATTGATCAAGCTGAGAGAGCCCTATTGGCATTGAACCAGGGTCAGGATCCTGCAGAGTTATACTGTCAGAAATTCCGAAAGTGGGCGGTCCTTACTACATGGAATGATAGTGCATTGGCAGCTCTCTTTCAGAAGGGTTTGTCTGAGACTTTAAAAGATACTATGGTGGGATTTCCTGTTCCCTCTGGTCTTGACAATTCTATGTCATTAGCCATTCAAGTTGATCGGCGTTTACGTGAACGCAAGACTACACGGGAGACGCTGCCACATTTTGAACAAATGTCTGAACCTATGCAATGTGATGGAGTTTTGCCTAGGGCGCAACGTCAGGAGTTTAGAAGGCGTAATAAGCTGTGTTTTTTCTGTGGAGATGCCTCTCATGTTATTTCTGTCTGCCCTAAACGAGAGAAACGTTTTGTACACACATTTGCTGTGGGTGGTGTACAACCTAAGTTTCTTTTGGCAATTACTCTGATCTGCTCCTTATCCACATTTTCCGCGAAGGCTTTTGTGGATTCAGGAGCGGCCTTGAATCTAATGGACTTGGATTTTGCTAAACGTTGTGGTTTTCCTATGACACCTCTGCGGACGCCTATTCCTTTGAGGGGTATTGATGCTACTCCTTTGGCAAAGAATAAACCTCAGTTTTGGACCCAGAGGATAATGCGGGTCGCCCCAGACCACCAAGAAAATTGCAGATTTTTGGTGTTGCATAATTTACATGATACCATTGTTCTGGGTTTTCCCTGGTTGCAAATCCATAATCCGGTTTTGGATTGGAAGTCTGTGTCTGTGGTGAGTTGGGGTTGTCGGTTTGCTCTTGGTGACACTCCTGTTTTCTCCACCTCTCCCCAGTCGCATGATGTTCCTGACTATTTGGCTGATTTTTATGATGTATTTAGTGAGAGCAAGTCTGCGTCTTTGCCTCCTCATAGGAGATATGACTGTGCAATTGAGTTGAGACCTGGGTGTAAACTTCCCAAGGGTCGACTTTTCAATTTATCTGTACCCGAACACGAGGCTATGCGATCTTATATTAAGGAGTCGTTGGAGAAGGGTCATATTAGACCATCCTCTTCGCCCTTAGGTACTGTTTTTTTTTTCAACATGGGTGCGCATGGTCAAGCGTTTGCACGCGTTTGTATGCGTTTTTGTGCACATGTGTTTTTTGTAGTGTGCGCCCAGGTGCACCGGACGCACCCTGTTGCATTTTTTGTGCGTCCAACCTGTGTCAAAAAAACGCATGCGCACAAATGCACACGGAATGCGCAAAAAAAATCACATTACAGTCTATGGGAACGCAGGCGTGCGCATATACATGTGCACGCCAGCGTTTAAAATCGCATGCGTTTTAAGAGTAACATGGCTTAAACCGCATGTGCCTAAAAACTGCAAACGCATGATGTGTTTCTATTGCGCACTAAGTGCAGCGCAAAAAAACGCTAATGTGAAAGTAGCCATAGACAGATGCACACATTCACACTTCACCAAGAACATGCATGTACACATACACATGTCATCACGCACACATACACAGGAGTACACTGAAGTGAGGACTTGAAACTGCATTTAATTACACAGAATCAGTCATACAGAAAATTCTTCTCCTATTTCTGCCTGCCTGACAGATATGTTCCCTAACTGCTCCCCTCCAGCTGAGTTTCAACCATGCATCCCCCCAAACAAGAGGCAAAGAGAAACCTTATCAAAAACCCCCTTTACTTGAATGCCTGCAGCTACTCACACTGTCACATGGGGCAGCCTGCAGCCTCCTCAGCGGTGCGGCACTGTCTGCTTCCTGCTCTCCAATTGGTAAGGGAGCACAGTGAGCTGGAAGAATACAGTACAGCCCCTAGGGACGGCTTCTCCACCAATCAGAGAGCGGGAAAGACATTGCAGCCTTGAGTGACCTCTGCTCCACCAATCAGGATGCTGCTTGTTGAGAAGAGCAGATAAAGGTACAGTGCTGCTTCTAAAGTAATGTGTGGCTGAGTGGCCCAAAGCTGCTGCTAGGAGACCAGCCCAGGGGGCAATTGTCTCTCTGCCCCCCGGCCCAGCCCGCCCCTGGCTGTGGCGCTCAGCTTTCAGCTGTCAGTGACCGCTGTTGGCTCGGAACTGTTACTGTGAGTTTTCCCACAGTGACAGCTTAGGCCTGTTTCACACATCCGTTTGTCACCATCAGTCAAAATCCACCGATTTGCAAAAAAAAACGGATCCGCCATTTATCTTGGCGGATCCGTTTTTTTCCCCATTGACTTTCATTATCGGCGGATTTTGACTGAGGATCGTCCGTTGCATCCGTATTTTTGCGTATCCGCCAAAATTTTGCCGTCCGCTGAGATCACCGAACGGACAATGCAACGTTTTTTTGTTGTCCGGATCCGTATTTTCCTCTTTTGCTACATGTTTAACCCTAAATTCAATCTGGCTGCTGGATAAAAAATCTCTCTCTCTCCCTCCTCCACTCACCGCCTCGTCGCCCGAAATCTCACCGTGACATCACCCGATATCTCGCCTCCACTCACCGCGACATTGCCCGAGATCTCGCCTCCTCTGACCGCTACATCGCCGGTAGTCATTTTTTCTTTTCAGCCGCGCTTCCTTTAAAATTCCGAAATCGGCGGATCTTGGCGCACCAACGGTCCGGTGGCTCCCGTTGGTGTTTCATCGCCCACGGATCCGTTATCCGCCATTTTAGCGGCTGCCAAAGCACAGGAAAAACATAAGTGTGAAACAGGCCTTAAGGACATGATGTGCATAGTAAGTCATGATGCAGGAACTGACACCTGCTCATGACGTATTATACACGTCATTGGTCGTTAAGGAGTTAATTCATATAAAACTGTAGAAGCAGATATTAGATGTGGAGAAGTAAGATATTATAAGTGATAAGCAGATTGTTACGTTGTATAAGTCTACATTTTATAAGTTTTATATTTGACTTCTGGCATCAAACCATAGGTTTCACATAGTTCTTAGAACAGGGTGTGAGATGCACATGTTCTCAATAATAAATCTGATACACTTATAAATCATATGTTTACAGTTCAGTCTATACAGATACAGTATGTCAAGAATGTGCTGATTTACTGTAGAGAGCCATATATGCTGATGTACTGTGCAGAACACCGTAACCTCTTTATCAGTCCACACCAGTCACCCAGGGCACTGCAACCTCTCCTCTTTCACCAGCTGGTATACTGCAGCACTCATGGTCTACAAGCTGCTGAGTTTCTTGACAGAACAACATTAGGATAGATTTATATCAGCTTGGTGGGGCTGAGCTGTAAAGATCCTCTAAAGATGCAACAAAAGTGGTAGCAGGCGGTGTCAGAAGCAGATTATGTCATACTGACAGATAAAATGGCGCAGCATGCAGAGGTATAATTTCTCATGAAATTAATTACAGGAGACTGGGAGGAATCTTTTGGGCCTCATAATTTAAAGGGGTCCATGTTGTGCAATTGCTGTCTGTCTTGTTATGGTTTCATCACAGCTTTAATTCTGGTTTTCTGCTTTCATGGAAAAGGAAATTCAAGTCTCAGATGTAACCACAAAAGTAGGACCAACCAATATTCCTATAACCAAATGTATCTGGCTGAGTAAGAGAGATGCATCTAAATATCACAGGATAAACCAAAGGAAAAAGAAAAATTGTGCTCTAAAATATCTCAAAAATATATCAAATTTATTAAATATAAAATATTTTAACTGATTTTGTTAAAAGAAAACAGAGTAGCTCAATGCGGGGCTAATAATGAACCTACCGAGATTATAAGTATTATATACAGTGGGGGAAAATAAGTATTTGATACACTGCCGATTTTGCACCTTTTCCCACCTACAAAGAATGGAGAGGTCTGTAATTTTTATGGTAGGAAGACTTCAACTGCGAAAGAAAGAGGTTGTTGGCGAAAATCTTGCAATACATGACTCCATCCATCCTCCCTTCAATATGGTGCAGTTGTCCTGTCCCATTTGCAGAAAAGCACCACTGTTTACTAATAGTAATGTTTGAGACTGTGGTCTCAGCTCTCTTCAGCTCATTGACCAGGTTCTCCCATGTAGTTCTGGGCTAATTCCTAACTGTCATGCCCTCAGCCACAGGCCCGGTCTCTGCTGCGCAGGGAGACCGGCGCCTATCTCGCAGCTCCACTGCTACTACTCACCTTGTCTGTGGCTCCAGACAATCAGTGGCTCCTTTCTCTGCTAAGAACCTGCATCCTCTTGGCAGGTCTCCTGGTAATGCTCTTAGGAGACGCTTCCCACTTCCTGCACATACTTAAAACAGCAGGGCACCTGTTCTCTATTAGGGCTGTGATGTTCTGTGCATAAAAGACATCCTCCCTTTGAGGGAGGTGCCTGAACGACGTGTTCATTCTGTGGGATTGCTGCCTTTCACTCAGGCCACACTCTGCTTTGCTCTGCATACTGTAGGCTGTTGCAATATTCTAATATCTCTATCTCCTCAGAATCCTCTGCTGGCAGTTCCCTCTCCTGGATCCTTCTGGACACTCCGGTTTCTACCCCAGACAGACCAAGGCTCTCCTCTTGGAATCATCCAGTTACCATTGCTGGCTAGATCTGCCTTTCTAAGTTTACACAGACCTTCCAGGATTCTCGCTACCTCCTCTATACGGTCTGTATGGGTCGTCCCCCTGGTCCGGGTATCGCAGCATTAAGGTCACCTGGTGTTGCAACGGGGTAGCCCTTGTATAGGGGTACACCTTGGCAGGGCTGGACTGGGATAAAAAAGCAGCCCTACCACACAAACCCCACCAGCCCACAAACTATAACACTCATCAGCCCCGATCAGTGAATTTTTGCTATACTTTGTCGTCCCCTCATCACTCTATTAAAGAAGTTATTTAAAGAGCCACATGATAATGGCGTCACAGTGCGTATGATTGGACCACAGCTCCATTTACATGGTGCTCTTCAAAGCTACGTTTCCTAGGATCATGGGGATCCCAGCGGTCAGATCCACAACAAACAGAAAGTCATCCCCTATCCAAAAGATAGGGGAGAACTTCCGAATTTGGATAACCCTCCATACAGTATTACAGGCACCACATAGTCCTCCATACAGTATTATGGGCACCACATAGTCCTCCATACAGTATTATGGGCACCACATAGTCCTCCATACAGTATTATGGGCACCACATAGTCCTCCATACAGTATTAGGGGCACCATATAGTCCTACATACAGTATTATGGGCATCACATAATGCTCCATACAGTATAATGGCCCCATATATTGCTCCATACAGTACAATGGACCCCACATATTCCTCCATACGGTACAATGAGCCCATATAATGCTCCATACACTATTATGGGCCCCATACATTACTGTATACAGTTTTATGGGCCCCATATAATGGCCCATACAGTATAATGGGCCCTCATACTGTATATTACTTCAAACAGTATAATGGGCCCCATATATTACTTTATACAGTATAATGGGCCCCATATATTACTTCATACAGTACAATGGGCCCCATATAATACTTCTCCCTGTCCCCACTGTTCTGGTCTCCTCAGTGTATTCTGATCCTCTGCACTGCTTGGCATAGACGATTCACTGTAGTGATGTCATTGCACCCTCTGCACTAAGACGTCACAGAGCTCAGACGCAGAGGGAAAGTTGAGAGAGGGAGCATCAGCAGATGGCTCCCTCACTCATCATTGTTTTCAACTGTGTCGGCACTGGCACCGGAGCCCCTACTTACGAGCCCCATAGCATGCCAAGTCCCCGACGGCACTTGCCCGCTTTTGCCGGGTGATGATGTCATCCTTGATATACAGTATGTATCATAATTGAGCACCATCAAATATTAAGCAGTGGGTGAAATGTTTTTAGGACACACATCCTTAAATCAAAGGCATTTATAAAAAGAAAATAATCAGCACACCGATTAAATGATTAAATAAGAGAAAAGTGGAGGACTCTTTATTAGCCCATGTGGTAATATTTCAATTCCATAGCAGAGAAATGATCTGTTATAGATCCAAAACTTTGTCACATGGGCTAATAAAGAGTCCGCCACTTTGCACAATTCATCGGAGTGCTTTTTATTTTCATATATACACACACTTAGAGCAGATACTTATATTTACACCATGTATACAGGACAGGAGGAGTATACACAATGTACACAGCTCCACAATATATACCGTGGTAAGGAATAAGTGGAGCTGTGTATATACTGTATAGTGTAGAGATGGGCCAATGTATATAGTGTGGATTCCACACTATCTAATATATAAAGCTCAATGTGGATGTGTATGCATGTGTGTGTGTGTGTCTGTCCGGTATTGGCATCCGCACCGTCGCAGCTACAGCCACAAAATTTGGCACAGTCATACGTCTGGACCCCGAGAGCGTCATAGGCTATGTTGTAGGGCGAAATTTTAACCCCGCGCGTTCCAATTCACCAAACAATTTTGCCCCTATCTATATAATGGGGGAAAAAGTGTGTATCAAGCCCCACCCCTCATTATGATGTCATAATGGTTGCCATGGCGACGCTAATGTCATCATAGGTTGCAAGCCCTGCCCCTCATTATGATGTCATAATGCTTGTCATGGCGACGCTAATAGGTTGCAATGTTGACGGTTATGTCATAATGGTTGCCATGATGATGTCATAATGGGTATATGGGCACGGGACTATGGGATGGAGGATGTGTGATGGGTATATGGGCACTGGACTATGGGATGGAGGATATGTATGACGGGTATATGGTCACGGGACTATGGGATGTCCAGGATTTTCATCTGCACAGTCGCAGCTACAGCCACAAAATTTGGCACAGTCACACGCCTGGACCCCGAGAGCGTCATAGGCTATGTTGTGAGGCGAAATTTTAACCCCGCGCCTTCCAATTCACCAAACAATTTTGCCCCTATCTACATAATGGGGAAAAAGTGTGTGTGTATCAAGCCCCGCCCCTCATTATGATGACATAATGGTTGCCATCGCGACACTGATGTCATCATAGGTTGCAAGCCCTGCCCCTCATTATGATTTCATAATGGTTGCCATGACGACGCTAATGTCATAATAGGTTGCAATGGCGAAGATGCTGTCACAATGGTTGCCATGGTGATGATAATGTATTAATAGGTTGCAATGGTGACGGTTATGTCATAACGGTTGCCATGGTGATGATGATGTCATAATGGGTATATGGGCATGGGGCTATGAGATGAAGGATGTGTGATGGGTGTATGGGCACTCGACTATGGGATGGCGAATATGTATGATGGGTATATGGACATGGGACTATGGGATGGAGAATACGTATGATGGGTATATAGGCATGGGACTATGGGATGGAGGATATGTATGATGGGTATATGGGCATGGGCCTATGGGATGGTGGATATGTATGATGGGTTTATGGGCATGGGACTATGGGATGGAGGATAATTATAATTTGTTATAACTAACCACAGTTAGTTACTATGCCCGGGCAGTGCCGGGCTCTTCAGCTAGCATACTATATACACAGCAACATACTATATGAACAGCTCTACACTATATACACACAACTCTACATTATAATTGACAGTATTATTGTCAGGAACACTGCACTGAGCTTGCTCACTGAGCCAGTGCGCGTGTCCTGAGTAAAGCGAACTGTGTTCAAAGACACCTGTGGAGCGGGCAGCAGCTGAATAGGTGCGTACTTCAGAACAGCAGGACCTGAAGCACGTGACTGCTGGGGGCGTGGCCTAAACTCCAGAGAGCAAGGAGCTGCAAGAGAACTCCTAGCAGGGTAACTGCGAGACAAAGTTACCAAGGGGCATAGACAGGGAGGATAGTCAGGATGTAGCCAATGAGTCATACACAGAGATAGCTGCAAGGTACAAAAGGGGCGAGCAGAGAGTAGTCAGATAACAGGCAACGAGTCATACACAGAGAGGGTAGCGCAGTACAGAATCAACAGGCAAACTCACAACGGGGAACAGAACCGGGTCAGAACCATATAAACAAGCTATAACAACGAACAGGCACACGGAGGTCACCACACTCGGGCAAAGGCAAAAGTATAACTGACAGGGAATGGAGCTTCCCAGGGGTTTAAGAAGCTCTCCCAGAACCAAAAAGAGGCCACAATCATTAACCTGAGGTGTGCAGGTCAAAACCTGCACTGAGCTCCAGACATTAACCCCTGACGTGCAGCTCAAAAACCTGCACTGGGATCATGACAATTATACTATATTATGTTACATACTGCTGAATATATATCACATTTAGACTACTGTATATACATATGTATATACGGGTGCTGGGGCTGATGTATATACGGGTGCTGGGGCTGATGTATATACGGGTGTTGGGGCTGATGTATATACAGGTGCTGGGGCTGGTGTATATATAGATGCTGACTTAAGGCTGATCAGTGATGTATATACATACAGCCCATATATACATCAGCCTCAAGTCAGCACCAGTATATACATCAGCCCCAGCACCTGTGTATTATACAGGTGCTGATGTATATACTGTTGCTGAGGCTCACGTATATACTGTTGCTGAGGCTTAGGTATAGATAGGTGCTGACTCGAGGCTGATGTATATACAGTGTACAGTGTATATAGTGTACATCAGCCATTTTGGGCACAGTGGCTGGTACTGAGGAAAGGAAAGAAAGAAAGAGAATAGAGAGAGAGAGAGAAAGAAAGAAAAAAAGAAAGATTAGAGAGAGAAAGAAGGAAAGAACGGAGAGAGAAAGAAACAGAGATAAAGAAATATTCTATAAAGATACTATAGCAGCCCGGCTCCCATTGTAGTGCCCATCTGAGCCTCCCGATGCAGGACATATCATGATCCGCTCACATGGCCGGCATCCCCGATTCCAAGGCAATCCCACTGTCCGCGCTGTCGGAGGAGGACACTGTGATCTGAAGCATTCCCTGAAGTGCCTCCATGGTTCCATCACAATCTCCTCCCGAAATTACCTCATTTCCGGTCAGCTTCTAGCACGTCCCTTCCGGTACAACATCACGTGCGAGTTTTAAAGTGCTCCTGAGGGCTCCGCCGTGTACTCCTGTGTCCACGGGAAAAGTAAGCTCCCAGCTGGGACTGTCCCATTGGATACGGGACGGTTGGGAGGTATGAATGCTCCCCACCATACACCTCGTACACGCATGGCTCCACACGCCTCATACACATACGGTTCAGCTTTGTATGCCTCGTACACACATGGCTCCGCTCCGTACACCTCGCGCACACATGGCTCCACTCAGTACACACATGCTCCGCTCCGTAAAACTCGCACACATGCGACTCTGCTCCGTACGCCTTGTACACATGCAGCCACGCTCTGTACACCTTGTACACACATGGCTCCGCTCCATAAACCTTGTACACATGCGGCTTTGCTCCATACACCTCATAAACATGCGGCTCCACTCCATACACACGCAACTCAGCTCCGTACATGCCGCACACATGCGGCTTCATTCCGTACACACCCAGATCTGATCTGCTCCGTAAACACAAGGCTCAGGTCCGTACACTTTGTACACACAGGGCTCCATTCCATACACGGCTCCGCTCCGTAGACCTTGTACACACCTCCGCTCCGTACACCTCGTGCAGCTCCGCTCCGTACACCTCGTACACACGCGGCTCCGCTCCGTACACCTCGCACACACACACGGCTCTGCTACATCCACCCTGTAAACCCTTCCTGACCCCATACAAACTTCCCTCATCCAGCACCATGACAACCAGCACAGCAGACTCCGGCAGAGACCAAGAGGCAGGGATGTGCGCACAGGACCTGTGATGAGGTCACAGGAGGGGAGGAGTCAGGGGTCACATGATCAGGGGTCTGGACAGAGGATCCTGATCATGGGACCCCCGGACTCCTCCCCTCCTGTGACCTCATCACAGGGCCTGTTCGCAAAGAAGAGAGCAGCCAAGCGATGCTGTGAGTGGCTGCGGTGGGGGGGTCTCTGGAGGGCGAGGATGGGGTGCGTGGGGGGGCGTGGCGGCTTATCTCCCTGCTATAACCGCCATGCCCGCAGAGGGCCAGTGGCATGAAGAACAGCCAGGCCAGTGGCCACATCAGCTGGCAAGAGGCCAGATGAGCAGGCGCTGCCAGCCCGCGGCCCACATGACAGCTCCCAGCGGGAAAATGCCCAGTTGGGCACACTATCAATCCTGGCCTGCACCTTGCCCAGTGCTCCACTACGTGGTTCTGTGTCATGGTCCAGAGAGTTCTTCCCTCAGGCTCCTTTTCCATTTGTTTGCCTCCTTTAATAAACATCCTTGTTTTTTTGAAGCTCATTCTCCTGTCTCTTGTGTATCGGGTATACAGCTACCACTGCACCATCAGTGGTCTAGTGAGTCCAATATACATCTTCACGCCCTGTTGGCGTAACACTAACCTTTCTCTGAATCATCTTTACCTCGTGAGGTGAGATCTTGCATGAAGCCCCAGACCAATGAAAATTGACAGTCGTATTTCATCAAGTTTCTAATTATTGTGGCAACAGTTGTTGACTTCTCACCAAGCTGCTTCCTATTGTCCTACATCCCATTCCAGCCGTGTGCAGGTCTACAATTTTGTCCCTGGTGTCCTTAGACAGCTCTTTGGTCTTGGCCATGGTGGAGAAGTTGGAGTGTGATTGAATGTGTGGACAGATGTCTTTTATACAGGTAACGCATTCAAACAGGTGCAATACATTTCATGAGTGCAGAGTAGGAGGGCTTCTTAAAGAAAAATTAACAGGTCTGTGAGAGTCAAAATTCTTGCTTGTTGGTAGGTGATCAAATACTTATTTCATGCAATAAATGCTATTTAAGTATTTATAAATCATACAATGTGATTTTCTGGATAAAGATTCTGTCTTTCACAGCTGAAGCGTACCTACAATAAAAATGAGAAACCTATCCATACTTTGGAGGTAGGAAAACTTGGAAAATCTGCAGTGTATACTTATTTTTCCCACTCTAGTTAATATGACCACATATCTATTACATTCTGTTAGGTGTGTTAGTCTTGAGCCCCAATGTGTGTTTCACCCAGCTTCGTCAGGCAGCGTGTCCTTACAACGGTGGGTGAAATGGGCGCTGGGGTGTAGAGTTACACACCCATCAGAGTTCCACATCACTATTATGTACGTTTACATCCTACACTCTTTTTACTTGATGTATAATGTTGACCACTAGGGAATGATCTGGGTATACAAACTTTATACTGAATATAGCATTGGTAAGTTTGTTGCCTGACCTTTAATGAGCTATTTGGGTTTTTTTTTAACAAAATCTGTCATATCTACTATATAATTGTCTAATTCTGTCTGTCTAACGGAAATCCCGCGGAGCTGATTAGTTGCGCCATGCTGGCCGCGGCCAATCAGCGCATTCGAGCGACGCAAACCTCCGTCGGGAGTTCTGCAGCGCAAGGGGGGGAGAGAGAGAGAGACTCTAGAATACCTGATGCATTAGAATCGGGTCACCATCTAGTATTTAATAAAGATACTGTATATTTGTGAGATATTTTGTAGCGCTATTTTTCTTTTTCTCTTGGTTAATCTTCAGATATAACCTATAACATTGTATAAGTATGCTAATTGTAGATACTGTATGTATGTCGGACCACCTTCCCACTCAAATACAAATTGTCATCTGAACATTCTAGTATACTTCGAAATGCAAAATCCGAAACATTGGAGCATAGACGATCACATTCCTAAAGAGGGAAACAGATTCTGCAGATGTCCCAAAATGACATTGAATATGCGAAACGCAAATTCTCTCTCCAAGAAAGGCATACGTAGAAGTTCAAGAATGCAAATGATTAAGAATTGCTTAAATAGAGTCTTTCATGACATGAGATGTAATAATCAGTCTTATTTTCGGAACTGACTGCAGGTAAATATTTACATGAGGCGTCTTTTTATCCCAGTGTGTTGTAAATGTGGTTTGTGATAAAGCACATGCAATGGAAAATAAGAATATTTACACCAATGAAAGACAGCCGAAAAAGTTTTGTTATGGCTATTTGAGTGAAAGAATCACAGGACAAACATGAAAGACGGATCTGTTTAGTGGATTAAAGCGCCCCCTAGTGGATGTTACCAAATAGTTATACCTAAATAGGCACTTGACTGACTGTGACCTTTACCACTAACACCAGAGATTGGTGAATGTCAGCTGATTTTATAATAAGGCCGGAGTCACACTGGCGTGGAATACGGGAGAGTGAGAGGCGCTAAAAGCACGCATTAGACACGAACAAATGATTCTCTATGGGGTCACTCGCACCAGGCGTATATTTCTCCTCCGTATCCTACGCTCCGTGCCACTCGCAGCATGCTGCGATTGTCAGCGTACTACGCCCGTAGTACGCCAATGCAAGTCTATGGGTGCGCAAAAAATACGGATTACACACGGAACACACATGTGACCTGCGAGCAATACGCAGGTCTTTTGGCTGGTGAACAGGAAATGGGCCAATCCATCATCAGGAAGTGTAGACATGCAAATGAGCTCAAAAAGCACTCCAGACATCCAGGAAGTACGCCTCCACGGAGTACAGCAGCAGCATGGCGTCCACATATATTAATGTAGAGATGCTCATTGTGCTGGTGCAGGGGCGTACAGAAATATGGGACCCACGCGACGCAAACTATGCGAACCGCACAAGAAAGGAGGCGTCATGGAGGCGCATCTGTCGCCAGAAGTACCATGACTTTGGTGACAGACCACGTGATGAGCAGCATAAAATTCGTAAGTGCAACCATAAAAATATAATTAACGTTAGCGCGCGCTATAAAATGAATCTACAATCAGCCCCCCCCCTTCCTGTGCGTGTACTTTTATTAGCCTCATGAGGCCGTTACATTAGGATGTGACACGTGGCTTCACACAGCCATAATTAGGGGTTAGGCCACAAGCTCCTCATCCTCCTAGCCACTAAAATTAGTTTCAGGGGAGCTAATGAGACCCTGGGTATCGGCCCAATTACATATGCCACCATGGGTAGAACGCACACCCCATAAGGCCCCATGCCTAGACTACTGTTTGAAAATGTGACCTCTCAAATATGTGATTTTGACAATCTTTCCTGTCACATTGCAGTGGAAGATGTGATGAAACGGTGGAGAAGCATCCGGGACCAGTACCGCCGGGAACGCCAGCAGCGGTCCAGGAGTGGGGATGCTGGCCATGTAAAGCGCAAATATATCTACTATGACCGGCTGAACTTCCTGGCCCCAATTCTGGCTCTGAGACCGTAAGTACATACCTCACACCACATGACACAAAAACATTACACAAATACTTTACAGGGACAAAAATATTGATGTATTTTTGCCTCTGTTCTATTTCATAACAGAACTCAATCCAACCTTACGGATCGAGGAACGGCCTCAGAGGCAGAGCCCATTATAGATCCTGTAGGGGATGAGGTGGCTGGCCCATCTTCTCCCCCTACAAGAAGGATGGCTGAAGAGGAGGCATCACCAGAACACACAATGGCTGCCCTACACGACACACCACCAGGACGGTCTGCAGCTGCAACCTCACCCATCCTGGAAGAGATGGGCAACTTGAGCAGCAGCCCAACTGCCCAGATCAGGCCCTCCCCACAGGCTGCTCTAGCATCACGGCGAATAAGAAGAAGGCGCCAGGTCACCATTCAAGAGAGCAGGAGCAATGTGGACACTGGGGTGCTGAATTACTTGTCCAGAGTCACTACAGATGATGGTGAGGAGGCCTATGCACGTAGCCTCACCCTTTATCTCCGTGCCCTTACCCGTGAGGTCAGGCTCCGTATTAGGGGATGTATTCAGATCCTGCTTGATGCAAGCACCCCCCCCAATACCCTATATGAGGTGTTTGAATTTCTGGAGAGGTGGCAGCTCTCACCAAGAAATTTAATGTGCATGAGACCATCCACACAGATGCTTGGTCAAGCAGGGTCTGAACAGCCCCTAATACGTGGGCCAACACCTCAAGCCCTTCCTCCCCCTACCCATCCTTCTATTCCGCAGCCCCAAATGTCTTCCTCAAGCCAACCCCACCAATATGGCCACTTGTACCCACCCAGTGTTGGAGGCTGGTCCCAACCTGGTTGGGGACGATCTGGCTATCTTGGTGGGTATGAGCCACGGGCCTACCATAGCCAACAAGAAGCCCCTCACCATCATCATTACTCTGGCCAGTATCACCAACAGGCCCAGGAGGCTGGACAACAACAGCATCATGGGCAACAGTATGGCCCCACACAGGGCGATAATATTTAAATGCGCTATACTGTTACCTGAAAGGATGAAAATACACTAATCACTTGCTAATGCATAGGAAAGGCGTGCTTGCCTTTAGTTAAGTAGTCAACTTTGTTATTAGCATTCTCTAGTAAACCAATTTGAGGCGACCAGCATTCACAATATCACGCTCTCTCTATGTCTTAACAAGTGAGTTTTGTATTTTCATCCTTTCCAGTATAGCATGCTTAAATATTGTCTGTTCTACAGACAGGTAATATCTGTGTGAAAGATGTGAGGTAGCCTTGCCTGTCATGGTGGAATCATTCTATGATTGGAAAACATTATGAGGAAATGTGAGTGTTATCTTATTGACTTTATTTAGGTGATGGAGCTCACCCTTTGTTGCCTAATCAAGGTTAATGTTACACCAAGTTAAAGAAGGCACAAAGGGTCATTTTGGCCATTGCCAAATTTGTGTTATGGCAAAATTATGTTTGCCTTTAAGCAAAACAAAAAAAAAAGGCAAAACTAAAAATTTGTCTACTCTAGTTAACGTCTCTGTGTGATTTTTCACTATCCCTCACAACATACTAACAGACACCAACCAATGCAAAGAAACACTCATAGAATCATAAAAAGGCTTGAGTAATATATATTTAGACACACTTTTAAAAAAACAAATTATAACATAGACACAGCATTCTCTTGCCAAGAAGTTGCCCCCTCAGGTGAGATAAAGTAATTCGTGAATATATCACGCACTTTGAGGCCAGAGAGCGGTCTATGTTGAGGGATGATAGGTGGTCTCACCCTGCGCACATTGTCCGGCCTACGCACAACACCATCAGAGGAGGAACAATCATGTATCCTGGTAAAGTTATGCAGAACAACACAGGCTTTGACAACTTCATTCACATTTTGCTCACTCAACTGAATGGCAGACTGGAGTACCCGCCATTTGGCACAAAGAATCCCAAAGGAACACTCCACCAGTCGCCTAGCACGTGATAGGCGCAAGTTAAAAATTCTGCGCCTGTGGTCAAGGTTGCGCCGGGGATATGGCCTCATGACATTACGTGATAACTGAAAGGCCTCATCTGCCACAAGGACATAAGGGACTGATTGTTCGGGGGAGCCTGGTAGCTGGCGTGGTGGTGGTAGATCCAACTGGTTGGTGCGTAGCCGCCGACCCATTATGGAAGTATTGAAGACTCTAGAGTCTCCCGTCCTTCCATAGGCCCCAATGTCAACAATTATAAACTTGTATTGAGGGTCTACCAGAGCCAACAATACAACAGAAAAGTATTGCTTATAATTGAAGAATTGGGAGCCTGAGTTCGGCGGCTTACGCACCCTGATATGTTTGCCATCCAGGGCCCCAATACAATTTGGAAACTGGCAGTCCTCCTCAAAGTCCCTTGAAATCCTTAACCAGTCTTCCATCCTGGGCTCGGGTAGGACCACCTGATGGAGTCTTGTCCAGATTTCTGCACATGTAGACCTCACTATGCCTGAAATGGTTGACTTTCCAATGAGAAACTCATGGTGGAGGGCGGCATAAGACAGGCCAGTGGACAGGAAGCTGTAGAACAACAGAAATAGTACAGGTTAGAATGGCTAAAGTAAAAAAAAATCAGTTACATGCCGACCAAACTTGGTAGGAAATGAGAGAGAACAACACACACATATTTGGTGGCACAATGACTAAGTGATAAGCAGTACATATTAGATGTAACATTCTGCTGTGTCAGGTGAAACATATTTTGAGTAAGATGAGGGTATTAAACTTTGTCCAAGAAGGCCAAAAAACATAAATTAACACACACATTATGAACATAGAGAATGTGGTTGTGTAGTACATACCGTATTGTGAGTAGAAGTCGCTCCTCTGCAGATATGGCTTTGCGCATCCTAGTGTCCTGAAAGGTGATCCCAGGGCGCACTGTCTCAGAGGCGATCAAATGTGGAAATGCTCATTCGACAGTACTGGTAAAATTTCTCCGGATGCTCCCGCAGAGACGAATAGAGGCGGTGAAAATGACCTCTTGTGAGTCGTTGCCTCAAAAGTGGATGTACCCACATGCGTCTCCTCCTCCGCGGATCCACTATCACAGGATATGGTTGGCCAAAGCGCCGTGACAAAAGCCAGGTAAAGAGAACCTGCTCGGTTGTATTGAATGTCAGACCCTCTGCCATGCTGCACAAAGAACACCAACACACCTCGTGAAAGCAAGGTGACAAATGTACAGAATGTAGGCAGCCACCTGTTTCTGAGTGTCTAAATAGGGTGCAGGCTAATGATTTAAATTGTTTGCAGGCCTCAAAACCGTTAAATGTCCATTTTGCAAGGCTGCGAGAAAATCTCGCCATACGGATTGCATACGGATTACATACGGATACACACATGCGCAAAATACGCGACCTCACCTTGCTTACGGATGACCTACGGACCACTATTTAGTGGTCATTGATCCGTATTACGCATGTAAAATACGGAGCGTATTTTGCGCAGGTTAGTGTGACTCCAGCCTAAGGGTCAGAAAATGTGTTTAATGTCTCTTGCAGCCAGTATTTTCTAGCATTATTAGAAACAAGAAATCCAGTGCTTATGGATATTATTCATGGCATTATTCTGCTAAGTTACTTTGAGGGTATGTGCACACATTGCGGATTCTGCTGCGGATTTTTCTAAATCCGCAGGTAAAATGATCTGCGTTTTACCTGCGGATTTAGTGAAGATTAACTGCAGATTTTGTGTGGATTTTGCCTTCATTTTTACACCTGCGGATTCCTATAATGGAGCAGGTGTAAAAATGCTGCGGAATCCGCACAAAGAATTAACATGCTGCAGATTCAAAACTGCATCAAATCTGCGATAAAAAATCAGCAGCATGTGCACAGCGTTTTTTATTTTATATTGAATATAATAGTACTGTACATCGCAGGAGAATCTGCTGCGGATCCACAGGGCCAAATCCGCTGCGGATCCGCGGCAGAATCCGCAACGTGTGCACACACCCTGAAAAGGGGGCATGCTGCGGGAATTTTTTTTTCCACCTAGCTTAACTCAATAACTATTCTGTATTCATTAAACAGCAAGCAAAGCGTTGATGAATGAGGGATGCACTAAAGTACTTCTCCACAGTGTATATCAGGGTATAAATGAGCCCAAAACACATGTACCACTTTTTCACACTTACACAAATATATCTGAAAAAGTGGAAGAGACTCAACCCCTTCATTGGCTGCCGATTGCCAACTACAGTTCAAAACCCCAACCATGACTTACAAAGTTATCCGCAACCTGTCTCCTCCACTCATCTGTGACCTAGTCTCCTGGTACTTACCGTATATACTCGTGTATAAGCCGAGATTTTCAGCCCTTTTTTGGGGCTGAAAGTCCCCCTCTCGTCTTATACACAGTCATATACTGGGGGGGGATCGGCGGGGGAGGGGGAGCGGGGGTGTCAGACATCATACTCACCCTTCTCTGCAGCCCCCCTGCTTGTTCCATGTTCTCAGTACCCCCTGTTCTTCCTGCTTCAGCGGTCACGTGGTACCGCTCATTAAACTCATGAATACATGAGTTTAATGAGCGGTACCACGTGACCGCTGAAGCAGGAAGAGCAGCGCCGAGAACAAGGTACAAGCAGGGGGGCTGTGCTGCAGAGACAAGCACCAGGATGGGGGTGAGTATGAAGGGGGGAGGCATATTCACCTGTCCCTGCGCGTCGCTCTGCTGTCTTGTGTCCTCTGCAATGACATTCAGGTCAGAGGGCGCTATCGCGCCCTCTGCCTGCACAGTCACTGCAGAGCCCGCAATGCTGATGAGCAGCGGCCAGCAACGGAGGTGAGTATACAGTTTGGTTTTTTTTGGTAACGGAGGCAGCAGCAGCAACATGATGGGGCCACACACTGTGCAGCAAAACTGGGGCCACTCACTGTGCAGCATAACTAGGGCCACTCACTGTGCACCCTAGGCTTATACGCGAGTCAATAAGTTTTCCCAGTTTTTTGTGATAAAATTAGGGGGGTCGGCTTATACACAGGTCGGCTTATACACAAGTTTATACGGTAAATTCCTATCCTCACAAGATCTCCTTCTCTACTCCCCTATTATACCCTCTTCCCACAATGCATACAAGATTTCTCCAGTTCACCCCCCTACTCTGGAACTCTCTACCTCAACACATCAGACTCTCGCATACCTTGGAAACCTTCAAAAGGAACCTGAAGCCCCACCTCTTCCGACAAGCCTACAACCCGCAGTAACCCTCGTTCCACCACGCCACTGCAAGACCAGCTCTACCCTCACCTACTGTATTCCCACCCATCCCTTGTAGACTGAGGCCTCGAGGGCCGGGTCTTCTCTCCTACTGTACCAGTCGGTGTCTTATATTGTTAATGATTATTGACCTTGCTTTAATTATGTATACTCCTCCTCACATGTAAGGCGCCATGGAAAAAATTGCGCTAAAATAATAATAATAATTTTATAGGAGAGCAGCACACTTAACAAGGATTTCTGAGCCATTTTTACTTGTCAATGAATCTATTGCACGCTACAGTGGGAAGAGATTGTTCATATAATGCACTAGCATTAGTAAATCACTAATATTTGGTTTTTAGCCCGTCCATTGCTGAGCACACCGCGCCACATCAATGTCCATATAGTACATGGCATATGACAAACTCATGTAGACACCTTTTACAATAACTGCGAGACTTGTAATTGACAGCAGTTGTAAAATAAGGAAAGTATATTAAAAGCAACAGGTGGCGTTACACAACTATGGAGAGCTAAAACCAAATGTATCATGCTGAGTAAGTCATGTCAATAAATTTGATGAAGTTTGCACCATTTTTCTCACATGTTCCGACTGAATTTTATTACACTTGATAAATCTTTCCCAACTCCCCATAATATGTCTCATTATCCATACTGATCTGTGAAATACAGTATATTGGCGCTCTATAAAGAACAGGGAGCAAATAAATGAATTTTGACCCATGATAATAAAATTTAAATTCCTAGTGTGAACCTAGCCCAAATATGACATGCAATAAAACCCAGAGTGTGCTTTTGTTCTCTTACCAGTGCTCCATTCCAGATAGGACAAGCAATCCGAGTATTCCAACCAATAAACAATGGATTGTAGCTAAAGACAGGAAAAAATGCTATAACCCCTGAAATAATGCTTAGGGTGCCAAAAGCGGTCAGGATTCCTCCAGTAATCTGATAGAGGCTCGTCATTTTCCATAAAGTGCCGCTTTTCACTGTCAGGCGGGCTGGAACGAATGGTGTTTTCCAAGCACTTTCTGTAAACTTTTGTTTCTTAGAAACTGTAGTCAGGACACAAATCCATTGTATACATGTGTCAGCCCAACCTGCTGGGCTTTTAATTGTTTCCGGATATGCTAGGACATGGGCTCCAACTAAACAAGCTTGTATAGGGATAGCAATGCTATTAACCCCTGGGATATGTGACACATTTTTGTGTCAGTTCCTTTTTCTCTAAAAGAATGTGTTACATCATCTCAGAGCTGTGTGGGGTAAATCATCCACACCAAGAATTTAGTAGGCTGGAATAAAGTCTTTAACACATTCCTGGGTAATTTGAGAATAGGATGCAAATGAAGCAAAACAAACCAGAACTGGACATCCTTATATTTAACCTAACCAAACCTATAGAGCTTGTTACCACAGCAGATCAGGCTTCTGGATTGCACCTCTTTGTTTATATCAAGCTCATAGTTTAAAAGAGGATTTTTCACCAAATTTTTCATGTTGAACTGGGCACAGTGGCTGCAGCGAGGAATAAAACATTTTTTTTAAATCTGTGTTGTGGAGATATTAGCAGTCAACAAATTTGGCATCTAATTAGTTAATTTTTGTTAAGTCCAAGTGGATGTTAATTTTGGCTGGGGGGGTGTACTTCTTTTCCTTGTATGATGTTGCCTGATCATAGCAGACATTAACAATAAGGGTAAATAAGAACGCGCACCCCCTTGTCAAAGAGCAGGTTTACCAGTGTGTGAGATAAAAAGATAGACAGCCCTAATCTCTTGATCTAACCTCCAACATGGTTATAAAGTGTTGGGAGAATAGAGCACAGATGTCTATCACCTTTCAGATAAAGTTCTGGCTTTGTGGGCGGAGGGGCAGCACATCTGAGTTTAGCTGTATCACATTACAAACCCTTCTACCAGCTCTCCTCCTCTCATAACACTGTCTCCTATGCTGTGCTCCCACATTACATGTTTAGAGATGAGAGCGCAAGGATGTCATTAATCACACGTATGTCACTGGTGCTCACTTGCAATTGCTCTTCAACAACCAGATCAGGCTGACATTACCGCTCACACAGAAGTAGCCTGTTCCAAGCTACTGTTGGGGTACTGTTCTTTTTCTGCTGTGTGTTGCTTTTGGCTTATGATTTGGCATCATCATATAGGATGAAATACACAAAATCCAGTGAAAACTATGATAACGTCCACTTAGATTTGATTGCTAATATCGGCACCACAGATCCGCAAAATAAAATAAAAAAACTTTATATTCGAATATTACATCATGTGTCGTGTACAACATGAAAAATGTTGCTAAAGGTCTTCTTTAAGGGTATATTCACACTGTATCTTTTTGTGAATTTTTTTGTGTGTATGGAAAAAGCCCAAAAAAAGCACAGTGAAAACTATCAAAAGAATGTGTGGTGTAGTGACCACTGTGTCCGCTAGGGGGCGCTGTGTGGGTGTCCCAGGACGAACGGATAGCCTTGTCCAGAGTGGTAACAGGAGCAGGGTGCTAAAGGATCGGTATGTATCTCAAGGTGGGTGGCCTTGGGATGGAGGCTTGCTTATGTGCTGATCAGCAGAGCTGATCTTTCGTTCCAATGTGTCAGGGAGAAGTTACCTACAAACCCACCCAGGGTGTGTGTTTAAGAGCGCTATTGTAAAGCGTGTATGAGTGGTGAAGGACTTGTGATGAGGTCATAGCCATGTGACCCGGTGGGCGTGGCTACGGACCATATAAGGTGGCCAGGGTAGGTCACATGGAGTGAATGCTGGGACCTGGTTGGTCCGTTTTGGAAGGTCCCATCTGATAGAGATGGGGCTGTCTTCCTGACAGCAAGTGAACGCTGTGTTTAATGGCTGCACGTGTCTGACAGTTCCCCAGGGAGAGGGAATGAACTTCTGCACTGAGAAGCAGCTATGAGAAGGTAACCCTGACGGGGGATATAACTGTGTGGCTCGAGAGCCTGTGTGCTGGACATTGTTTATCCTGTAGTCATACAGGTTGTGCAGAGTGAAGCTCTGTCATGGACGCTATGCTGTTTATCTGAATTTTCTGTTGCTGTTCCTGGCTTATGATGCCTGAATAAACCGCATGGACTGTTGGAGTTATGTTAAGAAACCTGTGCCGGATGTGATTTATTGGCTGCCAAGCGAGTATCCCCTACCCGAATGACAGCGCTACCTTACAATTGGTGGAGAATGCTATGGGCAGTGTTGTAGCCTTGTTGCTGGGAGCAACGGAAGAGGACTGCAAAATTCGGTTGCTAAGGGCAAAGGTTTCCAAAAAGCACATGGTGCAGTGCTGGCAACGCTTAGCCAGGAGGGCTGACAGTCTGGAAAGCCGTGTGATATACTGACAGCAGGTCAGTGGAAGAGACTTATAGGACACCTCTGCGGTAGAGGGGTCTGAGAACCTGCACGGCCAGCAGGTGATGGTCGTGAAAGCCGTGCTGTACTGACCGGGGTCAGAGAAAGACTGTGGATTGCTATAGGGTGCCTCTGTGAATATGAGGTACCCGAGGACCTGTGTGGCCGACACAGGTAACGGACAGGTGTTCGTGTTGTACTGACCAGGGTCAGTGGGAAAGACTGTGTACCTGGAGGGTTCAGTGAGCAAGGACCTGGAGGGTCAGTGTTGGGAGGTTCTGGGAGAAGAATCGGATCCCTGGAGCACGTGGTATGACCTTGGACCTGGTGAGGCATGAGTGTTGGGCAGTCTCAGACGGAGACGGATGTCCTGAAGAGCACTCGCTGAGCCTCTGGAGCTGGTGAGGCCGGTGTGTTGGGAAACCCTGGGAGGAGGGTCGGCTCCCTGAATAGCACCAGGTGCGCCCTGTGAGTTGGACGGTCTCAGGCGGAGACGGGGCGTCCTGAATAGCACACAGAACACGTGAGTTTTGTGTGATGTGTTTTTTTTTACTTCTCTTGTCTCAACTCAGCCTGCGGTGGCTCAGTGGGAGTCCAGAAGGTGACAAGCGGCTTGCTGTAACTCGGCGGGGTTACGAAGGGGACAAGCGGCTTCCGGTAACTCTGCGGGGTTACGAAGGTGACACCAGCAGATGTGTGTGTGAACAGCAGCCGGTGGTGTCGATAATCGGTGACAGCAGGAGCTGTGGTGGTGCCAGCAAGGACTTGTGTGGTATCGTTAAAGACATAAACTGTGTTGTGTGAACTGTGGTCTGAGAAGACCTGTAGAACGGACATGAGGAGATCCCGAAAGGTGGCGGTGGCCCAAATCGGGGTGGTAGCCCAAAAGGGGGTGGAGTCCCAGAAGGGGGCGGTGACCCAAAATGGGGGGTAGCCCAAAAGGGGGTGCAGTCCCAGAAGGGGGCAGTGACCCAAATTGGGGTGGTAACTCAAAAAGGGGTGGAGTCCCAGAGGGAGGCGGTGGCCCAAATTGGGATGGTGGTTCAGAAAGGGGCCGAGTTTGCAAAAGGAGCAGCACTGGGTATCTCAGTGGACATGTCTGGGGAACCGCAGTGTGTGTGTATGTCTTTTGAGGAGTGTGGCATGTATTTTCCAGATATCGAAGGGCCACATGTGTGTACCGTGATGCTGCACTGGGAAGGAATCTCTGGTAGGCTGGACTCAAAGAGTCAGATGACTCTGACAGGAACTCTGCTCGTTTTATCTCTGACTGAGAAAAACGTCAGGGATCGCTGCGACCATGGGGTCATTGTGAATTATACGGTGGACAGAGTCCTGATTGAGATGACAAAGGGGGAGTGCCAAGGTGGTAGTATGCCACCCAACTTAGTGCATACCTTTGAGAGGGGTCGGGACTTTGTCTTGTTTGATGATGTATGGCAGGAGGATGGAGACATTCCTACTGTTGGGTTAGCAGACATGGTGACGGTGACGCCTGCTAAGCTGGACAGGTCAGTGGTAGAAGTGACCGGAAGAAGGGGTACTTCTGCCCAACTTACGGACCTGACGTCTCGTGACATGACCGATGGTGGGCTGGGAGATGAGATGACTGGAGTGGACACACGGTCAGAGGGTAACTGGAGGGTTGTCTTGGATGGTCGGCGTGACTCAGACTCTAGGGGTGACTGTGGCTTTGAGAGAGGGAGCACAGACTAGATGAGCTAGAGAAAGACGTCTTCGAGCTCAAAGGTCACCTGGCATCGTGGCAAGGTCTGAATAAGTCCCTCAGAGAAGAGGTAGGAGTACTTACAGAAACTGTAAGAGGTCTTCTGTGGGAGAAGAAGTGGGACGAAGGCTTACAGCGGCCAGGCCTGAGTGATGAACAGAGTGAAGACAAGAATAAACTGGAGAGTATGGAAGCAGAGATGATCCATATGCAAGAGAAGCTTGCTGCTGCAGAGCATGCTAAAAGACAAGCACAGCAGGAAAGAGATGAACTGGCTGATGTGATTGCCAACAACAATGGTAAAGATGCTCTGGCTTTGGAAGAAAAGAGGTGGTTAGAGTCTCGCATTGTTCAGCTGGAAGAAGTGGAGGAAGAACAAGGCAACGTTGAATTAGCCAATGACAGGCTGAGAAAGGCCACACTTCAGGTTGACCAGATGAATGCTGATCTGAAGACAGAACGTAGTAATGCTTAGAAGAATGAGAGTGCCCATCAGCAATTAGTTTGCCAGAATAAGGAGTTAGAAGCAAAGGTTGCACTACTGGAGGAACAGCTTGATGCGGAAATTAAAGTGCAACAATCTGCAAGCAAACAAGTACGTCATTCGGAGAAAAAACTGAAGGTTGTACTAAGGCAAATGGATGATGAAAGGCGTAGTTCTGAGCAGTACAAAAACCAGGCGGAGGGAAATAATGTGCGTCTGAAACAGCTGAAACGCCAGATGGAAGAAGCAGAGAAAGAGGCTCAATGTGCCATTATGTTGCACCGTAGATTACAGTGTGAGCTGGAGGATGTTATAGAGACAGCAGGTGCAATGAACCGTGAGGTTAATGCACTGAAAAGCAAACTTAGACGTGGTGGGGTACCATTTGTTACAAGACGCTTAGATAGAGAAAGGATGGTGACTAAACAGTGTCTGACGACGCAGATAGACCGTGACTGTAGGGTCAAAGACAATGACCGATATTCTGACCGCTGGGGGAGGCCTAAAGTAGGGATGAGGCTGTATGAAAGATGGAGATAGTTCTCTCGACCTGTGGGGCAAGGTGTAATGAGTGCCCGGTCTCGAGATCCTGGTGTAATGTGTGTTCAACCCCTCAAGTTTGAACAGAGGGGGGGTATGTGGTGTAGTGACCACTGTGTCCACTAGAGGGCGCTGTGTGGGTGTCCCAGGACGAACGGATAGCCTTGTCCAGAGTGGTAACAGGAGCAGGGTGCTAAAGGATTGGTATGTATCTCAAGGTGGGTGGCCTTGGGATGGAGGCTTGCTTATGTGCTGATCAGCAGAGCTGATCTTTCGTTCCAATGTGTCAGGGAGAAGTTACCTACAAACCCACCCAGGGTGTGTGTTTAAGAGCGCTATTGTAAAGTGTGTATGAGTGGTGAAGGACCTGTGATGAGGTCAAAGCCATGTGACCCAGTGGGCGTGGCTACGGACAATATAAGGTGGCCAGGGTAGGTCACATGGAGTGAATGCTGGTACCTGGTTGGTCCGTTTTGGAAGGTCCCGACTGATAGAGATGGGGCTGTCTTCCTGACAGCAAGTGAACGCTGTGTTTAATGGCTGCACGTGTCTGACAGTTCCCCAGGGAGAGGGAATGAACTTCTGCACTGAGAAGCAACTATGAGAAGGTAACCCTGATGGGGGATATAATTGTGTCGCTCGAGAGCCTGTGTGCTGGACATTGCACAACCTGTATGACTACAGGATAAACAGAGTGAAGCTCTGTCATGGACGCTATGCTGTTTATCTGAATTTTCTGTTGCTGTTCCTGGTTTATGATGCCTGAATAAACCGCATGGACTGTTGGAGTTATGTTAAGAAACCTGTGCCGGATGTGATTTATTGGCTGCCAAGCGAGTATCCCCTACCCGAATGACAGCGCTACCTTACAAATGGTACTTTAATTTTTAATGTTAAAATGACTTACTGTTCATATGATCAAAAAGCATATACAGAATGGGAGGAATAGGCCTAAGCAACAGCACGTGTGAAAAAGACTTGGGTATACTAATAGATCACAAACTGAATATGAGTCAACAGTGTGATGCAGCAGCAAAAAAAGCAAATGCAATTCTAGGATGTATTAACAGAAGCATACAGTCTAGATCACGTGAAGTCATTATTTCCCTCTACTCCTCTTTGGTCAGACCTCATCTGGAATATTGTGTCCAGTTTTGGGCACCACATTTTAAAAAAGACATCAACAAACTGGAGCAAGTTCAGAAAAGAGCAAC
The DNA here is from genome assembly GCF_039654945.1 of Dendrobates tinctorius. Lineage (NCBI taxonomy): Eukaryota > Metazoa > Chordata > Amphibia > Anura > Dendrobatidae > Dendrobates > Dendrobates tinctorius. The sequence goes on from NW_027361728.1 coordinate 36,676,944, forward strand.
CAGAATGGTGACCGGTCTGCAAACCCTGTCTTATGAGGAAAGGTTGCAGGATTTGGGATTGTTTAGTTTGCAAAAGAGAAGACTGAGAGGAGACTTAATAGCTGTCTACAAATATCTCAAGGGCTGTCACATTGTAGAAGGATCATCTTTATTCTCATTTGCACAAGGAAAGACTAGAAGCAATGGGATGAAACTGAATGGGAGGAGACACAGATTAGATATTAGAAAAAACTTTTTGACAGTTAGAGTGATCAATGAGTGGAACAAGCTGCCACGAGAAGTGGTGAGTTCTCCTTCAATGGATGTCTTCAAACAGAGGCTGGACAGACATCTGACTGGGATGATTTAGCGAATCCTGCTTTGAGCAGGGGGTTGGACCAGATGGCCCAGGAGGTCCCTTCCAACTCTACGATTCTATGATTCTATGATTCTATGATTCTATGATCAATCTTAAAACTTTCAAAGATGCTAAGAAAGTATAGACTTGAAATGTCTATTCTTCTGGTGTGTTATACTACAAAGATGCTCAGTACTTTAAAATACAAGTAAATGGGAAGCCTAAAAATACTCTGAGGCATCTTTTAGGACGTTTTATCCGTGTTTTCGCCTCTCGAAATCTAGTGGTGGAAACAAATAAACATAATTTAGTATATTACCCTAAAAAGGGGTGTGTTTGTCAACTTTTGTAATTCTGGCCTTAGGGCTCACTCACATGACCATATATTCAAAATTTCTCCATCTTCTCCATTCTGTGAGTCCGTGGAAATCGACCTGCACTCAGATGTCATTCAAGTGCAGTCCAATGTTTTCCACGCATTCATAGACTTGAATGGGTGAGTGACATTGGAGCAAGCTGCAATTTTTTTTAATTTTTTTTTACTGAAATAATTTTGTCAGTGAAAAAAAAATGTGCATCAGCACAGCCTCATTAAATAACATTGGTCCGAGTGCTATCAGGTAAAAATTGGATAGCACTCAGCGTGTAGTGTGGGTGTGTATGCAGTATGCAGGAGGCAGGTTCAGTGCCAGTGTGGCGTCCCTGAGGGTTCAGTCGCCACACAGGTACTGCATCTCATCCAGAGGTGTGGTACCCCACTGTCAGGAGGGAGCACCACCCAGGACTCTAACATCTGCTCCCAACACAGACTAGTGCAGCAGAGCCCCCTGGACGTACCCTAAGGGAGGATGGTCTCATCCCTGGCTGGGTAGTAAAGGGTGTTGGGGGAGCTGGAAAGAACAGTGCAGAAAGTGAGTCAGATGTGAGGAGAAACTGAAAGTAAGCAGATGTGCTGTGAGGCAGCTCCCTGTCAGGAGGCTCTGCAGAGAGAAAGCTGAAAGGGAAAGACAGAAGGAAGCTCCCAGAAGAAAGGGTCCTTTGGACACGGGTAGTGAGAAGTCCACCCGTGGGGGCACATATCTATGCTGACTGCCAACAGGTGGAGGGACCAGGTCGCAGTGGGGTACAGGCCCCCGAGACTAGTGGAGAATCACCAGAATCAGCTAGCAAGCCGGAGGCAGGGGGACCTCTAGGTGCTTCTGCCACAGTCACAGTTATCTTCGCTGAAAAGGCAGCGAAATATGAGCAAGGGAACGCAGAGAGGATGTCACCCGACAAGGCTGCTGGCTCGGGACACTGACTGTGAGGTGCTGGGCAGGAAGGGCGTAAAGTCAGCACAGTGAGATGGCCAGGAGAGGCACATACACAAAGGAGTCCTGGGAAGGTGCATCCCAATCTACCTGGGAGTTTGCTGGACCCCTCTCCTGGAGGACACAGCGCCAAGCGGACAACTGCGCGCACCAGAACTGTGAGTAAAGCTTTGGAAACTGCACCCAGCTGTGTCCTCTAATCATTCCTGCATCACCTGCCCCACACTACATTCACCAACCTCATCTTTAACATCATCATCCAAACTGCCTTGGGATACAGCTCTACCTGAGGAGAACTTAACCATCTCTGCTACCCTATCATCATTCCAGTGGATCTGCATAGCAGTGTCGGTCCCCTGACCAAATACCACAGGTGGCGTTATGAACAATTTATTATAAACTTTATTATCCCTTTTTCACTATCCCGTCTATTGGATGCCCAGGGCCACGGACCGGGTCACCCCTGCTGTGACACTTCCCCTTTAAGAAGCGGCCCGGTACCAAGTATCCCCACGACCCTAGCGGGCGATCCACCAGCACCCAGCGGCCCAGGGGGCATATGCCCCTCTTCTCCCCAGCACAGCCTGCCCTTGGATTTAAGGTCCGCGGTAGAGCAGAGAGAAGTGATTGAGGCACAGTCCAGAGCTCAGAAGGGAGGAAGCGTCATATTGGAGTTCAGATTTTGCTGTACTGGTTTGAGGGTGCTACGTCACATTGGCAAAGCCCCTGAGGCGCCAGAACAGCAGAACCCCCTAAGAAATCCAATTTAACAAACTACACCTCTCAATGAATTCATTTAGGGGTGCAGTGATCATTTTGACACCACATTTGTCACGATTCTGTTGTTGGACATTTTTACAATCAGTGCATAATCAGTGTTTTTCACAGATGGATAAATAAATTGACACTCTTCTTATATCCTTTGCAGTGTTAAATATTGATAGTACATGGATGGCACATGCATGTCATCTGTGTGTTGATCATGCTTTCCAGGACGTCCCTCCTGACAGCACCAGGGAGGACGTCCCTCGCTTCCTTTCAGGGACAGGAAGAGCACACAAGAGGTTAAAAACAGTCTCCACCCCCATTCCCTCAGTGTTTCTTCCTGTCCCTGCACGGGGGATGCACAAGAGGAGTCAGCATACCGGAAGGGTCCAGGGGGATCGGGCGGCCCTGCCAAACCTTCCTCCTGTGAAGCGGCCCCGGCGCTGAAACCTCCTGGGTGGGTGTCCCTCAGCCGCAGAGACCAGGGGAGGGACGAGCCCCCTGGGTAGAGCTGCTTCCTTCCAGCGGAGGCTCTCAGCTCCGACGCCGGCAGCAGCGCGGGGAACGGAAGTCGCATGCAGAGAGACCGCGGCGCACTTCCGGTGACGTCAGAGCACTGGAAATACAGGCCACCGGCGGGCGTTCTGAAGGAGCAAAGTGCGACATCAGCGAGACAGGCAGCACCCGCCTGTCCTGACCTCGCAGAGGCTCACAGCAAGGATGGAGAACCAGAGCAGAATCGACCCGGACGGGGTAAGTGCGCATAGCGCAGACCGACCGACCGAGACCCGGACTGCCCAGATCAGAGCCTGACTGTCCCTCTCTTGCACTATGCAGGAAAAGGCACAACCGACAGCGCCCACTCCCACGACCAAGCAGGCGGAGAAAGACCCAGGGAAGCCCAATAAGTGTCCCGTATGCAGGGTTAAGCTCCCCAGCAAGCACAAGAAGTTGCTGTGCGACACCTGTACGGCCAAAGTAATGAAGGGCGAACAGCCATCCCTCCTATCGGAGATGAGATCGCTGATTCGAGAGGAGGTCCAGGCTTCCGTGGCCACCCTGTCCCAGCCACAGCCAGCCAGTCCAGGCCCCAGTGCTAAGCGAACCAGACAGGAGATGGAGCCTATTTCAGAGGAAGGTTCCTACTCCTCAGAGTCGGATCAGGAAGAAGGCGAGCTAAGCACTAGCAAACCAGAGTATGGGAAAAGATACCTCTTTTCCTCAGATGATACAGACAATCTGGTACAGGCGGTCAGAGACACAATGCAGATTGAGGAGGTCCAGAAACCTCAATCCAGACAGGACATGATGTTCGGGGGCCTTAGGGCGCAGAGGAAAGTAGTATTCCCAGTGAACGACCATGTGCGAGCTATGGTCCTGGAGGAATGGGAGGAGGCGGAAAAGCGTCTCGTGATATCTCGGGACTTTAAGAGACGTCTCTCCTTCGACCCCGAGGACATTAAAGAATGGGAGGTAGTTCCCAAAATTGATGTCCCTGTGGCAAAAGTGGCCAAGAAAACAACGATCCCCTTTGAGGACGCGTCTAGTCTGAGGGACCCCATGGATAGGTAGGCGGATAACCTACTAAGGCGGGCCTGGGAAACATCAGCAGCCTTAATTAAAACAAACGTAGCAGCTACTTCGGTAGCAAGATCTATGTTTTTATGGTTGGGGTAGTTAGATGAACACTTAACTAATAAAACCCCAAGGGAGGAAATTATAGATTCACTCCCGATTACAAAGTCAGCCACATCCTTTCTAGCCGATGCATCGGCAGAATCCGTTAGAATTTCTGCCCGGAATGGCTCTTTGTCAAATTCGGCATGCAGAGCCATCTGGTTAAAGACCTGGAAGGGTGACGGAGCCTCTAAAAACAAGCTCTCTGCCCTTCCCTTCCTGGGTTAAAAGTCTTTGGCCCAGCATTAGACGATATATTAGAAAAAGCATCTGATGTAAAGAAAGGGTTCCCAGAGGAAAAGAAACCTAGGGACCAGCCCTTTCGTAGACCCGGGGTATATAGAAGACAGCAGTACTATAGATACCAGGGGAGCTCTCAGAGGGGTTCCTATGGTAGCACCCACTCTAGAGCTGGAAGATCTAGAGCCCCCCCCCCTTTCTGGATCTCATACTAGATCCAGAAGAATATGACTATACCAACATAGGGGGTCGACTCAGAGAATTCAGTTCCCAGTGGTCTCAGATCACAAAAAATCAGTGGGTACTGAGAACAATAGAAGAGGGTTACCAAATAGAATTTTCATCCCCTTCCCACGAAAGGTCCATTTCTCCCCGCAGAATAAAAGACGACTCCCAGATGTGGGTCGATGTGACAGAACTGGCAAACTCCAGGGTGATAATTCTGGTTCCCCGGGCAGAAATTGGGGTCGGCCACTATTCATCCCTATTTGCCATCGCGAAGCCATCCGGAGAATCCCGTACCATTATAAACCTGAAACCCTTAAATGCCTGGGTAACGTACAAAAATTCCGAATGGAGTCAATCAGATCCACAGTCCATCTGATAGACAAGAATGCCCTGATGTGTACCCTGGACCTGAAAAGTGCCTACTATCAGGTACCACTTCACCCAATGTCACAGAGATTCCTGAGGTTTGCAGTAAGACTTCAGAATCGGACCTGCCACTTTCAATTTCAGTGTCTTCCGTTTGGTCTGGCCTCGGCGCCTCGAGTCTTTACGAAGCTAATCGCGGAAGTGGTGGCGTTCCTAAGAAATCAGGGAATAATCATCATTCCATACCTAGACGACTTTCTCCTGGTGGCGAGATCAACAGAGGAACTGCGGCGGCACAAGGAGAAGACAATAGAGGTTCTAGAGTTCCTGAGCTGGATCATAAACAAAGAAAAATCGGATCTAATACCAGAAAATAGAAAAAAAAAAATATTGTGAGTACTATTGGACTCCAGAAGCAGACCTTCCTTCTTACCACCAGAAAAACAGACAAAGATATGAGACAGCATGAAGGAACTTCAAAAAGGCCGCGTTTCCATCAGAGCAGCAATGCGCGCTCTGGGCCTCCTGACATCCTGCATCCCTTGTGTCCGATGGGCACAGTTCCACTCGAGAACCCTTCAAAAAGAAGTACTTGCCACCTGGGATCGTAACCAGACCTCCCTAGACAAGAAGATGGCCTTGTCTCCAGCAGTAAAAAGATCCCTGGTGTGGTGGATGCAGCGACAAAACTTAAGGAAAGGTGTCCCCTGGATCACCTCCTCATGCGTCATAAATACTACAGATGCCAGCAAATGGGGCTGGTGGGCTGATCTAGAAGGCAGAATTCTTCAGGGAGAATGGCCGGCAAACATGTGGTCCACTTCCTCCAACTACAAGGAACTTTCCGCCACATGGGACACCCTAAGAAGGAATCAGGACCGACTAAAAAACCAACACGTCAAGGTTCTATCGGACAATGTGATGGCGGTATCCTTCCTCCGGCATCAAGGAGGAACAAGGCATTGGGCACTCCAGGACTTGGCAAAAAAGATTTTTTCCTGGGCAGAAAATACGGTTCTGTCAGTAACAGCCGTCCATCTCGAAGGATCACAAAATGCAGTGGCAGATTATTTAAGCAGACAGAAAATCTGTCCCATGAAGTGGGAGCTGAACACAGAGATTTTCCAAAACCTATGCCAGCGCTGGGGAAGTCCGCACATAGACCTCTTCGCAACCAGAAAGAATACCAAGATGTACAGGTTTTTCACTCTGAATCCGCTGGACAATCCAGAAGGGGTAGACGCCCCAAGCCAGAAGTGCAGGCAGACTCTCTCATATGCATTTCCCCCGATAGCCCTCATTCCAGCAATCCTCAGGAAGATTCAGGAGGATCAGGCAAGAGTGCTTCTGATAGCACCTTATTGGCCGAAAAGGAGCTGGTTTCCACTCCTGGGGATTATGGCAGAAGATCGACCACTTCTGCTTCCACAGAGGGAAGACATCATTCACCAGGGGCCGGTTCTTCACCAAGATCCAGGAAGACTTCACCTGTCAGCCTGGATCCTCAACGGCAGATCCTGAGGGCTCGAGGCCTATCAGACCAGGTCATATCGACTATTCAGGCCAGCAAAAAGCCCGTAACTTCTGCGATATACCACAAAATTTGGAAAAGATTCAGTCTAGATTGTGGCAGGCCCGACTCAGCGGAAGGAAAACCAGACATCCCAAAGATATTAGATTTCATTAAGGCAGGCTTTAATAAAGGACTTAGGCCTAGCACGTTGAAGGTCCAGATCTCGGCATTAAGCGCCTTTCTTGATTACCCCTTGGCCTCCAATCCCTGGGTAATAAGATTTATCAGGGCAATTCAGAGGTTACGTCCCACAATCAGGAGGTCAGTCCCCCCATGGGATCTTAGTCTTGTCCTGCGGTCCCTTTGCTTAGATCCCTTTATCCAGAGCCAGGAGATGCCCATTTCACATCGAACCATGAAGGTAGCATTCTTAGTGGCGATCACCACCGCGAAACGGATAAGTGAGATACAGGCGCTATCTATCCGAGACCCATATCTCCGAATCTGGGAGGATTGTATAATCATGAGACTAGACCCCACCTTTTTGCCCAAAGTTGCGTTAGTCCAGAACTTAAACCAGGAAATAATTTTGCCTTCCTTTTGTGACAACCCCTCAAATGACAAAGAAAGGGCCCTGCGCAAATTAGACGTACGCCAGGCAGTTATTGATTACATCAAGGCCGCGCAGGGTTGGAGACAGGACCACAACCTATTTCTACTCTTTGGGGGGAAAAACAAAGGGAGGAAAGCCTCAAAAGCCTCCATCGCGAGATGGATAACATCGCTAATCAGTTTAGCCCACGTCTCTCAGGGGGTTCCTCCCCCAGAAGGGTTAAAAGCTCACTCAACACGAGCATTATCAGTTTCCTGGGCAGAAAGGGCAGGGGCTTCAGTAAACCAAATCTGTAGGGTCGCAACCCGGTCCAGGTTGGACACATTCTGTAAACATACAAATTAGATGTGCTATCTAACCAACAGACTGCTTTCGGGAGAATGGTTCTCCAGGCAGTCATCCCACCGTAAGGGGATACTTTGGTATTCTCCCTGGTGCTGTCAGGAGGGGCGTCCTGGAAAATAGGCATTAGACCTACCGGTAATTATGTTTCCAGGAGTCCATCCTGACAGCACGGATAGTTCCCTTCCCGAAATAATTATGTCATATGTCGTAATATTATTCTGTAAATAAAGTGTGCAGTTGCATCATCCACGGTGTGGTACTTGGAAAAACACTGAGGGAATGGGGGTGGAGACTGTTTTTAACCTCTTGTGTGCTCTTCCTGTCCCTGCAAGGAGGCGAGGGACGTCCTCCCTGGTGCTGTCAGGATGGACTCCTGGAAACATAATTACCGGTAGGTCTAATGCCTATTTTTCATGGACCCAGAGGCTTGTGTTTGCACTTTTCATCAGTGATACCTGAAAAACGGATACCGCATGTCTCTAAATTTTGCATGGACAAATGGTGTGTGAAAAAAACATGTACATGCGAACAGCCCCACAGAAAATAATGGGTACGCATTGTATGAAAAACACACATAGAACACGTTCATGCTATGTGGATGTCTGAATGAGGCCTCAGTCACTTCTCACTACACAGTCAGTGTGCTGTAACTACTATCCGGCATTTTAGTTAGCATTCTGCTCTGCAAACACAGCAGAAATATGTTGCAGAGAAAGGACTAAATCAATGTCCCCAGGAGTGATTACCAACAAATAAAGTAGCACTCTGTAGCGCTGCAACATGCAAACATGAAATATATGAAATTTTAACTACATTACTGCTCTAGAAAGTTGAAAAAATGGAGAATATTTAGGGGGCCCCCTGAGGAAGGTTAATACATTGAAACGTACGTCGGGGTCTGTTCTCCTGCCCTCACGATTGGAAGCATGATGGGTAATTACACATAAGCGATGTATTTCGGCTGATTTAATTACTTTTACTGTTCTGCCATATATTTTAATATGCAATTACGGATCTTTAGTCTCTTCATATGCCGCAGTGTCTGGTGCTCCTCCATTCTGTTTAATGTTACTGGGTTCATCCATCTACAATATTGATTATATTTGGGGGAACCTTGGACACTGAGGTCTAGCATCATGCTTGTTACATCTGGGACTATTTTGTTCATCAAGATTGTTGTGACTAGTGGCAGTACATGTATACATTCTTTGTCCCACATGTATTAACTGTGATGGTAGGTTATTTATGCTACGTTCTAGGGTATTGAGGTCACTTTAAATTATATAAGTACCCCTTTTCATATTTTCTGCTCACCAATGTACCAATGTATTGTGTATAGTGTCTTTTTGTATACATTGACATTTTATGTCACTTTTTATGATTAATAAAATTTGGTATTTTTTGTAAACTAGCCTAGACTTTATTCCTCCGGTTTTTCATGAGCTTACTGCAGACGTTCATTCCCTCCCCTTGGAACTCTCAGACACGTGCAGCCAATCACCACAGACACTCCACAGGCTGTTAGCCAGGAAGCTCCATCTCAGCGGGACCTTCCACACTGGACCAATTGGGTCCCTGCATTCACCCCCTGTGACTCACCCTGGCCACATTATATGGTCCATAGCCACGCCCACCGGGTCACATGACTATGACCTCATCACAGGTCCTTCAACCACTCACATATACACTTTACAATAGCGTTAATACACGCACCCCCTGGGTGGGTTTGGAGGTAACTAGTTCCTGACACATTGAACCAGCACCTCAGCAGTATCACTGCTGATTAACACACACATAAATCTCCATCTCAAGGCCACCCACCTTGAGATACATAACGGTCATTCAGTATCTTGCCATTCATCCACTCTCCTGGGACATCCATACAGGGCCCCCTAGTGGACACAGTGGTCACTACACCACAATAGGCTCTGTGACTGAGCACTCCACCCCACAGCCTCAGGCATTTTTAATTACAGCAGGATCCTACCTTCCCATATAAATGTAGCCTTCAGCTTAAGAGAAAATTCACTTTATACTGGTTCCCAGCAACGAAAATCACCTCATCGTGGCTGCCGGGTGCACATGAATTGGTCAATTTATGCGCTAAGTATTTTTTCAATTTCCTAGAGCATTAATGCAGTTCAAATTTCATATATTTCATGTTTGCATGCTATAACATTACAGAGAGCAGTTTTATTTATTGGTTTTATATGGAGATGGCTACTCTTAGCAAGCACCTGAACACACTTCTTTTCTGTTGAGGGAATAACGGTCAGTCTTTTGGTATTTGTATACCCATGAGTGATTACAACATGCTCACTGTGCAGTGAGCAGTGACTGTAACAGCTCCCTGCACCACCCCTATGACTGGAGGGGGTAGCTGCAGGGAGAATGAAACTTAATTTTCTCCCTGTAGCTGCTGTTCAAGTTGCTAAAAAAAAGTAACAAGCTATTTACCTGTAGATTACCACTATATATGGGAAAGGGAGAATTGACAGCTCACCATATCCTGTAGTCCAGCAAGCACGGAATGACGTTCTGACAAACATGAAGAAGTAGAAGTAATGGAGTATTCCAGCTTCTGGTGATAATTGAATAAATTCCTATTTTTTAACAAACATTTAAAAGTCCATGACATTAAAGCAAAAAGCAGGGAGCAACACAGTGTTCTTCCTCATGGCCTCGTGTTTGAAATGCATCAATATGTTGCTCCCTGCTATTTGCCATAATGTCATGGAGTTTTAAATGTTTTAATAAATTCCTATTTTTTAACAATTATCAGCAGAAACTGAAATACCCCTTTCTTCTAGCACCATACATGCAGGTAACTAGCGTTTCTGAATGGGACAGGTTTCCTTTAAATATTGATTTCCTGCAGAAATAGATTGCTATTGCTAAGGAAAAAGGTACAAGTGAGTGAAAACAAACTGAAGAACTTGTTGAATACACCTTATGACCTTATCTTATTTAAGTTTCAGTAAGATCAAGAGGAAACCAAACTCATAAGCGATTTGGACACAGACAAAATTATTCCACTGGCCAGATGTATTGTTGGCAGCGTGAGAAGTGCAGGAAGAAAAAAAAGGTTGCAAGGGTCAAGTTAAAAAGAAAAACAAGAAGAAACACATATTACAGTTTCGTCTGTTGGAATCCCCGTACTTTTTAGGATCTCAAAAGACAGACCTAGATTAAAGCGGTGCAAAAAGAGGGGTGGCTGAAGATATAATTGACACCTAAAATAAAAATTAATGAGACAGCATCATGAATGGAAGAAAGGACAAAACAATGGGATCTTGTAGTAAATATTTCTTCAATCGACAACCTTAACCCCTTAACGTCCATTGAAGGACATAGTCAGGGCCGGCGTTTGGACCAGGCAGACCAGGCAGATGCCTGGGGCCCCCACCTACAAAGGGGGCCCCCTGCATCTGAAGTCCATTTATGAAGTGCCCAGAGGGTGTACAGCAGTGAATAATGCTGTGCATTGCTATGAAGTCCGGAGCGTCTGTCTCGCAAAGCCCCTTGAGCCCCCCGTCTCTTTCTCCCTGCAGTTAGGTTAAAAGTTGAGGGGGAGGGGCCGATAACAGCACAGTGACAGTGCAGGACCATGCCTGAAGCTCTGTATGTCTCCTCCTTAGTCCTGATCATGGCTGCTCCTAGCACTGTCCTGAGAATGGATATGCCTAAGTGAAGCCACAGAACCTGGTACGTAAGGGCAGCAATAACAGGTCAGAGTACAGTGATTTACTCACTGTGGTCCGGAGCTCAGTGCTGATCGCTGCAGGATCAGGATTCACAGCCACATACAGCAGCGATCTGCATCAGCTCTGACCACAGTCACTGATCACTGCTTGTAATGTGACAGGGCGACCTCCTGTCACTACTGTCTGGATGACACAAGGCAGGGATATAGTCTGCTGAATCAGGGGATTTATTATATAGAAATAAATGAATTCCCATGTGAAATAATAAGGGTAAACCATCCATATATATAGTACTAGTACAGGTGTGCATAGGAATCAGCGTTTTTGTTGCATTTTTTTTTTGCTGCCAAAGCCTCTCTCTTGGCAGTAAAAACTCTGCTTTCAAAACCATTTTTTATGGTATGTGCAGACGATCCGGAAATGGCAGCACTTTGGACACAGCGGACATGTGCTCCATCCAAAGTGCTGCCATCTGTTAAACGCAGGTGATTCCGCGTGTGGTCACTGAACCGTGCGGAATCACCGCGTCCAATACATCGTAGGGGTGAGATTTCTCTTGCGGAGACTCGCATCTATGCAAGATGAATTGACATGCTGGGGTCTGGAGAGTCGTACTGCATGTCCGTCTCTGCGGGTGAGGTGCGGGCGTATGTGGATGCATAGTGGACATGGAATTTCTAGAAATCCCATCCACTGTGCTGTAACATCTGGCCGCTGTGGGTTGGATGCTGCGGATGTACACAGCATCCAGAGTTTACTGACTGTGGACACAGACCCTTAGAGCTTTTGCTGGGTTTTTTTGTATAGTATTCATTTTGTCTACAGTACATGTTTAATAAAGTTCTTTTTATTCACCAAAAACACAGCGAAAAACAACGTTGTGACATTTGCAGCTTTTCTAAAACTTTTTCATTGCTTTCTACGGGTGAAAAAAATTGCTGAAAGAAGTGACACGCTGCGGATTTAAAAAACGCTGCAGTTGTGAAATTCAGTCAGGAGAAAATAAAAGGGTGTGCAGGAGATCTCTGAAAATCTCAGTCTTTGCTTGTGCTGTAAAATGCTGTAAACTTCTTATTTGCAGAAGAAAAAGCTGCAGAAATTCTGCATATGAAAATGGCCAAGAGCGGCTTTTTAAAGTGCCATCAAAACATATGAGTTTTCCGGAATCTCCTGCATGTGCTTGTTTTTTTCTAACTGAATTTCAGGACTGTAGCGCTTTTTAAATCTGCAGCGTGTCACTTCTTTCAGTGTGTTTTCACCCGTAAAAAGCAATGAAAGAATATAAAAAAGAAAGCTGCAGATATTGCAACGGCATTTTTCGCTGCAATTTTTTAAGTGGTTTTGGTGAATTAAACTATTAAGTCTCGTTCACATGTTCAGTATTTGGTCGGTATTTCACATCAGTATTTGTAATGCAGAAACAGCAGTGGAACAATCAGAGGAAAAGTATAGTAGAAACACATCAGCACTTCTGGATTTCTCACCCTCCTGGTTTTGACTTGCACTTACTGATGTGAAATACTGACCGAATACTCAACGTGTGATCGTGACCTTAAACATACTGTAGACAAAGCAACATCCTCACTTTAAAAAAAGCTGAAAAAAGCGTAAAGAACACCAGAAAACAAGATGAAAACAGGTTTTTGAACGCAACATTTTTACTGCCAATAGAACAGGTTTTGGCTACTGAAAAAAATGCATGTGAACATAGCCATAGAGTTTCAGAGTAAGACTATCTGTGGTGTTACATAGGACTGCAGGTGACATCTACTATATTATCTGTTCTCAGAGAGTTATCACTGCTTTCTCTGGTGTTACATAGGATGAGGTCACAGTCATGTGACTGGTCACGTGAGCCGGGGAGGGCTTCTGTTCTGGAGTATGCTGTGCATAGAGGGAATTGTATGGCGGTCGATACACAGTCCCTTCTGAAATGACAGGTGGGCGTGGCGGCTGATTTGCAGTGCGGGAAAACTACAATCCCGCAGATGGGAGTGTCAAAATCGGGACTGTCCCGCTGGATCCAGGACGGTTGGGAGCCCTGCTGTGTTATCTGCAGTGTTAAAAAAAAAATTAAGAGGGGGTTGGGGGACAACTCTTTGTCTTTGGGGCTTGGGCCCCCAATCTTTTCTGACCCTAGCAACGCTCCTGTGTAATGCTAATAGTGGCAGACCCGTCGGCCGATATAAGGCCCCTGAATTTGGGGGCCACAGTGCCAGCACTGGCTCCAGGCCCCTCTGCAACTGTATTGGCATCCTGCTCATGTAATGTAACCTAAATGTATGATTTTACAATGTTAGCATTTGGGGCCCCACTTTAAACTTTTGCCTAGGGCCCCACTTTGTCTAAAACCGGCCCTGGACAGAGTCCATCATGGCAGGATGTCAGTTCCCGTACCATGATGGACTATGCTTGTCATGCATTTAAACTGTCACTGTGTGTAAACACACAGATACAGTTCCATGACGACAGCTGTCACAGACAGCTAAGCGGCACAGGAAGAGGTGCGGGGACCCATACCGTCAGTCCCCACACCCAGATGTGATCGGGCAGTCAATCTGACTGACCGATCACAGCATGAACGCGCATGAGATGCTGAAATATCAGCACCTCCCGCCCGGTCAGTGCAGCAGCTCAGTGTTGCCAGTGGCTGAGCGTCTGCACTAGCAGCCAGTAGCAGTGTCCACACCGCCCCTGGATGTTAACCCCCTAATTGCTGTGATCGAGTGCGATCGCAGCGTTGAGGAGGAAGGCAGAGGGACGGAATCAACGTCATTGCGGGGCTCGATCATTGCCATGGTGACCCGGAGTCGTCATGGCGACCCCCGGGTCATCAAGCTACCAAAAATCTCTGACACCATGCTCACAGCATGGTGTCAGAAGCTTTGAGTATAGGTATAATGCACTGCAATGCAAGTGCTTTGCAATGTACACTGCTCAAAAAAATAAAGGGAACACTTAAACAACAGAATATAGCTCCAAGTAAATCAAACTTCTGTGAAATCAAACTGTCCACTTAGGAAGCAGCACTGATTTACAATCAATTTCACATGCTGTTGTGCAAATGGAATAGACAACAGATGGAAATTATTGGCAATTATCAAGACACCCTCAATAAAGGAGTGGTTCTGCAGGTGGGGACCACAGACCACATCTCAGTATCAATGCTTTCTGGCTGATGTTTTGGTCACTTTTGAATGTTGGTTGTGCTGTCACATTCGTGGTAGCATGAGACGGACTCTACAACCCACACTAGTGGCTCAGGTAGTGCTACTCATCCAGGATGGCACATCAATGCGAGCTGTGGCAAGAATGTTTGCTATGTCTGTCAGCGTAGTGTCCACAGGCTGAAGGCACTACCAGGAGACAGTCCAGTACACCAGGAGATGTGGAGGGGGTTGTAGGAGGGCAACAACCCAGCAGCAGGACCGCTACCTCTGCCTTTGTGCAAGGAGGAACAGGAGGAGCACTGCCAGAGCCCTGCAAAATGACCTCCAGCAGGCCACAAATGTGCATGTGTCTGCACAAACGGTTAGAAACCGACTCCATGAGGATGGTCTGAGGGCCTGATATTCACAGATGGGGGTTGTGCTCACAGCCCAACACCGTGCAGGATGCTTGGCATTTACCACACAACACCAGGATTGGCAAATTCGCTACTGGCACCCTGTGCATTTCACAGATGAGAGCAGGTTCACATTGAGCACATGTAACAGACGTGACAGAGTCTGGAGACCCCGTGGAGAGCGAGCTGCTGCCTGCAACATCCTTCAGCATGACAGTCATGCACTCAGACCATCTTCATGGAATCGGTTTCTAACCGTATGTGCAGACACATGCACATTTGTGGCCTGCTGGAGGTCATTTGCAGGGCTCTGGCAGTGCTCCTCCTGTTCCTCCTTGCACAAAGGTTGAGATAGCGGTCCTGCTGCTGGGTTGTTGCACTCCTACCGCCCCCTTCATCTCTCCAGGTGTACTGGCATGTCTCCTGGTAGCACCTCCAGCCTCTGGACACTACGCTGACAGACACAGCAAACCTTCTGGCCACAGTTCGCATTGATGTGCCATCCTGGATGAGCTGCACTATCTGAGTCATTTGTGTGGGTTGTAGAGTCTGTCTCATGCTATCATGAGTGTGAAAGCACAACCAACATTCAAAAGTGACCAAAACATCAGCCAGAAAGTATTGGTACTAAAATGTGGTCTGTGGTCCCCACGTGCAGAACCACTCCTTTATTGAAGGTGTCTTGATAATTGCCAATAATTTCCATCTGTTGTCTATTCCATTTGCACAACAGCATGTGAAATTGATTGTCAATCAGTGTTGCTTCCTAAGTGGACAGTTTGATTTCACAGAAGTTTGACTTACTTGGAGTTATATTCTGTTTAAGGCTATGTGCACACATATGCAGAAAATTTCTGCATAAAATCCTGAATCCTTCCCAGAAAACGTGTTTTTTTCTGTGCAGTTTTTGCGCGTTTTTTGTGCAAAAAATGCACGGATTTTTGCGGTTTATTTCTGCGTGGCTCCAGACCCATAGAAAATAGCTAAAAATGTGGAATTTTCCACGAATTAATGAGCATGCTGCGTTTTTTACCGCAAAGAGGTTTTTTCACATCTGCACAAAAATTGCGGAATTCAATTAAATGAATGGTAAGCTTCTTTTAAGCTTTTTTTGACGCGGTTTATTTGGTAAAACCGCGGAAAAAAACGCCACGTGTGAACACAGCCTATGTGTTCCCTTTATTTTTTTGAGCAGTGTATTATAGCTGCAATCAAAGTGAAAAAAGTGAAAGTCCCATAAAGGGACTAGGTAAAAAAAAAAAGAAAACATTTTTTAAAAATATGTATAAAAAATTACAAAATAATAATAAAAAAATCCACTAATACACATTTTTATGTAAAAAAAATTAAATAAAACAAAAAAATGCACATATTTAGTATCGCCACGTTCGTAAAAATCCGATCTATAAAAGTGTCTCACTAGTTAACCCCTTCAGTGAATGCCATAAAAAAACACGCAAAAAAGTAGCAAATTATACTTTATCATCATACCACTTGGAAAAAGTGGAATAAAACGTGATAAAAAAAAAAGAATGGTAATAAAAAAGTATCACTGAAAGCGCCATCTTGTCCCACAAAAAACAAGCCACCATACAACTCCATCAGCAGAACAATAAAAAAGTTATAGCTCTCAGAATAAAGCAATGCAAAAATTATTACTTTTTCTGTAAAAGTTTTTATTGTGTAAAAGCACCAAAACAAAAAAAGATATAACTGAGGTATCGCTGTAATTTTACTGACCCGAGGAATAAAACTGTCTTATCAATTTTACAACAGGCGGAACGAAGAAAAGAAGAAAAAAAATTTTTTAAAAATCCTGAATTGCTGGTTTTTGTTCATTCTTCCTCCACAAAAATCGGAATAGAAAGCGATGAAAAAATGTCACGTGCCAGAAAATGGTACCAATAAAAAGATCAGCTCATCCCGCAAAAAACAAGTCCTCATATGACTGTGGGCCAAAATATGGAAAATTTATAGCTCTCAAAATATGGCGATGCAAAAACTACTTATTGCAAAAAAAAGCGTCTTTTAGTGTGTGACAGCAGCAAAACATGAAAAAAGGATATAAATCTGGTATCGCTGTAATAGCGCCGATCCAAAGAATAAAGTTACCTAATCACTTATATCGCACGAGGAATGGTGTAAAAAATAAATAAAACCAATTCTTCACTTGCTGTGGATTTGTTCATTCTGCCTCCCAAAGATCGCAGTAAGGCTTAGCGTACATTTATCCTGCGCTCTACGCTGAGCACTTGCATCGGAGTTTCCATGTATATCTCTGAAATACATGATTCAGACAGAACCGCCAATGGAAGATTCCCTATAATGAGGCAGATGGAGGGACTGTGACCGCCATAGGACCTGTAATCCGGTGGTGTCTTTTTTTTCGGCGTGCATAAAAACGCAGTCCACCATAGTTTTGTCCACCTCTGAAAGAAAGGACGACGCTGAACAGAGGCCAGATGGAGTCCATAGTTACTCTGCTGCCTCATTATAGTGAATGGATCCCTCAGGGGTTTCATCTGTCACGTAGCTTAGAGATTTAGATTGGAACCCTAAAGTATGAGCTCAGCATAGAGCGCTGGAAAAATATGAACACAAACGTTATGAAAAATGTTCCCAATAAAAGCTTCAAATCAATCCACACAAAAAGTCCCCACTCAGGCCTGTCATCTGTTAACAGAAATATAGGAGGCTTCCACGTTACTGGTGCACAAAGACTCTGGAAAAGCCAAAAGAAATTCAGCAAATTCTGCACTCCCAAATCCAAATGCCCCCTTCACTTCTGAGCCCCAGTGTGCATAAACCACCTTTAGCATTCACATTTGGCAGGGGTATGATTTCCAAAATGGAGTCACTTGGGGCTGAAGGGGGACTCTGCTCTCTAGCACTTAGGGAGCACTGTATATGTAGTCCGCAAACTATTCTAGGAAAATCTGCGCTCCAGGAGGCAAATAGCACTCCATCCCTACCAAAACTCTCCGTATGGCTAAGCAGTACTATATAGCCACATATGGTGTATTTTTACATTCAGCAGAAATTGTGGGACACATTCTGGTGCCAATTTTATCCACTTCTTGTGTGAAATGTTAAATCTGAGGTTAAAACAAAATTTTTGTGGTAAAAATTTAATTATTTTTTCTTCACTGCCCAGTGGTTTAAAATTCTGTGACACACCCTTGGTATCAATATGATCATTACATCCCTAGATTAATACATTGAGAGGTGTAGTTTGTAAAATGGGGTCACTTATGGGGCATTCTACTGTTCTGGCACCTCAGGGACTCTCCCAGTCATAGCACCCTCAAACCATAAGACACGAGTCACACACAATGTAGAAAAATACGGACCGTATTTTATGTCCGTAATACGCATAAATGGTCCCTAAATAGTGCTCCGTATGTCATCCATTGTCAGGGTGTGGCCGCGTATTTTCCTCATGCAAGCATCCGTAGGTAATCCGTATGGCATCCGTATACCGTTTTTTTCTTGCAACCTTGCAAAATGGATATTTGACAATTTTGAGGCCTGCAGATAATTTAAATCATCAGCACCAACCCTATTTATTGCCTCAACATCAGTTGGCAGCCTCCAATCTGCCCATTTTGGTGCTCTGCTTGTGTGGGTGTCTTGCTGGTTGTTAGCAAACATGTCTGACACACTTCAGTTCACCCCAACTGACCGTGTTCTCTTCAACTGGGTTTTGTCCAGGCGCTTTGGCCAGCCATACCCACTAATGGTGGATCCGAGGAGGAAGAGACTCATGTGGGTCCATCCACTTTTGAGGCAATGACTCACAAGAGGTCATTTTCATCCCCTCTATTCTTCTCTGCGGGATCATCCGGAAAAATTTTACAAATAGTGTCGCATGACCCTTGCAACATTTGATCTACTCTTGGAGACAGTGCACCCTGGGATCCTGTGATAACCTTTCAGGACTCAAGGATGCGCAAAGCTATATCTGCAGAGGAGTGTCTTCTACTCACATTACGGTATGTACTACACAACCACATTCTCTATGTTCATGATGTGTTGCCCAAAGTATGTTTTTTATTTTGTCCTAAGTTTAATGCCCTCATCTTATTCCAGATATATATATAAACTTACAGACCAGAATGTTATGTGTAATATGTACTGAATATCACGTAGTGCTTGTGCGACAAAATATATGTGTGTTAGTAGATATGAATCACTAACAAGTTTGGTATGTATGTACGTGGTGTTTTGTTAATTTGTGCATTCAAAAATGTTCCATTTCTGTTGTTCTTCAGCTTCCTGTCCACTGGCCTGTCTTATGCCGCCCTCCACCATGAGTTTCTCATTGGAAGATCTACCATTTCTGGCATAGTCAGGTCGACATGTAGTCAAATATTGTCAAGACTACATCAACTCGTCATGCCCCAGCCCAGGATGGAAGACTGGTTGAGGATATCAAGGGACTTTGAGGAGGAATGCCAGTTTCCTAATTGTATTGGGGCCCTTGATGGCAAACATATCCGGGTGCGTAAGCTGCCGAACTGTGGCTCACAATTCTTCAATTATAAACAATACTTTTCTGTTGTATTGTTGACCCTCAATACAAGTTTATAATTGTTGACATTGGGGCCTATGGAAGGACGGGAGACTCTAGAGTCTTCAATACTTCCATTATGTATCTACCACCACCACACCAGCTACCAGGATCCACTCAAGAATCAGTCCCTTATGTCCTTGTGGCAGATGAGGCATTTCAGTTAATAAATAAATACATAATCTTTATTTTTATATAGCACTAACATATTCCGCAGCGCTTTACAGTTTGCACACATTATCATTGCTGTCCCCAATGGGGCTCACAATCTAAATTCCCTATCAGTATGTCTTTGGAATGTGGGAGGAAACTGGAGTACCCGGAGGAAACCCACGCAAACACAGGGAGAACATATAAACTCCTTGCAGATGTTGTCCTTGGTGGGATTCGAACCCAGGACTCCAGCGCTACAAGGCTGCAGTGCTATCGACTGAGCCACCGTGCTGCCCTAGTTAACGCACAATGTCATGAGGCCATATCCCCGGCACAACCTGGACCACCGGCGCTGAATTTGTAACTTGCGCCTATCACGTGCTCGGCGACTGGTGGAGTGTTCCTTTGGCATTCATTGGGCCAAATGGCGGGTCCTCTAGTCTGCCATTCAGCTGAGTGAACAAAATGTAAATGAAGTAATTAAAGCATGTGGCGTTGGCTATAACTTCACCAGGATACATGATTGTTCCTCCTCTGCTGGTGTTGTGCGTGGGTCAGACAATGTACGTAGGGCGAGACCACCTATCAACCCTCAACGTAGACCGCTCTCTGGGCTCAAAGTGCATGAAATTTTCACAAATTACTTTATGTCACCTGAGGGGGAAACTTCTTGGCAGGAGCATGCTGTGTCTATGTTGTAAATGTTTGTTTTGGGGCTTTGGGAAACTATAAATATTGCAACCCCTTATGTCTTTTCTCTGTTTATAAATCAATGTGTAAGCATATGGCAGCATGTCGTAATGTAAGTGCATCATTGATAAAGACAACAACAATTGAAAGTTAAACCTTTTTATGTATCCTTTTTTTAAAGGCCTTGTGAAGCCTTTTGTTATTTAGCAAAATGGCCAGAATTGGCCTTAGAACACAAACAAATTTTTATAATGTTACAATACAGCATTTAACCACAAAAACACACACAAAGTTATAAATTGTAGTATGTAGGGGGGGGAGAAGGCGGCAGCCCAGCCTGTGTTGCCTGATGGCCAGTGTGGCCACCTTGGCCCTCGGCCTGTGTGGGGGCATACACTTGCCCATGATGGAGGTAGTGGGTCGGCTCATGGGCTTGAGGTGGATACTGGGCACTATGTTGGAGACGACTCTCCTGTTGAGGCTGGTAGGGCCGTGAGTCAAAACCACCAAAATGGCCATGTCGTCCCCAACCAGATTGGGACCAGCCTCCAACATTGGCTGGGAACAAGTGGCCATATTAGTGTGCTGGGTTATACCCTGACATTTGGGAATGATGTTGCCAATGTTGAGTAGGGAGGGGAAGGGCGTTAGATGTAGGCCCACGTGTAGGAGGATCCTCAGACCCTGATTGAGCAAGCACTTGGGGGTGTGGGATAAGACGCATGAGATTCCTGGGTGACAGCTGCCACCTCTCCAGAAACTCAAACAGCTCATAAGGGGTATTGGGGGGTGTACTTGCGTCAATTAGGATCTGAATGGATCCTCACACACGTAGCCGCACCTCACGGGGAAGGGAACGAAGATAATGGACAAGGCTGCGTGAGTACTCCTCCTCCCCATCATCAGTGGCAACTCTGTTACGAGAATTTTGGTCCCCTGTATCCACATTGGTCGTGGTATCAGTGGCAGGGATATGGCACCTTTGTCTATGTCGCCTGGATGGCACAGTAGGCTGGGGGGAGCCCTCTAGCCGAACAGTTGGGCTGCTGCTGTTGCCCTGTTCATCCTGGATGTCGGGTGGTGATGCAGCTGATGGTCCTTATTGTGGCTCTGTTCCTGGTGGTGGTGTTTCTGGTGGCGGCCCAGGTTCTAGGGCAGGATCAGGTCGAGCCCGAGAAGTGACTTGGGCCTGGCTCTTTGGAAGGTCACAAGATGGGCCAGACACCTCAACCTCTCCACCTACAGGATCGATGATGGCCTCTGATTCAGACCCTGTCTCCCTTTCAGTGATGTTAGACTGAGTTCTGTGTTTAAATATAAAATGTAGAAAAAGGAATTTTTGATCGGGCCCTATAAAGCAATTGTGTCATGTGGTGTTTTTGTTATACTTACTGTCTGAGATCCATAATTGGAGCGAGGGACGAGAGGCGGTCGAAATAAACATATTTCCGCTTTGTGTGGGCCCCTGAACCACTTCTTGCCCGCTGCTCATACTCACGGCGATACTGGTCACGGATGCTGCGCCAGCGTCTCATCACATCTTCGACTGCAATGTGACATAAAAGAATGAAAACTTACAACAATTTGCCGAAAACAAGTTTTTGAAATAGTATCAAAGTCATGTGGCCTACTAGGGTGTGAGTTCTACCCAGGGTGGCATATAGCATTGGTGCAACCAGGCCAGATGCACAGGGTCACAGTAGCTCATGTGGCAATTAGCAACTCTTTAAACTGTTTTTGCTAGGCATTATGAGGAGCTTGGGGACAGGGTAACATTTTCTCAGGGTCAAACAGTGGGTCCAAAAATAATTTACCATTCACAAGAGCCCAATATCAGAAGCACAGGATGTGGGGGGCCTACTTGTTAAATTTTTTTGGGATGGCAGGTAATTTGACATACATAATTTATGTGCACGTACTTATGTGCTGCTGCTCCTCACGTGGCCGATCACCAAACTCAGGGAACATTTTGCGACATATGCGCCTCCATGCAGCCTCCTTTCTTGCCCAGTCGGCATAATGTGCATCCCGTTGGTCCCATAATTCCGGGCGATCATGCACAAGAACAATTAGCAGCTCCACATTCAGATTCTGGTAGGGTGCCATGATGCTGTACTCCGTGGAGGCGTACTTCCTGTATGTCTGGAGTGCTTTTTGAGCTAATTTGCATGTCTAAGCTTCCTGATGATGAATTGGCCTATTTCCTGTGACCAGGAAAAGTCTTGGGCATTTCTCGCAAGTCACACGGGTGGTCCGTGTGTAATGCAATTTTTTATTTTTTTTGCGCACCCATAGACTTGCATTGGCGCACTACGGTCGTAATACGCTGACAATTGCAGGATGCTGCGATTGGCACGGACCGTAGAAAATACGAGAGAAAAATACAGCTGATGGGAGCTACCCCATAGAGAATCATAGGTCCGTGGGCAATGCGGTTTTTTATCGCCTCTCACTCGTCCGTATACCTCTCTAGTGTGATGCCGGCCTTATAGTAAAATCTGCATTATAATATGGCACTCCTTCCCTTTTGAGCTTTGCACTTTGCCTCTAAAGTAGTTTTCACTCACACATGGGGTATTGGCACACTCAGGAGAAATTGCACAACAAATTCTGGGGTCCACTTTCTCCAGTTACCCTTAAGAAAATAAATTTGGGGCTAAAAGAAAAATTTGAAGGGAAAAATGTGTTTTTTTTAAAGTTTCTTAGCTCTGTTATAAACTTCTGTAAAGCACCTGGTGGTTCAAGATGCTCACCACACATCGATAAGTTCCTTGTGGAGTCCAGTTTCCAAAATGGTATTATTCGTGGCAGGGGTGGACACTGACAGCTTGGGGATCCTGTGCAAGAAATGTGTTTGGGCCCCCCCTCCTTTTAAGGCGTCAAAGCTACGTGTGTGTGTGTGTATATATATATATATACAGTATATATAGATATTATATAGCCACACACACATACATGTGTATATATTACATAGTCTCCTTTATTATGTATTATGCTGTCCCTTACACAGTGCCCTCTCGTTGTGTACAGTACCGTCCCTTACATATTGAATTATATAGAGCCCTGCTTTTTATTACATACCGTCCTGTCTTGTTAGCTCTATAATGCAATGATGGCTGATGAAGCATGGGAAAGCTTCCTTTCTAATGGAGGAGCTGATGGACTGGTAGATTGGTCACTGGCTCCTCGATCAGCAGTCATTTTATATCTAAAAAGAGAGGGGACTATGTAATAAAAGAGGGAACTGTAAATAACAAAATTAACAAGAATACACTATGTAAGAGACAGCACTATACAGAACAGCAGAGGAAGCTATATAATAAGGGACGGCACCATATATAACTAGAGAGGATGGTACGTAATAAGGGATGGTGTTATACATAATAAAAGTGGAAACTATGTAACTAAGGATGGTGTTATACAGAATTAGTGAGTACACTATGTACTAAGGGACTGTGTTAGACTTAGTGAGTACACTATATACTAAGGGACTGTTTTAGACATAATAAGCAATAATAATGTCTTCCTCCACGTCCCCCTGTTCCTAAGGCCATTATAAGTCCCCCTTCCTCCCATCCCAATCCCCCACCCCCCTCATTGTCCTCCTCCCCTCTTCACCACCTCCATCATTTTCTTCTCCCCCACCACTATCTTTGATTTCTCCCCCACCACTTCCATCATTGCCCATTCCACCACCTCCATCATTTCCTCCTCCTCCACCACCATCATTACAATCTCCCCCACCACCCCATTATCATTTCTTTTTCCCCCACCACCCCATTATTGCCCTCTCCATCACCCCATCATTGCCTTCTCCCCATCACCCCCATCATTGCCTTCTCCTTCACCCCATCACTGCCTTCTCCCATCACTCCCATCATTGCCTGCTCCATCACCCCATCACCCCCATCCTTACCTGCTCCATCACCCCATCATTGCCTGCTCCATCACCCCATCATTGCCTTCTCCCCATCACTCCCATCATTGCCTGCTCCATCTCCCCATCACTCCCATCATTGTCTTCTCCCCATCACTCCCATCATTGCCTTCTCCATCACTCCCATCACTGCCTTCTCCTCATCACTCCCATTATTGCCTGCTCCATCACCCCCATCCTTGCCTTCTCCATCACCCCATCACTCCCATCATTGCCTGCTCCATCACCCCATCATTGCCTTCTCTCCATCACTACCTTCATTGCCTGCTCCATCACCCCATCGCTCCCATCATTGCCTTCTCCCCATCACTCCCTTCTCCCCATCATTCCCATCATTGCCTTCTCCATCACGCCATCACTGCCTTCTCTCCATCACTCCCATCATTGCCTTCTACCCATCACTCCCATGATCCCATCATTGCTTTCTCCCCATCACTCCCATGATCCAATCAATGCCTTCTCTCCATCACCCCCATCATGGCCTTCTCCCATCACCCCAGGCATCATGGCCTTCTCTCCCCATCATGGTCTTCTCATGTCCCCATCTCCTCCAGGGCCAGGCCAGGCTAACCTACACACACACACACACACGAACATACACACAGACATACACACAGACAGACATACACACACAGACATACACACATACATACACACATACATACACACACACAGACATACAGTATACACACACAGACAGACACCACCTCTCTCCTCTCACCTGTCTGCAGCATCGCCCGCACTTCCTCGCTCTGACACAGAAGTGGCCGTTGAATGATGACGTCATTCAACGGCGCTCCTCCTGTGTCAGAGACAGGAAGCAGGACGGGTCCTTGCAGCTTGGCTCCCGCTATTCCCTCTTGCAGGCAACGGAGCTGCTTGGATCACTCCCTGCCCGCCACTACACATGAGGGCAATCTGGCCAGGGGCCCCCCGGAGACTCGAGCCCGGAGAAAACGGCCAGATTGCCCTCATCATTAGTCGCCTTGAAGGGCCCCCTGGAGGCTCTGGGCCCCGGTGCAGTGCACCGGTTCAACGGACGGTATGTCCGCCCATGAATTGTGGGGGGTTTCCACTGTTTAGGCACATCAGGGGCCTTCCAAAAGTGACACGGCATCCGCTCTCAATTCCAGCCAATTTTGCTTTGAAAAAGTCAAATGGCGCTTCTTCCCTTTCGAGCTCTGCCATGCGCCCAAAAAGTGGTTTACCCCCACATATGAGGTACCCGCATACTCAGGACAAATTGCACAACAGCTTTTGGGGTCCAATTTATCCTGTTACCCTTTTGATAATAAAAAATTGTGGGCAAAAAGATCATTTTTGTGGAAAAAATATGATTTTTTATTTTCACGGCTCTATGTTATAAACTTGCGTGAAGCACCTGGGGGTTCAAGGTGCTTACCATACATCTAAATACATTTGATGAGTGGTCTAGTTTCCACTGTTGGGTCACTTGGGGGAGATTTCCACTGTCTAGGTACATCAAGGACACTCCAAATGCAACATGGCTCCAATCTCAATTCCAGTCAATTTTGAGTAGAAAAAGTCAAACGGCGCTCCTTCCCTTCCGAGTTCTGCCATGAGCCGAAAGAGTGGTTTACCCCCACATATGGGGTATGAGCATACTCAGGACAAATTACACAACAACTTTTGGGGTCCAATTTCTCTTGTTACCCTTTGGAAAATAAACAATTGGGTCAAAAAGATCATTTTTGTGGAAAAAATATGATTTTTTTAATTTCACGGCTCTACATTATTAACTTCTGTGAAGCACTTGGGGGTTCAAAGTGCTCATCACACATCCAGATAAGTGCCTTGGGAGGTCTAATTTCCAAAATGGGATCACTTATGGGGGGGGGTTTCCACTGTTTAGGTACATCAGGGGCTCTCCAAATGCGACATGGCGTCCACTCTTGATTTCAGACAATTTTATATTCAAAACCTCAAATGGTGCTCCTTCCCTTCCGAGCCCTGCTGTGTGCCTAACGAGTGGTCTTACTCCACACATGGGGTATCGGTGTACTCAGGAGAAATTGCACAACATATATTGTCATTCATTTTCTCCTGATACCCTTGACAAGTTAAATGTAAATTTTTCCTTCCACGTTGCTTCAATTCATCTGAAATACCTAAAGGGTTAATAAACTTTTTGAATGTAGTTTTGAACACCTTGAGGGGTGCAGTTTTTAAAATGGTGTCACTTTAGGTATTTTCTGTCATATAGGTGCCCAGAGTGACTTCAAATGTGAGGTGGTCCCTAAAAAAATGGTTTTGTAAATTTTGTTGGAAAAATAAGAAATCACTAGTCAACTTTTAACCCTTATAACTTCCTAATAAAAAACAATTATGTTTCCTAAATTGTGCTGTTGTAAAGTAGACATGGGTGAAATGTTATTTATTAACTATTTTGTGTGACATAATGCTCTGATTTAGGGGCATAAAAATTAAAATTTTGAAAATTGTGAAATTTTCAATTTTTTTCCAAATTTACATTTTTTTCACAAATAAACACAAGACATTTTTAAGAAATGTTACCACTATCATAAAGTACAATAGGTCACGAAAAAACCTTCTCAAAATCAGCGGTATCCGTTGAAGCGTTCCAGAGTTATAACCACATAAAGTGACAGTGGTCAGATTTAAAAATTAAGGCCTACAAAGTGGCTTGGTTCTTAAGGGGTTAAATCAGATAGCAATTCTTAACAAACGAATGTCTTTCTCCTAATTAGTTTCTATAATTGTTCAGAGGGTTTGGGTATATCTGAACGCTAATCACAGGGCAGAGGGGTTTGGGTATAACTGATCACTAAATACAAGACATGTGTTCTTGAAAATGATTCCATAGAGGAACTCAAGAGATGAATGGCCTCTGTTTCTTAAAGGGAATCTGTCACTTTTTTGGCCTACCAGCTAAAAATATCACTTAACTGAGTGTCAGCTATGCGTTCCACAACTACTTCTGAAAACCCCTGTATCACCCATAAAACCCTTTTTTATTTTTCCTGCGCTGTATGTTAATGTGTTCGGTCCGATGGGCGTTTCCTCTATTCCCTCATTCCACCCTTTCTCGGCTTGCTGTATGCATTCTTCACTGTGAATATCGCAGATCGCGTACAGATTTCGAACTTGTGCATTGAAATGTGACCTCGTGCATGTGCAGTATGCTTTGCCCAACTGCCCTGGGGGGATTTATAAGTCTGCAGTCACACAGAGTGACTGTAGACTTATCGGTTTTGACCGGACAACCCAATTCTTGTCTTGACACAGATTTTGGCAACCCACATGATGCCACAGTACAGTATAACAAGATGCCTGTTTGTAAGAGTATCAAACTGCATATATGCCCATGGATGGAAGTGCAAACTAAGCTTTACATATGGACTACATGAAGACAAAGGAAATTGCATATTTGACATTTACAAAGTTCTATAACAGTGAGGATATACAGTTTGTGAAACAAACCAAAGCTTTTAGCCATTGTTTTTGATCTTAGTAGTCTCAGTCAAATCCCAATATCATTGCTTCATTTCATTTAGTACTAGAACGGAGAACAATAATTCCCAAACATTGCAAATATGGTATTTAAAAGAATTTCATACAGCTGCTGCACAGGAATGTTCTCACGAAAAAAATCATCAATATATCCATGTAATTGCTTCATCCAATGTTGTTAACAGAGCTTTTCAGCCTCGCAGAAAAAAAAAAAACAGGCCATAAACTGGATTCACACCAAAAAATGTGAAGTACGCTGTTCTGTGAGGACAGCTGATTGTAGCACTGGTCAGCTTGTTAGCTACTCACATTAGTTAAGCATTCTTGGTGCACTAATGCCCAGGAAGGACTCGTCATCTTTGCCAGAACACTTTCTTCCACCCATGCCCAGATGTATACAAAGAAAACAACCAAACCCTTACACAGAGCAAGTTCTGCAGATTTAGACTCATGTGCACTTGTCATTTCCGAGAGAGGTTCCCATGTATTTACATGACAAGGATAAATTGTCTAACCTGAACATATTGATTTTTCATGCTTGGCCACATAGTCTGTGGGAACTTGTGCTGTGGGTATACACTCGTACAGTCAAAATAGAAGGCTTGTTATATTAATACAGTGATGACAAAAATGAGTCAAAGCCATGTTACAACATCTAATGGCCTGAACAAAGGAGGAAGTTGTACTAGAGTGACCTAGTGGAGTACAAAATCTGCTTTGCACCGCTGACGACTAACATATGTTATTTTAAAGGATTATGCTGCTTTTTGGGATAACAAGGCGCAAATAAAGGTCAAAAATAAAAATTAGAGCATCTTTAATTTTATGCAAAATTCATCATCCCTTGTGCCATTTTACAGAATTTCATGCAAGAAAAATAAACGAATGTCACAAGACTAAAAATGAAAAGTCCTTTACAAAAAAGGAAATGATAACTCGGGGCCTATGATGTTAAAATACTAATCGTTCTAATCTGTGATTATAAAAATAAATTAAAAAATTGACCCTGTAATATACCCTTAGGACCATCTTCTGAAAGACAGCAACTCTCCTTTAAAATCCCTTAGTGCTCATACTCACTTGCGAGAGACTCGTACGATTCTCGAGCGAGTCTCTCACACGAAAACCTGGCACTGCCGCCGGCAATGGGACCGAAGCGTGCAGCTGCATAGAAATACATGTACCCGCACGCTCCAGTCCAAGTGCCGGCGGCAGTGCCAGGTTTTCATGTGAGAGACTCGAGAGTATGTGCCCTTAACCCCTTCACTACCAAGGGTGGTTTGCACGTTAACTCCCGGGCCAATTTTTACAATTCTGACCACTGTGCCTTTATGAGGTCATAACTCTGAAACGCTTCCATGGATCCCGGTGATTCTGACACTGTTTTCTCATGACATATTGTACTTCATGTTAGTGGTAAAATTTCATTCAAATAACTTGCGTTTATTTGTGAAAAAAATGGAAATTTGGGGAAAATTTTGAAAAATTTTGCAATTTTCCAACTTTGAATTTTTATGCCCTTAAATCACAGCGATATGGCACACAAAAAACTTAATAAATAACATTTCCCACATGTTTACTTTACATCAGCACAATTTTGGAACCAAAATTTTTTTTTGTTAGGAAGTTATAAGGGTTAAAAATTGACCAGCGATTTCTCATTTTTGCAACACCATTTTATTTTTAGGGACCACATCACATTTGAAGCCACTTTGAGGGGTCTATATGATAGAAAATACCCAAAAGAGACACCATTCTAAAAACTGCACCCCTTAAGGTGCTTAAAACCACATTCAAGAAGTTTATTAACCCTTTAGGTGCGTCACAGGAATTTTTTGAATATTTAAAAAAAAAATGAACATTTAACTTTTTTTCACAAAAAAAATACTTCAGGTTCAATTTTCTTTATTTTACCAAGGGTAACAGGAGAAATTGGACTGCAAAAGTTATTGTGCAATTTGTCCTGAGTACGCTGATACCTGATATGTGGGGGGAACCACTGTTTCGGCGCATGGCAGACCTCAGTAGGGAAGGAGCACCGTTTGACTTTTTCAATGCAAAATTGGCTGGAATTCAGATCGGCCGCCATGTCGCGTTTGGAGAGCCCCTGATGTACCTAAACAGTGGAAACCCCCCCAAGTGACCCCATTTTGGAAACTAGACCCCCCAAGGAAATTATCTAGATGTGTGGTGAGCACTTTGAACCCCCAAGGGCTTCACAGAAGTTTATAACATACAGCCGTACAATTAAAAAATCATATTTTTTCCACAAAAATGATCTTTTCACCCTCAATTCTTATTTTTCCAAGAGTAACAGGACCCTAAAAGATATTGTGCAATTTATCCTGAGTGCGCTGATACCCCACATGTGGGGGTAAACCACTATTTGGGCGCATGGCAGAGCTCGGAAGGGAAGCAGCACCATTTGACGTTTTTGGCTGGAATTGAGATCGGACACCATGTCGCGTTTGGAAAGCCCCTGATGTACCAAAACAGTGGAAGCCCCCCACAAATGACACCATTTTGGAAACTAGACCCCCCAAGGAACTTATCTAGATGTGTGGTGAGCACTTTGAACCCCCAGGGGCTTCACAGAAGTTTATAATGCCAAGGCATGAAAATAAAAAAATCGTATTTTTTCCACAAACATGATCAATTAGTCTCCAATTTTTTTATTTTCCCAAGGGTAACAGGAGAAATTGGACCCAAAAGTTGTTGTCCAATTTGTCCTGAGTACGCTGATACCTCATATGTGGGAGAAAACTACTGTATGGGCACACGTCGGGGATCGGAAGGGAAGTAGTGACGTTTTGGAATGCAGACTTTGATGGCATGGTCTGCGGGTGTCATGTTGCTTTTGGAGAGCCCCTGATGTACCTAAACAGTGGAAACCCCCCACAAGTGACCCCATTTTAGAAACTAGACCCCCTAATGAACTTATCTAGATGTGTAGTGAGCACTTTGAACCCCCCAGTGCTTCACAGAAGTTTATAACGACCGGGTGTGAAAATAAAAATATCGTATTTTTTCAACAAACATCATCTTTTAGTCCCCATTTTTTTTATTTTCCCAAGGGTAACAGGAGAAATTGGACCCCAAAAGTTGTTGTCCAATTTATCCTGAGTATGCTGATACCTCATATGTCGGAGAAAACTTCTGTATGGGCACACGTCAGGGCTCGGAAGGGAAGTAGTGATGTTTTGGAATGCAGACTTTTAAGGAATACGTCTGCGGGTGTCATGTGCGTTTGGAGAGCCCCTGATGTACCTAAACTATTGAAACTCCCCACAAGTGACTCCATTTTGGAAACTAGACCCCCCACGGAACTTATCTAGATGTGTGGTGAGCACTTTGAGCCCCCAAGTGCTTCACAGAAGTTTATAACGCCTGGGCGTGAAAATAAAAAAATCATTTTTTTCCGCAAAAATGATATTTTTGCCCCCAATTTTTTATTTTCCTAAGGGTAACAGGAGAAATTGGACCCCAAAAGTTGTTTTGTAATTTGTCCTGAGTAGGCTGATACCCCATATGTGGGGGTAAAACACTGTTTGGGCGCATGTCAGAGCTTGGAAGGGAAGGAGCACCATTTGACTTTTTCAACGCAGAATTGGCTGGAATTGAGATCAGACGCCATGTTGCCTTTGGAGAGCACCTGATGTGCCCAAACTGTGGAAACCCCCCAATTATAACTCCAACCCTAACCCCAACACACTCCTAACCCTAATCTGAGCCCTAACCCTAACCCTAGCCCTAACCCTAGCCCTAACCCTAACCCTAATGGGAAAATGGAAATAAATACATTTTCTTTTAGTTTTATTATTTTTCCCTAACTAAGGGGGTGATAACGGGGGGTTTGATTTACTATTTATGGCGGGTTTTTATGTTTGGCGGCTGTCAGACGCTAAAAGACGCTTTTTATTGTAAAAATAGTTTTTGCATCACCACATATTGTGAGCTATAATTTTTCCGTATTTTGACTCACAGAGTCATGTGAGGTCTTATTTTTTGCGGGACGAGTTGATGTTTTCATTGGTACCATTTTCGGGCACGTGACATTTTTTGATCGCTTTTTATTCCGATTTTTGGGACGCAGAATGAACAAAAACCAGCGTTTCATGAATTTCTTTTGGGTGGTGCGTTTACGCCGTTCCGCATGCGATAAAATTGATAAAGCGGTTTTATTCTTCGGGTCAGTATGGTTACAGTGTTACCTCATTTAGGTCATTTTTTTATGTTTTGTCGGTTTTTTGCAATGAAAACAATTTTATATAAAAAATAATTATTTTTGTATCGCTTTATTCTGCGAGCTATAACTTTTTTTATTTTTTTGCGGATGACGCTGTATGGCAGCTCGTTTTTTGCGGGACAAGATGACGTTTTCAGCGGTACCATGGATATTTATATGCGTCTTTTTGATCACACATTATTGCACTTTTTGTTCGGTGGTATGATAATAAATCATTATTTTTTGTTTCGTTTTTTATTTTTATTTTTTAAGGGGTTCGCTAAAGGGGTTAACTAATGGGACAGTTTTATAGGGCGGGTTGCTACGGACGCAGTGATACCAAATATGTGTACTTTTATTGTTTTTGTTTAATTTTATTTTGAAAAAATGGATTTATTGGGGAATATTTTTTTTTTTTTTACTAATTTATTTAGCGATTTTTTAAAAATAATTTTTAACACTTTTTTTTTTTACTTTATTACCTTGTCCCAGGTGGGACATCACTGTCCTGTGACAGATCGCTGATCTGTCACATCACAGATCACTGTGACAGATCAGCAATCTGTCACAGGCAGTTCTGCAGACTTCCTCATGCCTGCGCTTTGCAGGCAGTGAGGAAGTCAGCTCCCTACAGGCCCCCGAAGGCCCC
Organism: Dendrobates tinctorius; assembly: GCF_039654945.1. Lineage (NCBI taxonomy): Eukaryota > Metazoa > Chordata > Amphibia > Anura > Dendrobatidae > Dendrobates > Dendrobates tinctorius. The sequence goes on from NW_027361728.1 coordinate 36,709,323, forward strand.
CGTCGCCATCTTGGATCCGGGGGCCTGTAGGGAAAGAGACCCCCGCAGCAGCGCTGCACATTGTTTTGCCGTGGGGGGCTCAGGGAAGCAAAGAGGGAGCCCCCTCCCTGCCGATGCTTCCCTTTAACCCCCGGTACACTGCGATCACGTTTGATCGCGGTGTACAAGGGGTTAACGTGTCGGGGGCGGTCCGTGACCGCCCCTGACACATTGTGCCGGGTGTCAGCTGTGATAATCAGCTGACACCCGACCGCGATCAGCGGCGCTCACCACGTGGGCGCCGCTGATCGCTGGGACGTAATATTCCGTCCATGGTAATTAGGTCCAGGGTCACATGGACGGAATATTACGTCCCTTGTAGGTAAGGGGTTAAGGAAAAAATGTAAAGTCTGTTGACGGAGCATATTTGATACTGAAAGAAAACAAATGTATATTTTTGAAGGAAAAGACAATTCACAATCCAAAATGATGATCCGTGATGCAATATCGGAAGAAGTGTTTTTTATTTCACAACGCATATCCACATCGGGCTGGCAACTTTCTCAAATGTAAAAACCAACTGAGTTGGTGCTTTTTTTTTTTTTTACACTTGAGAAAGACGCCAGTTCGGAAACGCTTTGTGAAATAAAAATCGCATCTTTATACTTGTATATTGGATCAAGGATCATCATTTCAATTAGTGCAACCCAAAACCATGAATTGTCTGTTTCTTCAATCATCCTGGTGGAGATCATCCCCAAGCGATGGGTCAGACTCAGCAGCAACCATTATTGAGCTTTTACAGCAGGGTTCCCGAAATCCAGTCCTCAAGGCCCATCAACAGGTCATGTTGTCAGGATTTCCCTTGTATTGTACAGGTGATGCAATTATCACCTGGGCAATACTAAGGAAATCCTGAAAACATGACCTGTTGGTGCGCCTTGAGGACTGGAGTTGGGGAACCCTGTTTTACAGGACTTGTGTCTACACAACTTGCTCAGATGAGCAGATTAAAACCAGGTAATCTTTTTAGAAAAGTATTACCCTACGAACTGATGAGCTCTATTTCCCTACAGTGTTTATCTAAATGTATATTTTTATGCTACTCAGCACACGAAATAAAACCTGTTGTACATGGTCATTTAGGCCATGGTACTCTATCATTCAGTATTGCCAACCAGAAATAGATTTCACAAATCTGTAATTTGGTTTGTAGTGGCATATTTTATAAAGCGCTGGTCATCAATCTGTGGCTCTCCATAATCAATGTGGTTGATTAGTTTAGTAGCCTTATTGTAATGAGGGTAACTGACAAAATGAGCTTTGTAGACATATTCCCAGAAAAAAAAGTTGCCTATTGGGTGATCTTCTACTAGATCCCTCATAGATCTGTTTGCTTGTAGCAAATCATTAGTGGAAATAAAGTGCTTCTATTGAAAAAAAAATGGCTCTGTTAGGCTAGTTTCACACTAGCGTTTGTGCGCAGCGACGGCCTGCGCACGGCCGCCGCTAAGCCCCACCCCCTGCCGCGCCTCCGCCGGTAGCTTCGCCCACCGGCACATGACGCTGCATGCGCCCTGCGTCCCCTATCTTTATCACAGGGGGCGCAGGCCGTGCGCAGTATGCATTTGGCGGCGCATGCGCCTTTTTGACGGTGCGCCGACGCAACCAAACTGCAGCAGGTTGCGTTTGGCGCAGGTCGGCGCACCGTCAAAAGGACGCATGCGCCGCCAAACGCAGACAGTGCGCATACTGCGCACGGCCTGCGCCCTCTGTGATGAAGATAGGGGACGCAGGGTGCATGCAGCGTCATGCGCCGGTGGGCGGAGCTACCGGCGGAGGCGCGACAGGGGGCGGGGCTTAGCGGCGGCCGTGCGCAGGCCGTCACTGCGCACATAAACGCTAGTGTGAAACTAGCCTTATACAGCCTGCATCTTCCTGTAACAGCCCTGACTGCAGCTAGCTGCTATTTAACCATATAAATGCCACTGTCAATCGCTGACAGCAGCACCAGACTTTATCACAAGGAGCCGATTGATTGCCATGGTAGTTGGGCTACAGCTGAAGGCCCCCATGGGTGCTATCTTTGTCTGGCAGCTTCTAGGAAATTATCAATTTCACTATATAGTATATTGCAATATACTCTATAGTATAAATGAGCGAACTCAGTTTCAAGTAAAAAAGAATTCAAAATTAAAATGTTTTTCAAAAAGGTTTAAAAAAAGACAAAAAAAGCTATAAGGCTGAATGCAGATGGACTTTTTAGCCCTTCGGATTTTTTCGCGCAGAATGGAAGAAATCCACAGGTCAAATGACCTGCATTTATCCTGTGGATTTCTTCCATTTTTCCTGCAGTTTTCCACTGCGGTTTTCCCCCTGTGGATTTGGTGACAGGGGAGATGGAAAACCGCACAAAAGAAGTAACATGCTGTGGATTTTGTACCGCAGGAAAACCGCGCGGAAAAATCTGCAGCGTCTGCACAGCATTTTTTTTTCATTGATTTTAAGGCTACTGTACATCACAATGCGGATATGTGCGGTAAAATCCGCTGCGGATCCGCTGCAAATCTGCATCGTGTGCACACAGCCTAAAGATTAAGAAAATAAGATTTTATACACCCCCACCATTTCCCAGTTTAAAAAGAAAGAAGGAAAAAAAAAAGAGTAAAAAATAATAAACATTTGGTATTGTTGTGTCTGCAGAGGCACAACCTATAAACATATAAAATTATTTAAACCTGATGTTAATCACCAAAAAGAAAAAATTTAATATCAGCATTGATGTTTTTCAGTTGCCGCAATAACCCCAAAAAGATCAACACGCACCCTAAAATAATAACAATGAAAACTAAAGCTCAACACACAAAAAAACACAGCTCCGTCAAGTAAAAAATAAAGAAGTGACAAATCTCAGAAAATTGGGAAACAAACCAAGATTTTATTTTTTTAACCACTAAAATATAAAAACAACATATACGTTTGGTATCAACTTAATCGTATTGACCTGAAGAATAATATTGGCACAATGAATGCAGCATACACAAAATACAAACAATAGGGAAACAAAATGTTTTCCTAATTTTACCTCATTTGTAATTTTTTCTTATTTTTTTTTTAGTACATTACATGGTAAAATTATTTTCATTCAAAACTACAAGTTGTCCTGCATACAATAAGCCCTCATAAGCTTACATTGACGGAAAAAAATATAGCTCTTGAAAGAAGGTTAGGAAAAAGCAAAAGTGCAAAAAAGGCCATGTAGGGGTTAAAAAGGAACCGTTTGCTTCTCTGACAGGTTTTTTTTTTAGCAAATATTTGCTTTTTCACCTTTTTGTTCAGTTCCTCTTATATTTCTCCTAAATATTTGTGAATAAATTCACAACTGGGTGTTACTGTTCCCCTTGCCAGAAAGCTCCCTTCATATGACAGTCTCCGGTACATGAGGTATGATTTTTCACTCTGACTGGAGACACTTAAACACACACACGTTATAGTCAATGGGACATCACACATGTCTTCCCACATGTAGACATGTCAGTTTTTTCCAGTAGCTAGGATGCTGGTGTAAGAAGATGAATCGAGACGGAGTTAGAGGTGTGCGGTGCCCTTTAGGGCTGGAACTATCGGGGCTGTCACCATTGTTGGCGGGGGAAATTTCCTCCGAAAGGGAGAGACTTTTCTGTCAGACAGCAGGGGGCATGGGGTGCATAAGGTGACCTGAGCACAGGAACGGGTCAGACTTGGTGGGAAGGCGACAGGAGACAGTTTACTCCCTCTCCGCTGCTTATACTGACAACTCCGCTTTCCCCAGACCTCCATATGCTGACCTTGAGACTTCTCATGACGCTATTAAGTTACCTTCTGTTTCCACTTCTCCATAGCAGAGCCAGAGACTTTGTGCATCATTTGAGACGCCGCCGGGAGATTTTCCAGCCATCCCCTTGCCAGAACTGCAACCGATAAGTTGTCCTGTTTTTTCTGTGTATCCTTTCTCTGATTGTCTTTACCTCCCTGCGTGGAGTACTACTTGTAATTGATTGTTCGGTAAATCCTTGTTAACCCCTTCTCTGTCTCTGGTTACTCACTGCATTCCACAAACTGTTTGTTCCTTACACTAATACATACCGCTCACGGCACACGGATGAAAAAGTAAAAAGTATGAAAAGTGTGCCTTCCACGTGACTCATACCGAAATAGAATGCAGAATAGAAATGACAGATGTTTAGGTGTTAGATGTGCAAAGATAGAGATAGATATGGGGTAAAAGATGATAGCTCAATAGCTAGCTAGATAGATTCACCTAAAGATATATCTAAAAAATTAGGCCATAAAGCATAACATAGTACATGAACTCCAAAAGAAGAACGCAAGGGCTACGTCTAAAAAAAAAATTACATTTTATTAAATACATTGATATAAAAACAACAGGTATAACTAGATGTGTATTTCCTGAAGGAAGTACAGATAGTGCTTTGAAATGGTGCCCCTGCAAGACTTTCAACTCAGGATCCGTTTTAACTGTAGGTGCCTATCAGGGGTCACTTTGGCCTGTGGGGCCCCCGGGTCTGATTTGGCGGGTGGGTCCCCTCAGGATTCAATTTGGTGGCCTGGGCTCCTCAGGGCTTGAATTGGTGGGCGGGGCCCCTCAGAGTCCGATTTTGTGGCCGGGGCCCCTCAGGGTCTGATTTTGTGGCCGGGGTCCTGCAGGGTCCGATTTTGTGAGTGGGGCCCCTCAGGGTCTGATTTTGTGGCCGGGGCCCCTCAGGGTCTGATTTTGCAGTTGGGGCCCCTCAGGGTATGATTTTGTGGCCGGGGCCCCTCAGGGTCCGAATTTGTGGCCGGGGCCCCTCAAGGTCCTTTTTTGAGGGTGGGGCCCCCTTAAGGTCTGATTGAGCCCCTCTGGGTCCAATTTGGTGGGCGGGGCCACTCTGGGTCCGATTTGGTGGGCGGGGCCACTCTGAGTCTGATTTGGTGGGCGGGGCCCCTCAGGGTCCGATTTGGTGGGTGGGGCCACTCTGGGTCCGATTTAGTGGGTGGGGCCCCTCAGGGTCTGATTTTGTGGGTGGGGCCCCTCAGGGTCTGATTTTGTGGGTGGGGCCCCTCAGGGTCTGATTTTGTGGGTGGGACCCGTCAGGGTCCGATTTTGTGGTCGGTGCCCCTCAGGTTTCGATTTTGTGGTTGGGGCCCCTCAGGGTCCGATTTTGTGGTTGGGGCCCCTCAGGGTCTGATTTTGTGGGTGGGGCCGCTTAGGGTCTTATTTTCTGGGTGGAGCCCCTCTGGGTCCAATTTGGTGGGCGGGGCCACTCTGGGCCCGATTTAGTGGGCGCGGCCCCTCAGGGTCCGATTTGGTGGGCGGGGCCCCATCTGGGTTCGATTTTGTGGGCGTGGCCCCTCAGGGTCCAATTTTGTGGTTGGGGTCCCTCAGGGTCCGATTTTGTGGCTGGGGCCCCTCAGGGTCCGATTTGGTGGACGGGGCCCCTCAGGATCCAATTTGGTGGGCGGGGCCACTCTTGGTCCGATTTAGTGGGCGGGGCCCCTCAGGGTCTGATTTGGTAGCGGGGCCTCTCAGGGTGCGATTTGGTGGGCGGGGCCCCTCAGGGTGCGATTTGGTGGACAGGGCCCCTCAGGGTGCGATTTGGTGGGTGGGGCCACTCTTGGTCCGATTTAGTGGGCGGGGCCCCTCTGGGTCCGATTTGGTGGGCGAGGCCCCTCAGGATCCAATTTGGTGGGCGGGGCCACTCTTGGTCCGATTTAGTGGGCGGGGCCCCTCAGGGTCCGATTTGGTAGCGGGGCCCCTCAGGGTGCGATTTGGTGGGCTGGGCCCCTCAGGGTGCGATTTGGTGGGCGGGGCCACTCTTGGTCCGATTTAGTGGGCGGGGCCCCTCAGGGTCCGATTTGGTAGCGGGGCCCCTCAGGGTCCGATTTGGTGGGCGGGGCCCCTCTGGGTCCGATTTGGTGGGCGGGGCCACTCTGGGTCCGATTTTTTGTGGGCGGGGCCACTCTGGGTCCGATTTGGAGGCCAGGGTGGCTCAGCCTCCGATTTGTAGGCCAGGGTCGATCAGCCTCCGATTTGGAGGCCAGGGTGGCTCAGCCTCCGATTTGGAGGCCGGGGTCACTCAGCTTTCGATTTCGCGGGTCGGCCCTTTAAGAATCACTTAGGCACGTCGGCCGTTTAAGAGCTAGTTTGGCTCACTGGGCTTCTAAATCCACTTTGGCGCACATTCTCTCTCAGGGTCATGCGTCATGTAATGAAGCTAGATTTGCATTTGTGCTGTGGGTTTCGCTATAAGAGCTGATATTATCTGGCAGAATCTGTGTCCTGGAGAGGTCCTGTATAGTTCGTAGGCGTTGGCATAGTAACTCGGTGTGCCTGCACATATCAATGAGCTTAACTGCTATTTCAATCGCCTCTGTCTGTGGCAACATTTCCCCATTGAAAAGCATTGAGACGATGCATTCCAATGACGGGAAAAAAAATTTCTAACGCAAATTGAGCAAAAACTACAAATCCGATCGACACGAAAAATACTTAGCACACCACTCGTGGACGCTGGCTTCGAAACGACACATCAACGGCGTCTGTGCGTATAGCGGTTCGGGCTGCATTAATTGCAGAAATCAACTGAATAATAATAAGTTAGCAGCGTTCGGATTACAATATAGTGTTTTTTTCAAACCACTATCAAAAGTGAGAAACCACTGGTAAGGCAAATAGTGTGTATGCCTGGATGAACACACAATAATAAATAGGTTTGTAAGTCAAGCTGTTATACAGTCCTTAATGCCTTAACAAAAAGATGTTGCTTGCATGTGCAGTCACCATAAGTAGAGCATTATTTAGTTTAGGAATAACAAACCATATATTACACAATATATGACTAATAGGTATATATCAGCATTCACGTCATAATATAGTGTGACGTAGCGATCACTAAGCCAGTTGGGGTACACTCACTTGGCGGTGTTATTTAAACAAACAGCAGCTGTTTCTCATTTACATAAGTCCATTCCTGGCTTATTACACCACCATAAATCACGGTAGGCCATGTGAATATCACATACCAGACATATAGTCCATTCTCTTTAGCGGATACATCTGCACACTTTACAGACACATATCTGACATATTAATCCATTTCAGATGCGGTTACATTTGCACAGGTCCATACCTGACACTCATCAGTTGATAATTCCCCAGGCTCTGAGTGACCTGCTTAACACATTGTCAGGTTTCCCAGCCTGGCTTCATAATGGTGCTGTCAGTAGTCCAGACCCTCAGTAGCTTCCTGGACTTTCAGGAGCTCCAGCCAGCTTCACTCTCACACATGACCATCTTTCTCCCCATGTGGTGCAACCAGGAAGCATATAGGACCTTTCTGACATCACAGGGACACACTCCTGGGAGGTATGTGGTTAACCAGTCCCACCCATTACTTTAACCCTATTATTCCAATGAAGAGCGGTGCAAAAACAAGGAAAATTGGAGTTTCATCATAATGTACAGCTCTGACAAAAATTAAGAGAACACTGCACAGTTTTATAAAAATCAGCTTCTCTACAAGTCTGACATCTATTCCATTCCAGTGTCAGTTGGATTCCAAACCAGAGGACACCTTATTCTACTTAATGTGCTTCTTATTAGGTGATCATCTGAACCAAATCTTATTTAATGAAGGAAAGCATAAAAACATCCTGCTGTGGTGTTCACAATCCTCTTGCAATAAGACAAGCTGGATAGCAAAACACGTGCTAGTAATATCCCAAAAGTAATAAGAATGAAAAAATAACTTTTAACCATGCCAGAGGAGTTAATAAGAAAAGTCTTGAGTGAGGAAAAGAAGGGCTCAATTCTGGCTTTATTAGCAGAGGCAGTGAGCGTCATGTTGCCTCCATCCTTAAAACTTCTAAGACGGCAGTCTATTACAACAAGGTCAAGCAGAGCAGACATTGGTGACAACAAAGCTACAGACCGACAGACGGAGAAAACAACTCTCCACTGACGGGGATGACGTCATCTTATTCGAATGTCACTCAGCAACCGCAGGATGACATCAAGTGTCCTACAAAAGTTATGGCAAATGGCAGCTGGGGTAAAGTGAATGGCAAGAACAGTTCACAACAGGCTCCTAGAGGCAGGGCTCAAGTCATGTAAAGCTAGAAAAAAGCCTTTCGTCAATGAGAAGCAAGGGAGAGTCAGGCTGAAGTTTGCCAAAGACCATAAGGATTGGACCATAGAGGACTGGAGTAAGATAATCTTCTCTGATGAGTATAATTTTCAGCATTGTCCAACACCTAGTCATCTAATGGTTAGACGGAGACCAAGAGAGGCATACAAGCCACAGTGTCTTGCACCCACTGTGAAATTTGGTGGAGGATCAGTGATGATCTGGGGATGCTTCAGCACGGCTGGAATTGGTCAGGTTAATCTTTGCGAAAGACGTATGAATCAAGCCGCATACAAGGTTATCCTGGAAAAACAGTTGATTCCTTCTGCTCAGGCAATGTTCCCCAACTCTGAGGACTGGTTTTTCCAGTAGGATAATGCACAATGCCACACAGCTAGGTCAATCAATGTGTGGATGAAGGACCACCACATCAAATCCCTGTCATGGCCAGCCCAATCTAGAGACCTGAACCCCATTGAAAACCTCTGAAATGTAATTAGGAGGAAGATGGATAGTCACAAGCCTTCAAACAAAGAAGAACTGCTTACATTTTTCTACCAGGAGTGGCATAAAGTCACTCAAAAGCAGTGTGAAAGACTGGTGGAAAGCATGCCAAGACGCATGAAAGCTGTGATTGAAAATCATGGTTATTCCATATAATATTGATTTCTGAACTCTTCCTGAGTTGAAACATTAGTATTGTTGTTTCTAAATGATTATGAACTTGTTTTCTTAGCATTATTTGAGGTCTGAAAGCACTGCATTTTTTTGTTATTTTGACCATTTCTCATTTTCTGAAAATAAATACCAAATTTAGTGCTTGGAAATTCGGAGACTTGTTGTCAGTAGTTTATAGAAAAAAAGAGCAATTTACATTTTACTAAAAAATATACCTATAAAGAGAAAAATCCGACAAGCTGAAAATTTTGCAGTGGTCTCTTCATTTTTGCCAGAGCTGTGTATGAAAAGAAAACCAGCACTCGCCCTTCTTTCACAAGAGACTTCAGTCCTTTTTAATTTTCACTATTTGGACATCTAGCAAAAAAGTGCAAAAGTTCTAGCAGCATGGTGACAGGTGCAGACATTTTGTGAGAATAAACATGACGGACAATGAACATTTTGCGCTGGTTTGCGCTTCTACTCGTCCATGTTACTATGTGAAATCACCTCATTCCCTTTAAACCAGAGTGAGGGAAGTGAAAGACTAGGTGAATACAATTACATTGATTAAACATCACATGTGTGCACAAAGAAAAACATGTCACAAAAAAACAGACAGATCTAACTTGCCATTTAAGCCCAGAGGACCCAGTGCTTCAGTGTCTAAAATCCATTTTGCTTCTCTTTGTAGAAGCAATTTATTGCGATTGCCTCCTCTTAGTGGATTTTCTACATGCTCAATACCTGCAAATTTTAACACATTAAGATCTGCATTGCGACAATCATGTATGTGTTTAATGAATCTCCCTGATCCTTTCATTGTAGTGATAGAATGGAAATGTTCCCGGAAATGTGAGCATAGTGGCCTAATTGTTTACCCTATATAGTAGAACTGACAAGGGCATAAAATTGCATATACCACATAATTTGTATGACACGTGATGAGATCTTTTATTACATACGTAATTTTACCTAATTTTTAAACCTTCCCTGTTATCCGCAGCTGACAGTATGAAGAATGGCCACAAAAAAATTACCTATAGGTTTACTATCTGTTAACCATGTAGATGCTTTTATATCAGCTGTAAATATTTTTCTTACTAGTAGATCGCCAATATTTTTATTTCTTCTATAAGTAACTAATGGGTTATTCTGAGCTACAGTACTACTGTCTCTATCACTTTCCAATAAACGCCAGTTTTTTCTGATCGCATTTTTTATCAAACTCATATTTGGGTTATTTTTAAAAATAAATATAAATCTTTGTTTTCGTTTAATCATATCAGTTCTTCTTGGCTTTTTTATTAATTCTGCTTGCGTTTTTTCTTTAGCTCTTTTTTTGCCTCTTTTAGTAATGTTGAGGGTATGTGCACACGCTGCGGATTCTGCTGCGGATTCACAGCGGATTTGGCCCTGCGGATCCGCAGCAGTTCCGCAGACAGTGTACAGTACCATGTAAGTCTATGGGATTTACAATCCACAGTGCACATGCTGCGTTTTTTTCCCTGCGGAAAAGCTGCGGTTTTAAACATGTCAATTCTTTCTGCGGATTCCGCTGTGGTTTGACACCTATTCCATTGTCCAGGTGTCAAACCGCAGGGAAAAACCGCTAGCCAATCCGCAGGAAAACCGCAGGTCACTTTACCTGCGGATCCGCACGGAAAAATCCGCTGGTTAATCCGCAGCGTGTGCACATAACCTAAAGGGTAACCCCTAGCTCTAAAGTTTTTTGTGAGTTCTTCTGCTTGAGTTTCAAAACCTGCATCACTACTATTGATTCGTCTTAGGGTATGTGCACACGTTGCAGATTTTGTTGCTGATCGGCAGCGTTTTTTGGACGCGCTGAATTGCATCAAATCCGCAGAGAAATGCACGACCAACTTTAATCAAAGGGAAATCCAGAATTGGTGTGCACATGCTGCAGAAAAATCTAAATCTTAATTTTTTTGCAATTTTCTTTATGTACCATTTCATTATGTTCATTAATAAACATTGGGCTTGATATTATCTATATATATATATATATATATATATATATATATACTTATTCACTTATATTTTCACATCATAATTCTTTTTTTTTGTTAAATATTATTTAGCTTACAAAAAAACGCATACAAATCAGCTAAAAAAAAAAGCATGAAAGTCTGCATCAAATCCACATCAAAAACGCATCAAATCAGCACGGATTTTCAACTGCATTTTCTGCCAAGAGAGGAAGAATCCTCGCAGAAAATTCCACAGGCAAATCCGCAACGTGTGCGCATACCCTTAGGCTGGAGTCACACTTAACGTATAAAAATACGGTCCGTTTTCCACGGACGAGAATCACAGAAATGTTCCCTGAACAGTGATCCGTATGTCATCCGTGTGCAATGCGAGGATGCGTTTTTCTTGCATCTTAGCATCCGTGTGACATCCGTATGACATCCTTATGGCTTTTTTTCTCGCAACCTAGTAAAATGGACATTTAACGGTTGTTAGGCCTGAAAATAATTTACCGTATATACTCGTGAATAAGACGAGATTTTCAGCCTTTTTTGGGGGCTGAAAGTCCCCCTCTCGGCTTATACGCAAGTCATATACCAGGGGGTCGGCAGGGGAGGGGGAGCGGAGGTGTCAGGTCATACTTACCCCCCCTGGTGCAGTCTCTGCAGCCCCCCTGCTTCTCCCGGTCTCAGGCTCCTTCCTTCAGTGGTCACGTGGTACCGCTCATTAAAGTCATGAATATGCGCATATTTATGACTTTAATGAGCAGTACCATGTGACCGCTGAAGGAAGGAGCCTAAGACCAGGAGAAGTAGGGGGGCTGCAGAGACCACGTCAGGAGGGGGTTAGTATAAGCTATATTCACCTGTCCCTGCTCCATCGCTGCACGCTGCTCTGTCCTCTCCTCCGCGTCCTCTGCCTGAACATCACTGACAGGGACCCGGCAGACAGAGCGCCGTGCAGCCATGGAGCGGGGATCAGTAAACATTGCCATTTGTAGTGGCAGCAGCAGCACATGGGGGCATAATCTATGGAGCATCTTAAGGAGCATAATTATGGAGCAGCATATGGGGGCATAATCTATGGAGCATCTTATGGGGGCATAATTGTGGAGCAGCATATGGTGGCATAAACTATGGAGCAGCTTATGGGCCATAATTATGGAGCAGCATATGGGGGCATAAACTATGGAGCATCTTATGGGGGCATAATCTATGGAGCATTTTATGGGGCCTATGGAGCATTTTATGGGGCCATAACCTTTATGGGGCAGCATATGGGGCACATTATTCTATGGAGCATCTTATGGGGTCATTATTAAGCTTTGCGCAGCATTATATGGGGTGTATTTTGTATGGAGCATCTTATAGGGCCATTATTAACCTTTGTGCAACATTTTTACTTTTATTGGTATCTATTTTTATTTTTGAAATTTACCAGTAGCTGCTGCATTTTCCACCCTAGGCTTATACACGAGTCAATAAGTTTTCCCAGTTTTTTGTGGCAAATGTAGGGGGTCGGCTTATACACGGGTCGCCTTATACATGAGTATATACATTAAATCATAATTAACAACCCTATTTATTACCTCTACAACAAGTGGCTGCCTCCAGTCTTTCAATTCTTATGGAACTTATTTTTGGACTTCCATGCGCTGCTTGACAAAATACAGGATTCCAATTATGATAGAAGATTAATCATTTATTCCCTAAAATAAAGGGAATAAATGATTAATCTTCTATCATAAGGCAATAAATGATTAATCTTCTATCATAATTGGAATCCTGTATTTTGTCAAGCAGCACATGGAAGTCCAAAAATAAGTTCCATAAGAATTGATATATTAGCGGTCACTTGTTTGACCATTGGACGTGCAGCAGCTGACTACTAATCTTATATGCCTGATCTCTCCTACAACAGGTGAGTGGATTTCTTATATATTTTTTAATATTAACCCGGATGAGACCCTATTTGCGCTTTTCTGTTCCTATAGTGTGTTATATTGAGCCTCCAATCTTTGCATTTTCAGGCCGTGCTTTTGTTGGGGTATTTCTGCTTTGTGTTAGACAGGCTTACTTTCAACACAACTGAGCGGGTGCTTTACAACTGGGTTTTGTCATGACGCTTTGGGGAGCCATACCCAGTGATTGTGGATCCGAGGAGGCAGAGACAAATGTGGGTACATCCGCTTTTGAGGCAACGCCCCACTAATGGCCATTTCCACTGTCTTTATGCATCTCTGCTGACCCATCCTGACAAGTTCTTCCAATATTGTCGGATGAGCCTTGTCACCTTTGATATTATGTTGTGCGCCCAGGGATCACCTTTCAGGACACGAGGATGCGCAAATGTATTTCTGCTGAGGAGCGCCTTATCCTTATGTTACGGTATGTATTCCTCCTCTATGTTGATGATGTTTCCAACTGCCTTGTTTTTTTCTTCCCTTATACCTTACTATTTGTTCATTTTGTTTTGAAATGTCAAAATACAACAAGTGATTAATCATAATATTTGAATATTTTTGCAACCCTAAAGCCATTGCATGTTTTTTAATGTTGTTATGGCATGGCTTGTTAGGTACAGACTATAACTTTGCTGAATGTGAAAACGGTTTGTTATGCTGAATGTTATCTATTTTTTTTCACGTTTACTTTTAGCTTCCTTACAACTGGCCTTTCCTATATGGCACTGCATCATGAATTTGTAATAGAAAAATCAACAATCTCAGGCATAGTCCGGTCTACATGTTCAGAAATATGGTCACAATTTCAACAAGTAGTCATGCCTGAGCCAAAAATGGAAGACTGGTTGCGGATAGCCTGTGGTTTTGAGGAGACGTGCCAGTTTCCAAACTACCATATATACTCATGTATAAGCCGAGATTGTCAGCCCATTTTTTTTGGCTGAAAGTACCCCCTCTCGGCTTATACACAGGTCATATACCTTGGGGTCGGCGGGGGGGGAGGGGGAGCAGGGGTGTCAGAGAGCATACTTACCTGTCCTGCCGCGGTCTCTGCAGCCTCACTTCTCCACTGTCTCTCCCTTCCTGTCTTCTGCGGTCACGTGGTACCGCTCATTACCACTCATGAATATGTGCATATTCATGAGTGTAATGAGCGGTACCACATTACCGCTGAAGACAGGAAGGGAGATAGTGGAGAAGCGAGGCTGCAGAGACCGCGGCAGGGCGAGGGAGTATAGCGATATTCACCTGTACCCGGGTCCATCACTGCTCACCGCTGTCTCTGCTGCATCCTGTGTCAGTGATGTTTAGGCAGCAGGGGGCGCGGTGACGTGGTTAGTGCGCGCCGCCCCTCTGCTGGCTGAACAGTCACTGACACAAGAAGCAGCAGACAGCGGCGATGGACCCAGGAGAGGAGAGTATAGCTTTTTTTTGCAGCATATGGGGGCATATTCTATGGAGCAGCATATGGGGGCATAGTCTATGGAGCAGCATATGGGGGCATAGTCTATGGGGCAGCATATGGGGGGCATAAACTATGGAGAAGCATATGGGGGCATAATCTATGGAGCAGCATATGGGGGCATAGTCTATGGAGCAGAATATTGGGGCATAGTCTATGGATTCCACCCTCGGCTTATACACGAGTCAGTACGTTTTTTTGTGGCTAAATTACGGGGTCGGCTTATACACGAGTATATACTGTATATTGGAGCACTGGATGGGAAGCACAAACATGTGCGTAAGCCGCCAAACTCAGGGTCCCAATATTATAATTATAAACAATTTTTTTCTGTAGTGTTGTTGGCCCTGGTCGACAGTCATTACAGGTTTATAATTGTAGATATTGGGGCCTATGGAAGAACTGGAGATTCCAGAGTCTTCAATTCTTCCATTATGGGTCGGCGGCTGCGCAATAATCAGTTGGACCTGCCACCCCCATGACACCTACCAGGGTCCACTATGGATGCTGTGCCATATGTTTTGGTTTCTGATGAGGCCTTTCAATTAACACGTCATGTCATGAGGCCGTATCCCCGCAGAGGCCTCCTGGACTACCGGTGCAGAATTTTTAACTAACTTCTATCCCGCACAAGACGACTGGTTGAGTGTGCCTTTGGCATTCTTTGTGCCAAATGGCGTGTCCTGCAGTCAGCCATTCAGCTTAGTGAATCCAATGTAAATGAGGTGATTAAAGCGTATGTGATCCTTCATAACTTTACAAGAATACATGTCTGCTCCTCATCTGAAGGTGATGAAGGTGTGTTGTCAAATGTTGTGAGGCCTATTACACATGTGATACCTCTCCGTCGTCAGCCCTCTGGATTAAAAGTGCGGGATGTTTTTACTAATTATTTTGTTACACCAGAGGGAGCTACAATTAGATGTGAATCTAAAATCAGCGTATTTAAAATGTGGTGTGATGCATGCACTTATGGTCTCAGATCCAGAACGGGATCCAGAAAAGAAAGCCTGTCAAAGTATATATACTTTCTTTTCATCGGTGCTGCATCCCCACTCCTGGCACGCTGCTGTCTTTCACGCCGGTACTGGTCCCTCACGCTGCGCCAGCGTCTCATGACATCATTCACTGCAAACAAACATACACATAAATATTTAATGTTTAAAATCTGCTTTGGAAATCTAAAAAGTACTTTACACTATAATGTGGCATGATAATTTTTAAGTTTTAATCCAGTAATGTGCCAAATATTTGTACAATCAAAGCATTTATAATTAGGTAGTGGTCTGGTGTTAACAGGTGTTACATAGCTCAATAATATTTTACAGGGATTGTACTTACTAATTTGCTGCTGGGCTTCACAAGGCTTGTCCTCAAATTCAGTAAACATCTGGCCAAATATCCTCCCCCATGCTGCCTCCTTTCTTGTACGTTCGGCATAATGGGCGTGCCTCTGATCCCATAGTTCTGGCCTCCCTTGGACTATGAAAATCTCTACGTTTATGTTTGTGGACATGATGGTGGTCTCAGTGGAGCGTTCTTCCTGTTTTTTTGTTGTGCTCGCCAAGCTAATTAGCATGCCCTAGCTTCCTGATAATGGCTGCTTCAATTTCCTGTCATCTGAAGAACTCTTGCGTATTTCTCTCAAGTCACACGCATGGTCCGTGTGTAATCCGTTTTTTTCTCGCACTCATAGACTTGCATTAGCGAGTCTCGGGCGTAATATGGTGCAAATCGCAGCATTCTGCGATTTCACCCACACGAATAATACTTGCGAGAAAAAAATTGCATGATGGGAGCTGCCCCATAGATTAACATTGGTTTGACTTAGTCTAAGTTAGGCTACTTTCACACATCAGGTTTTCGGCGTCAGGCGCGATCCGGCGTCGTGCCGGAACGCCGGATCCGGCAAATGTTTTGTAAAACCGGATGTGACGGATCCGGTTTTCTGCCGGATCCGTCTTGTTCTTGACAGACAAAACCGGATCCGTCTCATGCGGTTCATCCGTTTTTCTATCCGTTTTTCGACGGATTACGCCGGATCCGGTTTTTAAAAACACCCCTTGTGGCCTTCCGAACGGGATTGGCTACTGGAAAACTATATATAGCGTGTTCCTACAGCCCTTCTTTGACAGGTTGTAGAGGAGAAAGTGCAGGTTGGAGAGAAGAGCAAGTTACTGGCGAAGATGGATGTTGTGATTGGAAATATTTTGAAGAATTTGGCGGATTTTACAGCGGAGGCGAATCGTTTGAGGGTGATTGTTCTGGAGAAGGAGAGAGCGAGACAGCAGCGCATCAGGCATCGTAGACGACGTTTGTGGATCCACCCCATCACAGCCAAGAGAATGACGCGTGGGGTCTATTCTACACTCTGCATGGACCTTCAACGAAACCCGGATACATTTTTTGGATATGTTCGGATGAAAATGGAGAATTTTGATTACTTGGTGGAGCGCATTGCACACCTCATAAGACACCTATTGCCGCTTCTGTTTCACCCGCAGAGCGTCTGATGGTGACTTTAAGGTAAGCCACATTTATTGGATATGCTCGCATCAGAGCACACTTTCACTGCAATCTTGTTGGTGGTAGTTTGTATCTCCAAGTGTTATAGCTGAGTTTTGGTATGTAATGCCGTGATTTAAAACTAATTGATTGTTTTTTAATTCCCCACAGATTTCTTGCAACTGGAGAATCCCTTTCGTCACTGCATTTCCAGTACAGACTCGGGATTTCCACCATATCTGGAATAGTGAAGTACACATGCCGTGCACTGTGGGACTCCTTAGCTGAAGAGTTTTTACCAGAGCCCACAACAGAGAGGTGGATTGAAATTTCAGAAAAGTTTCAAAAGATATGTCAGTTTCCCAACTGCTTGGGCGCTGTGGACGGGAAACATATCCGCATTGTAAAGCCAGCCAGATCGGGATCGGAATATTTCAATTACAAGAAATATTTTTCAATTGTCCTCATGGCCATCGCTGACGCGGAATACAAATTTATTGCTGTTGATATTGGGGCCTATGGCCGCTCCAATGACTCAAGTTTTCAAACTGTCTGCCATGGGGCGTAAACTGTATGGAAACACCTTCCAGTTCCCACCACCTAGACCGCTGCCGCAAACATCTGGTCCACCTATGCCATTTGTCTGTGTAGGGGATGAAGCCTTCCAGCTGTCAGAACACCTTTTGAAACCGTACTCTAGCAGAGGATTGACAAGAACAAAACGCATTTTTAATTACCGCCTCACAAGAGCAAGAAGAATGGTTGAATGTACCTTTGGTATTCTGACAGCCAAATGGCGGGTCCTATTCACTGCGATCAACCTCAAGACAGAAACTGTGGACGAGGTGATCAAAGCTTGCGTGGTACTCCACAATTTTGTTATCTGCAAGGAACCCATTTCCATTGAGGACACCTCTGAAGAAACCACCTTGCAAGATTACCATGACATTACCACTAGAAGTTCTGTGACGGTTTCAGTAATGAGGGACAATTTTGCACTATAGTTTATGTCACCTCAAGGCAGAGTACACTGGCAGGATGACAGAGTGTGAAAGATTTGTGCCCTTAACCAAACTTGTGTACCTTCTGTACCAACAGTATATACCTTTGCCAACCAAAGTTGGCTATCTTGTCATGGTCTCTATTTTTAGCTTTAGGCCACAGGTGTGTACCTGGTTGTGTTTTATGCAAAGTATTTCACCTTTTAACAAAAGTTGTGTACATTGTTAGGAAATCACCAACAATAAACACAACTTTTTAGGTGAAATACTTTGCTTCAAACACAACCAGGAACACAACTGTGGCAAAAAGCTAAAATTTACCCACAGTTATATACCTGGTTATAAATATACCTTTTTCCCTTTTAAATACCCTGTATTTAACCTTTTTTTAAAACATATTTCGCTGCAGAAAGAAATGACAGACAACCAGTGTAAACAATAATTTAACTTTTATTTAAAATATTTTTTTTTTGTAAACTGTTTTTAAAGTAAAAAAAACTTTTTTGTAATAAAGGTTTGAAACCAACTGGGCATTTTTCTTACAAAACACATCATAAATCTGTGTAGTGTGGGGTGGAAATACTGCTGGAGGGGCTGCGGGACACTTCGACAATGGGAGTGTGGAGAGAGGATTGGGATCGTGGTGGGGAAGGAACAGTTAGAGGTGATGGTGTGGAAAAAGCTACAGAATGGGTGGACATGTGGGAGGCAGAAGAGGTGGTGGGCGGTGGAGTGGAGGGTTGGGCAGGGACTGTAGGAGCAGATGATGTTGATGGCAAGTTGTATGGGGAAGGAGTTTGGTACGGGGCAGGTTGCTGGAAGTGGGGAGATATCTGGTACTGGGGAGGTTGCTGGTACTGGGGAGGTTGCTGGTACTGGGGAGGTGGATGGTATGTAATAGGAGGGGGAGGATGGAAAGTGGCTGGAGGGGGTGCAGATGTAATAGGAGGGGGAGGATGGAAAGTGGCTGGAGGGGGTGCAGGTGGAGGAACTACTGTGGAGGGAGGAGGAGGTTGGGAGGTAACTTGCTGGAGAGCACCGTGGCATGAATGCATTACATGCATCTGCTGGGTAGGAGATAGCGTTTCCATGCGCTCCACAACAGACCTGAAAAAGGTGTGGTTTGGCGAAGATCTTGCTTCTGAATGCATGGTTTGCAGAAGTGTCTTCACCTCCAGAATGCTGGAGTTGATCTGCTGAAAGCCTGTGGAGATTTGCTCTGACAAGACTTTTAGACAGTTCTGGAAAGATGCATTCAGATGCAAGAACTCTGGCGCATAAGTCTTTTCCTGACCCCTCTGCCGCTGCCGCCCAGTACCCGCAGGTGTACTAGAGGTGGCAGGGGCAGAAGGGTGGGGTAAAGGGAAAGCGATCTCCTCACCAGCAGCTTCATGTAATGTAGGCGGCCACGATGCTCCTGTGCTGGTGGATGGGACAGATGGGTCGAATGTGTGGGAAGGCTGGGAAGGTGCAGATGTACCGGGGCGGTCGAAGTGTCCCTCGGTGCCGGTCTCCTCAGGGATCGCCTCAGAAGGGTCCAATCGTGCAGGCTCCCGAGTGCTGCTCACCGTGCTGTGGAATAAAGAGAAAAAAAAACAATTAAAATAGTGACATGGTATGGCCCTGGCTGAAAAAAAAAAGTTACATCTAACATTTTTTTTCACATGTGGTGTGTAATATTTACCTTCTAGTGACCATTGTTTCCCGGAGGAACGACAGGGCTTGTGCGTACTTGTACTTGCTCCTGCGTCCTCCAGATCCACTCGGGGCCCGCATCTCTTTATTGAACTCCTTCTTGAAACGATCCCTCACAGACCGCCACCGATTCACAATTCTGTTCCCTGAAACGAGAAAGGAGTGGTTAGTATACAACATCAGTGTTTCCCAAACTCCAGTCCTCATGGTCCCCAGGGGTCATGTTTTCAGGATTTCCATAGTAAATAGAAATCCTGAACACATGATCCGTGGGGACCACGAGGACTGGAGTTCGGGAAACACTGGTTTACATCAAGCAACCGGTACTGTATATACTTACGCTCTTTAATCTGGGCCCGAGCATCGAGGTCCTCCCAGCGGCCCACAAGGAGCGAACAGATTTCCTCCCAGAGTCGTCGGGTAACGATCAGGTCAGCGTGGCGACGGTCAGCCATATTCCAGAGCGGCTCCCTTTCTCTGACGAGTTCGATGAGGTGGTCCACATCGATTCCTCCATCCTCACTGTCAGAGTCGGGAGCACGCTGTGAAGGCTGTTAAAGAAAAAGACAAAAATAACATAATTAACCTCCACAAAAGAAATGAAATAAAAAGTGCAAAAAAACAAAGCAAAAATATTTATACTTACACGCTGGTGACCGCCGCGTTGCTGTCGCCGACGACCCTGGAAGGCACTGCGAGGACCTCTTGGCCGAGCACCAGATTGGGAAGACTAGAGAAGAAAACAAAAAATGTTATGTCTTTGGATGTAGGCATTTGTTTGCTGTGTGTGGTCTGCAGAACATTGTTTTCTATGTGTTGTGTGTAGCGTGATGTTGTGTTTCTGCGTTTGATGCCAAAATCTTACCAATTGTGAGCCCACTCCAGGTGTCTGTCCACCCCTTCCTTCTTCTTCTGGGAGCTCCTCTTCATCTTGTGATTCCTGTTTTGAAATAAAAGGCAATGAATAGACATATATTACAGAGATGATGGATTTTGGAAATAAAAACTTACCGTCAAACGCTGACGATGCGAGGGAGGGCTCCCAGAAGAAGATGTGCTGTCTTCCTGCTGGCCAGACTCCATGGCTGTGGGTGGTGTTCCTGCTGCTGCCATTGCTGCTGCTGCTGCTGCATCTATTGGGCGTCTGTTGAATAAAGATAAACAAAGGGCCAATGAATATCTTGATATTCCATGGCCCTAGTTTGGAGGAATGGGTGATTTGATAATTACCGTCTCTCATCTGCTGCTGGACTCCCCTCCCGTTGTTCAGCATGCTGCTCCAATTGGGGTGGTGCTGATGGTGCTGCTGCAGATGTCTCCTGCCTTCTCCTGCGCCTGGTTGCTGTCTTGGGTGGCATGTTGGGTGTGGCTGAGGGTCCCACTGTCTTGCTTTTATATATGTCTTGTGGGCAGAGCTACTGAGCATGCTCAGACCAAAAAAACCGGATCCGGCCACCGGATCCGGCTGTCGCTGGATCAGGCGCATTGCGGCGCTCATAGGTTTTCATTGTGTGAAAAAGCCGGACACGCCGGATCCGGCGTGTCCGGCTTTTTCGCCGGAGACAAAAAACGTTACAGTAGCCGTTTTTTCCAGACGCCGGATCGCGACACATTGCCGGATCCGGCGAAAACCGGATGAAACGCATGGCCATCCGGCTCGATCCGGCTCTAATGCAAGTCAATGGGGGGGAAACCAGATCCGGCATTGCATTTCGCCGGATCCAGTTTTTGTCAAAAGCGCCGGATCGCGCCTTACTGACTAAAAGGTACAGTACCCCTTTTTTAGTATGACTGGGGTGTGCACTATTATAATGTAAGAGCATGTTAGAAGCTGTTGATTTTTTTAAAAACTTTAGCAATAATATCATTTAGTATACTTATTTGTACATCTAAAAAATCTAAATTATTAGACCCAAATTTTGCTGTTAATTTCATGTTCAATTTGTTGTGATTACTTAAATAATTAACAAAGTCATTAAACTCTGTTTCTGTTCCCGCCCATACAACAAATATATTATCCATGTAACGATGATACGCACGGATATATTTGATGTATGGGTTGCCAACACTGTAGATATACCGCATATACTCATGTATAAGCTGAGATTTTCAGTCCACTTTTGGGGGCTGAAAGTCCCCCCCTCTCGGCTTATACGTGAGCCATATACGTCAGGGGGTCGGCGGGGAGGTGGAGCGGAGGTGTCAGAGATCATACTAACTCCACTGGCGCATCTCTGCAGCCCCCTTGCTTGTCACATGGTCTCAGGGGCCTGCCTTCAGCGGTCACGTGGTACCGCTTATTAAAGACATGAATATGCGCATATTCATGTCTTTAATGAGTGGTATCACGTGACCGCTGAAGGCAGGCGCCAGAGACTGTGGGAGAACGGGGCTGCAGAGACGCACCAGGGAGGGGTGAGTATATGCGATATTCACCTGTCCCCGTTACCACACTGCTCACCACTGCCTGCTGCATCCTCTGTCGCAGCATGGGAATGGGGACAGGTAAATATCACCAGTGCCGAGGTCTTGAGCCAGCAGCGACACTGGCACTTGGCCCCCAGCGACGGAGAGGTGAGTATGTCAGTTTTTTTTTTTATTTGCAGCAGCAGCGGCATATGAGGATTATTCTATGGAGCATCTTATGGAGGCAGCATATGGGGGCATATTCTATGGGGCATCTTATGGGGGCACATTCTATGGAGCATTTTATGGGGGCCTATTCTATGGAGCATCTTATGGGGGCATATTCTATGGAGCATCTTATGAGGGCCTATTCTATGGAGCATCTTATGGGGGCATATTCTATGGAGCATCTTATGAGGGCATATTCTATGGAGCATCTTCTGGGGGCCTATTCTATGGAGCATCTTATGGGGGCATAATGTATGGAGCATCTTATGGGGGCATAATCTATGGAGCATCTTATGGGGGTATAATCTGTGGAGCATCTTATGGGGGCATATTCTATGGAGCATCTTATGGGGCAGCATATGGGGGCATAATCTATGGAGCATCTTATGGGGCCATAACCTTTATGGAGCAGCATATGGGGCATATTATTCTATGGAGCATCTTATGGGGCCATTATTAACCTTTATGGAACATTATATGGGGTGCATTTTGTATGGAGCATCTTATGGGGCTAAATTCCAAAATTTTGTTGATAGAATCTATCCCCAATGATTGTGGGATCCTCGTATATATAAACTTTCAACATCTATCGATGCCAGTTTACAATCTTTTTGCCATGACAAATCTGAAAGAATTTTTAAAAAAATCATGTGTCTTTTATATATGCTGGTATTAATTTTAATCTCCAATCTAGGAACTTGGAAAGTGGTTCAGCAATAGAGCCAATCCCTGAGACGATTGGACGTCTAGGGGGCAGTTTACGTCTTTATTTACTTTTGGTATATGATACCAATGGGGTTTCACAGGGAACTCTGGAAATAATTTTTCTGCTATTTGTTTAGAAATTGCTCCCTCTTCTAAGTATTTTTTTTAAAGAGATCTTAAATGGGATTTGTAATTATTGGTCAGAACTGACGATGGTTTTTTGTAAGTACTAGTTTCAGACAATTGACTCAAAGACTCTTGTTTGTAGTAATCAGTTCTTAATAAGACCATATTATTGCCTTTGTCGGCTTTCCTTATTATTACATCTTTCCAAGCTCTTAGATCGTTCAAAGCCTTTTGCTCATCTATAGTCAAATTCTTAGTAATGGTTTTATTCAGCAAACATTGCATATCAACTATCACTCTATCATAGAAGAAGTCCACCACATTTCCCAGACTGATGGTGGGCAGGAAGGTTGATTTAACCCCTCCTGTGAACGATATTGATGGAGTTAATAAACTAAGTTCTTTAAGTACAGATTTGCCTTCATTCAGGCTTAGTAGCAAATTGACCTCTTCTGCTTCTGTCCTGTCCCCTGAGAATAAAGTAGAAAAACCTATAGGGTGTACTTTTGTAATTTCTGATGTGAGGTCTTCTGGACTTGATGGTTTATATAGATCAATCTTGAAGTCATTTAACATTTTTCTAGATTCAATTAGTCATCAATTACTCATCCATAGACTTTTACGTGCTGCTGAAAGTTACATTACAGTGATAAATAAAATTCAAAAAAAGTTCAAAAATTTTGCGTAAACATACGGTGATTTAAATTTTTTAAAATCACTTGGCCTGCTACAGTTGATCAAATTGTTTGGTTCCAAAAATTGACTACTGTCATCCATACAATTTAACCTTTGTGTAAAATTACGGTGGTTTAAAAATTTTAAAAACCGCTTGGCCTGCTACAGTTGACCAAATTTTGGGGTTCACTGAAAAAAATTAGTTTCAATTAATAAAAGAAACTTGGTTTACCTAGGTGGACCTAGCAATTATAAAATGAAAAAAGCGTGCAATAAGGGATGGGGATGTGTAAGTGCTGATGATGGTACACATAGACTCCGAGGACATGGGGCAGGTGCAACATCGCATATTGCTGGAGAAACACGCCCATTCATGACACATAACTTCCTGTCCCACTTTGCAGGGAGGCACGGGAAACCACTTCTGAAGCCACACCAGTGTGAACAGGTTGTAACCTCCCTGCCACCATCACTGCATGGCTTACCATCTCCCATCTTACTCACCACTCTGGGCCATGATGTGAGTTCTGTCCTCTGCCGGCTCCTTGCTGTGAACCTCATGTCCTTGCTTGCTGCATACTTCCTGGCTGTATGCTGAGAGCGGCGGCCCCGGTACTTCCTGAGTCTTCATAGAGACAATGTACACTCTCCTAATATGTCTCCAGCCTATTGCCAAGAGGTATTGGCTACTTAAGGCATCTCCACCCACAGGGAGATGCCTAAGCAAAAAACTCTGTCAGTCTGTACCTTGCTGCTGAGTTGCCAGGTTTTAAAGCTCCATGTACTGATTATAAGACTTGCATCTATGTATATTTTTTCTTTGAGCCTTATTGTACCTGGCTTATAGGCCTTTATCATTTGCATTACTTGCTCCCATATGTATCGCATTGTATTGCAATGCATTTTAATTGATTTATAATAAAACTTTACTGATTTTATGGCATATAGTTTCCACCTTCTTTTTTTGTATGATTTATGAATATTTGGAAATGCCGTTTTCATTAGGCAATATATAATATTGTGATGCTTTTTTAAATAGAGTTCTGAGAAAAAAAGGTCATATTCAACCTGTGCCATGCTAAGATCAGTAGGGGTCTGACTACTAAGACCCCAACCACCACAAGCATGATCAGGCATATGTCATCTACGTATACCACAATAGACATATGACTATCAGAAAATCTGTAGCTCACATGAATTGGGCCTCCTGATGAACCATATTAGGGGAAATGCATTGAGGCAGTGGCATGGAACCTGTCTCTACTTCCTAACATCATAATGATAAGTATCATTCCATCTTATCGTACATGCTGCTCGCCCTTGTTTTTCCACACTAGACAGTTGGGCTATGTTTAGTATAGGATCCACCTAAGGAATATCTGATATAACAAGGACATACAGGGGTATCTAGGGACAGCCACTGTTGGGCGGGACACCAAAAACCTCATTATTTAGGGTGCCAACCTCCAATGCCAGGCAGCGTTATTACTAGGACATCTCAGAGATACATTAGCCATATGTGGTATCACCTGGGATCAACATACACTATCTTTATATATCGTCATATCTCCCCATTTGGTCCCTATGTTATTGGAGCGCCCGCCAGGGCAAATGAGGTACTTGGTATCAGGTCACTTCTTAAAGGGGCACTGTCACAGCGGTGGTGACCTGGTCCGTGGCCCTGGGCTTCCAATGAAAGGGGTATATTTACAGGGGATGATGAAGATAAGAGTTCGTAATGCCACCTGTGGTATCTGGTCCGAAGGGACCAGCGCTGCAGTGCAGATCCTCTGGGACAGATGGTGTGATGCAGCAGAGATGGAATAGCTCTCCACAGGCAGAGCTGAGTCCCAGGGCAGATGAAAGATGTTGAGGAATATATGGGGAAGTAGTTGGTAGAAAGAGATGTAGCAGTGCTGAGAAAGTGATGCAGGAAGAATTCGAAGGACACAGCAGAGTGCAGTTTCTTTTACCTTTTACTGTGCTTTGTTGGTACAGTCCAGGATTCAGATTACAGATGGTACAGGAGTTGATCAGCCTGGAAGCAATTTGGGACTCTCTCTATGCAAATGGAATGTGAGGTCTCCTTTCTAGCGCTATTCTGAAGTACTTGTGGTTCTGAACTCCATACAAGTTCCTCTTTCTGTCTGTTACTTAGAACTCCACTCGCATAGCAGGTAGCTGTAGCCTCCTTCATGAACTGCCCTTAATGACATATCTGGCTCACACTTTGCTACTGTGTCGTCGAGTCTCAGTTGGGAACAGAACATTTACAGTCTCTGTTCCTCCGGTTTCTGCTGTGGGACCATTAGTATCCACACAGCCTCGGACTCCAGTGTCTGGTCACTGCGCTTCAGCTTAGGGGTGAGCTCTGCTCTAGCTCCAGTCCCCAGCTCATCTCCTACGTTCTCCTTGTTCCCTGTCTACACTCTAACTCCACTAACTTCCTATTCCCGACCACAGAGAGCAGGTCCTCAGCACTTTGGTTCAGAGCTCCCTCTGCTGGTCTGGAGTAGGAACTGTGTTGTGTGCTGGAACTACCTGATAAAGAGATCCTTTCACTGCTCCCAGGCATGACATCACTCCCCCCGGAGGGAAGCAAGGTCACTGTGGCAACCGTACCCCTGGGGGAGCCACTTTATATGTTCAAGTGGGGAAGACAGTACAATATTGTAAATATACGTATAATTTCTTAAGTCCAATATTGGTCTAGACCAGAGGTCTAAAACACACGGCCCGCTGGCCTCATGCAGCCCCTGAGGCAGTCATCTGCGGCCCGTGGTGCACCACATGTATTTTGGCATGGGGAGGGCCCCATTTGAAAGTTCGCACCAGGGCCCATAACTTTGTAGTTATGTCACTGCTCACGCTAGAAGAGAGGAGGAGGGCGCCGCTCTGTAGTGGCTGTGGCCCTGCGTGATGACACCCCTCTGGTGCTGTGTAATGACATCACGCCAGCGCGCAAAGAGCGGAGGCGTGACTTTCCCCCCATTGCTGGATTTTACAGGTGACTGTGGCTGTGCGAGTACAGCGAGATGATAGCGCCGGCTCACATGCAGAGCCGACACTATTATCCGCTGAGGTAAGCTGTACATCGCAGCTGACAACCTATTTGAACGGCCACGATCGGTATTAGCACCGATCGCGGTTGTTTAACCCCTTAGATATAGCTAGCAATTGTGTCTGTATTAAGTTTGAAAGGAATGCGGCCCGCCAACTTAAATTTTTTTTATGTGCGGCCCATTTATACTGCCGAATTTGAGACATACTGACTAGTTTAGCGGTCTAATCCAACAGACCATAGGTAACTTTTTTCGCTTTATCTGTTTATCTGCAAGTCTCCCCCTTTGGTACCAATAATATATCCGCAATTAAGAAACACAATCTAAAATTGTGTATATACGCATTATATCTGATCCTACAGACTAGCTTAGTGGTCTGATCCTACAAACTATTGGTAACTCCTTTATTGTTTTTTGTGCACTGTAGGGATTTAGGTGCTTTTTTTTTTTTCAGAAATTCATTATTAAACTTTAGCTTTTCAAAGGGTTCCATGTATGTACATGTCATCTAAGCACCGGACCAGTGGACCGAACACCTTGGTCCAAGATTGATGCCAGTGGGTGACACCACTGCTTCTTCCCCTGTACTAGGTTCTTCCCAATCCCCTGTCCTTGATATTGGCACAGATGCCTTCCACCCTGCACCTGTACTTGCACATTCTGAGGCATCATCATCAGACACATCCAAAAACTTGTTCCAACACAGTGTTCAGTTGTCCCTACCCCAAGCCTTGAAGCGAAAACAAAAATTTCCAGCCACGCATCCACATGCCCAAACACTAAACAAGCACATTTCCTGGCTGCTTGCTGTGGAAATGTTGCCATCTAGACTAGAAGACACGGAGGAAATCAGCCGACTCATGGCGGCACTGGTACTCAGTCCTCAGCTGCCACTATTTCTCCCGGTGTGGCGTCCCTGCCTTGTACCAACACATGTCCAGGAACATCACCCGTGCTCACACCAATACTGTTACTGGGATTGAACACTTAATGATCGACACGTGGACAAGTGCTTGTGGTCAGGGACACAACATTTCTCTGACGGCACGCTAGGTGAGCATTGCGGAAGCTGGGGCCGAGTGCCTCCCTGGCACAGCACATGGGCTACCGACGCTGAGGATTGCTGGACCCACTTCTATCAGGGTTTCCTTCACCTTCTACACCAGTTCCTGCACCCCCTCCTGCTCCTCCATCTCTGATATGGTATCTCTCAGCATATCGTCCACATCAGCCGAAAACTGGAAGCTGCAACAGGCTCTGCTGAAGCTAATTTGTCTAGTAGACAACCCGCACACCGCAGCAAAGACATTGAAAGGCATAACAGCTCTCGCCGCTGAACCTGCAGTCCATACGGAAAGTATTCAGTCCCCTTTTAAATTTTTCACTCTTTGTTTCATTGCAGCCATTTGGTAAATTCAAAAAAGTTCCTTTTTTCTCATTAATGTACACTCTGCACCCCATCTTGACTGAAAAAAACAAAATGTAGAAATTTTTGCAAATTTATTAAAAAAGAAAAACCTGATGGTTAGCAGCAATGACGCAATAATCAGCGCAACGATACCACTTCTGTGCCAACTTAAACAGTTGCTTCCCACAATTAAAGCTGAAGCTTTGCATGCGTACCATATGGAGATGGAGGCAAACATGAGACAGAAGGATATTACCCAGCTCAGCATCATCTCATCTCATTTGGGTAACAATGAGGAGGTGGAGGCTGAGGAGTCGGAACAGGAGTTGGTAGCTAGAGCAACAGAAGCTAGAACCAACTCAAGCTTCGTCCCTCTCTCCTACGTGGATACGTTGAGGAGAGGAATGAGGAGGAAGTGATACAGAGTAGTCATCATGGTGGAGGCAGGGAAGTGTTGACTGTAGGTAGTTTGGCACATATGGCCGACTTTATGTACCTCTGCCTTTCCCGTGATCCTCTTGTTACATTCATCTTGGCCAAAAAAAGAGTACTGATTGTTCACCCTGCTAGACCCACGCTACAAGGAGAATCTTATCTATGGATAACTGATTGACCCTCCTTATAATTTTTTCCTGGTGATGCACTGTGTACAAAGCCTTTATGATTGTAGAAGTTCTACAACTACACTTTCTTAATTTGTTATGAGGCACCACAGTGCATTCAAGGGTGTATGGATCACCCTCCTAATAATTGTTTTCTGGCTTTGCACTGCATGCAGATTTTTTATGAGTGTGAGAGTACCACAACTACACTTTGTTCACAACATTTGAATGAGAAACTGTAAAGACACACACACACTGTGTGTCTTTCTAGCAGTCGCTGCACATGAGCCGCAGGACAGTCAGGGAGCGCACGGACACCGCAGTGCATGAGGTGCGTGGAACAGGACCTGGCAGATCACGTGACAGCTGGGGAGGTGCCAGAAGGGGGGCAGAGTCAAGCTCTGTGAATGGATGAGAGCCGACAGCTAGACGAGAGCCGAGCACGTAGTCAGGAAAGCCGAGGTCAGAAGCCGGGAAGACAAGCAGTAGCCAGGGACGAGACAGAAGGATTGTGGTGGACAAGCTGAAGTTGGTAGCCATAAGGGAGCATGGGACCAAAGGGCAAGACAGAGAGTGTTCAGGGACAGAGCCAGGATTCAGAACCTAGGAATACAAAGCAGTACCGAATCAAGAGACAGAAGGAGAAACAGAGTCTTAGCCGAGTCACACACAGAAACACACAGGCACACAGAGGCACAATGATATCAGAATGATAACCAGGGTCAGCAACTCAAGCTGGGTAAGCAGAAGTATCACTGACACAGAATCAGGCCAGAAGCAGACCTAAATAGCCCTCACTGAACCAATGAGAGCCTAAACAAAGTTAATCCCCACATGACCAGGACGGGAGAAAAAACTACAGAAACTACAGTTGGTGCCTTGAAGGGTGTATGGATGACCCTGCTTGTAATTTTTGGCAGGCTTTGCACTGTGTGCAGACCTTTTATGAGTGTAGGAGCACCAAAACTACATTTTTTTCATAATATTTGAATGAGCTACTACAAATGATGCCTTGAAGATTGTATGGATGCTTGTAAATTTTTTAGCAGGCTTTGCACTGTGTGCTGAGCTTTAATGAGTGTAGGAGTATCACTACATGACAATATGAACCGAATGAGTATGAGGCCCTCCTTTATGTCTAATATAGGATGTATCCGAGTACCTCTTCCAACAAATTTTTGGCAGTTCTTGCTTCCTTCATAAATTAGAAGTGTCAAATTTTTTAATAAAGATTTCAATTTGGCTTACTTACATTATTTTTTTAATCCTTTGTAAATTTTACCTTATATACAAGTTATACAGGAAAGAATGTTTCTTAACATTTTTTTCCTGTAAACACCAATTTCTCATTGATTTTGAATGTTTTATTGTCAGTCCTTAATGTGGAATAAAAGTAAGACACCATTGTTATCCGCCACAATATGGGAGTCAGAGGTGCTTCCAGGGGGTTTTCCCATGTTGTTTTCCTTCAGTTCAGCACTTTTTCCATCTATTTCAACATTTTCACGGCCCTCCAGACCTCCTTGTAGTGTCTGCTGGAAAAATGCTCGGATTTTCCATTGACTCCCATTATACTCGTTACTTGAAACAAAGATCTGAGCATTAACAATTGCTAGGTTCGAGTAATGAGCATCCCAGTACTTTAGTGCTCGCTTATCCCTACTGCCCATCTTTGGACTCCAAAATAAGATGACTAGTCAGGCACTTGATGTTTACATGAGACTTAAAGGGGTTTTCCCACGAACAAAGTTAATTCTAATCAGCATTTTAATCAATAGATCTTTAAATAATAAGTTCCACAACTGGATGTGTTTTAAAAAAAAGTTCCTGTGCTAAGATAATCTTATAAATCTTATTATCTCAGCACAGGTACATTTTTAACACATCCAATTAAAATGTACTTTGTTTGTGTGAAAACCCCTTTAATTTTGACATATCCATCTTTCAACTCCACCTAGGAGGATTCTTGGGTTTAAATGGATTATTCTGATAGCATTATTATGTATGTCATACAGCTCCAACTAGGAGGATTGACCTGGGACATTGTTGGTTTACCAACCGAATGCCAACAAGCCCATTTTACAACATAAGACCAGGAGGATTGAATGGATTTAATGAATTCACACAGCTTAGTGCAACCATGTCCATTTTTCAACTGCAAGCTAGGAGGACTGACTAGGGTATTTATGGCCTATCAGTAGGTCTATTGCATAGCTCCAGACTAGGTAGATTGACATCCAAGTAAAAGGGATAGACTGGAATTTTGTTTGACTCACCACTAGAACTGCTTGCTTAGCACCTTAACATCTGATAGAACCATATCAGACAACTTATATCAACTAGAATTCGAACATCACCAAGCTCAGCGGCACTGGACCACAAACCAAAAGGTCCAGAGGCAGAAGGCAACAGGACAGATCCATGTTATGTGGCAGTGGCCAAACCATGTCATCAGGCTGTAGTCTAAAACCATATAAAGAAACAGTAGGCCACATAATACAATAAGACAACCGACGACACAAAACCACTAGGCAGCAGGCCCCACAAAATTCTGAGGCAGCAGGTGCCACAAAATGAGGAGGCAGCAGGCAAAACAAAAACCCAAAGCAGAAAGTTAATCCAAACCAAGTTACATGACCAAGGCTAAATCAAGCGGCAAGGCAAAAAAGTAAACCAAACCAAGATTACAAAAACCCTGAAAGCTAAACCAAGCCCAATGCTAAATAAGGCAATAAGGTAAAAAACAAAATCAAGCCAAGCCATGAGGCAAAGGCCCAACCAAGCCATGAAGCAAAAGCCAAAACTCAGCCCCTAAACCTAAGGCCAAACCAAGTATCGAGGCCAAAGGCCAAGCTAAACAATAAGGTCAAATGCCAGATTAAGCCATACCAAAAAAAAGCCAAAGCAAGCCACAAGGTCAAAGTCCAGATTAAGCCACAAGATCAAAGGCCAGACCAAGCTTCAAGGCCTAAGGCCAGACCAAGCCTCAGGGAGGAAGGCCAGACCAAGCCTCAGGAACGAAGGCCAGACCAAGCCTCAGAGACGAAGGCCAGACCAAGCCTCAGTGACAAATGCAAGCCCAAGCCAAACCATGAGGCAGAGATGACAAACCGAAAACCAACCATAAGCAGCAGGCTGAATACGAAACATGAAACAGCAGATTCGGGAAACAAGATCCCTAGACTTGTCCAAGCTAATATTAACATCCCAGGAGCAAATTGGGACAATATATTAACAGCAATGCCTACTAGATGTTGCTTTTAAACACGCAGCGAGTGCTCCAGGATTCATGGCTGTACAAGCTGAATTTAGAAAGCCCCTCACCCATGACCTCGCCCAGCTCCATAGCTACAGGTCTCTGAAAAGGCTGTCACAAATGTTATTTATGTATTCATTTACCCCCCCCAATTTCACAATTCAGAATTAGCACTCAATGATTGATGTAAAAACAAAGCTCAGAAAACAATAGCAGAATTGCAATTTTGGCACTAAGCGATTATAAGGTGTCATTTAAATAGTTATTACGGTAAGTATTTCTAAATTGGGGAAAAAAAGAAAATATAATAGACAATAACCATATGCAAATATTTACATTTTAGTATACAAAGAAAAAAAAATACACAATTGCTAAAGAAAAAAAAACATTAAAATCACCCCCAAAAAAAACACAAAAGAAAGTGTGACAAATGTTAAGTCCCACATTGGTGTAATGTAGTATCAATGAATAAAGTATAGATCATACAAGGCAAATATGATATAGAAGCTCAAAATTCCATGATGATAATGAATTTCAACAAGGCATTATGTAGCCATTTAGAAATCCCCCAGCCTCTCCCTTATACAGCATGAGCCCCACACAGCCTCCCCCATATATAGCATGAGCCCCACACAGCTTACCCATATACAGCATTAGCACCACATAGCCTCCCTATATACACTGCATGAGCCCCATACAGCCTCCCCCCTTATACAGCATGAGCCCCACACAGCCTCCCCATATACATCGCTTGACCACCTGATAGCCTCCCTATATATACTGCATGAGCACCACACAGCCTCCCCATATACATTGCATGAGCCCCACACAGCCTCCCCATATACACTGCATGAGCCCCACACAGCCTCCCCATATACAGCATGAGCCCCATACAGCCTCCCCATATATAGCATGAGCCCCACACAGCCTCCCCATATATAGCATGAGCCCCATACAGCCTCCCCATATATAGCATGAGCCCCACACAGCCTTCCCATATATAGCATGAGCCCCACACAGCCTCCCCATATACAGCATGAGCCCCACACAGCCTCCCCATATACAGCATGAGCCCCACACAGCCTCCCCATATATAGCATGAGCCCCACACAGCCTCCCCATATACAGCATGAGCCCCACACAGCCTCCCTGTATACAGCATGAGCCTTACACAGCCTCCCTATATATACTGAATGAGCCCCACACAGCGTCCCTATATATACTGCATGAGACCCACAGCCTCCCTATAAACACTGCATAAGGTTCCCACAGCCTCCCTATATATACTGCATAAGGTCCCCACAGCCTCCCTATATATACTGCATGAGGCCCCCACAGCCTCACTATATACAGCATGAGGCCCCACACAGCCTCCCTATATACTACATGAGGCCCCCCACAGCCTCCCCATATACTGCATGTCGCTCCCACAGCCTCCTCATGTGCAAGATATTACCCCCCGTCCTCATGTTCTGCATGACACTGCCATAGCCTCCCCATGTGCAGCATGTCACCCCAGAGCCTCCCCATGTGCAGCATGACTCCCCCATAGCCTCCCCATGCGCAGCATGACCCCCACATAGCATCCCCATGCGCAGCATGTCACCCTATAGCCTCCCCATGCGCAGCATGTCACCCTATAGCCTCCCCATGCCCACCTATACATCCCATACATATGAAAAAAAAGAACACCACATACTCACCTCGGTCCCATTCCCACGTGCTCTGCTTCTCTCCCTGCCTCTGGTGAACTGACTTTTCGCAGTACACAGCTGACACGATGAAATTACGTCATCGTGTCAGCTGTTTCACATGCTGACTGGTGGAGGAAGTGGCCGGAGGCCCCTCTTCTCCCAACACAGTCAGCGCAGATGGAGATAGTGAGCAGGCAGGCACGGTGCGGCCCATGGACCTCTGGTTTCCAGCCCCACGGCTGTCTCGGTCCACGGGCCGAACTGAGACAGCCAGAGGGCCGGATGTGGCCCGTGGGCCGCACTTTGCCCAGGTCTGGTCTGCACTTTATTAATTTATACCACATCACACCAATGTGGGACTTACCATTAGTCAAACTGCCTTTTTGGTTTTTTTTCTGGGGTATTTTTAATATCTTTTCTTTAGTAAAAGTGTATTTTTTCTGTATCTAATAACATTTACGTATTTGCATATAGTTATTATCATTTATTTTATTTTATTCAGGAGTAATTTCTAGGCATTTTCTATCATCTTGGTAGTCTTTAAATGTCTTTTAGGCCGGGGTCACACTGGTGAGGAATACGGCCGAGTGAGAGGGGCTAAAAGCACGCATGAGACACGGACCAATGATTTTCCATGGGGTCCCTCGCACCAGCCGTATATTTCTCATCCGTATTCTACGGTCCGTGCCAATCGCAGCATGCTGCGATTGTCAGCGTACTACACCCGTAATACGCCAATGCAAGTCTATGGGTGCGCAAAAAATACGGATTACACACAAACCACACATGTGACTTGCGAGAAATACGCACCAGGTGTCTTTTAGCAAAGCCGGCAATTCAGGGCGCTATACAGTAAACTCACACTGACAGGTTTAATAAAGAAACGAAAGAATAGATATAGACACATAGAATGCATATATATATATATATATATTGTGAGAATCATGTGGGAATAGTGGATGAGGGCAGGTATATCTCGCCCAGATTCCTTTCCTATGTGGCCTAGTCTGGTCAGTATCGCACCTGCTTGCTAATGAATAATGGGAGGTGGATATAAAAGGATGACAGGTGGTTGTGTGAGGGTCTCAGCCTGGGAACACAGAGAGCCTGTCTGTGTGAGAGACACACGTGAGTGGAAGCAGTGCCCACTGCAACTGTGGTTTGGCTGGACGGGAGAAGCCCGCCAGTTGGTAGTTAGGTTGTCCATTGTTTAGTTAGTGCCGGACAGGCAAGGATTTGTTTTATGTTTTATTTCCTTTTGCATTGCTTTCACCGTTAATAAACCTGACCCAGGGTCAGTTACACCCGAATCCCAGCTCTGCGCCTGAGTTTCATGCTGAATGCACGTGACCTTTGACCCCAGCAAAGGCGATCCCGGAGTGTTTTATCACAATATATATATATACATTCTATGTGTCTATATCTATTCTTTCGTTTCTGTTATAAACCCTGTCATAGGGCTCCATTATATGTCCATTTTGCAAGCCTGCGAGAAAATCTAGCCATACGGATGCCATACGGATGCTGACATGCGCAAAATACGCGACCACACCTTGATTACGGATGACATACGGAGCACTATTTAGGGGTCTGTCATCCGTATTATGCATGTAAAATACTGACCGTATTTTGCGCTGGTTAGGCTAGTTTCACACTAGCGTTTATGAGCGCAGCGATGGCCTGCGCACGGCCGCCGCTAAGCCCGGCCCCCTGCCGCGCCCCTGCCGGTAGCTCCGCCCACCGGCGCATGACGCTGCATGCGCCCTGCATCCCCTATCTTTATCACAGGGGGCGCAGGCCGTGCGCAGTATGCGTTTGGCGGCGCATGCGCCTTTTTGACGGTGCGCCGACGCAACCAAACTGCAGCAGGTTGCGTTTGGCGCAGGTCGGCGCACCGTCAAAAGGACGCATGCGCCGCCAAACGCAGACTGTGCGCAGACTGCGCACTGCCTGCGCCCTCTGTGATGAAGATAGGGGACGCATGACGCATGCAACGTCATGCGCCCGGAGGCGGAGATACCGGTGGAGGCGGGACAGGGGGCGGGGCTGCTCTCACAAACGCTAGTGTGAAACTAGCCTTAGTGTGACTCCAGCCTTATATCTAGGAATTTATTATGGGACTTTTTGTCCAGATTTGGTTACTAGTCATTTAATCAATGTCTCTGTTGCTCTCTTTATAGAAATGTATAGCAGTCCTCTAGATTTATGGTTATGTTACACATAACGTCACTAAGTACATTGCTATTACTATTGCAATCTGAATACAGTCACAGCAAGTAATTCCAATAAAATGTGTAGTTAATGTTTTATTGCCAATGTAAAACACTAATCTAAACTGTTAGAAAGCACATACAACTCAATTCAGTGCTGGATCTTACTTTTCACTTTTTTTTTTTCAAAGAGCTGAATGTAATTAATGCTTTGGAACCACTGTCATGACACTTTCCCAATTTCACCAGCAGAGCTCACCATAGACTTGCTAGAGTTTTGCAGACTACACCTGCTGACAGTTATAGCGGATGTGTAGGAAGGAGATTGCTTTATGGCTTCCTGTGTTTTGCATACTGAGCTCATAAAAGCCAATAGAACAAAAAGAAATTAGTTACAGGATTAGGCCTGTCTGGATAAATCCCCCACAGTTTTATGCAACTGCCATAATATCACAAAAGATACAATGTTAAATTGTAGTAATATCTACATCTAGAGAGCTGGTTCGTTGCCTATAAAGCGCTTTATAAATACATATCTTTAAGCCCTTGTAATTGGCTTTATTACTACATTCCCGACACTTCTCCCTATCCTGCTCTTTTATATATATATATATGTGTTTTTTTTTACTTTACTCCCTATGATGTTTCATTTGGGATGAGTCTCAAACAGGACATAACAGGAGGCTGGGGCTGCGCTCACTTCTCTGTACCGTATATCAGGGGGTGGTGCTGTGGTCACTTACTACAGCTTCTGCCACCAGCACCGTGATGACATCTTGGTTCAGTAGAAATGATTGAGAAGTGACCACATCATCAGCTCCCGCCAGCAGTCACTGCTCCTAACTCCGCTGTCTCTTTCCTTGATCAAATCGTCATCAAGGGTGATGACAGAAGCTATGAGTGACACCAGCGCCACCCCCTGATGAGGATTCATTTGAAGGTGGTAGTAGAAGCAGCTTGAGTGACAGCAGCACCAGCACACAAAACAATAAGAAAACCATGTATCATTTCCTTCACACTTCACAAATACTTGATACTATGTGTTGGAATAGCACATAAAATCCCAATAAAGTATATTTAAGTTTGTGTGTGTAATGTGAAAAAATGTGGAATTTACATGTATATAAATATATTTTCCCTTTTTACACGAGGCAAAGAGAGAGAAAGAGATTTCACTCCGAGATATATATGTATATAGACAACTATATACATGGATGTCACAGCACAGTAATCACCGGCAGAGAGGCAGATTGATCTGTGAGAGAACAAGTCCCTACAGAGGAGAATAGAGAATTCAACATTGATGAAACAGAGGGATGGAACAATAAAATATTAATATTTTGCAGATGGAAGAAGCATCACAAGCGAGACCTAGGTAGAACCTGCAGATGAGCGAGGAACCAAGAAGTATTGAGGGAGGGGTGGCTACTTGCTAAACTAATGACACACCCTGTTCCTGCTGCATCAGAATGTGAACAGCAGAGCTGACGATTGAAATGACCAGTGTCGGACTGTGCCCACAGGTGAAATGCACTCCAGGGGTCCTCCTCCTGTTACTGTACATGTTCGTATTTAAAGGAGTGGTCTGGTACCTAAAATGCCTTTTCTAAATATCTATTTTTTACTCCCTAACCACTTTTGTAATTAGCTTTATTATACAATTCCCTACTCTTCTCCATATCTAGCTAATCGCTAAATGTGTTTTTAACTTTTCTTTCTGTGACATTTTGTTTGAGATGAGTATCAAACAGGATGCCACAGGGGGCTGGGGCTGCACTCACTTCCCTGCAGCGTCTATCACCACTCCTGACGTTATCAGGGGGTAACGCTACAGTTACTTACTTATATTACTTACTCTGACAACGGTCTGGATACATAGCGATAAAAGCTGCGGAAGGTGAGCGCAGTGTCCACACTGTGCTTCTGTCTCCACCACAGTGTATTATGTAATAAATATAATTAGAAAAGTGGTTAGAGTGTAAAACTAGATATTTAGAAAGGACATATTAGGTACCAAACAACCTTTCAAGCCTTGTGTATGGGAGAATTTTATCACAATATAGTGTGTAAAACAGAACTGTCAGTGGAACTACATTAAAGGGTATTTTACCTCAACGCCCTAAGGACCAAACACATTTTCCATATTGCACTTTTGTTTTTTGCTCCCCTTATTCCAAGAGCCTTAAGTTTTTTATTTTTCTGTCGGCATAGTCATATAAGGCATTGTTTTTTGTGGGACAAGTTGTTCTTTTGAATGACACCAGCCATTTTATCATGTGGTGTATTGGTGTCAGGAACGCCACACTGCACTTGCTCACTGAGCCTGTGCACGTGTTCTGAGTAGAACAAGCTATACTCAAAAATACCTGTGGAGGGGGGCAGCAGTGATGGAGATGTGTGCTTCAGGCACACAGGACCTGAAGCACGTGACTACCAAGGGGCGGAGCGGGCCACAGGTCTCCCAGAGTGAGTAGGAGCAAAGAGAGATGCCGCCCAGAAATAAAGATACTACCAGCATGTATAGCTCAAACAGAAGCACCGATGTGCGGTAGACAAGTGGGATGTCAGGGACAGGCAAAGTGTCACAACCGTATGGACAGAAGAAGTACCATGAGCGTAGACAGGAGGATATCCAGAGACGTAGCCGAAGCCAGAAACCAGGAGACCAGACACACAGTACCAAATCAGCAGGCAAGAACACAACAGGCAACAGACCGGGTCAAAAACAGGTAATCAGGCAGAAAAGCAAGCAGACGGCACTAGCACAAATGCACAGGGGTCACTTAACTAATCCGAAGGCTAAAGTATAACTGACAAGGATGGAGGTCCACAGTGGTTATAAAAACCCTCCCCATACCCAAAAAGAGGCCACAGAGTTAACCCCCGAGGCTTCAGGTCAAACTTCACCACAGGATCATGACAATTGGAAAGCGAGAAAAAAATTTCCAAGTGTAGCAAAATAGCAAAAAAATCGCAATTCAGATTTTTTTTTTTTAAATTTACAATGTTCATTTTACCATAAAACAAATAACCTGAAAATATGATTATCCAGGTCAGTATGATTACGGTGATAGACATGCATAGTTTTCTGTTTTATTTAAGTGGTGAAAATGAAAAATTCTGAAATTTGTAAAGAAAAAATTTCACTTGTGTCGCCATTTTCCAAGAGAAGTAATATTTTGAATGTTTGGGATATGAAATTGAGGGAGGGATTGTTTTTTGCCCCTAAATCATTATGTTTACATCTAGAGGTAGATGTGATGCTTTGATTGCCTGTTATTTCATTCCTCTGTGTTGTTGCAACTGTCAAAAATCGGAATTTGCAATTCATGAAGAAGGGACTAAGGTTTATTAGAGAAGTGTAACAGAGCAGATACATAAGACAGGTTAGCTGAAGCACAAGAACAAGAAAAGCAGCTACGGATTAAGATGTTGGGACTGTGACAGGGTCACTGGCACGGTATATGAGGGGAGGTATGTGTCACTGCGTATAATGGCGTCACTGATGTGAAACCAGAGTATTTTCCTCCAGCACACTACATGTTATGAGGATTAAGGTAAGTTAAAGTTGCATACATAGGCAGGTTTTAGGTGGACATCTATAGAGTGGGTGGGAAGATGTCCAACTTATCTCCACCTGCAGAGTCGGCACCGGCATGTGCTGACAGGACCTGTGTGATGTCACAGTCATGTGAACAGTCACATGGTCTGGGTTTAAATTGCTGGACTTGAGACGCAGCTTGTGTGTTGTGGTTTGGAGAGGACAGACTCCAAATCGTGGCTCCAGGTGAAGCTGAAAACACATTGGGTGGTCTGAGTGGGTGAATTGCTCAGACATACGGACGTTGCTATATGTTATCTTTTTGTTTCGCCATTATGCCAGAAAGACATGTATACTTTGCTGAATCTTGCTATGGTTTATCCTGTTCCACAATAAACCAGCAAGCGATTTACGACAAGAAGTATTCCTAGGACTACGTTTCAAAGCAGTTGAGTGAGTCAACCCCTCACAGGGCCTTTTATACATGGTTAAGCAAAGAAACAACATACTGCAGAAAAGGTGTACATATTCTAAAACCTAGCATGCAATGATACAACATTACAATATTTACAAGAATTGAGGCAACATTTCCTTTATAGTGCAATGGGCCTTGATGTCTCTCCAGGCTAATTCCATAAGGTCATCACAACTGACTTCTCTGATCCTTGAAGGAAATTCTACTCACATAAGATATACTCAAGTAACCATAAATAGGTATATACCTTTGCGCTAGTATGTCCGTCCCAGGAACACGTAGGACCCACAGCAAGTGTGCTAAATCACAAAAAACTTTATGTGTACATCAACAGCAAAATAGGTATATATGTAAATGAACACCAATAAAAACATAAAAAAGCAGTAGTATGTGTGCACTGTACACTGCATAGCAAGTTTTGGGGTAGTGACAACCAGGCTGCAAATTGGTGATATATAAAAATTAAAGTATGGAGATCAGCCTAATTTGCCTACCTTGACATCATAGCATATGTGCCAATATGTGTCCAGTTACAAGTTAAAAGTAGAGTAATGAAGTAGGTAATTGCCCTATTCACTGCTATGCAGTCCAGCAAAGTTCTTAGTTGCATCCACTTGAAAGACAAACAGCACTCGGTGCATGTATGGTGACCCTTGGCAAAATAAAAAAGCAAGTAGAGGTAATGCGGCCACAGATACAGCAGCATGTGACGTCACACACTCCACAAAAACTGGTGCGATCCGCCAGTCATTGTCGTGCTTTTGAAAACTCTGTTTCCTTTTTCAGAGGAGACTGTTAACACACTATACCTAGTGGCTTTTGTGTCTCTGTCCTGCAGCAGATTAGCTAGAGGCAGCTAAGGGTTCAAAATACCCACTACGCCCCTAGATACTTAGGCAGTAAAATTTCCAATATGGGGTCACCTGGTGGGTTTTCTGCTGTCCTGGTGTCACGATCCATTTTTGGATCTGTGTTAGAAATAGGATTCTCATATATAAACTTTTTTCCTTTCAGGCCATCGGGGGTTAACATCAGGTTTTTCCCCCCCCCCCGGTGGCCGCTGGTGTAATTACATGGCTGGTCAGTTTTGCTGATGCATGTGGTGACCACTCCCACCTTCCTTTGAAAGGTCACCTGATGCTTCAGCTAACTGTTGGTGATACACCTCCTCTTTAGAGACCAACCAAGCTGGAGTCAGGAGCGGGCTGAGTGCAGTGGTGCTTCAGATGAATGCTGTGATCTGGTGCCTAACTCGGCTGTGTGGTGCATTGCAGCAGAGCAAGCTAAGTGTTTGTCTTACCTCATTTGTATATCTTCCTTTGGTGTTATATTAGTGCAGCGGTGAGACCAGTGTCCGCACTTACCAATTCCCTATGGAGGGATAGGTGCAGGGCACGTGAGGGCTAAGGTATCCTGCTCGGCGACGGTTTGAAAGAAGCCATATAGGGATGTCAGGATAGACCAGGGCACAGCCTCAGGAGAGTGCAGGGGGTGTCCATTTCCCAGTTCCCTATCGCAGGGCCCACCGTTGTAATTGTGTCCCCCGTGTTCCCTTGTTTGTCGTTTAGTGACCGAGCGCTTGCTGGGTTGTGTCATACAGGGCCAGTCACTTCGTGACACCTGGTACCGCAGAAGATCAGATAATGCAGCCCACAATTTGGGAGAAATTTCATAACGAATTGTGGGGTACAATTTCTCCCATTACCCCTTGTGTAAATCATAAATTTGGTGCTAAAACAGTATTTTGATGGGGAAAAAATATTTTTTTGGACTCACATATAAATGTTATAAAGTTTTGTGAATCATCTGTGAGTTAAAAATGCTACACCTCTAGATGTTTAGTTTCCAAAAGGGCACTTGTGAGGTGTTTCTGCTGTTTTCGCATATTAGGAGCTCTCCAAACGCGACATAATATTCACAATCTATTCCAGACAAATAGCACTCTTTCCTTTCCTAGCCCTGCCATGTGCCCAAACAGAAGTTTTTGACCACATATGGGGTATCATAGCTTTTGGGAGAAACTGAGTAAAAAAAATATGAGGTCCGTTTTCTCCTATTATCATTGTAAAAATTACAACTTTGGGGCTAAAATAACATTTTTGTGAAAAAAATGAAACTTTTGAATATGACGACCTAATGTTATCAAATTTATCAAATTCTGTGTAGTACCTGTGGGTTCAAAATGCTCACTTTACCCATGGATAAAATCCTTGAGTGGTTTAATTTCCACAATGGGATAACTTGTGTTGTTTTTTCACTGTTTAGGCACATCATACATTCCTTGAGGTGAAATTGTACAACTTTATTAGTCCATTAATTAGACATTAAAAATAAGAGAGGTATAGGAAGAAGAAAAGAGGGACATTGGGTCTCAAATATTAATTACATGCTACCTGGTAAGTAACCATGTTCACAAAACAGTTATGAGAGCTCTTACTTGCATGAACAGTGATCATGGAGCAAATTGCAACAGAGGAAGTCATTCACCGTATTGTAGTCCGTATTAGATCAATAAATAAATTAGATTTCTCATTGCTGCAAAATATATTTCCAAATCAAAAATCAAATATCTATTTTTATTGCACCATCAAAAACTGTTTAATGCCCATTGTTTTATATATTAAAGTCCATGTGCAAATGAATTGTACCAATCAAGCTCAAAAAGAACCAGTATATTGCCACATGTGAAAACCACAGACGCTCCTTGAAAAAAATGATCATGAACACATTACCTGGATCATGGTAGCTAAATCACTGTGAAGGAGAGCCCAGTCCCTCTGCCCCGACGCGCAAGTTTCGTAGCTTTTCACGTAGTTCATCTGTACAATCTATATCATCCGCTGGTGAAAATGAAAGCCAAGGAGCGAAATTGGTGAATGGTCCTAGAACCAGACAAGCTGGTAGAAAAAATCAAACGCATAATGGCTCAAATGGGAATCAAAGAGAAGATTTTCTCAAGGTAATAAATTTGTCACATCACGAGTTGACTGACACACAAATCAATTTATTGCAGAAAGGGCTAACATTTTCCCCTTCATCCTATTTAGACTCGTTTACGGTAATTAAAGACTTGCATCTCTATTCAAGGAAGTTGGTTTTCAAAAAATTGCATTTCAAATCGCAGAATTAAAAACTCTTTCCAACAAGGGAAGAACAGGAAGCCCTTGCCAATTTACAATCACTCATGGAAGAACAATCGGAGGTGAGCCCTTTTCCAAATCATCTCATGGG
This sequence comes from Dendrobates tinctorius, assembly GCF_039654945.1. NCBI lineage: Eukaryota > Metazoa > Chordata > Amphibia > Anura > Dendrobatidae > Dendrobates > Dendrobates tinctorius. The sequence goes on from NW_027361728.1 coordinate 36,752,361, forward strand.
TAAATCAAAAAAATTTCCTTCCTTATCTTTAGTGCCAGCAATAGATATTTTTACTAAAATGGTCTCAAATGATTTAAAATCTTTATCATCTAGGCCAGTTAAGGGAGGAAATTTAACAAATGAGGAAAGAAGGGCTCTTATGGACATGGAAAAATGGAATGATGTTGTGTTCAAACCTTCTGATAAAGGAGGAAATATTGTAATCTGGCCCAATCAGATGTATGAAATACAAGCCAATAAGTTGCTTCAAAATTCAGATTGTTATAAGCAGCTTACTTTCAACCCGATTACTAAATTTCAACAAGAATTGGTTGATATTCTCACAGTGGCATTTGAACAGAACGTCATACCCAAAAAACTTGTGGATATTTTGGAAAAGTTACACCCTAAATTACCAACATTTTATTTAATCCCAAAGATTCATAAGGACATTATAGATCCCCCAGGAAGACCAATTGTGTCAGGTAAGGCTGGATTGTGTGAAACCATATGTGATATTATTGATTATTTTTTAAAACCCATGGTTTATGAACTGCCATCATATATAAAGGATACAACAGCGGCCTTGTGTCATCTTGACCAGGTCCACTTAAATCCAAATATGGTATTAGTGTCTGCAGAGGTTGAGGCACTATATACATCGATAAGACCTGATGATGGTATAAGGGCAACACAATGGTTTCTGCAGACCAGTAATGTGCCTAAACCTATGGCAGAATTGGTCCTCGTTTTGTTGGATTTTGTTTTAAAACATAATGTTTCTACTTTTAATAAAAGGATTTTTTTACAGAAGCAGGGGACTGCAATGGGGGCCTCATGTGCCCCCTCTTATGCAAATCTTTTTTTGAGTTTTTGGGAGCGAGAAATTTTTCAGGATGAAAATAAACCAGGAATGAGCAGAATCCAAAATTGGATTAGGTACATAGACGATGCTCTATTCATTTGGGAGGACCCTATAGAGGATTTGGAAAAAACAATGTTGAGCCTTAACAACAATTCCTATAATATCCATTTGACCTACAAGTATGGTCGGAGCATTGAATTTTTGGAGCTTTTTATCTCAGCAGCTCCTGATGGTTCTTTAGCCACAACGGTATTCCGAAAATCAACAGCCACTAACGCATTATTGCATGCCAGTTCTGCTCATCCTAAAGCATTGATACAGGGCATTCCAAATGGACAGTTTCTGAGAATCAAAAGAATATGTTCAGATGACCATCAATTTGAAGTACAGGCAATAGATCTCTCTCAGCGTTTTCAGGAGAGAGGATATAGCAGAAAATGTATTCAAAAGGGCTATATCAGAGGAAAGAATTCGTCAAGAAACACTTTATTATTCCAAAATAAATCTCATGTTGATCAAACAATGGATAAAAAGGTGAGATTTTATAACTAATTACCATAACCAATGGGATGAAATTAAAGAGATCTTGAAAAACATTGGAATGTGTTACTCACGGACCCAATTTTAAAAAAAGTATTGGACCCATATCCATTAGTTGTTGCAAGACGTTCGCGTAATTTGCGCGACCATCTTGTACACAGTCACTATGACTCAAGTCGTAAAGAGGGTTTGGAAATGGAAAATAATAAAAAAGGTTTTTTTTCCCTGTGGTCTGTGCAAGGCCTGTGCAAATTTAATAAAAACTAGTGTTTTTGAAAATCATGATGGATCAAGGACCTTTATCATCAGAAAATACATTACTTGTACTACAAAGGGTGCTGTCTATCAAGCTACATGTCCTTGTAATAAGGCTTATATTGGATTAACAACTCGAGAATTGAAGGTACGCACAAGGGAGCACTGTTTGGATATAGAAAAAGCCAAATCGGCAGTAAATGAGTCAACATTAAAAACAATACCACGACATTTCAAGCAATATCATGAGTGCAAAGCGCATTTATTGAAAATTAGGGGTATTGACATGATAGATTTGGGCTTTAGGGGAGGTGATCTGGGAAAGAGTTTAGCAAAACTGGAATGTAAATGGATAGTTAGATTGGGAACCTTAAATCCACAGGGACTTAATGAAAATGATGGTTTTGGGGCATTTTTGTAGGACCTCCTTAATTAATCTCCTGATAAATTTTTAAGCATAGGGTGATATTTTAATTTTAATTTTATTTTAATTTAATTTATTTTATTCTTCTTTTTATTTGCATAATTTTTTTCTTTCTTTATTTGAGAGCCTAGAAATTGTCGGAATATCGCTGATCCAATGATAATCAGAGTTTTCTTGTCTGTTGTGGTGGTTACAAGAGGGAGAAATAAAGAGCGGAAGATCCCTTTATATAAATAAAGATCAAAATTGAAACATTCTGAAAAGAAGATGAAGTGAATAAGCACTAAGCATATTTTTTAATATTTTATTGTCTTGTGTCTGTATTATGGCCTTTATGACTGTCAGTTTTATGGCATATATATAATAACACTGTATGATAATGCACAATAATATGATGTGAAATCTGTGTTTTTAGCACTGTATAATATCATAAGTGAATCAAAGTACACAATATGTCACTATGTCACTTTAGCACTTTTCACTTTTTTATAGGATCATTAGTGGTCCTTTTTTTACTGGATCTCATGAGCAATAATTACAATTTTGAAATGAACTCTTTCTCTGACACTTTTTTGTGTCGATATTTTGGTTTACATGATTTCTAGTTTTGAGATATTGTAATAATAACACTGTCTCATAATGCACAATAATATGATGAGAAATCTGCGGTTTTAGTATTGCATAGTATTACATATGTCACCCTGTCTCTTTAGCACTATATCACTTATTATAGGACTATTAGTAGTCTCTTTTCGCTTGATGTTATGAGCAGCCTGTGTCTTTTTATATGAGCCGCAGGATATCTCGGGCACCAAGCGAAAAATTAAAGTAATTAACTAAGTGATTCTGGCTGTTATTTAAGGGCTGTTCACCCTCTGCCCAGACATGCCCCCCGAAGAAGCTGGGCGAAACGTGCACGTCGGGGCAGAGGGACTGGGCTCTCCTTCACAGTGATTTAGCTACCAGGATCCAGGTAATGTGTCCATGATCATTTTTTTTCAAGGAGCGTCTATGTGGTTTTCACATGTGGCAATATACTGGTTCTTTTTGAGCTTGATTGGGACAATTAATTTGCACATGGACTTTAACCCCTTCACCCCCAAGGGTGGTTTGCACGTTCATGACCGGGCCAATTTTTACAATTCTGACCACTGTACCTTTATGAGGTCATAACTCTGGAACGCTTCCATGGATCCCGGTGATTCTGACATTGTTTTCTCGTGACATATTGTACTTCATGTTAGTGGTAAAATTTCATTCAAATAACTTGCGTTTATTTGTGAGAAAAATGGAAATTTGGCGAAAATTTTGAAAATTTCGCAATTTTCCAACTTTGAATTTTTATGCCCTTAAATCACAGAGATACGGCACACAAAAAACTTGATATCTAACATTTCCCACATGTTTACTTTACATCAGCACAATTTTGGAACCAAAATTTTTTTCTGTTAGGAAGTTATAAGGGTTAAAAGTTGACCAGCGATTTCTCATTTTTACAACACCATTTTATTTTTAGGACCACATCACATTTGAAGCCACTTTGAGGGGTCTATATGATATAAAATACCCAAAAGTGACACCATTCTAAAAACTGCACCCCTTAAAGTGCTCAAAACCACATTCAAGAAGTTTATTAACCCTTTAGGTGCGTCACAGGAATTTTTTTGAATATTTAAAAAAAAATGAACATCTAACTTTTTTTCATAAAAAAAATACTTCAGGTTCAATTTTTTTTATTTTACCAAGGGTAACAGGAGAAATTGGATTGCAAAAGTTATTGTGCAATTTGTCCTGAGTATGCAGATACCTGATATGTGGGGGGGAACCACTGTTTCGGTGCATGGCAGAGCTCAGAATGGAAGGAGCGCCGTTTGACTTTTTCAATGCAAAATTGGCTGGAATTCAGATTGGACGCCATGTCACGTTTGGAGAGTCCCTGATGTACCTAAACAGTAGAAACCCCCTACAAGTGACCCCATTTTGGAAACTAGACCCCCCAAGGAACTTATCTAGATATGTGGTGAGAACTTTGAACACACAAGGGCTTTACAGAAGTTTATAACGTACAGCGGTACAATTAAAAAATCATATTTTTTCCACAAAAATGATCTTTTCACCCCAATTTTTATTTTCCCAAGGGTAACAGGATCCTAAAAGTTATTGTGCAATTTGTCCTGAGTATGCTGATACCCCACATGTGGGGGTAAACCACTATTTGGGCGCATGGCAGAGCTCGGAAGGGAAGCAGCGCCATTTGACGTTTTTGGCTGGAATTGAGATCGGACATCATGTCGCGATTGGAAAACCCCTGATGTACCAAAACAGTGGAAACCCCCCACAAATGACACCATTTTGGAAACTAGACCCCCTAAGGAACTTATCTAGATGTGTGGTGAGAACTTTGAACCCCCAAGGGCTTCACAGAAGTTTATAACATAAAGCCGTACAATTAAAAAATCATATTTTTTCCACAAAAATGATCTTTTCACCCTCAATTCTTATTTTTCCAAGGGTAACAGCACCCTAAAAGTTATTGTGCAATTTGTCCTGAGTACGCTGATACCCCACATGTGGGGGTAAACCACTATTTGGGCGCATGGCAGAGCTCCGAAGGGAAGCAGCGCCATTTGACGTTTTTGGCTGGAATTGAGATCGGACACCATGTCGCGATTGGAAAACCCCTGATGTACCTAAACAGTGGAAACCCCCCACAAATGACACCATTTTGTAAACTAGACCCCCCAAGGAATTTATCTAGATGTGTGGTGAGCACTTTGAACCCCCCAGTGCTTCACAGAAGTTTATAACGCCCGGGCGTGAAAATAAAAAATTCGTATTTTTTCCACAAACATGATCTTTTAGTCACCATTTTTTTTGTTTTCCCAAGGGTAACAGGAGAAATTGAACCCCAAAAGTTGTTGTCCAATTTGTCCTGAGTACGCTGACACCCCATATGTGGGAGAAAACTACTGTATGGACACACGTCAGGGCTCGGAAGGGAAGTAGTGACGTTTTGGAATGCAGACATTGATGGAATGGTCTGCGGGTGTCATGTTGCCTTTGGAGAGCCCCTAATGTACCTAAACAGTGGAAACCCCCCACAAATGACCCCATTTTGGAAACTAGACCCCCTAAGGAACTTATCTAGATGTGAGGTGAGCACTTTGAACCCCCAAGGGCTTCACAGAAGTTTATAATGCCCGGGCATGAAAATAAAAAAATCGTATTTTTTCCACAAACATGATCAATTAGTCCCCAATTTTTTCATTTTCCCAAGGGTAACAGGAGAAATTGGACCTCAAAAGTTGTTGTCCAATTTGTCATGAGTACGCTGACACCCCATATGTGGGAGAAAACTACTGTATGGACACACGTCAGGGCTCGGAAGGGAAGTAGTGACGTTTTGGAATGCAGACTTTGATGGAATGGTCTGTGGGTGTCATGTTGCCTTTGGAGAGCCCCTAATGTACCTAAACAGTGGAAACACCCACAAATGACCCCATTTTGGAAACGAGAACCCCTAAGGAACTTATCTAGATCTGTGGTGAGCACTTTGAACCCCCAAGGGCTTCACAGAAGTTTATAATGCCCGGGCATGAAAATAAAAAAATCGTATTTTTTCCACAAACATGATCAATTAGTCCCCAATTTTTTCATTTTCCCAAGGGTAACAGGAGAAATTGGACCCCAAAAGTTGTTGTCCAATTTGTCATGAGTACGCTGACACCCCATATGTGGGAGAAAACTACTGTATGGACACACGTCAGGGCTCGGAAGGGAAGTAGTGATGTTTTGGAATGCAGACTTTGATGGAATGGTCTGCGGGTGTCATGTTGCCTTTGGAGAGCCCCTAATGTACCTAAACAGTGGAAACACCCACAAATGACCCCATTTTGGAAACGAGAACCCCTAAGGAACTTATCTAGATCTGTGGTGAGCACTTTGAGCCCCCAAGGGCTTCACAGAAGTTTATAATGCCCGGGCATGAAAATAAAAAAATCGTATTTGTTCCACAAACATGATCAATTAGTCCCCAATTTTTTCATTTTCCCAAGGGTAACAGGAGAAATTGGACCCCAAAAGTTGTTGTCCAATTTGTCATGAGTACGCTGACACCCCATATGTGGGAGAAAACTACTGTATGGACACACGTCGGGGCTCGGAAGGGAAGCAGTGACGTTTTGGAATGCAGACTTTGATGGAATGGTCTGCGGGTGTCATGTGCGTTTGGAGAGCCCCTGATGTACCTAAACTATTGAAACTCCCCACAAGTGACCCCATTTTGGACACTAGACCCCCTCACGGAACTTATCTAGATGTGTGGTGAGCACTTTGAACCCCCAAGTGCTTCACAAAAGTTTATAACGCTCGGACGTGAAAATAAAAAAATCATTTTTTTCCACAAAAATGATATTTTTGCACCCAAATTTTTATTTTCCTAAGGGTAACAGGAGAAATTGGACCCCAAAAATTGTTTTGCAATTTGTCCTGAGTAGGCTGATACCCTACATGTGGGGGTAAAACACTGTTTGGGCGCATGGCAGAGCTTGGAAGGGAAGGAGCACCATATGACTTTTTCAACTCAGAATTGGCTGAAATTGAGATCAGACGCAATGTTGCATTTGGAGAGCCCCTGATGTGCCCAAACAGTGGAAACCCCCAATTCTAACTCCAACCCGAACCCCAACACACCCCTAACCCTAATCTCAGCCCTAACCCTAACCCTAACCCTAACCCTAGCCCTAACCCTAGCCCTAACCCTAACCCTAGCCCTAACCCTAGCCCTAACCCTAACCCTAGCCCTAATCCTAGCCCTAACCCTGGCCCTAACCCTAGCCCTAATGGAAAAATGGAAATAAATACTTTTTTTTATTTTATTATTTTTCCCTAACTAAGGGGGTGATAACGGGGGGTTTGATTTACTATTTGTGGCGGTTTTTATGTTTGGCAGCTGTCGCACGCTAAAAGACGCTTTTTATTGTAAAAATAGTTTTTGCATCACCACATATTGAGAGCTATAATTTTTCCTTATTTTGACCCACCGAGTCATGTGGGGTCTTATTTTTTGCGAGACGAGTTGACGTTTTTATCGGTACCATTTTCGGGCACGTGACATTTTTTGATCGCTTTTTATTCCGATTTTTGGGACGCAGAATGAACAAAAACCAGCGTTTCATGAATTTCTTTTGGGGGGGTGCGTTTACACCGTTCCGCGTGCGGTAAAAATTGATAAAGCGGTTTTATTTTTTGGGTCAGTACGGTTACAGCGATACCTCATTTAGGTCATTTTTTTATGTTTTGTCGGTTTTATGCAATGAAAACTATTTTATATAAAAAATAATTATTTTTGCATCGCTTTATTCTGCGAGCTATAACTTTTTTATTTTTTCGCTGATGATGCTGTGTGGTGGCTCGTTTTTTGCGGGACAAGATGACGTTTTCAGCGGTACCATGGATATTTATATGCGTCTTTTTGATCGCGCGTTATTACACTTTTTGTTTGGCGGTATGATAATAAATCATTATTTTCTGCTTCGTTTTTTATTTTTATTTTTTAAGGGGTTCACTAAAGGGGTTAACTAATGGGACAGTTTTATAGGGCAGGTCGTTCCGGACGCGGCGATACCTAATATGTGTACTTTTATTGTTTGTTTTTTTTTATTATTTTCAAAAAATGAATTTATTGGGGAATATTTTTTTTTTTTTTTACTAATTTATTTGGCGATTTTTTTTAATTTATTTTTACATTTTTTTTTTATTTTTTTTTTACTTTATTACATAGTCCCAGGTGGGACATCACTGTCCTGTGACAGATCGCTGATCTGTCACATCACAGATCACTGTGACAGATCAGCGATCTGTCACAGGCAGTGCCGAAGGCTTCCTCATGCCTGCGCTTTGCAGGCACTGAGGAAGCCAGCTTCCTCAGGTCCCCGAAGGCCCCCGTCGCCATCTTGGATTCGGGGGCCTGGAGGATAGGAGCCCCCCGCAGCAGCGCTGCACATTGCACTGCCGTGGGGGGCTCAGGGAAGCACGGAGGGAGCCCCCTCCCTGCCGATGCTTCCCTTTAACTCCCGGTACACCGCGATCATGTTTGATCACGGTGTGCAAGGGGTTAACGTGTCGGGGGTGGTCCGTGACCGCCCCTGACACATTGTGCCGGGTGTCAGCTGTGATAATCAGCTGACACCCGGCCGCGATCAGCGGCGCTCACCACGTGGGCGCCGCTGATCGCGGTAGACGTACTATCCCGTCCACGGTCATACGGGCCCGGGTACCGTTGACGGGATAGTACGTCGGATGTCAGGAAGGGGTTAAACAGTTTTTGATGGTGCAATAAAAATAGATATTTGATTTTTGATTTGGAAATATATTTTGCAGCAATGAGAAATCTAATTTATTTATTGATCTAATACGGACTACAATACGGTGAATGACTTCCTCTGTTGCAATTTGCTCCATGATCACTGTTTATGCAAGTAAGAGCTCTCATAACTGTTTTGTGAACATGGTTACTTACCAGGTAGCATGTAATTAATATTTGAGACCCAATGTCCCTCTTTTTTTGTTCCTATACATCTCCTATTTTAAATGTCTAATTAATGGACTAATAAAGTTGTACAATTTCATATTTTATAAAAAAATAAGTCTGACTCTTTTTTCTTCAAAAGAAAGAGGTTTTGAAGTTTTGGATAAATGTAATTTAAGCTGTTTAGAGTGGACTAATGATTTAGTGATTATTATGGACCTTTTGGTGTATCAATTCCTTAAGGTGTCTAGTTTTCAAAAATAGGTAACTTGTGGGGAGTTTCCACTGTTTAGGTACATCAGGGGCTCTCCAAACGCAACATGGCATCTGCTCTCGATTCCAGCCATTTTTAAGTTCAAAAAGTCAACTGTGCTTTTTCCCTTCCAAGCCCTGCTATTCGCCCAAACAGTAGTTTTTCCCCACTTATGGGGTATTGGTATACTAAGGAGAAATTGCGCAATAAATATTAGGATCCATTTCCTCCTATTACCCTTGTGAAAATAATAAATTTGGGGCTAAAAGTACATTTTTGTTGGAAAAATTTGATTTTTTTTATTTTCAAGGCTCTAGGCTATAAACTTCTCTGAAGCACCTGGGGTGAACAATGAACCTTCAACTTATTCTCAGGTGTTTCTTGTTTTCCCAAGATATAATATTCTTTGTCTGTTTCATACATCCCTGTATGTCCTTATTTTTCCTTTTTTTATAGTTATTTTTATTCTTTCCATTTTATTGTTATCCCTTTTGTTCCCTTGTTATGTTGTCTTCCCTTTCTTTTCTTTGTTTTTTCCCCCTTTTTTCTCCCTCACTCATTTGTCGTTTTTGCTCCTTTTTTCTGCTTCTGTTTTATATCATTTTTCATCCCTCCATTACATTCTTTCATTGAGCTCCGAGTCACTTAGCGCACAAACACTTTAACTTCTTTACTTAATTTTCCATTTACGCAGTTTGCGGTCCCCAGGTTGGCGCATTATCTTTTTTTTGCACCTTCTTATGCCACCTAATCATGCAGACTAACTTCTTCATCAGCTATTCTGATCATTTAGCCGTTCACCCATGTGCACTAGTCTTATTCAATCGGCCATTCAGTTCTTTCCTTCATCACTTACACCACTCATACATGTGCGTTAGCATTTTTTCCAATAGGACACTTGGTTCTTTTCGCAGCAGATCACATGCCGCACCCAGAATAGATGATACCACCTACGTAGCCTGCATAAATGCACAACAGTCTTTCACTACCTCCACCTCAACACCCAGGATCACACATGGACTCACCTACAGGTAGTGTAGTGTTCTTATTAGTTCCACTCATTTTAGACTATCAGATGGCATCACAGTAAAAATATATTTCCTGCACGCAACCTCCGATCCTCACAAGATCTCCTTCTCTACTCCCCTCTTATCTCCTCTTCCCACAATCGCATACAAGATTTCTCTCGCGCATCACCCCTACTCTGGAACTCTCTACCACAACATAACAGACTCTCACCTACCATCGAAACCTTCAAAAAGAGCCTGAAGACCCACCTCTTCCGACAAGCCTATAACCTGCAGTAACCACCGATCGACCAAACCGCTGCATGACCAGCTCTACCCTCGCCTACTGTATTTTCACCCATCCCTAGTAGATTGTGAGCCTTCGCGGGCAGGGTCCTCTCTCCTCCTGTACCAGTTATGACTTGTATTGTTCAACATTATTGTACTTGTTTTTATGTATACCCCTCCCTACATGTAAAGCGCCATGGAATAAATGGCGCTATAACAATAAATAATAATAATAATAATAATATGGTTTCCTATGTTTATGTGGCTCTATACTTCCCGTTAAGTTTATATCATATGACTAAACCTATTTGGATCTCCTTTTTCAGATACTAAAGACAGATGTGATTCACGGATAAACACTGTACTGGCTATTTACCCTTATCTATGATGTTAATCTTCACTGAAAATGGTTTACACCCACATCTTGAACTAAATTAAACCCAGAAACACCAAACAAAATCATGACTTAATAATGATTTTTATTATTATTGAATTAAGTAACTCTGTATTTATTTTGAAATTGCATAGAGAGTCATTGTTATTATTTATCCCCTTCACCCACAGGCCATTTTCCGTTTTTGCATCTGTTTTCTTGCTTCCCTTCTTCCCAGAGTCATAACTTTTTTATTTTTCCATCAATATGGCCGTGTGAGGGCTTGTTTTTTGCAGGACAAGTTGTACTTTTGATTTTAACATATCGTGTACTGGAAAATGTAAAAAAAATTCCAAGTGCCATGAAATTTAAAAAAAATTGCAATTCCACAATTGTGTTTTGGGATTTTTTTTTACAATGGTCAGCAAATGCTAAAACTGCCCTGCCATTATGATTCTCCAGGTAATTATGAGTTTGTAGATACCAAACATGTCTAGGTTCTTTTTTATTTTAAGTGGTGAAAAAAATCCAAAGTTTATAAAAAAAAAAATTAAATTGCGGCATTTTCCAAGACCTGCAGCATCTCCATTCTGTAGCTGGGTGAGGGATTATTTTTTGCATATCGAACTGATGTTTTTATTGATACCTGACCTGCTTCTGTCTTTTGTCTTTGTCTTATCCTCTTCCAACCGTTGCTGATTCTCTGGCTTGTCCCGGACCGTTTGTTAATTCCTATGGTACTGCGCTACAGTCTGGGATTTGACCAGGCTAGTTGTCTACTCTGCTGCCACCTGTGGTAGCCTTGCTGCTGCACTGCAGGCCAGCTCTGTTTAGGTGCAGTCCTGCTTTCACTCTACTGCCATCTTGTGGAGCCTGCACCTACCTGCATCGCAGCAGCATGATACTTTTGATCATTTTTTTCCTCATGGAGTTTTGTGAAACGCCTGGTGGGTGAAAAAAAAAAGTATGGCTCCCAAACTAGGCACTGTCTAATCAAAAAATGCCTTGGGAAATAGGTTCTAGAATGCTTAACCCCTTAATGATCGCCAGTTCGCCTATTAACGTCCGTTAAAAGGACTTATTCCTCAATGCTACTTTTTCACAACGATGAGGAATGAGAGTGTAGCGCCCCCAATTGGTCAAAATCTAGCAAGTGTCAGCTGTAAGTGACAACTGATATCTTACAGCATCGGCCCCCATTGGTTCTGGAAGCGATACAGATCCGACAGACTCCTTAAATGCCACTGTCAATGGCAATTAAGTGGTTAAAAAGGAGAGAGAACTGCCCCTTTAACACTATCAGCACCTCATGATCGTGATTGCAAGTGCTGATATTTGCCCTGGAACCCCGGAGATCATCTAATGACCTCATTGTACAGTGACCTGTTAAGGTGCTTTCACATATGCAGCGTCAAAGCCGCAGCAATTCCTGAACATGGGAATTTACCCTTAGGCTGGAGTCACACACAACGAATAAAAAAAATCGGTCCCATTTTAACGGTCCGAAATCGCACAAAGGTATCTTAACCAGTGATGCGTTTTTGATGCGATTTTTCTTCATTGATGCGATTTTAATCGCATGTAAGGATCCTTTTGACATCCATCTGGCGAGATTTTCTCGCAGGATAGCAAAATGGACATATAATGGAGCCCAATGACAGGCTTCCCCACACAAACGAATTAATAGATCTAGACACACACACATATATATATATATATATATATATATATATATGTATTTTATACATGTCATAGAGACACATTTATACATATATTTGACATTCATACAGTTCATCATAGCAGAATAGCCGCAGAAACATTTGCCGGCTTTTGTATAATTATGCTCCTGCCCGACATGAAATGACACATGTTTTACATATAGATAACCATTTCATTTCATGTTTTTTTTGTAATGTCTATCACTATTAATTAGATGAGTGTTTGTGGGTAAAATTTTGGAGTTGTAGGGGTTAATTTAAGGAGTTAATTTGTTGTATTAAATTGCAGGGACTCCCTGCAGCCTCAGTGACGTCAGCAGGAGTCCCTGCAATTTAATGTTATTCTATGGGGCATGATGGGAGCTGCCCCATAGAATAACATGGGTTCGAATGCAATGCGATTTTTTATCGCATTGCATTCGTCCGTTTTATTCGCCAGTGTGACTCCGGCCTTAGGGTAAGTGCACACGGAGTTTTTTGGTGGTGCGGATTTTGTAATAAAATCCTGCGGTTTATCTGCGGATTTGCCTGCGGTTTTGCCCTGCAGTTTCACATCTCATAATGGATGAGGTGTGAAACCACAGCGTTTCTGCACAAAAGAATTGACATGCTGCGGATTGTAAACCGCGCGGAAAAATCTGCAGCATGTGCACAGCGTTTTCCAGTTTACCATTGAAAACAATGGTACTGTACAACGCATCTAAATCTGCTGCGGACCCGCAGAGCCTGAAACGCTACAGATCCGCAGCAGAATCCGCACCGTGTGCACATACCTTCAGACTACGCTGTAAGCAGGATCTAACAGTCTGAGTCAGTGCAGAACTGACAGGTATCATACACTACATAAGTACTGCAGTGCATGAGACCAGCGTTGAAAATAAAAAATATTCATGTCCAACAGTGGGACAAAGTAAAAAAAAAGTTAAATAAGATACGTAAAAAACGCGATAAAAGCACATAAAAATTATGAAGAGCTGTTTTGCCACTAAAATCATAGCTTTTGTGTAAAAATAATGATGACCCAAAAAAAATCAAACACATAATTGTATTGACGCATCCGGAACGACCCGATCTATAAACCTGTCACATTTATTCCATATGGCAAAAACAGGAAAATTTTGAAAAACACGGTAAAAATGTTTAGTTTTTTATCATTCTGATACACAAAAAGTTGAACTAAAAACGATCAAAAAGTCATGTGTAAAAATAAACGGTATAAATGAAAAATCATCCTAAAAAAAATAAACCCTAATATGGCTCATTTGGCAAAAAATAACAGCTCTCAGATTATGGCGAAACAAATTAGTTTTGTAAGATATTGTTTTCAGTGTGCAAAAGTCATGAAGTTAAAAAAAGATATAATTCTGGTATCGCTATAATCATACTGACCCAAAGAATAAATCGGACTTCTCAATAAAAACAACTGAATTGCTGTTTTTTGTTCATTCTTCTTCTGAAAAATCTGATTAAAAAGTCATGTAAAAATGTAGTCCAAAGTAGAACCAACAAAATCTTCAACTTGTCCCTTAAAAAATAAGCCCTCAAGCAAAAGCCAAATAGCGTTTTTTCTTGCTCAGACCTGCCATGTGGCCAAACAAGTTTTTGAGGTCATAAGGAGCATCACCCCATTTGGGAGAATTTACGCATCAAATTCTGGGGTTCAGTTTCACCTATTGACCCTTGTGTAACTAAAGCAATGGCAGATAATAAAAAATTAAATTTTTACCATTAAAATATTATATTTCTATGCCCTAATGTTACGAAATTGTGTGATGTACCCGGGGGTGCAACATTCTCATTATACCACTTTACGAATTATTTACCCCCTATGGTGGTTTGCATGTTAATGACCAGACCAATTTTTGCAATTGTGACCTGTGTCACTTTATGAGGTAATAACTCTGGAACGCTTCAATGGATCCCGGTGATTCTGCGACTGTTTTTTTTCGCATCATATTGACTTTGTGATAGTAGTAAAATTTATTTGATATGACTTGCGTTTATCTGTGAAAAAAATGGAAATTTGGCTAAAATTTTGAAAATATCGCAATTTTCCAACTTTGAATTTTTATGTCCTTAAATCACAGGGATATGTCACACAAAATACTTAAAAAATAAATAACATTTCATACATGTATACTTTACATCAGCACAATTTTGGAACCAAACATTTTTTTGTTAGGAAGTTATAAGGGTTAAAAGTTGACCAGCGATTTCTCATTTGTACAACACCATTTTTTTTGGGAACCACATCACATTTGAAGTCACTTTGAGGGGTCTATATGATAGAAGATACCCAAAAGTGACACCATTCTAAAAATTGCACCCCTCTAGGTACTCAAAACCACATTCAAGAAGTTCATTAACTCTTCAGATGCTGTGCAGGAATTTTTGGAATGTGGAAAAAAAATGAACATTTAACTTTTTTCACAAAAAATTTACTTCAGATCCAAATTTTTCAAATTTTTTTATTTTCACAAGGGTAACAGGAAAAAAATGGACCCCAAAATGTGTTATGTAATTTCTCTTGAGCATGCCGATACCCCATATGGGGGAGAAAACCACTGTTTAGGTGCACGGCAGAACTCGGAAGGGATGGAGCGCCATTTGACTTTTTGAATGCAAAATTTGCTGGAACAATTGGCGGATGCTATGTCGTGTTTGGACAACCTCTGATGTGCTTAAACAGTGAAATTCCCCTCACAAGTGACACCATTTTGGAAATTAGACCCATCAGGGAACTGATATAAATGTGTGGTGAGCACATTGAACCCTCAGGTGCTTCACAGAAGTTTATAACGTTGAGCCGTAAAAATAAAAAAAATCAGATTTTCGCTACAAATATGTTACTTTAACCCCAAATTTTGCATTTTTCATAAGGATAACAGGAGAAATTGCATCATACAAGTTGTGCAATTTCTCCTGAGTACACCGATACCCCATATGTGGGGGAATACTACTTTTGAGGCACAGTGCAAAGCTCATATTGGACTTCAGACTTTGCTGAAAAGGTTTGAGGGTGCCATGTCACATTGGCAGAGCCCCTGAGGTGCCAGAGCAACAGAACCCCCCTAAATATTAACTCATTTTACAAACTACACTGTCCAATGAATTCATCTAGGGGTGCAGTGATCATATTGAGACCACATGTGCCTCGCAGAGTTTAATACCACTGAGCGGTGAAGAAAGAATAAATTACATTTTTAACACTAAAATGTCGTTTTAGCCTCAAGTTTTAATTTTTCTAAGGGCTAATAGGAATATTTTTTTACAGCAAACTGAGATCTGCTTTTTCCTGAGTGCGCCAATACCCTACATAAAATTGGGATATATTTTTCAGGCACAGTGTAAAGGTCAGAAGGCAATGAGCGCAAGATTTTACTGTTATAGTTTGCAGGTGCCATGACCCAGTGGGAGAGCCCATGAGGTGCCAGAACAGCAGAACCCCCCATAAGTGACCTCATTTTATAAACTACACCTCTCAATGAATTCATCTAGTGGCGCAGTGATCATATTGACACCATGAGTGTGTCATAGAATTTTATATCATTGGGCAGTGAAGACAAAATTACTACATTTTTACCACCAAAATTTTGTTTTAGCCCCAGAATTTACATTGGCACCAAAATTTGTCCCACAATTTCTACTGAACATGGCAATACCCCATATGTGGCTGTACAGTACTACTTAGCCATGCGGAGATACTCGGGAGGAACAGAGCGCTATTTGCCTCCTGGAGCACAGATTTTCTTAGAACAGTTTGCAGACTCCATATACAGAGTAACTGCTAGAAGAGAAGAATCCCCCCTCAAGTGACTCCATTTGAGAAACTACACAGGTGTAGTGACGATTTTGACGCCATGGGTAATTTCCAGAAACAAGCAACAATGAATGTTGCTGAGCGTAAATTGCAAACTGCCGTTGTAATGACCAGTACGTTGGAGTCACCAGTACGTTATGCCCAACCCATGCTTCTTGAGGCATGCACCCGTAAGTTAGGTGGGCTATCATCGCTTCAGAAATGTCAAATGTGAACACAATATGTGGTTTAGGTACACTGTGGGGCTTAAAGGGAGGGGTGCATTTGGATTTGGGAGCGCAGAATTTGCTGAATTTCTTTTGGCAGGTGAGGAGCCATTTCGCTTTTCCACAGTCTTTGTGCTATCAGTAACGTGGAAGCCCCCTATATTTCCATTAACAGATGACAGACCTGAGTGAGTGCTTGCTTTTTTGTGTACATTTTACTTAACGTTTGGGATCACATTTATTCAGCGCTCTACGCTGAGCACTTACACTGGGGTTTCCATCTAAATCT
Organism: Dendrobates tinctorius; assembly: GCF_039654945.1. Classification (NCBI taxonomy): domain Eukaryota; kingdom Metazoa; phylum Chordata; class Amphibia; order Anura; family Dendrobatidae; genus Dendrobates; species Dendrobates tinctorius. Next base: position 36,768,907 of record NW_027361728.1, read on the forward strand.
CTGAGTGATGTGATTCAGATGAAACCCCTGAGGCATCCATTCACTATAATAAGGTAGCAGAGTTACTCTGGACTCCATCTGGCCTCTCTTCAGTGGTGTCCTTCTTTTCACAAGTGCACAAAACTGTGGCCGACGGCACTATTATGCACTCCTAAAAAGACAGACACAGCCGGCTCACAGGTTAGATGGCATCCACAGATCCTCCATCTGCCTCTTTATAGGGAATCTTCTGCCAGGGATTCAGTCTGATTCACGTATTTCAGAGATTTACTTGAAAACCGCGGTGTAAGTGCTCAACACAGAACGCAGGATAAATGTGCGCCGAGCCTTACTGCGATCTTTGGGTGGCTGAATTTAAAAATAAACAGCATGTGAAGCATTGGTTTATTTATTTTTTACACTGTTCCAGTATAAGTGATTAGACAAGTTTATTCTTCGGGTCGGTGCAATTACAGGTATACCAGATTTATATCGAGTTTTTATATTTGTCTGCAGTCACACACTAAAAGACCCTTTTTATTGCAAAAACTAGTTTTTGCATCACCATATTTTGAGAGCTATAATTTTTTCATATTTTGGCCCACAGAGTCATGTGAGGGTTTTTTTTTGCGGGATGAGCTGACGTTTTCATTGGTACTATGTCACGGAGTGACTAACCCAGTGTGACACGACCCCACGGTTGGTCGGTCACCAAATGACACAACACACAAGGGAACACCAGGGAAACTATAACGGTGGGTCCTGTCGATAGGGAACGAGGGAATGGACATCTCCTGCACTCACCTGAGGATGTGCCCTTATCTCACTATCGTCCCTATATGGGTTCTTTCACCCCGTCGCTGAGCAGGATGCCTAATCCCTCACTTACCATGCTCTTATCTCTAAGTAGGGAACTGGCAGGTAAGAGCACTGGTCCCACCGCTGCACTAATACAACAAAAGGAAAGCAAAGATAGGCACCAAAAGGGACAATAAAACAAAAAATGCAACCGTTAGCTTTCTGCTGTAAAGCAACACACAGCAGGATAAAGACACCAGTTCACCGAACGCAGCAAAGTAACAATGCACCCAGCCAGCTCCTTCCTCCAAGAGTGGTCACTGTAAAAACCTCTAACACCGACAGTCAGCTGATGCATCAGGTGACCTCTTGAAGGATGGTGGGAGTGGTCACCACCCACATCAGCAGGCCCGGCAGCAATGCAATTACACCAGCAGGCCAGCAGGGGCTAAAACTGACATTAACCCCTGATGGCCTGAAAGGAAAAAAGTTTTAATGAGAGAGGAACCAGAGCTGCCACAAATCCAAAAATGGATCGTGATAGGGGGACCCTCAATACTGGATCTCATCAGTCAACAACATACGGCAAGGATGCCTCGATCCACCAGAGTTTACCTTGGCAGTCACCTGACCCTCAGGTTTATGGGGCAAACGCAGCCTGATGGAGACTACAACAATGTAGGCTCTGGAGGTGCCACAAATCTCCAGAGTGCCGATGTCACGTCCGCCATGTCTGCCATGTCTGTTTGTCTCAAGAACTCCTGGAGCGATGTGCATGCGCATGTTTTGTCTGCTGTCCTGCATGTTCGCTAGAGCTGTGTGCAGACTCACCTCATGTCTGAGCTGCAGGATCCCTGCGTTTCTGCTCTGCCTTCTGTGATCTTCTCGTCATGTCTGGAGTCCTTGATCATGTGATGTTTCTTAAGATCCTGCACTGTCTGGTTCTGCAATCATCTCGTCATGTCTAGAATCCCGGATCATGTGTTCTTCCTAGGATCCTGCACTGGTTGGTTCGGTGATCATCTCGTCATGTCTGAAACCCTGATCATGTGACGTTTCCTAAGATCCTGCACTGTCTGGTTCTGCTATCATCTCGTCATGTCTAGAATCCCGGAAGTTCTCCCCTGGTCCTGACCTGGAGGAGGAGGTGCTATGCCCTATATCAGGCCTCCTCTTCCTATGCTCAGGGCCTGATTATTGTGTTGCTTCCCTGCAAGGCTCTGGGTCTGTGGGGTTGCTCCCTCTATTCTGTGCCCTTGCACTTTGCTCTGTAGTGCGTCTCTGCACACGCTCCGTGCTCGTATTCCGCCTCTTGTCTTGTGCCATGTCTTGTGTTGTCTCTCGTGCCATGTTTGTCTTTGCCTTGCTTTGCCTTGTAGTCCTTCTGCTGTTCTTTGTCTTAGTCTGTTTTGCTATGTCTTGCCTTAGCTATGCTTTGACTTGTAGTCCTTCCTTTGTTCTCTGCCTCGCCTGTTTTGCCATGTCTTGCTTTTGCTATGCTTTGACTTGTAGTCCTCCCTGTGTTCTCTGCCTTGCTATTCCTTGCTTTGTGTTCCTCCCTATGGTCTCAGTCTTTGCTTGCTCTGCCTCGCTCTCTCCTATGGTGCTCTGTAGTGCTACCTGGCACACGCACCATTTCTCCTCTCCTTAGTGCTCATTTCTATGTCTAGTCCCAAGGTCTTCCCTTGGCCCGGCTCTGGGCTTCTGCCTACGCTCCGCTGCTAGACTCTGTCCTCGCTCTGACCTGGCTCTGTTTCTGCTTGTTCCTTGCCTTGTTCCCTGCCTTGTCCTTGCATTGAACCCCGGCGTGGGTTCCCCTTGGCCGTCTCCTGTGCCGTGGTAAGTGCCACGTGTTTGTGTACAGCCGTGTGTACTGGCCAGTGTGGCGTGCCCCCTGCGTGGCTCCTAGCACGCAGCCCTTCCTTGTGCCCTGGCGTGGCTCCTAGCACGCACCCTGCCTTGAACCCTGGCGTGGCTACTAGCACGCACCCTGCCCTGAACCTGGCGTGGCTCCTAGCACGAAGGTTCCTTTGCCCCCTCCTGTGCCTTAGTCGTGCCTCGTGCTGGCGTTACAGCCGTGTGCATTGGCCAGTGAGGTGTGCGTCCCTGCGTAGCTCCTAGCACGCAGCCCTGCTCTGAACCCTGGCGTGTCTCTACACGCACTCTGTCTTGTGCCTTGGCGTGTCTCTACACGCACTCTGTCTTGTGCCTTGGCGTGTCTCTACACGCACTCTGTCTTGTACCTTGGCGTGTCTCTACACGCACTCTGTCTTGTACCTTGGCGTGTCTCTACACGCACTGTCTTATTCTATGCTTTGGCGTGGCTACACACGCACCCTGTCTCGTTTGCGAACCTTGGCATGTCCCCTACACACGCACCTCGCTTTGAACCCTGGCGTGTCCCCTACACACACACCTTGCCTTGCACCTAGTCTTGAACCCTGGCGTGTCCCCTACACACGCACCTAGCCTTGGACCCTGGCGTGTCCCCTACACACGCACCTAGCCTTGGACCTTGGCGTGTTCCCTAAACACGCACCCTGCTTGGATATCTGTCGTGCCTCCTTGCCTGAACCCTGGTTTGCCTGCCGGATGCCCGGAACCTGCCGACCGTTGCCAGAGGTCCGGAACCAGATGACTACGGCCTGATGTCCGGAGCTGACGTCCGCAGCCTGATTCCTGGACCCTGTCGGTTTGCCAGCAGTCCGGAGTCCGATGCCATCATGCCATTGCCTGTGCCTAGGCGTACCATCTGGCACGTACCATGTTATGGACCTTGGCGTGCCCACGCGCGCACCTTGCACGTTTTGCTTGTTTTCTCTGTATGTGATCTTGTGTTATTCTAATGAAGATACCTTGCACCTACGTCTAGTCTCGTCTTGCTTCCTGCTCGTCCTTGTCGTCAGACACTCGTCTAGTGTCCCCTGAGCCGGCCGTCTGGTCCCAGCAGTCGTGGTGGCTCACCCCCTTGGTCTTGCCCCTGACACTCCCTGTATAGGGGGTGGATTCTCACAAGGTCAGCTCGCCCTCGGTGGGTGGGTGCCACGACCCAGAGGGTCCACTCAAAAAATGGGCTCAGCAGGAGCTGAGTCCGTCATAGTTAATCAGGCCATGGACTCCGCTGGTACCTCGGCTACCCGTCTGATGACCCGTCTGTTATAGAATCTGATCTGCTCTGTCTCCTGGACTTTCCTGAATATGGCGGTACCCCGGCCACTCTTCTGATGTAAATCAGACCTGGCCCTTGACCTCTGGACTCATTTGGAAATGATGGCAGCCAGAGTAAGAAGACTTGCTTGTCTAACCGCAGTCCTCCCCACTGGATCTTCATGTCTCGTTAGCGGGTCCTGTGTCTTGACCGGTGCAGGTGTCCGTTTCAGATGTCGGATCAACATTGTTGGAGTGGTTTGTACTAAACTCTGGTTTCTGCCGAAGAAAATTTTTTTTTTTTTTTCTTCTTTCCAGCCCCGGTGAGAGGGGGCTTAAAGAGGGGGGTACTGTCACGTCCGCCATGTCTGCCATGTCTGTTTGTCTCAAGAACTCCTGGAGCGATGTGCATGCGCATGTTTTGTCTGCTGTCCTGCATGTTCGCTAGAGCTGTGTGCAGACTCACCTCATGTCTGAGCTGCAGGATCCCTGCGTTTCTGCTCTGCCTTCTGTGATCTTCTCGTCATGTCTGGAGTCCTTGATCATGTGATGTTTCTTAAGATCCTGCACTGTCTGGTTCTGCAATCATCTCGTCATGTCTAGAATCCCGGATCATGTGTTCTTCCTAGGATCCTGCACTGGTTGGTTCGGTGATCATCTCGTCATGTCTGAAACCCTGACCATGTGACGTTTCCTAAGATCCTGCACTGTCTGGTTCTGCTATCATCTCGTCATGTCTAGAATCCCGGAAGTTCTCCCCTGGTCCTGACCTGGAGGAGGAGGTGCTATGCCCTATATCAGGCCTCCTCTTCCTATGCTCAGGGCCTGATTATTGTGTTGCTTCCCTGCAAGGCTCTGGGTCTGTGGGGTTGCTCCCTCTATTCTGTGCCCTTGCACTTTGCTCTGTAGTGCGTCTCTGCACACGCTCCGTGCTCGTATTCCGCCTCTTGTCTTGTGCCATGTCTTGTGTTGTCTCTCGTGCCATGTTTGTCTTTGCCTTGCTTTGCCTTGTAGTCCTTCTGCTGTTCTTTGTCTTAGTCTGTTTTGCTATGTCTTGCCTTAGCTATGCTTTGACTTGTAGTCCTTCCTTTGTTCTCTGCCTCGCCTGTTTTGCCATGTCTTGCTTTTGCTATGCTTTGACTTGTAGTCCTCCCTGTGTTCTCTGCCTTGCTATTCCTTGCTTTGTGTTCCTCCCTATGGTCTCAGTCTTTGCTTGCTCTGCCTCGCTCTCTCCTATGGTGCTCTGTAGTGCTACCTGGCACACGCACCATTTCTCCTCTCCTTAGTGCTCATTTCTATGTCTAGTCCCAAGGTCTTCCCTTGGCCCGGCTCTGGGCTTCTGCCTACGCTCCGCTGCTAGACTCTGTCCTCGCTCTGACCTGGCTCTGTTTCTGCTTGTTCCTTGCCTTGTTCCCTGCCTTGTCCTTGCATTGAACCCCGGCGTGGGTTCCCCTTGGCCGTCTCCTGTGCCGTGGTAAGTGCCACGTGTTTGTGTACAGCCGTGTGTACTGGCCAGTGTGGCGTGCCCCCTGCGTGGCTCCTAGCACGCAGCCCTTCCTTGTGCCCTGGCGTGGCTCCTAGCACGCACCCTGCCTTGAACCCTGGCGTGGCTACTAGCACGCACCCTGCCCTGAACCTGGCGTGGCTCCTAGCACGAAGGTTCCTTTGCCCCCTCCTGTGCCTTAGTCGTGCCTCGTGCTGGCGTTACAGCCGTGTGCATTGGCCAGTGAGGTGTGCGTCCCTGCGTAGCTCCTAGCACGCAGCCCTGCTCTGAACCCTGGCGTGTCTCTACACGCACTCTGTCTTGTGCCTTGGCGTGTCTCTACACGCACTCTGTCTTGTGCCTTGGCGTGTCTCTACACGCACTCTGTCTTGTACCTTGGCGTGTCTCTACACGCACTCTGTCTTGTACCTTGGCGTGTCTCTACACGCACTGTCTTATTCTATGCTTTGGCGTGGCTACACACGCACCCTGTCTCGTTTGCGAACCTTGGCATGTCCCCTACACACGCACCTCGCTTTGAACCCTGGCGTGTCCCCTACACACACACCTTGCCTTGCACCTAGTCTTGAACCCTGGCGTGTCCCCTACACACGCACCTAGCCTTGGACCCTGGCGTGTCCCCTACACACGCACCTAGCCTTGGACCTTGGCGTGTTCCCTAAACACGCACCCTGCTTGGATATCTGTCGTGCCTCCTTGCCTGAACCCTGGTTTGCCTGCCGGATGCCCGGAACCTGCCGACCGTTGCCAGAGGTCCGGAACCAGATGACTACGGCCTGATGTCCGGAGCTGACGTCCGCAGCCTGATCCCTGGACCCTGTCGGTTTGCCAGCAGTCCGGAGTCCGATGCCATCATGCCATTGCCTGTGCCTAGGCGTACCATCTGGCACGTACCATGTTATGGACCTTGGCGTGCCCACGCGCGCACCTTGCACGTTTTGCTTGTTTTCTCTGTATGTGATCTTGTGTTATTCTAATGAAGATACCTTGCACCTACGTCTAGTCTCGTCTTGCTTCCTGCTCGTCCTTGTCGTCAGACACTCGTCTAGTGTCCCCTGAGCCGGCCGTCTGGTCCCAGCAGTCGTGGTGGCTCACCCCCTTGGTCTTGCCCCTGACACTCCCTGTATAGGGGGTGGATTCTCACAAGGTCAGCTCGCCCTCGGTGGGTGGGTGCCACGACCCAGAGGGTCCACTCAAAAAATGGGCTCAGCAGGAGCTGAGTCCGTCACAGCCGACCTGGTGAATGAGTTGTATACATGCATAACTGGGGGTAACTCCAGCTGGAAAGTCCCCAGGCCGAGAATGGCTGACACCAGATATGGCCCGATCACCCTGGAACTCCAGGCCCCATTAGCACACTTCTGTGGTGCCCCTGCTGGTCCAGTAGCTACAGAGGTACTGCACCTCACCCAGAGGTGTGGTATTCCACGACCAGGTAAGATGAGGGCACCTGATCACACTCCACACCTGCATCCCACACACACTTAGAAAAGCAGAACACCCTCTATGGCCCCTGCTTGGTTCATAAAGAGTGTTGGGAGGTGGGCAGATCTGAGAAAAAGAGCGGGAGATTTGTATTCAGTTGGTAAGTTCCCTCAGAGGGAGAGGAAGTGAAAGGACATGTTTGGAGCAGCTCCTATCAGGAGGAGCTGCTGGACGAACTGGCTTTGAAGGAAAGCTCCCTGAAGGATAGAGTGGTTCTTCTAGAGGCACGGGTAGAGAGTGTTCCCTGTGGGGCTCGTCCCATGCTGATAGCCATCAGGTAGGGGAAGAATCCAGGTCACAGAAGGGTCTCAGCCCCTAGGCTAGTGGAGTGTACATCGTGACTTAACTAGCAAGCTGACAGCTGTGGCTACTTTATTACCACAGTTATCTTCACTAGAAAGGCAGCCACATAGGATCAAAGAAATGCCTGAGACACGTTATCCGACAGGATCCGCGTCTGCTGGCCTGGGACACTGACTGTGAGATGCTGAAAGGAAGGAAAGTGGAAAGCAGCATTGTGGAGATGGCCTGGGAAGGTACATACTGACAGGGAGTGTTGGAAGGGTGTACTCATTTGCCTGGTAGTTGACTGGACCCCTCACCTAAAGAACACAGAACTGAGGCGGGCATCTGTACTGCAGAACAGAACTGTGAGTAAAGTCTTGGAAGTACATTCAACTGCGTCATCTGTTTCCTTCCTGCGTCATCAACCCGGCACTGCTTCCATTTTCACTCCACATTAAATCACCGCCTCTAAAACTACTCTCAACGGCCCTGGGACTACTACTCTACCTGTGGAGAGCCATTTTCAGCTCAGCTCTGTCATACCAACGGTCCCAGGGGAACGGCATTGCAGCGCTGGTCGCCTCTGACCAGAATACCACAGGTGGCGTCACGAATCACATATAAACTTTATTCTCATTTAATTACACACCAAATTTACATGACCGCCCGGGGCCACGGACCGGGTCACTGCCACTGTGACATTTCCCATTGAAGTTAACGGGCCTGGTAACGAGTATCCCACGGCTCCCGGGGCGAGTCAATTTTGGCGTCACGAACAGGATGACGAAGCCCGGTATCACCGGGTCCTGTGTGTTGAAGATTTATTACATTTGAAGTTGCTGAAAATGTGTAAAAGAACTGAAAAGATGTACTATAAAAAGGATTCAAAAAATGGCCACCAGAGCGATGAAGAGAGGCGTGTTCTCATGGGCGGTACCCACGAAAAGGCCTGAAAAGTCATGAATCCCCCTTGCCTGTATTATTATGTAACGGCATCATGGCCAACACCCAGGGGAGTGCGGGCCCTAGCCTGGTATGGTGCAAAAGGGAAGAGACACTGCCCCCTGGGGGAGGAGAGAAGCTCAGTGGCGGGAAAGTCGATAAGGAAGAAGCCACCTTCCCAGGCAGCCATTATGGAGTGTGCTAGGAGGCCTGAAGAGCGCGGAGAGGAGCAACACCACCCGGCTCTCTGGCACTAGGCTCTGGCCCGCTGAAAGAATTAGACATGGAGCAGCTGGAGGAAGAAATCACCCAGCTGAACCACAGTCTGCAGCTGAGGCAGGCTTTGCTGGAGCAAAAGAGGCAGCACACCCAGGAGGAGTCTGCCCTTGGAGTACCCTCACCACCGGTCCCTGCTGACCCTGTCCAGGTTCCCTCACCCCTGGTACCTGCGGTCTCCACCCCGACGCCCTTTCTGGAAGCTGCCACCATCACCCAAGAGTCGCCACCATCAGCCCCTGAGAGTGGCTCTCCAGCATCCAATCCCGCAGACTCCCCAGCATCCCTGCCGCCAGCGCCTGCGGAGGAACAACGCGGTCCTGAGGACCCTGAAGATACAGGTATGGCCGCCGCCCCTGTGTCTTGGGAGGCCCTGTTAGGCCCCATCAAGTCCCTGCCTGCCTCAATAGCCACCGCGGCTGCTTCAATAACAGCAGCAGCAGCTCCAGTAGCTATCACAGCATCCTCCATGTTCATTGCAGCAGTGACACCAGCTGCACCCCGCCAACAAGCTGCTACTTCTGCTGCAACCTCTACACCAAGAGCAGCTATACCACAGGCCGCTGTAGTCCCCGCCACAGTATCCCAGGCTGTGGCTGCAGCCACAGATTCCCAAGCGGCACAGGGTCAAGCCACCATACTGACTGGAGTTACTACCGCAGCCTCCATGTCAGCAGCTGTAATCACCCCAGTTGTAACCAAACCACAAGCTGCAGTTCTGTCATCACAAGCAGTCGCCAACCCAACTCTACCAGAGGGAGCTCATCAGGAGGAGTACCTTAAGTATGTAATGCCCCCAGGAAGTGGAAAGCCTGAAAATCTGCCTTGGAAGCAAGAAGACTACCAAGCTTCCATCACCCCAGGGTGAGAATGCAAGTAAAAATGCTTCTTTAATGGACATTTACCCAGGAGGGTATTGGCATCATTGTGCCTTGTTTGTTTTGCCCAGTTATGCAAAAACTCTAAAACATGTGCCTATTAATTTCAAGAACTTCTGAGGTCATGCACAGTGAATGATCCTAAAACTTTCCTTTGTAAATAGTTCCGCACCTTTTCAGGTGATTCTCCTTGGTTTTACGTAAGCCTTTTTTAAAGTGATAAGATTTTACCATTGCAAAAACAGCAGATCTGAACAAAAAGCCGCTGGGCGTGGCCGAAGACATGGTCTGAAAGGAAAGCATTAGTTAAGTCCTGCAGCCCACCCAGGACCACCGTTGGAGGTTTGGAGCGGGTCCTCCACCAGCAAAAGAGACACTTCAAGATACCCTGGTTGGGACAGAGTGATCATTGCTTACCAAGAATAGTTGAATGTCTATTGAAATATTGACAGTATTTTAATATTGATAGAGTTGAAAGCACTTTTCGTAGAATATATTACTAGGGTAGTAATGTTTAGCAAATAACAGTCTTGTTTCACAGTTAAGATGTTCAGAGCAGGTGGAGAACCAGAGATGGCGGTTCTCACTCGGAAGCAGTTAGGTGTATAGGATATGATGTAGGAATAGTATAGACAAAGGTAATATAACTAAAGTTAGTTTGTAACGATAAAAGTAAAGGTACCTCTCGCAGGAGAAGAAGTTTTTATAGTAGTGTCTATATTGTTATCTACCGGTAGTAATGCTTTAAAAAAAAAAGTTTTTGTATGTTCCTTTGTAACTTCTTGTGCTTTATTTTCAGCCCGCAGTTGTGCTGGGTTTAACGGGAGGGAATGTGGCGCCCCTGCGGGTCCAGTAGCCACAGAGGTACTGCATCTCACCCAGAAGTGTGGTATCCCACAACCAGGTAAGATAAGGGCACCTGACCACACTCCACACCTGCAGACCACACAAACTTAGAACAGCAGAACACCCTCTATGGCCCCTGCTTGGTTCATAAAGAGTGTTGGGAGGTGGGCGGAGCTGAGGAAAAGAGCGGTACATCATGACTTAACTAGCAAGCTGACAGCTGTGGCTACTTTATGGGCCACAGCAAATTACCACAGTTATCTTCGCCAGAAAGGCAGCCACATAGGATCAAAGAAACGCCTGAGTCACGTTATCTGACAGGATCCGTGTCTGCTGGCCTGGGACACTGACTGTGAGATGCTGAAAGGAAGGAAAGTGGAAAGTAGCATTGTGGAGACGGCCTGGGAAGGTACATACTGACAGGGAGTGTTGGAAGGGTGTACTCATTTGCCTGGGAGCTGACTGGACCCCTCACCTACAGAACACAGCACTGAGGCGGGCATCTGTACTGCAGAACAGAACTGTGAGTAAAGTCTTGGAAGTACATTCAACTGCGTCATCTGTTTCCTTCCTGCGTCATCAACCCGGCACTGCTTCCATTTTCACTCCACATTAAATCACCGCCTCTAAAACTACTCTCAACGGCCCTGGGACTACTGCTCTTCCTGTGGAGAGCCATTTTCACCTCAGCTGCATCATACCAATGGTCCCAGGGGAACAGCATTGCAGCGCTGGTCTCCTCTGACCAGAATACCACAGGTGGTGTCACGAATCACAAATAAACTTTATTCTCATTTAATCACACACCAAATTTACATGACCGCCCGGGGCCACGGACCGGGTCACTGCCACTGTGACATTTCCCATTGAAGTTAACGGGCCCGGTACCGAGTATCCCACGGCCCCCGGGGCGCGTCAATTCCACCGGATGTTTTTAGTGGATATCCACACGTACTCATTCATACACATGTCGGACCTGAACGTTTATTGCCACGCATACGTTTGTGGCCAGATAGTGAACTCTTTGAGGAACCGACAACAGTGGCATTCCTCTGTGTCACCACACTCACACCCCCACTATGCTCAGAGGGAACCACCACCCTCCCCTGACCCTTCCTTCTAAGAGGACTCCGACACTCAGGGTTAGCATGTAGTGAGGGTTGAGACTTGCCCCTACTCCCTGGCAGCACCTCTGCTGCCACCACCGGAGAAGAAGGGGACGGTTGTAGAAAGACGCTAGAGACAGTGGCCCTCACACGACTGATCCTAGCTGACTACTTCCTTGGACAGCCAATCTATGACCGGGTTGAGTCTTTTCAACCAAAGGAGGCCTAAAACGATGGGTGTTGGCATTCCCCTCAAGACATAGCATGACAGGGACTCTTCATGATGAGTCCCTATACCCAGGCGTATATTGTCTACAACTTGGGTAACTCCCCTGGCTGAGAGGGAAATCGTCAATGGCCTGGACGCTTAGGGGTCTCTCTAGTGTCCTACTCATCCAATAGTTTTCTCCATATAATGTATGTCTAAAATCAATCCTATACTAAAACCTTGCCAGACCCATACTGGGTGGGTTTTGAAACAAAATATTCATTTTCTAAAACATGTTCTCTCCAAGAATTCATGGTGCCTGTATGTATTGAAGACAGTCACTGTGTGGGCAGTCCTCAGCTTATACCAGCTTTTGTTCCCAGGAGCTACTGTCAATCATGTTTTTTGCAAATTATAAAAATGTAAGAAACAAAAGCACAAAAGCAGATTACAGGTGTTTTGAATTTCACATATCCAGCTATCGAGTCTTCAACATGATGAAAGGTACATTGACGTTTTATCATTGACTAGAGAGGTTGTTATGTTGTATTATGACAGATGATTTTAATAAGCATAAGGTATAGGTATGAATTTCCACCAAGAGCACATTTTATATTACAAAGTAGATAAAAGATAGGTATGCACATTTATAAACAATGCTGATTACAAAATTGCAAATACAAAATGCTTTATGAATGAAAACTACTTATTTTTTGAAGTGAGTTATATATGGTACTGATGACACATTCCCCATACCTCCCAACCATCCAGGAGCTGTCCTAAGAGGTTGAGGTATATCCTGACTTTAGTTCTTTAGTTGTATCTGTCTCCTAAATAAACATATACAATGCATATTACAGTGGAGCAGGATGCCATTGATACCTAGTCCATCATTCAGTATGTGCTGATGCAGCAGTTTATATAAATGCGAGTTTTGATGCAGCATAGCTGCGTATATGAGTGTATGTTGATGTAGCAGAGTTATGTAAACTGTGTGTTGATGTAGAAGAGCTGTTTAAATTATGTTTATGTGTTGATATAGCATAGCTGTGGGAGTTGATGTAGCAAATCTGTTTATATGTGTGTTGTTGTAGCAGACCTGAATAAACTGTGTGTATTGATGTAGCAGAGCTGTGAGTCTTGATATAGTACAGCTATTTATACAGTATGTGTGTGTTGATGTAGCAGAGATGTGTGTATGTGCATTGTAGGGGCATCATACTGAGTGATGCATCAGACTGAGTGGGGGGAATGTGTTTGGATGACATTATACTATATGGGGGATATGCGGGCATCATGCTGTATAGAAAGGCTATGGATGCATCACAATGGGTGGAGGAATGTATTGTGATGACATAATATTGTGTTTGAGTGACTGTAAGGGAACCCATTCAAGAACCTGACTGCTGTGACGAGCAGTGACGCCAGTAAGGTTATCGCAGGTCACAGTCGCTAATCTGCGGTAATGCCATGACTTCACCACTCACAGCATGACAACTTACTGTGCAACATGAGAATCAGCAGTAAGTTTTCACACTGCAAGCGGTGATGTCAGTAAGTTTATCGCAGTTCACAGACGCTGATAAACTTACTGACGTCACTGCTCGTCACAGCAGCCGGGTTCTCGTGCTACGCAGCGTGAGACTCAGCAGTGGCTGCTGCTCTATTCTATGGAGCTACGTTCTCTGAACGGGGTTAGAAATACTGGACAAAGATGACGGGGAGTGTCGTGGGACCTCCATATTATGGAGTACGATGGACAGGTGTGGATTGCTTTCTTTAAGTAAATGGGTAAAGAGGGAAATTGTCGGGGAGTGCTTTTTACAATAACAGACTTTTCTGTGTGCGTGTTTATTTCTTTTGAAAATAGGGTTAGTAATGGGGGTGACTGACAGACACCACTCCATTACTAACCCCTGGGCTTGATGTCAGTGGACATTACACAGTTGACATCAACCCCAAAATCATTACCCCAATTCCCACCACACCAGGGCAATCGGGAAGAGCCAAGGCTAAACGCCAGAATTGGTGTCAGAGACACCGCACTGAACTTGCTCACTGAGCCAGTGCGCATGTCCTGAGTAAAGCGAAAGCATGCTCAAAGATACCTGTGGAGCGGGCAGCAACCGAATAGATGCGTACTTCAGAGCTGCAGGGCCTGAAGCACGTGACTGCTAGAGGCGTGGCCTAAACTCCACAGAGCTAGGAGCTGCAAGACAATTCCTAGCACAGTAACTGCGAGACAAAGTTACCAAGGGGCATAGACAGGGAGAATAGTCAGGACATAGCCAATGAGTCATACACAGAGATAGCTGCAGGGTACAAGAGGGGCGAGCAGAGAGTAGTCAGATCACAGGCAATGAGTCATACACAGATAATAACGCAGTACAAAATCAACAGGCAAACTCACAATGGGAAACAGAATCGGGTCAGAACCATATAAACAAGCTATAGCAATATACAGGCACACGGGGGTCAGCACACTAGGCCAAAGGCGAAAGTATAACTGGCAGGGATTGAAGCTACCCAGAGGTTTATGAAGCTCTCCCAGAACCAGAAAGAGGCCACAATCATTAACCCCAAGTGTGCAGGTCAAAACCTGCACAGAGCTCCAGACATTAACCCCCGGTGTGCAGCTCAAAAACCTGCACTGGGATCATGACAGTACCCCCCTCTCAACGGGGGGCCTCTGGACCCCCAGGCTTCCCCGGGTACTTGGCATGGAAAGCCCGAACCAGGCGATCTGCATGTACCGAACGAGCACGGACCCACGAGCGCTCTTCTGGTCCATATCCCTTCCAGTGGACCAGGTACTGCAAAGAGCGGCGCACTCGCCGAGAGTCCACAATATGTCCGACCTCATACTCCAATTGACCCTCCACCAGCACTGGAGGAACAACAGTCTCAGAGTTCTCTTTGACAGATCCTGCTGGTTTCAACAGAGACTTATGGAACACATTAGATATTTTTAAGGAGGCGGGGAGACGCAACCTATATGCCACAGGGTTGACTATCTCCATAATCTCGTACGGACCAATGAACTTTGGTCCCAACTTAACTGATGGTACCTATAAGTTGATGTTACGCGTGGAGAGCCAAACCTTCTCTCCCACCTGAAACATGTCTCCCGAGGCTCTCTTTTTGTCCGCAAAATATTTGTATCTCCCCTGGGCCCGAGAGATATTACGTCCAGAGGTTTTTTAACCGCTGAACGGACCCCTCTGCTCCTGGACAACCGGAATCCACCCGAGAAAACTCCCCAAAATGCGGATTAAAGCCGTAGTTAACCAGGAATGGGGACATGTTGGTGGACTGACTCACCCGGTTGTTAAAAGCGAATTCAGCCAACGGTAACGCATCACACCAATCCTCCTGTCTGGCGGTGGTCAGACACCTGAGAATTTGTTCCAGGGATTGATTGGTGCGTTCCGTCTGACCATTGCTCTCTGGGTGATATGCTGACGAGAAGGAGAGTGAGATGCCCAATTTCATACAGAACGCCCTCCAAAATTTGGCCACAAACTGCACACCTCTGTCAGACACAACATTCAGGGGTACCCCATGCATTCGGACTACATGCTGCACAAACAACCTTGACAATGTTTCTGCTGAAGGTAATACTGCCAAGGGAATGAAATGGGCCTGTTTAGAAAACCTGTCCACCACCACCCAGATCACGGTATTGCCCCTGGAAGGTGGAAGACCGGTAATAAAATCCATGGAAAGATGAGTCCATGGCCTATCAGGAACCGGTAAAGGTATGAGTTCCCCAGCCGGTCGGTTATGCGAGCTTTTGGAACGGGCACACAGGGGTCAGCACACTAGGCCAAAGGCGAAAGTATAACTGGCAGGGATTGAAGCTACCCAGAGGTTTATGAAGCTCTCCCAGAACCAGAAAGAGGCCACAATCATTAACCCCAAGTGTGCAGGTCAAAACCTGCACAGAGCTCCAGACATTAACCCCCGGTGTGCAGCTCAAAAACCTGCACTGGGATCATGACAATTGGCACATCTAATGCATGCGCCATTTCTGGGGCTGCTAAGTGCTGTTCTTATTAGGCTGGGAAAGGGCCAATATCCATGGACCTTCCCAATCTATTAATATCAGCTGAAGTCGTCTGCTTAGCCATTGCTGTTTATTAAAAAATAGGGGGCGACCGTGCGTCATTTTTTTGGCTGGGTCCTCACTTTTTAATAATCACTAAAGGTTAAGCAGACAGCTGTGAGCTGATATTAATAGGCTAGGAAGGATGTTTATTGGCCTCTTCCCAGACTAATAAGACCAGCTCACAGCTATCTGCCTTCCCTTAGCTGGTTATTCAAAATAAGAGGGACCCCATGCTATTTTTTTTTTCATTTATTGATTTATTAGCTAACTATAAATACAGAAAACTACACACACACACGGCACTAATTATACATCTCACTGACATCTTTCTATCTCTTCTATTCTGACAGTTCGGGCTGTGAATTCACTGTACTTGGCTGATGAAATATAGGGTTTCATTGACTTGCATTGACTAGTCTCGTCCGACATACACGGCCACTCACAGCATGCTGCAATTTTTTTCTGAGTCTAAGCCAAGCTGAGAAAAACCTCAAAGATGAGCACTGAATCATTGAATAACATTAATCAGAGTGCCATCCAATTTTTTTTTTTTTGGATTGTACTCGTCCGATTTATATGTAGATGGCTAAGAACTCTAAGACTACATTTCCACAATACGCATTTGATTTGAGTTTTTAATGTTGCAAAGTTTGCAGTTGCATTTTTTACCAGTGGATTTTTAACATATAATACAATTCAATGAGGTACATGCAAACATAAATCAGAGTACCCACAAGAGATAGTGACATGTTGCTGACTTCAAAAACGTACAGCAGGCCAGTTTACATAGCATAAATTAAAAGCATAATGGGCATGAGATTTCTATAAATCCCATTCACTGTGCTGGAATTGTAAGATTCTGCATTTTGCAAACAATGAACATACACAGTGTCAAAAACTCATTGTGGGAACTCAACTTCTAAAGGATAGGGTTAATTACTGAATGTTGATACACACCACAAATTAAGCTGGTTAAGTGAAACTCAAGTTCGGCAAGAGTACAATACACATTGCCTTGGGACTGTATTGTATGACACTGTTTTTACTTCTATTTGTTTTATCCAATTTTACGAGTAAAATACAAGCATTTAGTAAATTGGCTTTCTAACAAGCGATGCTTCACCATTGTGGACGCCTTTGTTTTTTTTTGTTTTTTTTTTTTAAATCTCCATACCATTTTGTTAACTATCTAGTTGGCTTTATGGATTAATATCATCTTTGCCAAAGGTCCAGGCGCAGACACAGACTGTAGTGGGCCCCTGTGCAAGAAATTTTTCGGGCCCCCCCCTACTAGCAGCAGATCCGGCAGACTTCCGCACCTCTGCCGCCTAACGGGCGACTTGAGGCACTGATCCGGCAAGCCCCATTCAATCTCTATCGGGCTTGCGGCCGGTCGCTGCAAGTGCAGTTGTGTTAGATCCGCATTACATGGTGCCACTAAAATATACAGCGGATATGCTGCGTTTTTTTAGAGAGGGAAAATCTACACAATGTCAATTTTTGCTGCAGATTTTCCCACCATAAATGTACTATATATCTAATATTGATATATCTAATATTGAGGCTATGCAGGGCTGGATACAATATCTGTAGGGTGCTGCTGGGCTGTATTCATTATTTGCCAGTTGCAGCCTCCAAATAACATATATAGCCCACTAGCCCAGCTTTGCCTCTAGTTGTTAATATATACAGCCCAGCACAGCCTCCAAATAGAATATGGTATACAGCCCAGCATAGCCTTCAGTTAATATATACAGCCCAGCACAGCCTTCAGGTAATATACAGTATACAGCCCAGCACAGCCTCCACATGATATATACAGCCCAGCACAGCCTCCAGTTAATATATACAGCCAGCACAGACTCCAGTTAATATATACAGTACAGTAACAGCCTTCAGGTAATATATACAGCGCCCAGCACAGACTCCAGGTAATATATAATACAGCCCAGCAAAGCCTCCAGTTAATATATACAGTTCAGCATAGCTTTAAGGTAATAGATACAGTCCAGCATAGCCTTCAGGTAATATATACAGCCCACCACAGCCTCCAGGTGATATACAGTGGGGCAAAAAAGTATTTAGTCAGTCAGCAATAGTGCAAGTTCCACCACTTAAAAAGATGAGAGGCGTCTGTAATTTACATCATAGGTAGACCTCAACTATGGGAGACAAACTGAGAAAAAAAAATCCAGAAAATCACATTGTCTGTTTTTTTTTTCATTTTATTTGCATATTATGGTGGAAAATAAGTATTCGGTCAGAAACAAAATTTCATCTCAATACTTTGTGATATATCCTTTGTTGGTAATGACAGAGGTCAAACGTTTTCTGTAAGTCTTCACAAGGTTGCCACACACTGTTGTTGGTATGTTGGCCCATTCCTCCATGCAGATCTCCTCTAGAGCAGTGATGTTTTTGGCTTTTCGCTTGGCAACACGGACTTTCAACTCCCTCCAAAGGTTTTCTATAGGGTTGAGATCTGGAGACTGGCTAGGCCACTCCAGGACCTTGAAATGCTTCTTACGAAGCCACTCCTTCGTTGCCCTGGCGGTGTGCTTTGGATCATTGTCATGTTGAAAGACCCAGCCACGTTTCATCTTCAATGCCCTTGCTGATGGAAGGAGGTTTGCACTCAAAATCTCACGATGCATGGCCCCATTCATTCTTTCATGTACCCGGATCAGTCGTCCTGGCCCCTTTGCAGAGAAACGGCCCCAAAGCATGATGTTTCCACCACCATGCTTTACAGTAGGTATGGTGTTTGATGGATGCAACTCAGTATTCTTTTTCCTCCAAACACGACAAGTTGTGTTTCTACCAAACAGTTCCAGTTTGGTTTCATCAGACCATAGGACATTCTCCCAAAACTCCTCTGGATCATCCAAATGCTCTCTAGCAAACTTCAGACGGGCCCGGACATGTACAGGCTTAAGCAGTGGGACACGTCTGGCACTGCAGGATCTGAGTCCATGGTGGCGTAGTGTGTTACTTATGGTAGGCCTTGTTACATTGGTCCCAGCTCTCTGCAGTTCATTCACTAGGTCCCCCCGCGTGGTTCTGGGATTTTTGCTCACCGTTCTTGTGATCATTCTGACCCCACGGGGTGGGATTTTGCATGGAGCACCAGATCGAGGGAGATTATCAGTGGTCTTGTATGTCTTCCATTTTCTAATTATTGCTCCCACAGTTGATTTCTTCACTCCAAGCTGGTTGGCTATTGCAGATTCAGTCTTCCCAGCCTGGTGCAGGGCTACAATTTTGTTTCTGGTGTCCTTTGACAGCTCTTTGGTCTTCACCATAGTGGAGTTTGGAGTCAGACTGTTTGAGGGTGTGCACAGGTGTCTTTTTATACTGATAACAAGTTTAAACAGGTGCCATTACTACAGGTAATGAGTGGAGGAAAGAGGAGACTCTTAAAGAAGAAGTTACAGGTCTGTGAGAGCCAGAAATCTTGATTGCTTGTTTCTGACCAAATACTTATTTTCCACCATAATATGCAAATAAAATGAAAAAAAAACAGACAATGTGATTTTCTGGATTTTTTTTTCTCAGTTTGTCTCCCATAGTTGAGGTCTACCTATGATGTAAATTACAGACGCCTCTCATCTTTTTAAGTGGTGGAACTTGCACTATTGCTGACTGACTAAATACTTTTTTGCCCCACTGTATACAGGCCAGCATAGCCTCCACTCCAGGTAATATATACAGTTCAGCATAGCTTTAAGGTAATAGATACAGTCCAGCATAGCCTTCAGGTAATATATACAGCCCAGCATAGCCTCTAAATAATATATATAGTCCAAGACAGCCTCCAGGTAATATGTATAGGCACCCCCGTTTCCCTTTGTTTCATAATGCTCTCCCCCAAATGCAGTCTACTTTTGGCATAGTGCTTCTCACCCTATGTGGCACCCCCAGTTTATGCTGCTTCTCCCCATGTGCCCCCTCCAGTTTATGCTGCTTCTCCCCCTATGTGGGCCGCTTGATTCAGGTTTCTTCTCCCCCCATGAGCCACCCCATTCATGAGCAGCCAAGCATCTCTCCCAGGGGCCCAACATTCATGTGCAGCCAAGCATCTCCCCCAGGGCCCCCCCATTCATGAGCAGCCAAGGCCATGCTTCTCCCCAGGCCAGGGGCCCTCCCATTCATGAGCAGCCAGGCCATGCTTCTCCCCAGGCCAGGGCCCCCCCATTCATGAGCAGCCAAGTATCTCCTCCAGGGCCCCCCATTCATGAGCAGCTATGCTTCTCCCCAGGGGCCCCCCATTCATGAGCAGCCAATGCCATGCTACTCCCCAGGCCAGGGGTCCCCCCATTCATGAGCAGCCATGCTTCTCCCCAGGCCCCCCCATTCATGAGCAGCCAAGGCCATGCTTCTCCCCAGGCCAGGGCCCCCCCATTCATGAGCAGCCAGGCCATGCTTCTCCCAAGGCCAGAGGCCCCTCATTCATGAGCAGCCAGGCCATCATGCTTCAGTTCTCCCCCAGAACGGGGTCCCCCAAAATCATGCCTGCCATGCTTCAGTTTTCTCCCCCACCCAAGAAGCCCCCCAAAATCATGCCTGCCTCCTCGGTCCCAGTCCCTCAGTCCTGCTCAGCTCCTGTACTCTTACCTTGTGCAGGCAGGCAGGGCAGGCCAGAGTCCAGACCAAGAGGATCCACACTGTGTACACTCCACTCTCCAGTCACAGGGTCTGCACTCCGCATATTCCTCCTGACTGAGCTGCTGCTATGGGCAGGGCAGGGCACGGCCACACAGACTCAGACAGACACGTGATGTCACACACTGACCTGCAGCTGAACTGCAGCCACCGTCTGGCCAGCACCACAGGGCAGGCAGTGTGAGTGACAGTCAGACAGTCTGTCTTCCCTCCTCTCCTCCCCCACGGCACTGACGCTGCTGGCTGATCTCTGATGATCTCTCACCTCAGCCCTCATGGTTGGCTCCTCTGCACTGGGCTGCGCTGGCACGCAGCCTCAGGGGGAGTGAGACCCCTCCCGTTGCCTCCTGCAGGGGGGCTGCTCTCCTCCTTGATGGCTCTGCGACGCTCGCGCTCCACAAGTCCACTTGGCTAATTTGCATGAATATATAGCCATGTGGTGCTGGAGGCTGGAGGGGCCCCCCTCTGCCCCGGGGCCCCGTACAATGAACTGGCTGCACGGGCAGTAGGTCCGCCCCTGCAAAGGTCTGATTTTGCTGTGTACTGATTTCATCTTGATCTGCATTATCAATGTCTCCAAACAGAGTTGGCATCAGCCCTGAGCAGGTGCGGGCATCCACTCATCATCGGGGACACTGGCGTGCTATGGGGGGCCGGTGCCTATCCTAGTGCTGGCGCCCATGAGTGCCCCACTCTGCCCGCTTATTCATTGCCCCGCCCAACACTTGCAATACTTACCGCTCCCTGTTCCACTGCTGCCACGTCTTCCGAATCTTCCGACTGTGACATTTCAGGTCAGAGGGCGCAATGACATGACTAGTGTGCGACCTCTGCCTGAGCAGTCACAGTGCAGGGAGCTGGATGACGGCAACGCTGAAGAGTCTGGAGCAGAGCAGTGGTCAGCGAGGAGAGAAGAGTATTTGTTTTTTATGTTTGGAGCAATATATGGGGCCCATCATAGACTGGAAAATCATATATGGGTCCCATTATATATGGAGCATTATATGGGGCCCATCAAACACTAGAGCATCATATATGGGGGCCATTATCCACTGGAGCATCATATGAGGCTGATCATACACTGGAGCATTATATATGGGGCCCATTATGTACTGGAGCATCATATGGAGCCCATTATATATGGCGCATCATGTATGGGGCCCATCATACACTGGAGCATTATATGAGGCCCATTATATATGGAGCATCATATGGGGCCCATTATATATGGAGCATTAGATATGGTCTATAATATACTGAAGCATCATATATGGGGCCCAATGTATGTGGAGCATTATATGGGGCCCATCATGCACTGGAGTATCATATATGGGACCCATGATCTGCTGGAGCATCAAATGTGGCCCATTATAAATGGAGCATTGTATGGTGTCCATTATATATGGAGCATTATATGGGGCCCATTCTGTATGGAGCAATATATGGGGCCCATCATACACTGTATGACTCATTATATGGAACTCATTATACTGTATGGAGCAATATATGGGGCTCAGTATACTGTGTGGGGCCCATCCTATGGAGCAATATATGTGGCCTATCATATACTGGAGCATTATATGGTGCCCATTCTGTATGGAGCAAAATATTATTATTATTATTATTATTATTATTATTATTATTATTATTAAAAAGCACCATTGGTTCCATGGTGCTGTACATGAGAAGGGGTTACATACAAATTATAGATATCACTTACAGTAAATAAACTAACAATCACAGACTGATATAGAAGGGAGAGAGGACCCTGCCATTGCGGGCTTACATTCTACAGGATTGTGGGGAAGGAGACAGTAGGTTGGGGGGTTGCAGCAGCTCCAGTGATGGTGAGGCGGTAGCTCCAGTAGTAGTGAGGAGGCAGCGGGGATCATTGCAGGCTGTAGGCTTTCCTGAAGAGGTGAGTTTTCGGTTTCGTCTGAAGGATCCGAGTGTGGTTGATAGTTAGACGTGTTGGGGCAAGGAATTCCAGAGGATGGGGCTATTCGGGAGAAGTCTTGTTGGTGGTTGGGTGAGGAGCGAATAAGTGTGGAGGAGAGAAGGAGGTCTTGGGAGGACTGGATATTACGTGAGGGAAGATATTGGGAGATTAGTTCAGAGATATATGGAGGAGACAGGTTATAGATGGCCTTGTATGTCAGTATTAGTAATCTGAATTGGATACGCTGAGGGAATGGGAGCCAGTGAAGAGATAAGCAGAGGAGTAGCGAGGAGAGAGATGAATTAGTCGGGCAGCAGAGTTACGGTTGGATTGGAGAGGTGCGAGGGTGTTAGCAGGGAGGCCACAGAAAAGGATGTTGCAGTAGTCAAGGCGGGAAATGATGAGGGCATGCACAACCATGTTAGTAGAGTGAGGGTTGAGGAAGGGATGGATTCTGGAAATATTTTTGAGCTGGAGGTGACAGGAGGTGGAGAGAGCTTGGATGTGCAGTTTAAAGGACAGAGCAGAGTCAAAGTTTACTCCGAGGCAGTGGACCTCCGATGTCGTCAATTGTTATAGATAGGTCAGGTAAGGAAGAAGATCTGTGAGATGGGGGAAAGATGATCAGTTCAGATTTGTCCACATTCAGTTTGAGGAAGCAGAAGAAGGAGGATATGGCTCATAGACACTCCTGGATTCTGAAGAGCAGAGAGGTGACTTCTGGGCCAGAGAGGTAGATCTGAGTATCATCGGCATAAAGGTGGTACTAGTATCCATGGGACTTTATCAGTTGCCCCAGGCCAAGGGTATAGATTGAGAAGAGTAGGGGTCCTAGAACAGAGCCTTGGGGGACTCCAACAGAGAGAGGGTGGGATGAGGAGGTTGTGTGGAAGTGGGAGATGCTGAATGTGCGGTTGGAGAAGTATGAGGAGATCCAGGATAGGGCGAGGTCTTTAATGCCAAAGGAGGAGAGGATATGTAGTAGGAGGTGGGTCGCCCTCACACCCAGGGCAGCGGGGTACTCGGTACCGGGCCGGTGTCAGGGGGAAGGTGTTACAGCAGCAGTGACCCGGTGCGTGGCCCTGGGCGCCCAATATCAATGGCGGTGATGTTAATGGTGTTAAAGTTTATTTGAATAGTTCGTGACGCCACCCGTGGTGTTTGGCAAGGGAGATGGTAAGCCAACGCTGCATACAGATCCGCTGGGACTGACAGTGTGGTGCAGCAAAGATGGTATAGCGCCCCACAGGTGGAGCTGTAGTCCCAGGGCAGTGTAGGTCAATGGATGAGGAGAGGCGCAGAATGGTATAGATGCTGGTACCCAGATGTAGCGGTGCTGAAGGTGTTAACAGCGAATGAATGGGGAACACCAGGGCTTGCAGTTTCAAAGCTTTACTCACAGTTCGTGGTACCCACTGGTGCCTGCCTCCGTGCCGTGTCCTCCGGGGTAGAGACTCAATCATCCTCCCAGGCAAGTCAGGGTTCTCCTCTCCAACACTCCGCCAACATGTGCCTTTCCTGAACGACTCCTCTATTGCGCCTTTTAGTGTGAAGAACTCCAGTACTGTAGTTCTCTGGAATTCCTCCGTCAGATGTTCCTAGAACCTTACTTGTATGACAGACAGCTGTAGCCTCTATCCGGGACTCTCTCTTAGAAGTCCTGGCTCTCTATCCAGTTGCTGTTGTGTCCCAAGTCTTTTGATGGGAGTAGTGCATTTACATCCAACTACTCCACCGGTGTCTGCTGCAGAACCATAAGTGTCCATGCAACCTTGGGGACCAGGCCCCAGCCTTGCATTGAGAACCTATAGGCAGGGTACTCTCTCAACCCACAACTCCTCTCTGTTCTCCTACTCCTTCGTTCCGCACTGTTCCTTCTCTCTCTTATGGAAGCTGAGGTTGCAGGTCTACGTCCTTCTCTTTCTCTTCTCTTTCCCGTGCCAGTTGGCTCAGATCACTGAGGCAGCTGCAGCACTCTTTCTAAACTGAACTCAAACTGAACGCAAAACGAACTTCAGAACTGAACTTCTCTGGGACTCACCCCAGACTGACCTTCTGTCAGACTGACCTACTATTCTCTACTTTCCCCTTCTTTTATACTAACTCCACCCACCTCCCAGCACATCTCGTGTTACGAAGCAGGGTTCCACGAAGGGTGCTCTGCTACCCCCAGCCTGAAGCTGCTAGGCGGACCTACTGAACTATCCTGTGTGTGGGATGCAGGTGTTGGAGTGTGGAAAGGAGTTTCCAACTTACCTAGTTGGTGGGGTACTACACCTTAGGAGAAGGTGTAGTACCTCTGTGGCGACTGAGCCTCAGGGGCGCCACATACCCCCCTGTTAAACACAGCACGTCCACGGGCTGCAAGATAACAAAGTAGACAGCAAAGAAACATACAAAAATTTTGTAATGCATAATAACTTTTCTTATACTAATCTTCCTAGTATAGGAGGTACTCATCTTGAACGTTACAAACAATTCTATCTTAAATCCTATCTAAAATTTTTAATTCTAAGTGCAATTCTCAACTCAAACTGCTATTCTCTGTAACACATTTTCTCTCATTTTCCTTCTTTAGTACACATTTATTTCTCTACTTTCACTGTCTCTTCTAGACGCAAGACGCTGACCGCAAATACCTGGTCTGTCACCTGTCTACTTTCAATTCTTTATTTACACTCATCTCTAAATCAGACATTACTAATTCTTCTATAAAAGCCATTTCTCAGTTACTAATACTCTTGTAAAACACATTATCAAATACTTCACAGTAAAACATTCAACAGTTATTCTTGTAAGGTGCTGGACACCGCTCCCAGCCGGGATCTCCTTTGAGGTAGACATCATCTTCGAAAATTGTCCATGCAGAAACATTATCTTCGCAAAGTGTCTCTATATGTAAAACCAAGAAAGGGCACCTAAAGAGGTGCAAACTATTTACAATAAAAGTTTTGGATTATACAGCGTTCATGATCTCCTCAGTTCCAAATGTAGAAAAATGCTGCCAATCAAAAGCAGGGCAACAAAAGTGCTACCGGAAAAACATGATAGCAAAAACAACAAAGCACAACTGGTGCAAACAAAACCCTCCTGGGTAACGAGAAATTTTGAAAATTATTTTAACGGCTACCAAATTCAAAGTAGTCATTGGCAATCCGTAAGTACTCCTCTTCCCACGGTGTCAAGCCAGGAATTTTTGGTTTGGGCTGCCGAACTGGAGGTGATGCAAGAGCAGCCTGGTTCTTGGAAGCAGGTACCTGAGCAGTCTGAGTGGTACCGGTGGATGGAGGGGCAGCAACAGGTCTCTTTGGCTTGTACCTTTCAATAAACTCCTCCAGAATACGGTGGATATTCAGGGGGTACCACCCCCGCAGTCCCTCATGCCGAGTGAAGGTCACATACTCCCCAGGCTGCAGGTCTCTATCAGGATGCCCCCTCCTCAGATGGGGCTCCACGTCCCGCCGGTTAAAGAACAGGTCGCTGATTATTTTGGGGTCTGCAATAAATCCGAACTCCTTCTCTCGGTTTACATTCAGCACCTGCCCTCAACCAGCTGCATCCGTGGACCATGATACCCAGCACGGGCCCTCTCCTTCCGGGCCAGATCTGGGCCCAGCACAGCCTTCTTTCTCTGCTCTCTCCCCCGGTATTTCGCTGCCAGCTGTCGAATGGTGTCCCGACATCCTGCCCAACTCTCTTCTTTCTCCCGCTCTGCCCAGGACCTGCTCTCACTCACAGCACCAGCATCCCGGTCCCAGACCAGATCCAGGACGACCTGGACAGCCGCTGCAACTGCGGGACACCCCAGGGCCCTCCCAGGTGGAGGAACATCTGACATACCTGGGGACTTCTGGCGGTGCGGCCTCTGCTCTGGTGCAGGTGGTGATGGAGCGGATGGTGGCTCCGGATCCGCAGGGGTCTCTGCGGGGACCTGCGCAGCCGCGTCAGGTCTGGGCGGGAGCTCCGCTTCCACTCCCGGGTCCTCCAGTAACTCCTTCGGGCAGGTAGCACCTAGCCTCACAGTCAGGGTAGACGTGTAGATCAACGCTGCCCGGGGACAGTCCGGTGTGGTAGCGGCAGGTACCGATGGAGAGGGTACCGCTGGTGTAGGCCCCGCCGGGGCGCGCTGCCATCTCAGCTTCTCTAAGGCATCCTTCCTCAGCTGCACACTGGCTGTCAATTCAGCTATTTCAGCTTCTAGTTGCTGGCGGTTCATCCTGGAGTTCGGGTTGGAGCCAGGGGGATCCGTTTCCCCGCGCTCTGCAGGCCTCCTTCCCTCACTCTCCAAAATGGCGTTCTGGCGTTCTTCTTCCTGCCTCAGCCTCATTCCCGCCACTGGCTTCTTCTGCCCCTCCTTCCGGGGGCGGCGTCTTCTTCCAGCGCCTCCATACCAAGCCAGTATACGAACCCCTCGGGGGGTGGGCCATGTATCTGTCTCATAGTAATTCAGGCAGGGAAGACCCAATACTCTTCGCGGTCTTTTCTTAGGACCTTCCATCTCTTCACGCCCTTCTTCTCCGCACCAGCGGCCATTTCTAATGTCCATTTTACAGTCTAGTAAATTGGGTTTTCTGCACATTTTCAAAAGCACAAAGTCTCACAAATTTCAGGCGCACAGAACCCGATGGCATCGGGTCTCGTCATCCTGTTCGTGATGCCAAAATTGGGTCGCCCTCACACCCAGGGCAGTGGGGTACTCGGTACCGGGCCGGTGTCAGGGGGAAGGTGTCACAGCAGCAGTGACCCGGTGCGTGGCCCTGGGCGCCCAATATCAATGGCGGTGATGTTAATGGTGTTAAAGTTTATTTGAATAGTTCGTGACGCCACCCATGGTGTTTGGCAAGGGAGATGGTAAGCCAACACTGCATACAGATCCGCTGGGACTGATAGTGTGGTGCAGCAAAGATGGTATAGCTCCCCACAGGTGGAGCTGTAGTCCCAGGGCAGTGTAGGTGCAATGGATGAGGAGAGGCGCAGAATGGTATAGATGCTGGTACCCAGATGTAGCGGTGCTGAAGGTGTTAACGGCGAATGAATGGAGGACACCAGGGCTTGCAGTTTTAAGGATTTACTCACAGTTCATGGTACCCACTGGTGCCTGCCTCCGTGCCGTGTCCTCCGGGGTAGAGACTCAATCAACCTCCCAGGCAAGTCAGGGTTCTCCTCTCCAACACTCCGCCAACATGTGCCTTTCCTGAACGACTCCTCTATTGCGCCTTTTAGTGTGAAGAACTCCAGTACTGTAGTTCTCTGGAATTCCTCCATCAGATGTTCCTAGAACCTTACTTGTATGACAGACAGCTGTAGCCTCTATCCGGGACTCCCTCTCAGAAGTCCTGGCTCTCTATCCAGTTGCTGTTGTGTCCCAAGTCTTTGATGGGAGTAGTGCATTTACAGCCAACTACTCCACCGGTGTCTGCTGAAGAACCATAAGTGTCCATACAACCTCGGGGACCGGGCCCCGACCTTGCGCTGAGAACCTATAGGCAGGGTACTCTCTCAACCCACAACTCCTCTCTGTTCTCCTACTCCTTCATTCCACGCTGTTCCTTCTCTCTCTTATGGAAGCTGAGGTTGCAGGTCTACATCCTTCTCTTTCTCTTCTCTTTCCCGTGCCAGCTGGCTCAGATCACTGAGGCAGCTGCAGCACTCTTTCTAAACTGAACTCAAAACGAACTTCAAAACTGAACTTCTCTGGGACTCACCTCAGACTGACCTTCTGTCAGACTGACCTACTATTCTCTACTTTCCCCTTCTTTTATACTAACTCCACCCACCTCCCAGCACATCTGTATTACGAAGCAGGGTTCCACGAAGGGTGCTCTGCTACCCCCAGCCTGAAGCTGCTAGGCGGACCTACTGAACTATCCTGTGTGTGGGATGCAGGTGTTGGAGTGTGGAAAGGAGTTCCCAACTTACCTAGTTGGTAAGGGCACTACACCTTAGGAGAAGGTGCAGTACCTCTGTGGCGACTGAGCCTCAGGGGCACCACAGAGGCAGTGGTCAACTATGTCGAAAGCAGAGGACAGGTCTAGAAGGAGGAGTATAGAGTATTGTCCATTAGCTTTGGCTGTAAGGTCATTTGGAATTTTGGTCAGGGCTATTTCAGTGGAGTGGTGGGGGCGGAAACCAGATTGTAGATTGTCAAAGAGCAAGTTAGATGAGAGGTGGGAGGAAAGTTCAGCGTGGACGTGCTGTTCCAGGAGTTTGGAAGCGAATGGGAGCAGCGACATTGGGCGATAGCTGGACATATCGGTTGGGTCGAGGGTTGGCTTTTTAAGGATAGGTGTGATTGTGGCATGTTTGAAAGCAGAATGGAAGGTACAAGAAGTTAGTGATAGGTTGAAGAGGTGGGTTAGGGATGGGATAAGAGGCATGGTGAGATTGGGGAGGTGGGATGGGATGGGGTCGAGTGCACAAGTGGTGAGGTGTGATTTGGAGAGAATATAAGCAAGCTCCCCTTCAGTGACGTTGGATAAGGAGGTTATGAGGTTTGAGCATTGGTCTGGTATACAAAGGGGATGTGGTGGTTGAACAATAAAGACTCGCCGTGTTTGATCTCTCTTGTTTTTGAAGTGTGTGGCAAAGTCCTCAGCAGAGATTAGGGAAGATGGAGGGAGCAGTGGTGGGCGGAGGAGGGAGTTAAAAGTATTGAACTATTTGGGGTTGTGGGATAAGGAAGATACAAGGGATGTAAAGTAGGCCTGTTTAGCAGAGGTGAGAGCTGATTTGAATGCAAGTGTTGCTTGTTTGAGTGCAGTGAAGTCGTCTTGCGAATGCGTTTTCTTCCAGCACCGTTCAGCAATTCTGGATGCTTGCCGAAGCTTTTTAGTGGTGCTATTGTGCAAGGTTGTCTATTGATTCGTCGCACTCTGTTATGCATGACAGAGTCGATGAGTCAATGGCTGATGTAAGAGTGGCATTATAGAAAATAGTGGCATAGTGGCAGTGTCTGTGTTGTGGAGGACAGTAGTAGAATAGTCAGAGAGTGTGCGAGTGTCTAGGTGTGCAAGGTTTCTGCGGGGGTGCGCGTGTTGCTTGACATGGGTGGCAAGTGAGGAGGACAGGGATGAGAAAGAGAGTAGATGGTGGTCAGATAGAGGGAGAGGGGAGGTTGTGAAGTTAAATAAAGAGTAGAGACGGGTGAAGACCAGGTCTAATGTGTGTCCGTCTGTGTGGGTGGCTGAGGGGGACCACTGAGTAAGTCCAAAGGATGATGTAAGGGACAGGAGTTTTGAAGCTGATGACTGGTGGGTGTCAATGGGGATGTTGAAGTCACCCATTATGATGATGGGAATGTCAACGGAGAGAAAGTGAAGGAGCCACTGTCACGTCCGCCATGTCTGTTTTGCCTCATGAACCCCTGGAGCGGTGTGCATGCGCACCTTGTGTCTGCTATCCTGCTTGTTCCCTAGAGCAGTGTGCACACTCACCTCATGTCTGCTGAGCTGCAAGATGCCTGCGTTTCTGCTTTGCTTTCTGTGATCTTCTCGTCATGTCTAGAATCCCTGATCATGTGACGTTTCCTAGGATCCTGCACTCTCTTGTTCTGCAATCATCTCGTCATGTCTGAAACCTTGATCATGTGACGTTTCCTAAGATCCTGCACTGTCTGGTTCTGCAATCATCTCGTCATGTCTGAAACTCTGATCATGTGACCTTTCCTTGGATCCTGCATTGTCTGGTTCTGCAATCATCTCGTCATGTCTAGAATCCTAGATCATGTGTCCTTCCTAGGATCCTGCACTGCCTGGTTCTGCAATCATCTCGTCATGTCTGAAACCCTGATCATGTGACTGCGCTCTGTGATCCTGGAGCATCTGAACTAGGAAGTTCTCCCCTGGTCCTGACCCGGAAGAGGAGGTGCTGTGCCCTATATCAGACCACCCCTTCCTTTGCTCAGGGCCTGATTATTGTGTTGCTTCCCTGCACGGCTCTTGGTCTGTGGGGTTGCTCCCTCTATTCTGTGCCCTTGCACTCTGCTCTGTAGTGCTTCTCTGCACACGCTCCGTGCTCGTATTCCGTCTCTTGTCTTGTGCCATGTCTTGTGTTGTCTCTCGTGCCATGTTTGTCTTTGCCTTGCTTTGCCTTGTAGTCCTTCTGCTGTTCTCTGTCTTAGTCTGTTTTGCTATGTCTCGCCTTAGCTATTCTTTGACTTGTAGTCCTTCCTCTGTGCTCTGGCTTGCCTGTTTCGCCATGTCTGGTCTTTGCTATTCTGAGCCTTGTAGTACTTCTCATGTTCTTGTCTCTGCCTGGTTTTCCACACTCTGTCCTCTGGTGCTCTCTTGCACATTTCCAAGTCTAGTCCCAAGGTTCTCCTTTGGCCCGGCTCTGGGTTTCGGCCTACGCTCCGCTGCTAGACTCTGTCCTCGCTCTAATCTGGCTCTGTTTCTGCCTATGTTCCGCTCCGCATTCCGTACCTTGTTTCTTGCCTAGTCTTGCCTTGTTCCTTGCCTTGTCCTTGCCTTGAACCCCGGTGTGGGTTCCCCTTGGCCGTCTCCTGTGTCGTGTTTGTGTACAGCCGTGTGCACTGGCCAGAGTGGCGTGCCTCCTGCGTAGCTCCTAGCACGCAGACCTTCCTTGAACCCTGGCGTGGCTCCTAGCACGCACCCTGCCTTGAACCCTGGCGTGGCTCCTAGCACGCACCCTGCCTTGAACCCTGGCGTGGCTCCTAGCATGCACCCTGCCCTGAACCTGGCGTGGCTCCTAGCACAAAGGTTCCTTTGCCCCCTCCTGTGCCTTAGTCGTGCCTCGTGCTGGCGTTACAGCCGTGTGCATTGGCCAGTGAGGTGTGCGTCCCTGCGTGGCTCCTAGCACGCAGCCCTGCCTTGAACCCTGCCATGGCTCCTAGCACGCACCCTGCCTTGAACCCGCGTGGCTCCTAGCATGCGTCCTGCCCTGAACCCTGGCGTGGCTCTTAGCATGCACCCTGCCTTGAACCCTGACCCTGGCGTGTCTCTACAAACGCACTCTGTCTTGTACCTTGTGCCTTGGCGTGTCTCTACACACGCACTCTGTCTTGTACCTTGTGCTCTGGTGTGCCTCACACGCACTCTCTCTTGTACCTTGTGCTTTGGCGTGTCTCACACGCACTCTGTCTTGTACCTTGTGCTTTGGCGTGTCTCTACACACGCACCCTGTCTCGCTTTGTGAACCCTGGCGTGTCCCCTACACACGCACCTTGCTTTGCACCTCGCTTTGAACCCTAGCGTGTCCCCTACACGCACCTAGCCTTGAACTCTGGCGTGTCCCCTACACACGCACCTTGTCTTGCACCTAGCCTTGGACCTTGGCGTGTTCCCTAACCCGCACCATGCCTGGATATCTGTCGTGCCTCCTTGCCTGAACCCTGGTTTGCCTGCCGGATGCCCGGAACCTGCCGATCGCTGCCAGAGATCGTAAGCTGGATGACTGCGGCCTGATGTCCGGAGCTTATGTCCGCAGCCTGATGCGATCATGTCGATCGTCGCCAGCTGTCCGGAGTCCGATGCCATTGTGCCTTTACCTGTACCTAGGCGTGCCACCTGGCACATGCTATGCTATGGACCTTGGCGTGTCCCACGCACGCACCTTGCATGTTTTGCTTGTTTTCACATTTGCACTGAATGTAATCCTGAAGATCTTAATGAAGATACCTTGCACTTACGTTTTGTCTTGTCTTGCTTCCTGCTTGTCCCTGGTCGTCAGACACTCCCATAGTGTCCCCCTGAGCCGGCCGTCTGGTCCCAGCAGCCGTGGTGGCTCACCCCCTTGGTCTTGCCCCTGCCGCTCCCTGTATAGGGGGTGGATTCTCACAAGGTCAGCTCGCCCTCGGTGGGTGGGTGCCACGACACAGAGGGTCCACTCAAAAAATGGGCTCAGCAGGAGCTGAGTCTGTCACAGCCAGTTGGAGAATTGGTCAATAAAGGCAGTGGTTGGGCCTGGAGGTCGGTATATGACAGCCACTTGGAGGTTGAAGGGAGAATACATGCGGGCAGAGTGGACTTCAAAAGAGGGGAGGATAAGGGAAGGAAGAGGTGGGATTGGGTTGAACGTGCAGTTGGAAGAAAGGAGAAGGCCCGCTCCTCCACCATGTCTGTTGCCAGGATGAGGAGTGTGAGTGAAGTGGAGGCCGCAGTAGCATAGCGCAGCAGGGGAGGCGGTGTCGGAGGGTGCAGTCATGTTTCGGTGAGGCCAAGGAAGGAAAAATTGTGAGAGGTAAAGAGGTCATGAATCAAACGGAGTTTATTGCAGATGGAGCGGGCATTCCTGAGTGATCCAGAGAGTGGGAGCAGGGTGGTGGCCGTCAAGGGCACGGATGTGAGGTGGGAAAGATTTGGGGTGTTTATATTGGGTTGGGAGCAACAGAAGGGGGTAATAATGGGAGGTATGAGCTGTGGGGGTCCAAGGTTGGGCGATAAGTCGCCAGCAGTGAGAAGCAGAGAGAAACAGAGCATGTGGGAGAAGAAGAGTGGGCGGCTTGTTTTGTGTTTTATTAGGAGAGATCTGAGGTTGAGGAGCAGGTCAGCGGAGGAGGTCAGGTGGGGGGAAAGAGGGAAGGAGAGATTATTACTTGATTAGAGGGTGCTGGGGTTTGCGGATAGCGAAGGAGAGTGAGGTGTAATGGAGCCAAAACCATTAGAGCGTATCTCAGTATGATGAGAGTAAGTGTGGAGGTAAGAGAAATTTAGTACTTTTAAACACAGTAGTTATTCGTACCTTCTGTACACTTCTGGCTCACTTTTGGCATATTTCTGCTGTTATCCTTAAAGAGACATCCTTATGGAGACAGACCGAGGTGGGGTCCATCATATGCTGTATGGAACATTATATGGGGCCCATTATGTATGGAGCAATATATGGGGCTCATTATACTGTATGGAGCAATATATGGGGCTCATTATACAGTACGGGGCAATATATGGGGTCCATTATTCTTTATGGAGCAATATATGGGGATCATTATTCTGTATGGAGCACTATGTGACGTCCATAATACTGTATGGAGCAATATTTTGGGCTCATTATTCTGTATGGAGCATTACATGGGGCTCATTATTCTGTATGGGGCACTATGTGGTGCCCATTAGACTGTATGGAGGACTATACTGTCTGGTTTCTGAGCTATTGTAGAATTTACTATACAGTGGGGAAAAAAAGTATTTAGTCAGTCAGCAATAGTGCAAGTTCCACCACTTAAAAAGATGAGAGGCGTCTGTAATTTACATCATAGGTAGACCTCAACTATGGGAGACAAACTGAGAAAAAAAAATCCAGAAAATCACATTGTCTGTTTTTTTTTCATTTTATTTGCATATTATGGTGGAAAATAAGTATTTGGTCAGAAACAAAATTTCATCTCAATACTTTGTGATATATCCTTTGTTGGTAATGACAGAGGTCAAACGTTTTCTGTAAGTCTTCACAAGGTTGCCACACACTGTTGTTGGTATGTTGGCCCATTCCTCCATGCAGATCTCCTCTAGAGCAGTGATGTTTTTGGCTTTTCGCTTGGCAACACGGACTTTCAACTCCCTCCAAAGGTTTTCTATAGGGTTGAGATCTGGAGACTGGCTAGGCCACTCCAGGACCTTGAAATGCTTCTTACGAAGCCACTCCTTCGTTGCCCTGGCGGTGTGCTTTGGATCATTGTCATGTTGAAAGACCCAGCCACGTTTCATCTTCAATGCCCTTGCTGATGGAAGGAGGTTTGCACTCAAAATCTCACGATGCATGGCCCCATTCATTCTTTCATGTACCCGGATCAGTCGTCCTGGCCCCTTTGCAGAGAAACGGCCCCAAAGCATGATGTTTCCACCACCATGCTTTACAGTAGGTATGGTGTTTGATGGATGCAACTCAGTATTCTTTTTCCTCCAAACACGACAAGTTGTGTTTCTACCAAACAGTTCCAGTTTGGTTTCATCAGACCATAGGACATTCTCCCAAAACTCCTCTGGATCATCCAAATGCTCTCTAGCAAACTTCAGACGGGCCCGGACATGTACAGGCTTAAGCAGTGGGACACGTCTGGCACTGCAGGATCTGAGTCCATGGTGGCGTAGTGTGTTACTTATGGTAGGCCTTGTTACATTGGTCCCAGCTCTCTGCAGTTCATTCACTAGGTCCCCCCGCGTGGTTCTGGGATTTTTGCTCACCGTTCTTGTGATCATTCTGACCCCACGGGGTGGGATTTTGCGTGGAGCACCAGATCGAGGGAGATTATCAGTGGTCTTGTATGTCTTCCATTTTCTAATTATTGCTCCCACAGTTGATTTCTTCACTCCAAGCTGGTTGGCTACTGCAGATTCAGTCTTCCCAGCCTGGTGCAGGGCTACAATTTTGTTTCTGGTGTCCTTTGACAGCTCTTTGGTCTTCACCATAGTGGAGTTTGGAGTCAGACTGTTTGAGGGTGTGCACAGGTGTCTTTTTATACTGATAACAAGTTTAAACAGGTGCCATTACTACAGGTAATGAGTGGAGGAAAGAGGAGACTCTTAAAGAAGAAGTTACAGGTCTGTGAGAGCCAGAAATCTTGATTGCTTGTTTCTGACCAAATACTTATTTTCCACCATAATATGCAAATAAAATGAAAAAAAAACAGACAATGTGATTTTCTGGATTTTTTTTTCTCAGTTTGTCTCCCATAGTTGAGGTCTACCTATGATGTAAATTACAGACGCCTCTCATCTTTTTAAGTGGTGGAACTTGCACTATTGCTGACTGACTAAATACTTTTTTTCCCCACTGTATATATATCACTCATGTAATGTAAGTAGTAAGTGAAATCTTTGCCATTGTACTATATCTATACATCTTTGCTGTATCTGTGCATCATGAATCGTGGTATGTGTTAAAGGTGCCCACTGAGACACTTTAGCCAGGGGCCCACGAAAACCTGGAGCTGACTCTGTCTCCAAGCACACTTTCTAATATCATCAGCTAAATTCCTTACAATGT
This sequence comes from Dendrobates tinctorius, assembly GCF_039654945.1. Lineage (NCBI taxonomy): Eukaryota > Metazoa > Chordata > Amphibia > Anura > Dendrobatidae > Dendrobates > Dendrobates tinctorius. The sequence goes on from NW_027361728.1 coordinate 36,804,009, forward strand.
GGTGTTTGATGTTTTGAAAGTGATATTTCAAGTATCTTCCATAGCCATATACCACATCATGTACATGAGCAGAAATACAAGTTTTGGATCCTGTTTTTCTGGTTTTCAGGGCTGAAATGTTAACCATTATGCTTCACAAGAGATTAAAACTGTTGTATGGATAAAGGAATTCCTATTCCTTTTTTTTAAGAGCCATCTCTCATATTGTGTCAGTTCTCCGTTTCCTCTACTGGAAGGAATTGAGCTGATTCCATGGATTGGATTTCTGCATAATCTATTAATTGGCAAGAAACACTATTCATCAGTAACTCTAATATGATTGATAACAGGAGGACTAATATACAGTGTACAACCCCTGGCAAAAATTATGGAATCACCAACCTTGGAGGATGTTCATTCAGTTGTTTAATTTTGTAGAAAAAAAGCAAATCACAGACATGGCACAAAACTAAAGTCAATTGAAATGGCAACTTTCTGGCTTTAAGAAACACTAAAAGAAATCAAGAACAAAAAATGTGGTAGTCAGTAATGGTTACTTTTTTAAACTAAGCATAGAGAAAAAAATTATGGAATCACTGAATTCTGAGGATAAAATTATGGAATCACCCTGTAAATTTTAATTCCCAAAACTAACACCTGCATCAAATTAGATCTGCTTGTTAGTCTACATCTAAAAAGGAATGAGCACACCTTGGAGAGCTGTTGCACCAAGTGGACTGACATGAATCATGGCTCCAACACGAGAGATGTCAATTGAAACAATGGAGAGGATTATCAAACTCTTAAAAGAAGGTAAATCATCACGGAATGTTGCAAAAGATGTTTGTTGTTCACAGTCAGCTGTGTCTAAAATCTAGACCAAATGCAAACAACATGGGAAGGTTGTTAAAGGCAGACCAAGGTAGACCAAGGAAGACATCAAAGCGTCAAGACCGGAAACATAAAGCAATATGTCTCCAAAACAGGAAATGCACAACAAAATAAATGAGGAGCGAGTGGGAGGAAACTGGAGTCAACGTCTGTGATCGAACTGTAAGAAACCGCCTAAAGGAAATGGGATTTACATACAGAAAAGCTAAATGAAAACCATCATTAACACCTAAACAGAAAAAACAAGGTTACAATGGGCTAAGGAAAAGCAATCGTGGACTGTGGATGACTGGATGAAAGTGATATTCAGTGATGAATCGCGAATCTGCATTGGGCAAGGTGATGATGCTGGAACTTTTGTTTGGTGCTGTTCCAATGAGATTTATAAAGATGACTGCCTGAAGAGAACATGTAAATTTCCACAGTCATTGATGATAAGGGGCTGCATGTCAGGTTAAACCACTGGGGAGATGGCTGTCATTACATCTTCAATAAATGCACAAGTTTATGTTGATATTTTTGACACTTTTCTTATCCCATCAATTGAAAGGATGTTTAGGGATGATGAAATCATTTTTCAAGATGATAATGCATCCTGCCATAGAGCAAAAACTGTGAAAACATTCATTGAAAAAAGATACATAAGGTCAATGTCATGGCCTGCAAATAGTCTGGATCTCAATCCAATTGAAAATCTTTGGTGGAAGTTCAAGATAATGGTCCATGACAAGGCTCCAACCTGCAAAGCTGATCTGGCAACAGCAATCAGAGAAAGTTGGAGCCAGATTGATGAAGAGTACTGTTTGACACTCTTTAAAGGGAATCTGTCACCTACCCTTTGGCGGGCGATGAAACCGAGGTCGGTCCGGTCCGATGGGCGGTGTTCCTGATGTGCGCCACCTCCCCATCCTTGCCCGCCGTCCGCAGGTTATTGCTGAATTGGAGTACATGTACGCCATTTTTTGCGCGTGTGCTAAGCATTCTGAAAAGCCGGACTGCACATGCGCCGGTTAACTAAGCCCCGGTAGTATTTTGCTGTGTGCCTCAGAGACTGCAAGCTGTTATAAAAGCCAGAGGTGGTGCAACAAAATACTAGTGTTGGAGTGTTTTTTTGTTGGTTTGTTTTTCATGATTCCATAATTTTTTTCCCACAGAATTGAGTGATTCCATATTTTTCTCCATGCTTGATTTAAAAAAGTAACCATTACTGACTACCACATTTTTTGTTCTTGATTTCTTTTAGTGTTTCTTAAAGTCAGAATGTTGCCGTTTGAAATTACTTTAGTTTTGTGCCATGTCTGTGATCTGCTTTTTTTCTACAAAATTAAACAACTGAATGAACATCCTCCAAGGCCGGTGATACCATAATTTTTGCCAGGGGTTGTAGAAAGTGGTTTAGCTATTTTATAGTAAAAAATCAATCAATTGTAAAATGCTCTATTACAGAAACTATGATAGAATGGCTGTAAAAGATCTATGCAATGCCTTATAGATAAAGCTAATAGTTGTTTCAGAACAGGATATACAGTGCTGAATACTTTTGGCATGCCTTGTTTTCTGCCTTGAGGCTCCTAATCCCCTTTTTTAAAGCCACCAAGGAAAAATTGGTTAGTAGGAATTGGTTTATGCCATTTTGTAAACTTATTAGAATTATTTTACGGTGTGAAAAGTAAAATGGGGGTCTCCACCACCCAGTCCCCTCTATCCTTTCCCAAACGCCACCAGCAACAATTTAAAAATTATTACATGGTAAGTGAGGTTATAATGTAGCTTTTAGAGTCATGTTTTTACTCAAACTTTTTTAAAAGAAACTAAAAATATTATGTGCTGATTGATGATGTAAGTGCTCTGACTCCTGTCATACGCTTTACACTATTGTTGACAGCACATCTTTTGCTTACATGAGATGTGCTGTAGACTACTGATAACATTTATACCTGCAAAAAGCTGTGAACTATTACATATGAGAATGTTTGTTCCAGGGATCATATGCAAATACAAAGGCTCTTAAAGGCAACCCGTCACCCCCAGAAATTCTATTTGCCTGCCGATATAGCGGTTATCTGCAGGTAGCAGATTAAATCATGTAAGGGTACCCTACTGGAAAAGTGTCTGCAGGAAGAAAATGAAGTTATATTGTTCCTGCTACTTATTGCTTCCACTCATTGCGGACAGTAATAGTCATTGCTCGCTATAGAGCGACAGTTGTATCCACTCCCTGGCACTTTGATTGACAGACTGCTCTGCAGTGTATGTGTGCACAGCTGGCTGTGAATCAATGTACAGAGGAGTACTTACAGCGCACTCGCTGTATACTGACTAGCGACTATATCCGCTCCCTATACTGTACTGATGAGGGGAATAGAGGTTCAAGGAGAATATAACTTCATTGTAGTCGATGAACCAGTAAGTCAGCAAGGCATGATTTAAACAATATTTACCTACAGAATATCACTATATCTGCTGGTAAATTGTTTTTTTTGTTTTTTTTTTTCAGGTGACAGAAGAAGAAGGATGAGTACAACCCCAAGAACACTGTCCAAACTGTGAAGCATGGTGGGGGAAACAACATACTTTGGGGGTGCTTTTCTGCAAAGGGGACAGGACGATTGCACCATATTAAAGGGAGGATGGATGGAGTCATGAATCCAGGGTCGGACTGGGGCACCGGGACACCGGAGAATCCTCCGGTGGGCCCACCCCCAGCCCCAGCTCCTGCGGCCCACAAAGGGGGCCCCCTGCATCTGCAGCCCCTTTATGAAGTGCACAGACAGTGTACAGCATTCCTTACAGTGAATAACGCTGTGCATCCTCTGAAGTCCTTGATCGTCTTTCCCAAACCCCCCTACATCCCCCCTCTCTCCCCCTGAAGTGTCAGGAGGTTAAGCTGTGAGTGGGGAGGGCCGTCTCACAATACAGCAGAGGTCAGAGCCATGTCAGGAACATGTCTGCAGCACAAGTGCAGCACCAGGACCTGGTAAGTATACATATATATGTGTATCTGTGTGTGTACATGTGCAGTATACAGTGTGTGTGTCTGTATATGTTGTAGGGATTTGCTGTGGTAGGTAATGGCAGGGCTGCAGTGACGAGGCAACACACAGGCTTAAAGTCCAATTTCAGTGGTTTAATGTCACGTTGCAAACAGCAGATTAACAGAAAGTAAGGAAAAACATAAATCTACTCCAGCTTGGAGAACCACTGGTCCCATACTCACCCCTTGCACGAGACGGGCTTAACTAAGTGGCTGTCAGGTCCGCGGCATCCGCCAGGTGCCATTTCCAGGGTTGTTGAGAGTCTTGCTGCTATAGTCCTGCAGCATGGGGATCCTGTATATAAGTTCAGGCTAAGTCCAGCAAAGTTCCTGTAACTTCCAGACACACTCACCATGTTCCAAACACGAACCTCCATTACATGGCCCATAACCCCTCCTACAAGTGAGGTAAAGCATCACAGGGGCTGATCACGTGACCATGACATCATCGCAGGTCCTGTCTTTAGGGAAAAAACCCGGCCAAACATTAACCTGCTGGGAGAAATGTATCTCCCATCCATTAAAGCACCCTTACTGTACCACATACCTCCCTCCTATGTTCAACCCTAAGGGGGTGGACACATGACATACAGTTAACTCGGGACAGGGCATCTGCATTCTCCTGTAGTCTGCCTACCCGATGTTCTACTGAAAATTTAAAATGTTGCAGGGACAGGAACCACCTAGTAACTCGGGCATTCCTCTCCTTAGCTTGACTCATCCACGTAAGAGGGGAATGATCTGTCACCAACTGAAATGTTCTCCCCAGCAAATAGTAGCGCAATGACTCCAGTGCCCACTTGATGGCCAGGCACTCTCTCTCCACAATATTGTACCCGGTTTCAGCTGGGGTAAGCTTCCGGCTCAGGAAACTAACGGGATGCTCGTCCCCACTAACCTCCTGAGCCAGCACGGCGCCAAGCCCTATCTCAGAGGCATCTGTCTGCACAATGAACTCTTTTTTGAAATTTGGAGTGATCAGGACTGGTGTACCACACAGTACCCCTTTTAACTTTGTAAAGGCCTCCTCTAACTGATCATTCCAGTGGACCATCACAGATTTCCTCCCTTTTAAGCAGTCTGTTAAAGGCGCGAACAGGGTTGCAAAGTTGGGAATGAACCGCCTGTAATATCCCACCAAACCTAAAAAGGCTTTTACCTGTTTTGCTGTGAGGGGATGGGGCCAGTTCTGAATTGCCTCCACTTTGTTTACTTGAGGCTTGAGAATTCCTCTCCCAATGACGTAACCCAAGTACCGAGCTTCCTCCAACCCTATGGAACACTTCTTTGGGTTGGCAGTTAGCCCTGCTTGTCGCAGAGAGTCTATCACTGCCTGTACTTTTATTAACTGACTTTCCCAGTCGGTGCTGTACACAATAATATCGTCTAGATAGGCTGAGGCATAGTGGCGATGGGGACGGAGAACAATATCCATTAACCGCTGGAACGCCGCTGGCGCGCCATGCAACCCAAAGGGTAACACCTTATACTGGAACACCCCCTCGGGTGTTACAAAAGCCATTTTTTCCTTTGACGCCTCTGTTAGGGGTACCTGCCAATATCCTTTTGTGAGGTCCAGAGTTGTAAAATACCGTGCCTGCCCAAATCGCTCTATCAACTCGTCAACCCGAGGCATAGGGTAGGCATCAAACTTTCTAAAATCATTACAGAATCTTAGAGACCCATCAGGCTTGGGTATTAGGACTATTGGGCTGGCCCACTCACTTTGGGACTCTTCTATGACCCCTAACTGTAGCATAGTTTTTACCTCTTCTGAAATGGCTTGTCGCTGGGCCTCAGGCACTCGATATGGCTTTAGTCGGACTTTGGCCTGTAGCTCCGTGACAATGTCATGTTGGATTAGGGAGGTGCGTACGGGGAGCTCAGAAAAACATCTGTATTTCGGCTAATGAACTCCCGGACCTCCTGGACCTGCCTAGGAGACAAAGTGTCTGCAATTTTGACTGCGGGTTGGGCTTCTCCTGCCTCGCCTCGAGGTGATGGAGCCTTCTCCATCTGAAATGCAGGCCGCGGACTATCCCCACCAAGGTTTTCTCTATCTTTCCATGGTTTAAGCAAATTAACATGGTAAACCTGTTCTGGCTTTCTCCGTCCTGGCTGGTGTACTTTGTAGTCTACTGGCCCCACCTTTTCCATGATCTCGTAGGGTCCCTGCCACCTTGCAAGAAATTTGCTATCTATGGTAAGCACAAGTACCAACACCCGATCTCCAGAGCTAAAGGTTCTTACCCGAGCACCCCGGTTATAGACCCGACTCTGTGACTGTTGTGCTGCCTCCACATGTTCCCGGACTAAGGGTAGGACTGTCTCCATTCTTTCTTGCATTTTTGCAACATGTTCTATCACACTTTTGTGGGGGGTAGGTTGGTTCTCTCAGGCCTCTTTGGCTATATCAAGTAAGGCCCGTGGATGTCTGCCATACAATAGTTCAAAGGGCGAGAACCCTGTAGCTGCCTGAGGCACCTCCCGCACGGCAAACAACAAATATGGCAATAAGAGATCCCAGTCCTTCCCATCTTTGGAAACTGCCTTTCTTGGCATGTTCTTCAGCGTCTTATTGAATATTTCTACCAGACGAACTGTTTGGGGATGATAGACCGATGTGCGCAACTGTTTAACATTTAGCAAACGGCCAAGTTCCTGTAACTTCCAGACACACTCACCATGTGCCAAACACCAACCTCCATTACATAGCCCATAACCCCTCCTACAAGTGAGGTAAAACATCACATGGGCTGATCACGTGACCATGACATCATTGCAGGTCCTGTCTTTAGGGAAAAAACCCGGCCAAACATTAACCTGCTGGGAGAAATGTATCTCCCATCCAGTAAAACACCCTTTACTGTACCACAATGTGTATATAGTATTTGTGTTCATATATACAGTATATAGTATGATTGTGTATATTTGTGGTGCATGTATGTATATATATACAGTATATGCATGTACATACAGTATATAGGATGTGTGTCTGTGCCAGTCTCAGCAGTGGTTGCAGTGGTCTTGTGGCTCTGGGGGTCTCTGCCAGTCTCTGTACTGGGCTGCAGTGGTCTTGTGGCTCCTGGGGTCTCCGTCAATCTCCGCACTGAGCTGCAGTCATCTTGTGGCAACACCTTATCATATAGCTGCAAAGTGAATAATAACCATCAGGGCCCCCGAACCATCGGCTACGAAGCCAGAGGGAATTTAGCAGAGTAGTTTGGAGTGACATGTAAGACTTTTTTTTTAATCGCTTTTATTATGCTGTTTGTGAGGTAGGATGTAGAAAAAGACGGCAATTCTGCTAATGTTTTCTATTATGTGACTATACAACCTCCTTCACACTAGATATCATGTTTTTCACGGATGCCACGAGTCCCCTATTTGACCTACGGTGGTGTACTCATGTCCATGTTTTCCCAGCAGCACAGATGACAAGGGCCAATACAAGTCTATGGGTCCATGTAAACATGCCGTCCGTATGCCGTCTGTGTGCTGTACATGTGCTGTATGTGTGCCGTCCGTGTGCTGTACATGTACAGTCCGTGTTTAACATTGAAAGTATGTGAGAGGCTTTGTAATTTCATTTCCAGTATCCATACCGGAAAAACACGGATGGCACATGGACGACACACTGATTGAAAACACTGGTGACACCGATATCGGTGCAACATGTACGTGTTTTATATGGACATATGAAGGGGCCTAACAGTGTTGTTGGTGGGGCAAGTTTGATGTGCTGCTTCAGTGGTGCTGCTGGGTGATCCCAGCATATTCTCAACATACCTTGAGCTAGTTTTGTCGATTTGCATTACTGAGTAGATGCTAAAAATATGCTGAGATGCCTTGTAGGAAAATTTAATTTCCAATTTTTAAAATTGGGAAAGGTGAAATTCTTATTTCTTTTGGAATTATACATTTTGTTCAGTAAAGTCTGTTTTATATAAAATTTATTTTTGTCTAGGAAATACTAATTTTTTCTTATTGTACTTTAATGTGTACTCCCATATTCCCATATTTCCAGGATGTGCCACAATAGTAGACGTGGTTCTCACAAATGGATTATTCGCTATTATAGCGCCATTTATTCCATAAAGCTTTACATGCGAAAAGGGGCATACATAGACAAGTACAATAAACATGTGCAACACAAGGCACACACAAGTACAGGAGGAGAGAGGACCCATCCCGCGAGGGCTCACAGTCTACAGGGGATGGGTGAGGATACACTAGGAGAGGGTAGAGCTGGTAGTGTGACCATTCAGTAGACTGAGGATCACTGCAGGATGTAGGCTTGTTGGAAGTGTAGGGTCTTCAGGTTCCTTTTGAGGGTTACTGTGGTAGGCTAATAAGCATTTTGTTTGATATTACCTCATTTTGCAACAGAATTGGTATTATTTCTATATAACTGCAAAGTGAGCCCCATGAATGATTTTTCTTTGGTGGGCCCAAGGTACTCCAGTCCAACGCTGCATGAATCCCAAGATTTTGACAAGCAACCTCCTTCCATCACTAAGAGCATTGAAGATGGGATGTGGCTGGGTCTTCCAGCATGACAATCACACAAAATACACAGCGCAACTAAGGAGTGGCTCAATAAGAAGCATTTCAAGGTCCTGGAGTGACCTTGCAAGTCTCCAGACCTGATCCCAATACAAAATCTTTGGAGGAAGATGAAACTCAATGTTCCCCTTGACAACACTGAAACCTGAAACACCTGGAGAAGATCTGTATGGAGGAGAGGGCCAAAATCCCTGCTGCAGTGTGTGCAAACTTTGTCAAGAACTACAGAAACCGTCTGACCTCTGTAATTGCAAACAAAGGTTTCTGTACCAAATATTAAGTCCCGGTTTTCTACTGTATCAAATAATTATTTCATTGAATAAAAAAGCAAAGTAATTATGTAAAAATCATACAATGTGATTTTCTGTTTTTTTTTTTTTGTTTTTTTTAGATTCCGTCTCTCACAGATTAAGTAAACCTACGATAAAACTTACAGACCTCTCCATAGGTCGCAAAACTTGCAGAATTGGTAGAATTATTTTTCTCACTGTAGATGAATTCAGTAATGCATGCAAATTTATAGAATAGTGATAAGTTCAATTATTCCTAGTTTGTAATGCCAATGTGCACTTTATTTTAAACCCTTCACTACCAAGGGTGGTTTGCACGTTAACTCCCGGGCCAATTTTTACAATTCTGACCACTGTCCCTTTATGAGGTAATAACTCTGGAACTCTTCCATGGATCCCGGTGATTCTGACATTGTTTTCTCGTGACATATTGTACTTCATGTTAGTGGTAAAATTTAATTCATATAACTTGCGTTTATTTGTGAAAAAAAATGGAAATTTGGCGAAAATTTTGCAATTTTCCTACTTTGAATTTTTATGCTCTTAAATCACAGAGATATGGCACTCAAAAACTTAATAGATAACATTTCCCACCTGTTTACTTTACATCAGCACAATTTGGGAACCAAAATTTTTTTTTGTTAGGAAGTTATAAGGGTTAAAACTTGACCAGCGATTTCTCATTTTTACAACACCATTTTAGTTTTAGGGACCACATCACATTTGAAGCCACTTTGAGGGGTCTGTATGATAGAAAATACCCAAACGTGACACCATTCTAAAAACTGCACCCCACAAGGTGCTCAAATCCACATTCAAGAAGTTTATTAACCCTTCAGGTGCTTCACAGGAATTTTTTGAATGTCATTTATGTCATTTTTTTATGTTGTGGCGGTTTTATGCAATGAAAACAATTTCTATATAAAAAATAATTATTTTTGCACCGCTTTATTCTGCGAGCTATAACTTTTTTATTTTTTTGCTGATGACGCTGTGTTTTGGCTCATTATTTGCGGGACAAGATGACGTTTTCAGCGGTACCATGGATATTTATATGCGTCTTTTTGATCGTGCGTTATTGCACTTTTTGTTCGGTGGTATGATAATAAATCATTATTTTGCTTCGTTTTTTATTTTTATTTTTTAAGGGGTTCGCTAAAGAGGTTAACTAATGGGATAGTTTTATAGGGTGGGTCATTACGGACGCGGCGATACCAAATATGTGTTAATAAAATGAATTTATTAGGGAATATTTTTTTTTTTTATTATTTTTACACTTTTTTTTTTTTTTTTTACTTTATTATAATGTCCCATGGGGGACATCACTGTCCTGTGACAGATCGCTGATCTGTCACATCACAGATCGCTGTGACTGATCAGCGATCTGTCACAGGCACTGCTGCAGGCTTCCTCATGCCTGCGCTCTGCGGGCAGTGAGGAAGCCAGCTCACTGCAGGCCCCCGAAGGTCCCCGTCGCCTTATTGGATCCGGGGACCTGCAGGGAAGGTGACCCCCTCAGCGGCGCTGCTGTGGGGGTCGCAGGGAAGCACGAAGGGAGCCCCCTCCCTGCCGATGCTTCCTTTAATCCCCGGTACACCGTGATCATGTTTGATCTCGGTGTGCCAGGGGTTAACGTGTTGGGGGCAGTCCGTGACCGCCCCTGACACATTGTGTCGGGTGTCAGCTATGATAATCAGCTGACACCCGGCCTCGCTCAGCGGCGCTCAGCACGTGAGCGCCGCTGATCGCATTAGACGTACTATTCTGTCCTTGGGACTCAGGTCCCACGTTACATGGACGGAATACTACGTCCAATGTAGGAAAGGGGTTAAGGGGGTTTCATGTTATCTGGAAACTTATCATAGCCACAAATAGAGACAAATAACTAAAAAATCTCTACTCACTTATTAACTCCCAGACATTCCAGTGCCACGTCCCAATTGCTCTCCAATGGTCTGCTTACCTGGCTGCAGCAATGTCCATTATACCTCACCTGACCGCTGCAGTAAATCACTGGCCTCATTCTGTATACTGTTGAAACCAGTGATTGGCTGGACCAGTAATAGGGTGCTGAAATGTGGGGATTAATTATGCAAATACTCATTGGTTTGATTATTTCATTACAATTGGTGGCTGTGGTCAAACTTTTAAATATGTAAAAAACATCTTTAAGAACCCACCAGCTCCCATAACATATCTAATCTACTAAATAATTATACTCCTCCATGATATAACAGTCCTGCAGCATTTTTCTAAAATTTCTACAGTGTCATACCGCCGTTATTATACCTGCAATAAATGTATGAAACAGTTGACAACTGGGTGTTACTAGTTGGGGGTGTGTCTACATGCAGTCTGACACTATCCAATCAGTGCGAATTATGTATGGACACACCCCTGGCTTACCTGTCAATGTGTTCATTTTATAAGAAATCTTTTCTAAGAAAAGATGCTCCAGAGTATTATTATTTTATGGGGAATACATGTATTTAGTAAAAGAGATCTGTCTTGGGGAGATGCAGGGGCTTCATAAAATTATGTCACAGACTCATATGGTTAAGTTTATAACTGTGCGGGGTTTATTATTTTACAGTGTTTGCTGCCTTGACATATTACATATTGTATCTGAGCACTCAAGACACATACAAACAATGGAGGGTGTTGCACATAGACGCTTCTTATTTCTACATTCACGTCCCTCCCTTTGTCAATCGCCTGCTGTGTACAGACGTAAGACACATGATTTATCTGATTTCCTGGTTTTGTAGATTTTCTCATAGCAGGAGGGACTGACAATGTGAGAAGTCAGAGATGCCCGGAAATAAGTGGGGAGCGAGTGAGTGGGGTGTCAGGACACCTCAGATAATAACCTCAAGTAGCTGATACATTGATGACACTTTTCTGTTGCTTAGTTACTAATACTTGCAAGGCCCTTAAAGATGATGGACTCAGTTCATCACATTATTTTGCTCCGGTATCATTCTGCCATATGTAGTGCGTGCCTCCTATACATGGAAATAGTGGACCTCAGATCAAACGAGGCTCGGTATGTATACCCCTGTATTACAAAGCCCACCTAAACCAAACGGACATGTCAGCAGCTCAATGAAAAACATGGACACAACATTTAATCTGCATGGGGTCTAAAATAATGCAGTAGGCATGATGTCACTTGCTCCTTTCACTTCTTGCTGCAGAAGTGAGCCAAGCAAGAGAAACCTTTAAAGGAAACCTGTCAAGTAAAAAATAAAAAAACGCTATTAACATGAAGATACGGGGTTAATGTGTAGGATAAAGGGGTTGTTTGTGTGTAGAGAGCGGTGGCTGTAACCGCACCCTTGCATGGACTAATAGCCAGCTCATAATTGGAGCCAGCTGTCAGTCAGAGCCGGGGCAAGGTTACAGCAGCCAAGCTCTCTCTGCACAGAGCGGTGACTGAAACTGTGCTGGCACCACCCAAATAGCTAATGTCACGATCCATGCTGGATCATGTCAGATAAGAGCACTGGTAACCTTTTTTTTGTCTCTCTCTAAGCTTTGTGCTTAGAGATAGTTTTGCCCCCGGTGGCCAGTATGGTCATTGCACTGGTGTTTTTAGAGATAGTTTTGCCCCCGGTGGTGGTTAGTGTAATTGCACGGGAATCACAAACAGGTGTGTTTACTCAATAAAGGTGTGTCAGTTGTGCTCACTCACGTTGGTGATATTGTTGGTCTTTTCCAACCATCCTGGGTGAAGGAAGGAGCTGAGGAGAGTCCAGGGCAGCTCAGAGTCCTGGAGTGGCAGCTATGGTGTCAGCGAGGAGTTTGTGTAAAGCATGGTGGAGTGGCAGCTATGGTGTCAGTGAAGAATTCTTGCAAAGCTTGGTGGAGTGGCAGCTATGGTGTAGAGCTGCACTCAGTTGCTGGACTCTGTTGCTGAAAGCTGCACTCAGGTGCTGGACTCCGTTGCTGGACAGTTGCACTCAGGTGCTGGAGACTGTTGCTGGACAGCTGCACTCAGGTGCTGGACTCTGTTGCTCCAAGGTGGCACTCGGGTGCTGGACGCTGTTGCTGTAAAGCTGCACCCAGGTGTTGGACACGGTGGGAGGAAGATGCACTCAGGTGTTGGACTCTGTTGCCAGGAGAAAGTGCATCAGAGCAAAGCTAAGTGTTTCCGTTTGTCACTTTTCCTCATGTTGGTGTTAGTACAGCGGTGGGGCCAGTGCCTGCACCACCCAGTTCCCTAGTAAGGAATAGGTGTAGGGTGTGCTAGGGTGACAGGTATCCTGATCGGCGACAGGTGAGGAGCCTGTATAGGGAACGTTAGGAGTGTTAGGGACACTGACTCAGGGGAGTGCAGGAGGTCTTCACGTCCCCCGTTCCCTATCGCAGGGCCCACCGTTGTAAATGTTTCCCTATCCCCTGTGTCTTGTTGTATTAGTTACCGGCCTGCAGGCTGTGTCACACTGGACAATTACACGTGCCCTGTCCTGTTGTATTAGTTACCGGCCTGCTGGCCGTGTCTCACAGGACGGGGCACGTGACAGCTAACCGGAAACCAAACTCTGGGAGGAATAAAATTCACTTCCTCTCAGCAGCGGGGCTAGTGCCAATGCTAAATGGTGTCAGGTGCATATCTGCAGGTTAATAGCATTTTTTCACATGATAGGTTCCTTTAATGTCAGGGTATGTTTTTTATGCAAGTAGTTATCATGATATAAATGAAAAGCTCTTGAGCTTTGTAATCTAGTTTGCTTTTTAACTTACCATATTTGTATTCATTTTTTGTTTGCGGTCAGTGAATAAGCAGCAAACTCATGTAATGCTAGTGGGTATGGACACAGCGCCACGTGCCAGGCTTAGCCTGGTGGGGTGTGACTGTCTACCGGGTATTCATTTCAAACTCTGAAGGTGAGGATAGGTTTTAGGGCCATGCCCACCCGAGTCCCCAATACTCACCTCCTCGCTCCTGCGTCGCGGCATGATGCTGGACAGGGTTCGCGGTGGACGTCTCCTCGGGTCTCGCGCATGCGCACCAGGATGCAGGTGCGCGCACTGCCTGCTGCTTTAACCTCTGCAGTGCCGCGACCTGGAAGCACCCACTGACCAATGGAGCTTCATCAACAGGTATATCAGGCCGCCCTCCCTTAGTGGAGGCGCCTGATTATTGTGTTACATTCTGTGCCAGTACTTAGGCCCTAGATACAGTGGGGAAAAAAAGTATTTAGTCAGTCAGCAATAGTGCAAGTTCCACCACTTAAAAAGATGAGAGGCGTCTGTAATTTACATCATAGGTAGACCTCAACTATGGGAGACAAACTGAGAAAAAAAAATCCAGAAAATCACATTGTCTGTTTTTTTTTCATTTTATTTGCATATTATGGTGGAAAATAAGTATTTGGTCAGAAACAAGCAATCAAGATTTCTGGCTCTCACAGACCTGTAACTTCTTCTTTAAGAGTCTCCTCTTTCCTCCACTCATTACCTGTAGTAATGGCACCTGTTTAAACTTGTTATCAGTATAAAAAGACACCTGTGCACACCCTCAAACAGTCTGACTCCAAACTCCACTATGGTGAAGACCAAAGAGCTGTCAAAGGACACCAGAAACAAAATTGTAGCCCTGCACCAGGCTGGGAAGACTGAATCTGCAATAGCCAACCAGCTTGGAGTGAAAAAATCAACTGTGGGAGCAATAATTAGAAAATGGAAGACATACAAGACCACTGATAATCTCCCTCGATCTGGTGCTCCACGCAAAATCCCACCCCGTGGGGTCAGAATGATCACAAGAACGGTGAGCAAAAATCCCAGAACCACGCGGGGGGACCTAGTGAATGAACTGAAGATAGCTGGGACCAATGTAACAAGGCCTACCATAAGTAACACACTACGCCACCATGGACTCAGATCCTGCAGTGCCAGACGTGTCCCACTGCTTAAGCCTGTACATGTCCGGGCCCGTCTGAAGTTTGCTAGAGAGCATTTGGATGATCCAGAGGAGTTTTGGGAGAATGTCCTATGGTCTGATGAAACCAAACTGGAACTGTTTGGTAGAAACACAACTTGTCGTGTTTGGAGGAAAAAGAATACTGAGTTGCATCCATCAAACACCATACCTACTGTAAAGCATGGTGGTGGAAACATCATGCTTTGGGGCTGTTTCTCTGCAAAGGGGCCAGGACGACTGATCCGGGTACATGAAAGAATGAATGGGGCCATGTATCGTGAGATTTTGAGTGCAAACCTCCTTCCATCAGCAAGGGCATTGAAGATGAAACGTGGCTGGGTCTTTCAACATGACAATGATCCAAAGCACACCGCCAGGGCAACGAAGGAGTGGCTTCGTAAGAAGCATTTCAAGGTCCTGGAGTGGCCTAGCCAGTCTCCAGATCTCAACCCTATAGAAAACCTTTGGAGGGAGCTGAAAGTCCGTGTTGCCAAGCGAAAAACCAAAAACATCACTGCTCTAGAGGAGATCTGCATGGAGGAATGGGCCAACATACCAACAACAGTGTGTGGCAACCTTGTGAAGACTTACAGAAAACGTTTGACCTCTGTCATTGCCAACAAAGGATATATCACAAAGTATTGAGATGAAATTTTGTTTCTGACCAAATACTTATTTTCCACCATAATATGCAAATAAAATGAAAAAAAAACAGACAATGTGATTTTCTGGATTTTTTTTTCTCAGTTTGTCTCCCATAGTTGAGGTCTACCTATGATGTAAATTACAGACGCCTCTCATCTTTTTAAGTGGTGGAACTTGCACTATTGCTGACTGACTAAATACTTTTTTTCCCCACTGTATCTGGTTCTGTTGCTGTCCTTCCCTCCGTCCCTGGTGGTCCCCTGTCTCATTTCCCTTGGCCTCCGACCTTTTCCTCCGTCTCTTGCTTCTGTCCCTGGTACTTGGTGATACCTTTGTCCCGACGCCTCGGTATTCCCTGTCCTGTATTATTTTTTTTCTCTTTTTTTGACTTCTTACTTCCGTACGAGCCACCCTCTTGGTACCGGCTGTCGCGGTACTCTTGGCCCCTGTTCCTGCCCCTAACGATCCCTGTTTGGGGTTTGGATTCATCTGGTTAGCTCGCCCAGTGTGGGTGCGGTATCGTGCCCCAGGGGGCCAATCCAGGAAGTTCCAGGCATTACAATAGGCTGGGCCACCAGTAGACACAAGGTATCACTCCAGAGAAATGTAAGGAGGTGGTGGGGAACCTTACGTGTCTGCTCTCCCTTTGACACTGTTCGGACAATCACGTGTGGCACCCTGATGTTTTATTAATGTTAATCTACTGTGCGGTTTACTAATGTTTTACTACTGTGTGTGTACTGGAATGTAAATGTATTTGTCCTGTATTGTGCATAGGCTTAGGGATAGATTAGGAAGTAGTATAGGAGCATGGGGATTAGAATAGAGGGGGATAGATGTAAGATTAGTAAGGTATAGGCATCAGGGAGTTAAGTAGTGGAGCACAGAGCAGGGAGATATAGCAAAGGCACTTCCTGTTCAGGATCAGATGTCTTGGCAGTCTGCCTAAGGGCAACGGGCACGAGCTAAACAGGATCATCATCAGGAAGGGTTCGGGGTCTAGAACCAGGGCCGGAGCAGCTGAGATGGCATTCCCATCACCTTTCCCTATTGCAACTGGACCAGGGGCTGACAGGGAGCTGGTGACGCTGAAGATACAGATGAGACATGGACTGACCAATGGGACAGTTCGGTTGGCAGAGGAAAGGAAAGTACAAGAAATGTTGCCCTGTGTGAACTGTGCTGCTGATGTGATGGATGCCTTGCTGTTTAGTAAAGATCAACTGTTGGAAAAGAACTGTGACTTTGTGGCGTTTCAAGGAACCTGGGAGCCAGAAGCTGCAGTAACAGAGGTAACCAACTGTACAGCAGTACCAGGACTTTATCGTTTCATGTACAAGGTGCCGGGGTGCTCACTGACTGTTGCTTAATAGACTCGCCCACAACTACCACCCCGTGTCACCTTGTTACAGAAGTCCCCAAGACTGCAACAGCTGACTGGAGGGTCAGAGACTTGGGTACGGTGTACAGGTGGGCGAGACAGAACTGTAGTCAGGCAGCACAGGCTCAGAATTTTGCAGCCGATGTCAGGAGCAGAGGATAATGAGAATGATAACAGGTGAGACAAACCAGGAACATGCCAATACAGGAAGATAGCGACTGAGCTACTAGGAACCTATGTTTATGTAAGGGGAAGGAACTAACTAGGCATGTCTCCTCCGTGAAGAGTCCGGAATCGTTGTGGCTGTCACCTATATTGCGGAGTAGAAAGCCTGAGACTCCAGACCGTACTCTGCATTTTAGAAAAGGGGTTGTGGCTAAGCGTACAGAGCTGCAGTACGCGAGTGAGCAGCCAGTTTGGGCGAAAACTTTGGGCGCGCGGGATGCTTGTGAGGTAAAATCAGCTGAGAGGCGTCTGGGCAGAACAGAGCAGAGCCTGGGACGGCAGAGAGCTTTGACAGGAGACTGTTGACTTAGTACCGCTCAGACTCCACTGTCCCAGCCGACATCACTGCCCTCACTGAGACTGGTGACACAGCCGCCCCCGCTGACAGTACTGACCGTGAGAGACAAAGTCTGTGAACGGGACTTAGGCGTGTGTCGATTTGGCACAGTGAACCGGGCTGCCCATTGTAAACTGTATTTGGGCAGTGCTGCAAATCTCCGTAGTGTTGGGGTCACTCACCACTGAGGATAAGGACGTATACCTCTTCATCACCTCATCTGCTGGACCCAAGACCCACATCAGGATTCCAAGGATTCGCTGACATCGTCTGGACCATGGGAGGACACCGAGTGAACGTGCTGGTAAAAGGTGTAATCAGAGCATGCTTGGGGACTAACCGAGTGTCTTCAGTGTGCTCGAAAAATATGTTCCAGTCCCCGCGGCTGCATGTCTCATGGCTGTTTGACAACACGTGCGAGGATTGCCTAAGAAACAGGAAATCCCTGCATGTGTTGCAGCTGTTCAACAGCCATGAGACATGCAGCCACAGGGACGCGAACATATTTTTCGAGCACACAGAAGACCCGAGCATGCTCTGATTACACCTTATCCGAGGACATTCGCTCATTACTAATAATAATTTCTGAGAACTGGATACAACTGTATCAAGCCAAGCAATGTTGTGGGAGCTAAATTGCCTGGAGAAAGAAAGAAAGAAAGAAAGAAAGAAAGAAAGAAAGAAAGAAAGAAAGAAAGAAAGAAAAGAAAGAAAAATCAGTGTGATAGTACAGGAAATAAAAAATGTAAAAATAGTAAAAATAAGGCCGGGGTCACACTGGCGAGGAATACAGCCGAGTGAGAGGCGCTAAAAGCACGCATTACACACGGACAAATTATTCTCTATGGGGTCACTCGCACCAGCCGTATATTTCTCATCCGTATTCTACGCTCCGTGCCACTCGCAGCATGCTGCGATTGTCAGCGTACTACGGCTGTAGTACGCCAATGCAAGTCTATGGGTGCGCAAAAAATACGGATTACACACGGACCACACATGTGACTTGCGAGAAATACGCACCCGGTGTCTTTTACCAAAGCCGGCAATTCAGTGCGCTACACAGTAAACTCACACTGACAGGTTTAATAAAGAAACGAAAGAATAGATATAGACACATAGAATACATATATATATATACATGCATTCTATGTGTCTATATCTATTATTTCGTTTCTGTTAGAAACCCTGTCATAGGGCTCCATTATATGTCCATTTTGCAAGCCTGCGAGAAAATCTCGCCATACGGATTACATACGGATTACATACGGATGCTGACATGCGCAAAATACGCGACCACACCTTGATTACGGATGACATACGGAGCACTGTTTAGGGGCCATTCATCCGTATTACGCCTGTAATCTACGGACCGTATTTTGCGTCGGTTAGTGTGACCCCGGCCTTATACAGTACTTCTAATTGTGGGTTTGGCTTCTCCTCTGAGGTGAATGGGGAAATGCCACAAGTTATGAGGTAACAGTTCCTGCCTGCAAATTGCAGAATGTCTTTTATTGATGGAGAAATAAACCTGCACTAACTGCATGGAAGTTTCCAGAGAAGTGAAGGAAGAGGGGCGGCTAATGTCTGTCAGTGAAGTGGTTACAGTGTCCTACCGTCCCGTCAGCATTACCCCACACACACGGCCGTGACTGACGCCCCAGTGAGAAGGGCCGCGCAGTGTTGTGTTAGCGGGCGTGTCCTGTATCCGGATAGCTGTCTCCCTGCAGCACAGAACAGCCAGCAGCTGCTGCACCAGATCCCCTGCACCGAGGGTCGGCTCACATCCAGGTACACGCAATGTTACACTTCAGGGGGCCCGGCTGCTGCACCTCAGTGCTGAGGGGAGGAGACCTCGGTCGGTGCTGGGCATAGCGTGGCATCAGTACACAGCTCTGCACGGTGGGCACCTGGCTGCTGGCATAGGGCTGATGTGACGGGCAGCCCAGTAATCTGCTCGGGTTCTAATAGAGACTCTGCAGCAGGCGGGAGAGGCTGAACATGGCTTATTTGGCTGGAAGGTGACACCTCAGGACTATTTAGCTCAGACATTTTGTAAGATTTTCCTGCTACGTCTTGTTAGAAGAAAACTAAGAAATGACATAGTGGCAGAAAAAACAGATGAATGTGGCGTAACTGCTTAATGTATATGTGAAGGAATACTATTATTATTACGCTGTTTAGTGCAGTTAATTCCACAGCGCTTTCCATATATTGTCAGCACTGTCCCCATTGAGGCTCACAATATAAATCTCCTATCAGTATGTCTCTGGAGTGTGGGAGAAAAAAAGGAATACCCTGGGAAAACCTACAGAGAATATACAAACTCCTTACAGATGTTGTCTTTGGTGGGATTTGTACCCAGGACCCCCTGAGCCACGTGCTGGTGTTGCTAAATTAATGCTCATGACCACAAATGCATTTTATACTTTTCCTTCTCAAATTTTGAAAAATGACACTTTGTACCTAGTGCATCATGAGTGCACCCTGACTGCCATGTTACAGACTTAGGCTGGGTTCACACTGGCGTATTTCACGCTCCGTATGTGGACCGGTCTGGAGGCAGGTGTTCAGTCTGGGCATTGTGGACATATATGCACCATGAAATACGCCCTTGTGACATGCGTTCATGCAGTAGTCAAACCAATGCACCTGAGGATAACCATGAAGCAACACAAATGGTGTACATTGGGTGTCCTTAGGGCTTATTGACACATCTGTGTTTGTATGCCAAAACCAGGAGTGGGACTTACAAAGAGAAACTTTAATTGAAAGATTAACTCTTTGGGGTATGTGCACACGCTGCGGATTTTGTTGTGGATCTGCAGCAGTTCCGCAGACAGTGTACAGTACCACGTACGTCTATGGGATTTACAATCCGCTGTGCACATGCTGCGTTTTTTTCACTGTGGAAAAGCTGCGGATTTAAATCCACAGAAAGAATTGACACTGGTGAATCCGCAGCGTGTGCACATAGCCTTGCTCTCTTTTGGAGACACTCCTCATATTGGCATAAAAATACTGATGTATGAATAAGACTTAACCCCTTTCTGTTGTTGGGCGTAATAGTTCGCCCACATCAGAAACCCTCCCTTTGATGTGGGCTCCGGCACATGTCAGCTGTTTTGAACAGATGTCGTACCTCTAACAGCCGCTGGTGGAATCGCAATCCACTCGCAGCAGTTAACCCGTTAAATGCCGCTGTCAATCTCTGACAGTGACATTTAACTCTCACTTCCGGCAAGAGCGCCGGAAATCCCGCCCAGCGGTGACCCCATCACATGATCGTGGGTCACCGATATGTTGGCATGACAACAAGAGGTCTCCAGCAGACCTCTATGGTTGTCACTGCCGGATCGCTATGAGCACCGACCACCGCTCATAGCAAGTGAGCATTTCTGTTACATACAGGTGATCTGATAATCACCTGTATGCAGCAGAGCCGATCGGACAACTGCATCTTCTAGTCACACATGGAGACTATTGAAGCATGCAAAAACTAAAAAAAAGAAAAATTTAAAAAATATTAAAAAAAAAGTTCAAATCACCCCCGTTTTGCCACATTCAAAATAAAACAAACAAATCAAACACACACATATTTGGCGTCACCGTGTTCAGAATCGCCAGATCTATCAATATAAAACCCGATCGTTAAACGGCGTAACGAGAAAAAATTTCAAAACGCCAGAATTGTTCTTTTGGTCGCCGCTACATTGTAATAAAATGCAATAACGGGCGATCAAAAAATTGCATTGCACCAAAATGGTATAATTAAAAAAAGTCAGTTCGGTGCGCAAAAAATAAGGCCTCACCCAATCCAAAACCATGAAAAATGGAGACGCTATGGGTCTCGGAAAATGGGGAAAGGTTTTTTTTTTTTTTTTTTTACCAATGTTTGGATTTTTTTTTGCCTCTTAAATAAAAAAGAACCTAGATATGTTTTGTGTCTATGAACTTATGACCAGGAGAATCATAATGGCAGTTTTAGCATTTAGTGAACATGGTAAAAAAAAAAAAAAAAAGTGTGGAATTGCCATTTTTTATTTTTCAGTCAAAATGGCCATGTGAGGGCTTTTTTTTTTGCGGGACAATTCATATTTTTGAAAACAATGCAAAGAACCTATTCATGTGTACAGGAATAGTGCATAAAATCTGCAACATCAAAAACTCACCAAAAGGTCATGGTGGGACTATAGCCTGACTCAGCAGGTTCTTACTACCCCTTAATTTGCTGCACTTTTCTGCAGCCAGATGTTAGCTGTAAATCAATAGGGAAATATTGGTACTAATACTTCCTTATTTCTTATTCAATAAAATCATCCACAGATAATAGCAACAAGTAATAGTGGGCAGCAACAAAGAAAAGTTGCTAAGGAAACAAGAACTAGTAACTCAATGTGAACAGTTCAATTTTTATTTTTTTTCACTGATGCATTTCTTCATTTTCTTTGTATTTTACTATCACAGGATGTTGTTGGCTTGTCATTTATTAGGACATGGTGGAGATTTCTCCATGGACTTCCATTGTTTTTCTTCTGGGTTCCAATGTTGATGTGGCTCTCTGGTTTAGAATACGCAGGTTCAAATATATTTTTAGAGGATTCCAGAGTTCCACTGTTAAGGACGTTCAGCTCTTGGCCTGAGTGGAAAGCATTTAGACAGGGTTTCCACAACTTCACACCATCTATACCAGTTTTCTTGTGTCTCACCTGCTGACATCTAATTTCAAATTAGTATCAGTTTTAGCATTTTCTGACCAAGCCCTTTGAAGTGTCCAGATCATCTGATGAATATTAGGGATCCTTTAGCAAACTATGGGATTCGTTCCTGCATCAACTTCCCTCAGAAGTTCCACTGCCAAGGCAGAGGGAAATAGGCTGTATGGCCAGATATTTGGAAACAAAGACCCCGATTCATGAAATCCAATGATTTTCACCCTTTTATTGAGGAGGCATGCTAGAGTTAGATGTTCCGGAGTCTCCCGTTAACAAATCATGAGCATCTGATAAGTGCTGTTTGCCTTGGTGTGCCGCACCACAAATCTTACTCCAGTAAGGGATTCGGGTAATGTTTTTGACTCAAAGAAATACCCTATATCTGTCCACTTTGTCCGAGCTAGGCGAAAATGGTATGAGAACACCATAAGTTGCAAAATTTTACTGCACCCTTTCACTGTGCCAAAATGTTGCAACTTTTCATAGCATTTATGCCAGAATTTTTTTGCAAAAGCTTTAATGAATCAGAGCCAAAGTCTTAAGAACTTCTCTCTTTCTGATTATCTTTTTCTGTTCTGCGTTAACGCCGATTCTGACAGCCAAAATTTTCATGCTGTGTATACTGACGCTGTCTGAACTGACCATAGATGTCCTTACCCAAACTTACAGCCCTACAGGTATGTATGATGGTGGAGGCTCAAGCAGGGCAGGCGTCACTACCCTGCACACCTAGGCAAGTTTCATGGCCTTGGACAAGCAGAGGGCCCTACTCGTCGTCGGCAGGGGTGTAACTTCCACTACTACTACCTGCTGCAACCGTCCGGGCCCAGTTGATCATGGGTCTGCCGGCGGCAGCAAATACACAAGCATTTCAGCGCATAGAGCCATAGGGTCCATGCATGGCAATACACGCTGTCGGCCAATCAGAAGCCAGCAGCTGGCGTCGAAATGTATATGATCGGGGGCACATGGCAGTGGCATCATGCGCTCCAGTCGCTTGCACGCTGAAGTCAGCTGCTGGCTTCAGAAGAGGACACCGCGTGGATGGTATTTTTTTCAAATCGGTGAGTATACGGTGGCCACACTACTACATGATGTCTATGGGATGCCTATTATACTGTATGGATGACTCTGCTGTCGGGTTTTCCGGTGTAAGAAGATGAGCCGAAACAGTCAGCTGTTTCCAGTGCACTTTGGGACCGTAACTATCGGGACTGTCACCACTGTTGCTGGGGGAAGGTTCTTCTGGGAGGGGAGGACCTTTGCACTGGACAGCAGGGGGAACGGGGGAGGTAAAAGGGACTGAAGGCGGGAACGGAGAAGACTTGGCGGGAAAGCGACAGGAGAACAAGGAGAAGGTTTACTCCCTCCCCACTGCTCTGACTGCTGACTCCGCATCATCTTTCCCCCAGCGTTCTGACTTTAAACTGGACTGTCACTCCTGAGCTTTCTTCGGACCCTTCCTTACTGGATGGTTCCTTCCCGCCCACAGTTACAGATAAGCTGACTTGCTCCGTTCTTAGAGACTACTCCAGAAGACTGCACGCTGCCGCGGTCTGCGAGTGTGCCCATGGTTCGTGTTCGGTGCCATTCCCGAGGAATCTACATAAAGGATTAGCCAAGCGGAACAGGATACATCGGCACCGTGACGGTGCTTTTCATTCCTCTGTAACAGAGCCAGAGACATTGTCCACGATCTGCAACACCGTCGGGAGATATTCCAGCCTTCCCCCAACAAGAACTGCAAGCGATAAGTAACCTTTTTTTTGTATACCTTTTTCTCAAGCATTGGGTTTGTGTGCAATTCCCGTTGTTGCCGTTACTGATCTTGTCTCCCTGCGTGGAGTAGTTCTTGTATAATAACCTGTTCAGTAAATCCAGTTAACCCCCTTCTCTGCAACTCTTCACTGCATCCAACGAATCTCTTGTTAGGAGTCTGATTTCTTCCTTCCCTATGATGAAATCTAGACCCTTACATGCTGCATTCTCCTGCGTTTCATCTGCGGTAGAGGAGATTGCAGAGGAGAGTGCCTTGCGGCAACTCTCTCCAGAGGCTAAGTCCTCTGTTGTCTCCACTGAGCATGCTCATGGGACGAGCTCCCATTGGAGTTCGAGAGTCACATGCTCAGGTCCTGTGTCTAATCCTATTGGCTCCTTCTGGAGCCTTGGAGACTTCCGGAAGGTCACGTTTGGTATAAAAAGCACGCATGGCTGTTCCGCCATGCGCTAGTATTTCATACTTGCTGCTGTATGTATGATGATGGATGCTTGGACTGGTGACTGACTGATTAAGAAACCCCTTCCCTGTGATAATACGATTGTGTGAGTGTTTGGGCTCAGCCTGTAGCCGCGCTAGCGCCAGCGCGCATATGCTCCATCTTGCTCAGCAGCTTAGCGTTTGCATTGCGCCAGCGTTATTGCAATGCCTTGCCAGCGGCTCAGTTCTTGCCGCGCTGCAGTTGCAGCTTTCTCTGCATCCGCGGTTGCGACGCTTCGCACCTTATTTAACGGTAGGTCTAGACTGAGTAGTCCTGCTGTTTAAGGCTACTCCTGTGACCGCGAATACTGCGACTATTGCTGTGTGTCTGTGACTCTGAACAGACTCAGCGTTTAATTTGAGCTTATTTGCCTGCAGCTCTGTGAGTATAAAAGAGCTTGCTTTTGTGCACTGGGTGTCTTCTAACCCTTGTGCACATTACCGCCTTGTGCTCTGCCTCTCTAGCAGCGGTTTTCCATCCACCGCACGGTGGACCCCGGGTGGCGAAGGCACTTAAGTTATTTTTCCTCTTCGCCACGACAGCACCCACTGAGAGAGGGGATCCGCCCCCGGAACAGGAAACCTACAGAGAGAAAAATGGGGCGGTCCCCCTCGCTCCCTCAGTCTGTTTGGTTTCCTGTTCCTGGAAAGGAACCCGCAGAAGAGGATACCTGGTCTGTAGCCGCCTGCGTGCAGAATATGAGCAGCAGGGGCCCCAGGACCGGAGGCAGCGTCGGGCGGAGAGGTATATCCCCCCCCCTAGAGCTGGTAATGCAGGTGAGGCCGGAGGTGAGACTGGTGCCAAGGCTCACTGGGGAGGACAGTGGAATACCCCCCCCCCCCGGGGGGGGCGCATTACAGATACCAATGACCGGGGTTGATGGTGCCCCCCCCCCAGCAAAGGGCTCGAGCGTTTGTGCTGGGCAGCGCTACCGGGGGTCATACCTGCGGAGGGGAGAAGGACCCCGTGTGTTGGTGGAGGGGTGTAGATACCCGGGAGGCACAGCCGGACGGCCGCCGCATCAGTGCTCTGCTGTGAGCGAGCGCTTCCCCAGGAGAGGCAACCCGGAAGTGGAGAGGACTTCCGGGGCTAGGACAGGAGACAGAGATCGCGGGAGAACGCCCGCGCATGCGCAGAAGCGCGAAAAAAAAAAAAAAGAAAGGGGAAGAGGAGCAGCTATAGCAGAGGCTATAAAAAGAAGCCACAGACGCAGCGCTGGTGCGCAGTCATGTCGTCCTTAGATGACCCAGCTTCGCTCCCGTTAGGTCAGCCAGTGCAATCCCCACATGGCAGTAGACAGAGCAGTGCTACAAGGAGAAGTAGTAGCACCAGGAAAAGTGGCAGCTCCAGGAAGGAATCTAGTGGACCTTCCAGGCAAGATGAGCCCTTGGAGAAAAAACGCAAAGAAAAGAAGTCGTCCCATGCCTCGCCTCAGCCTGGGTCGCGGACCCCGCAGCCGGTAGTTTACTGACGAAACTCACGGGTGAGTGTTTTGTGGTCAGAATATATAATTAATGGCCGTCTCTTTCTGGTCCATACCCCCTTTAGGCTAAAAGAACGGAGAAGGCGAAACATAGAGAGTGTGCCTTATGTTCTCAGACCCTCCCAGATGGCCACCCTAAGAGATTATGCCAATCATGTATTGAGGAGGCCTTACAGGAGGAGTCCTCACGAAAGAAGGAGGATATCCGGGCAATGATAAGAGAAGAGCTACGGGCCTTAGGCGGTTCCAGTAGTTTGGGGGGTCACTCCTCCGCGAGAGAAATATGTTCGCCAAGAGGAGGAGCCTCGCTGGCGTCAAAGTCGCCATCTGAAACCGGGGAACTAGATTCCGACAAGTCCCAGGAATACCTTTCCTCAGAGGACGAGGACCAAACGTGTTTCCCCACGGACAGTGTCAGTAATTTAGTGAAGTCTGTCCGAAATACCATGGGGTTGCCAGAAAGTAAGGACCCCAAGACCCCACAGGGCATAATGTTTGCAGGCATTTCCCGTAGAAAGGTCCGGGCATTCCCAGTGGTACCAGCTGTTAAAGAGCTAGTTAAAAGGGAGTGGGAAAAACAAGGTCAAAGAACCTTCCTCCCCTTAACGTCAAAGCGTAAGTACCCCTTTGACGATGAGGAGTTAATAGCCTGGTCGAGAGCCCCCAAGGTGGATGCGGCAGTAGCCTCTACCTCTCGTAGATCCTCTCTGCCGGTAGAGGATTCGGGAACTTTGGCTGATTCTTTGGATCGTAAAACCGATACATTTCTTAAAAGATCTTGGGAAGCATGTACGGCAGCCTTTAAGCCCGCAATAGCAGCCACGTGTACGGCAAGAACAATGTTGGTGTGGCTGAATGACTTAGAGGACAATATTAAGAATGGAGTAGCTAGGAATAGACTCCTTTCCTCTATGCCCCTCATTAAGGGAGCAGCGGCCTTCCTCTCCGACTCCTCCGCGGACTCTCTCCGGTTATCGGCTAGAGCGGCAGGACTGACCAATGCAGGCAGGCGGGCCTTATGGTTGAAGGGATGGAAAGGAGACACACAAACAAAGACTAGACTGTGTGCTATACCCTGCCAGGGTAAGTACTTGTTTGGCACGGAACTGGATGAGATTTTGACAAAAGCGGGGGAGAGGAAGAAGGGTTTCCCTAACCCGTATGTTCCGTTTAACAGGAGGGCCTACAGGAAGCCGCCGTTTGGTAAAAAGAAGGACTTTAGACCCCAGGACCGCTGGGGAAATAAGGACCCCAAACAAAGGGGCAACCTATTCGGGAAACGTCCCTTCAGGGGAGACAGATCCCGATAAAATCATTATACCGGTAGGCAGGCTATTAAAATTCAGCCGCCAATGGGAGAAAGTGACATCAAATCCATGGGCCATGAATATTGTGTCATCAGGCCTGAAATTAGAATTTGTTCAGTATCCACCGAACTCCTTCCTATTGACTTCCATGAAGTCCCAGACACAGCAGGAAGCGCTGGAGATGGAGATTGCAGTACTGCTAACTAAACAGGTCCTAGTAGAGGTCCCAGAGCACGAAATAGGAATGGGCTTTTATTCTCCTCTATTTTTGGTCCCAAAACCAGATGGCTCTTACAGGACTATAATAAATTTAAAGAAGCTTAATACCTTCTTAAGACTGAGGTCGTTTAAAATGGAGTCGATTAAGTCTGCAATAAAACTTTTGTTCCCCAGGTGTTATATGGCAGTCTTGGACCTAAAGGACGCCTATTACCATCTCCCCATATATTGAGGGCACCAGAGGTTCCTGCGGGTAGCAGTCTGGTTCAAAGGTCGGATTCAGCATTTCCAGTTTGCGGCAATGCAATTCGGGCTATCCATGGCTCCTCGGGTATTTACAAAATTGATGCTGGAAGTGATGTCGTATGTAAGGCTGAATGACACCCTAGTTGTCCCTTACTTAGACGACCTACTCATAGTGGGGAATTCTGTTTCACAGTGCGAAGCGAGAATAGCTAGGATTATCTCATCCCTACAAACATTGGGCTGGCTAATTAACTGGGAGAAGTCCAGACTAGAACCAGTGACCTGTCAGAGGTTTCTGGGCCTGCAAGTGGACTCCGTAACTGAGGAGTGCTTTCTGCCGAACGCCAAAGTAATGGCCATAATCGATAAGATACAGAATACTACAGGAAGACCCGTAATATCATTGAGACAGGGTATGTCCTTGCTGGGGTCTCTGATATCGTGCATTCCAGCGGTGCAATGGGCTCAGTTCCACTCCAGAGAACTGCAGTGGGCTATTCTGCAGGAGACAGACTGCAGGGGCGGCTGGAAGGGAAGATGTCCCTATCGCCCGAGGTGGTAAGATCCCTGAAATGGTGGTTAAATCCTTCCAATTTATCAAAGGGAGTGCAATGGTGGGTGACTCCCTCCAAGATACTCACTACGGATGCCAGCCCCTTAGGTTGGGGAGCCCACCTAGAGGAGCACATGGTACAAGGCTGGTGGCGTAATGATGAAATAGAAACCTCCTCTAATGTAAAGGAGCTAACAGCGATTTTCTATGCGATGTCTCACTTTCTTCCACAGTTAAGGGGCACCCACGTGGGAATTCAGACAGACAATACCACCGCAGTGGCCTATATAAACCGGCAAGGAGGCACGCGGTCACTGCCACTGATGTCTATCGCGGGAAAGATCCTGGAAATGGCCGAGGTCCATCTTCTCTCCTTGTCAGCTCTCCATATAAGAGGAGTAGACAACTCCCGGGCAGACTATCTCAGTCGCCAAGCCCTATACCAGGGCGAGTGGGTCCTCAGCAGGCACGTCTTCGAAATGATAGCGTCAGAATGGGGCTGACCAGAGATAGACCTATTCGCGACCAGAGCCAACAGGCGCGTAAAGAGGTTTGCTTCACTCTACAGGTCGGACAACCCAGACATTCTAGATGCCCTCCAAGCACCCTGGACATTCCAACTAGCCTATGCCTTCCCTCCAATGGTTCTACTACCAACAGTAGTCAGGAAAATAAGACAGGAGAGGGCGAGGGTCATCTTGATAGCCCCGTTTTGGCCAAAAAGACCGTGGTTTTCATGGCTAAGAGCCATGTCGGTAACCGACCCGTGGATCCTGCCGCTGCACCAGAATCTTCTCTCGCAGGGACCCTGCTACCATCCACAGGCCAAAACCCTGCACCTAGCGGCCTGGAATTTGAAAGGGAGCTACTGAGGCAGAAGGGTTTCTCAAAGAACCTAATCAATACCCTGCTACAAAGCAGGAAGGAGTCCACAACAAAAATATATGCTGAAGTGTGGAAAAAGTTCCTGGCCTTTCACCCAGCAAAACTAACTGGTGAAGTACCCATTACGGCCATTCTAGAATTTCTGCAAAGAGGCCGAGAATTAAGGCTCTCGGTAAGCACTCTAAAGGTCCACGTGTCAGCTCTAGGAGCCCTATTTAACTATAACGTGGCAGCAAATAGATGGGTGACCCGTTTCATCTCAGCTTGTCAACGCTCAGAGCCGGTGCATATTCCTCAGCTACCAGCATGGAACCTTACTCTAGTTTTGGATGCTTTCACTCAGGCACCATTTGAGCCTATAAGCTCAGCGTCAGTGAAGTGCCTCTCTTTAAAAACTGCTACACTAGTAGCCTTAGTATCGGCTAGAAGAGTGAGTGATCTTCACGCTCTATCAGTAGACCCTCCGTTCCTGTCAATAACACGAGACAGTCTGATTTTAAAGACAGACCCGTCCTACCTTCCAAAACGGGCAACTAAATTTCATAGATCTCAGGAGATATGCCTACCTTCATTCTATGAGAACCCGTCAACACAGGACGAGGAGAAATATCACACCTTAGGCTAGCACAGCTCTCTTCACATCTATCTAGATAGGACCAGTCCCTGGAGGCAGAGTAGGTCTCTTTTTGTCTCCTTCCAGGGCAGCAGAAAGGGGTCTGCAGTTACAACGGGCACGATATCCAGGTGGATAAGAGATGCGATCACGATGGCATATTTGGCAAAGGGAGAAGACCCTCCACTGGGGATTAAGGCGCACTCTACTAGAGCCCTATCATCCTCCTGGGCCGAGAGAGCGAACGTCCCAATTGAACAAATATGTAAGGCTGCAACCTGGTCTTCTCCGTCTACCTTTTATAGTCACTATAGACTAGATTTATCCTCTACCGAGGATTTGACTTTTGGTAGATCAGTCCTTAACACGGTGTGCCCTCCCAAGTGATTATCTCTGGAAATCTCTCAGTGGGCGCTGTCGTGGCGAAGAGGAAAAACCGGATTAATTACTGGTAATACTCTTTTGTAGAGTCCACGACAGCACCCGCTCACTTCCCTCCCGTAAAGATTTTTTCACACATGGGTCTCCTTGGTGGTGGAGATTATGAGTTAAGTTAAATAGGTGATTAAACTTAGTAAACATAAAACTACATAGGGGTAAGATAGATGAATCGCCCAAACAAATTGACTAAAACATGTATGGCGGTTCCTCCGTTGTTCTCGGTAACACAAACTGAGGGAGCGAGGGGGACCGCCTCATTTATCTCTCTGTAGGTTTCCTGTTCCGGGGGCGGATCCCCTCTCTCAGTGGGTGCTGTCGTGGACTCTACAAAAGAGTATTACCAGTAAGTAATCCGGTTTTTTATTTAGTGTCTTCCGCGACTCCTAACATCTCTTCCCTTTACATCGGGACCAGGGGCTTCTTCCCTGTCCCTACTCCTAGAGGTGCCCTAGCTCAACCTGTTCCACAGATTACTTCTGATGGTGAAGACCCTGGGACCTTGCCTTAGCTCCAGAATGCGCCCTCGGTCTGTACCCTTTTCCCCCACCCAGGGAAGAGGGGAGTAGTATTGTAAATTAATAAACCAACCAGACTAAAAAGGTAATACAAACAGGGTAAAGGAAAATACTAATCCTAAAAATATACTCACGCAAATAGAGGTAAACTCTGGGGAGTGGCGGATGGGGAAGAACCAAAGTAAAAGGACAGGAATTAGCACACAACCAAAACCTAGGAACAGTCTCAGATAAATCCACCAAACGCCTTCTCAAACAACAAACCACCATCTCCTAACCATGCAGCATGAAGCTATCCTCTGTCAATGAGTGCTTGCCAGGGCCCAGAATATACAGGAGAGGGGAGTGGCTAACAGTGAACAACTAAGAGCCTTAATTCAGGAAAACTTCCAAGAGCTCTCAACTGAGCAGAATACTGCATTTATAAAAGACACCTGCACCGTTTAATATGAAGGTGAAGTGCTTCAAAACAGTGAAAGAGTAGGAGAAATCAGACTCTGCGGTCTTGTGGCTCCTCTCTGTTGCAGTAAAATCGTGACATATGGGCTGTGCACTCTACTATATCGAGGACTATGGGCTGCGCAGTCTAGGGTGACCACAAAAAATCGATGTCGGAATTTTGTCCGTCTGGACCCCACAAAACGATTCCCCTTTCCAGATATTGAGAGAGCCAAAATTTGAGCTCGATCAAACGACGTTAACCCGTGCCGCTCGTCGCTCAAAGTTTGAAAAAATCCAAATTTTTGGCCAAAAAGCTGACATATGGAGCCATAACTCCAGAACGGTAAATAATAAAAACACGCTTAATATCTCAAAAGAAAGTTAATGTTGTTCTTCAAAATTTATATTTTATACATAATTGTTGTTATTTTAAGTCAAACTGAGTTACAACAGCTTTTAGCCCCAAGAACGTGACCTGGTACCACTAGGAGCAATGGAGCATACTTCGTATATTTTGTTATTAAGTGATAAATTTTGTGTTTTTTTGGTATATTTTTGAGTTTAAAGTAGAAATATAACAAAAAAACAAGTAATACTGATAAGTCTAATGACATTTTTTATTTTAAAATAAAAAAAATGAGGTATATAATACATACAAAACAGACACAGAAAAGATACAGATGTAGTACCTACATGAGTTGATAATTTTACATAGTTATCTAATCTATTCTAGAGCTTTTGTTAAAGTAGTTTTTGAAACGTCAGAATATAATGTTCGGCATTTGCTTACAACTTGCAGGACATATTGCTTTTGTTCTTCATCTTTTGTCAGAAGGTCGTTAAAGTCGGTTATTAATTTAACACCACGCTCAGCCATATCATTAACTACTTTTAATGTTTTGACAATTTTCAATCCTTCTTGGAAGTCATTATGTTGAGGCCAGGTGTTTGGATTTTGTCTTAGGAAATCTGTTTTTATATTAAATCGGTCAAAGAATGTAAATGTTTCTTTGGTAAGTAAATTTACCAATCCTCCATCAACTACCTCTTTTAATTTTTCTTTCCTAACTTTTGGATTTACAACCCTAGCATGCTCTGATGGTTCATCTGTGCTACTGAGCAATTTATTAGCCATTAACAACTTTTCATCGTCTGTAATGGTGGGATCAAAAACGATAATCCCACCAACTCTGCATTCAAATACCACAAATGGTTCGAAAATTTGGTCAGGGCTATTTCTGCAATGTCGTTGTCACATTCTTTATAGTCTAACAGACTATGCAAAATACCTAAATCTTGCTTTGGCGCAAGGTGAGCTTTTGGAGCATTGAACCAAGCTTTACAATAAATTTTAACTAGGAAAACAGAAATGGCACGCACAGAACTTTCTTCTTCTTTAGACATCTTAAATTGACGACGAAAAATGAACATTTTTAAGCAGTAAATAGCCTTTGCCATCCACCTAGCGTGATGAATGGCTCCTGGAGTTCTAAAACCCACAACATTGCCGTCTAGTGATCCAACAAATACGAGAACCAACTGCAACAGTTCCTTGTAGTCATCTGATCTGGGGTGGCTCTCAGTTAATTTGGTCTCGAATTCAGCAGTAACATTTGCAATTACTTCTGGAGTTAGCTGCTTTTGTATTATATTGTCACTGATACCTGTGTCGTATTTTCCTTTGTCTATCTTGGGCCACGCAGTGAGGAATCTTTTGAAAATGTCTCGATGCGGTCCAGTGGTTGATCCCATTTTTGTGTCGAATACGCCTCTTAACACAATTTCCAAGATATGGTGACGGCAAGCTAGGTGTAGCAATTCTCTTCCTAACATTTGCTCCAATAGGACGCATGCTCCTTTGAGTCTTCCCGTGTTCGATGCTGCAGTGTCGAAGCACATCGCCTTGACGGTGTTGGGAAGACCCCATTCCTCTAGGCATTCATATACGGCTACGGCTTGCTCTTCTCCAGAGCTGCTTGCTGTTACAGGAACTCCCAGCAGCTGTTCCTTTTCGCCATATGAAATAGCAATAGCTATTCGCTCACATTGCTCATGTTTTAAAACACCCGGTAAAAGTTTACCATCCCAATGGACAACCACGGGCTCTTTTTCAGGAATGTTTACTTTATCTAAAAAATTTTTAGTATATTGTTCTCTGAACATTTGCCTTCTAGAATGTAATAAAGTTTTCGAGACTTTGTACCCAAGAGGGTCAAGGTTTAGTGCTTCTAGAGTAGCTATTAAAATTCTCGTGGCATTTCTGTCGTATACCTTACATCGATCTAACACAATGGATAATTTCATGTTTAAAATCTCTTTAACGCCCCTTGCAAATGAAACTTTCATCCTCTTGCTCTCAGATGGTCCTGGATCTTCTGCAGCTTCTTCAGGGATGTCCATTTCCTCCAAGCTCTCAAGTTCCTGGTAGATGCTGTCCTCTTCAGTATCATCTTCTTCTTTTCCTTCTTCGAGCTTGTCTTCATCATCCGTCTCTAAGAAGCAACAAAAGAAAGAGGGAAAAAAAAGACTATAAAAACTTGCCGTTTTAGCAGAATAGTAATAATACATAGGTACTAAATTACCTACTTCTAATTATCAATAGGTATTATTTTAAGAATATAAACTCAATCATAAAGATGCCAAATGATGCTCTCATGTACAATTTTCTTTCAATTATAATGAAACTATTTACTTATTTGTTTATCTACTTTTTAGAATAATAATAAAATAAACTCACCAATATCAAAAGTTTCTTCTTGGATTTGTCGGTTCATTTTTTCAAGTTCCTTTTGCGCCTTGATTTCTTCAGCTCGAGACAACTTGAGATCCACTCCAGCCATGGGACCTGGGCGGCCCTTCTGCCTCTGTTTCATGAGAAATGCCTTATCTTCTTCCAATTTCATCAGAGCCAAGGCATCTTGTTGAGCAATATCAAAGAGATCATTCAACTTTTCAACAAACTCTTTAAATTTGTT
This sequence comes from Dendrobates tinctorius, assembly GCF_039654945.1. Lineage (NCBI taxonomy): Eukaryota > Metazoa > Chordata > Amphibia > Anura > Dendrobatidae > Dendrobates > Dendrobates tinctorius. Next base: position 36,837,934 of record NW_027361728.1, read on the forward strand.
CTTGGCCGTTTCCGATGTTTTCTTCCGGTCTTTTTGAAGACTTCTCCACTCGGCGTGAAGTTTTTCCAGCTTAGTAATAGCATCTTGCTCATGTTTAGTCGGGATTCGAGCTTTCCCCCAAAAAATGAACACTTCTCGTATGGTCAGTTTTGCTGATTCTCTTACAGTTAATTTCACAGTACATAAATTATAAAATAAAGCACATAAGACTTGACGATTTGAGGGTAGTTTACAACCGGTGATCTGGTGAATGGGATAGCCCACAAGAAATAATTTATCCTTGTTCCGGCTTTGTACACCTGATGTGAATGCCATTTCAGAGTCCAATAGGTAAATAACAGTTAACTAGAAAAACTAAACAAAATATATTACAAACTTTAATTTCAATAAAAAATGTCATTAGACTTATCAGTATTACTTGTTTTTTTGTTATATTTCTACTTTAAACTCAAAAATATACCAAAAAAAAACAAAATTTATCACTTAACAAAATATACAGTGGGGAAAAAAAGTATTTAGTCAGTCAGCAATAGAGTCAGTCAGCAATAGTGCAAGTTCCACCACTTAAAAAGATGAGAGGCGTCTGTAATTTACATCATAGGTAGACCTCAGCTATGGGAGACAAACTGAGAAAAAAAATCCAGAAAATCACATTGTCTGGTTTTTTTTCATTTTATTTGCATATTATGGTGGAAAATAAGTATTTGGTCAGAAACAAGCAATCAAGATTTCTGGCTCTCACAGACCTGTAACTTCTTCTTTAAGAGTCTCCTCTTTCCTCCACTCATTACCTGTAGTAATGGCACCTGTTTAAACTTGTTATCAGTATAAAAAGACACCTGTGCACACCCTCAAACAGTCTGACTCCAAACTCCACTATGGTGAAGACCAAAGAGCTGTCAAAGGACACCAGAAACAAAATTGTAGCCCTGCACCAGGCTGGGAAGACTGAATCTGCAATAGCCAACCAGCTTGGAGTGAAGAAATCAACTGTGGGAGCAATAATTAGAAAATGGAAGACATACAAGACCACTGATAATCTCCCTCGATCTGGTGCTCCACGCAAAATCCCACCCTGTGGGGTCAGAATGATCACAAGAACGGTGAGCAAAAATCCCAGAACCACGCGGGGGGACCTAGTGAATGAACTGCAGAGAGCTGGGACCAATGTAACAAGGCCTACCATAAGTAACACACTACGCCACCATGGACTCAGATCCTGCAGTGCCAGACGTGTCCCACTGCTTAAACCTGTACATGTCCGGGCCGTCTGAAGTTTGCTAGAGAGCATTTGGATGATCCAGAGGAGTTTTGGGAGAATGTCCTATGGTCTGATGAAACCAAACTGGAACTGTTTGGTAGAAACACAACTTGTCGTGTTTGGAGGAAAAAGAATACTGAGTTGCATCCATCAAACACCATACCTACTGTAAAGCATGGTGGTGGAAACATCATGCTTTGGGGCTGTTTCTCTGCAAAGGGGCCAGGACGACTGATCCGGGTACATGAAAGAATGAATGGGGCCATGTATCGTGAGATTTTGAGTGCAAACCTCGTTCCATCAGCAAGGGCATTGAATATGAAACGAGGCTGGGTCTTTCAACATGACAATGATCCAAAGCACACCGCCAGGGCAACGAAGGAGTGGCTTCGTAAGAAGCATTTCAAGGTCCTGGAGTGGCCTAGCCAGTCTCCAGATCTCAACCCTATAGAAAACCTTTGGAGGGAGTTGAAAGTCCATGTTGCCAAGTGAAAAGCCAAAAACATCACTGCTCTAGAGGAGATCTGCATGGAGGAATGGGCCAACATACCAACAACAGTGTGTGGCAACCTTGTGAAGACTTACAGAAAACGTTTGACCTCTGTCATTGCCAACAAAGGATATATCACAAAGTATTGAGATGAAATTTTGTTTCTGACCAAATACTTATTTTCCACCATAATATGCAAATAAAATGAAAAAAAAACAGACAATGTGATTTTCTGGAATTTTTTTTCTCAGTTTGTCTCCCATAGTTGAGGTCTACCTATGATGTAAATTACAGACGCCTCTCATCTTTTTAAGTGGTGGAACTTGCACTATTGCTGACTGACTAAATACTTTTTTTCCCCACTGTACGAAGTATGCTCCATTGCTCCTAGTGGTACCAGGTCACGTTCTTGGGGCTAAAAGCTGTTGTAACTCAGTTTGACTTAAGATAACAACAATTATGTATAAAATATAAATTTTGAAGAACAACATTAGCTTTCTTTTGAGTTATTAAGCGTGTTTTTATTATTTACCGTTCTGGAGTTATGGCCCCATATGTCAGCTTTTTGGCCAAAAATTTGGATTTTTTCAAACTTTGAGCGACGAGCGGCACGGGTTAACGTTGTTTGATCGAGCTCAAATTTTGGCTATCTCAATATCTGGAAAGGGGAATCGTTTTGTGTGGTCCAGACGAACAAGATTCCGACATTTTTTTTCCCCCCATAAGAGATCCGGTCACCCAGTGCGCACTCTACTATATCGAGGACTATGGGCTGCGCACTCTACTATATCGAGGACTATGGGCTGCGCACTCTACTATATCGAGGACTATGGGCTGCGCACTCTACTATATCGAGGACTATGGGCTGCGCACTCTACTATATCGAGGACTATGGGCTGCGCACTCTACTATATCGAGGACTATGGGCTGCGCACTCTACTATATCGAGGACTATGGGCTGCGCACTCTACTATATCGAGGACTATGGGCTGTCCATTGTACTACATCGAGGACTATGTGCCGTCCATGTGCGATCCACTTTCTAACATCTATATAAAAAATGTACCCGATCAAATACAGTTTCCTAGGTGTATTTATCTCCAAAAATCGGATGCCACACGGTTGTTCTGTGTGGCATCTGATTTTTCTTTCCATACCCATAGATTTAAATGGCTCAGTCTCATCCAATAATCGGAAATGAATAGAGCATGCTGCAATTTCTTTATCTTTCACATTGACAGTCAGACAGAGAGATAAATTGTTCATCTGAACAGCTGTATTGTAAACATGGATCAGTGTGCTGTCCTTGTGATATCTGATCATAAATTGGACACTAAACGTTTACACTGGTGATCAGAAATGAGCTTTGGTAGGAACGCTTGTGTCCTGATAATCGTGCAGTGTAAAGATGATGCCAATAATTTTTTTAAGTTTGCTTACAAATTATAGTCCTCAGCAACACATTTTGTCCTGTGTAAACAGGAGATGTGCTGCTGAGAACAATGATAGTCTACGAGCACTGAATGTTTGTTGTAATGATCGTTCTATGAAGGTGCCAAGCTGGTTGTTTATGTATATGTTGTATTAGTGTATTTTATAGAAGAGGTATACATTATAATAAGGGATGATCGAATAGCTTCGGATAAGAGCTTTTCCGAATAGCTGCACTGGGAACCCGGATACCTGGAGCGCTCTCGATAATCAGCTGTTCGGTGCCGCAGCGGCATGTGTCGTGGCTGAGTGACAAGACAATTACAACACATGCATGGATAGCCTGTTTGTTGGGCTCTCCATGCATATGTTGTGACTGTGACACAGCCGCTACACATGCAGCTGTGAGAATTAGCAGGAACGCAGGATGCAGTGACGAGCAGGAGGCAGAGCAAGAGACAGCAAGTTTATTACAGGGGATACTCCACGCAGGGAGAGTGTAAGAGGTATAAAGGGTAAGGCTCAGTATAGTAACAGGGAATAAATGTTCATATAACAAGTGAACTTGTCAGTCTGATGTTTCCGGATGCTGAGGGCTTGAAATCCCACGGTGGCGGCGCCGCAAGTGACACGTGAAGTCTCTGGCCTGGTACTGTAGGAAATTGAGGCACTGTCTCCTGACGGCAGCGGTGTATCCTGGCTCTCCTAGGCGCAGCCTCGCGGTCTCTGGCCGAACCACCCAATTTGGAGTAGTCTGTGGCACCACTGTAGAATGACTGGGTTCAGAGGTGAGGGCCAGGGTTATGTTACCTGGCTCTGCGTGTTCCACCCGGTCAGAATTAAGTTGCGTGCCAGCAACAGTCAGTGGAACGACACGGGATGTCTTCTCTGTATTAGATGTGAGCAGGCACACAGTCACAAGCTGCTCAGTCAGTAAGCGCGTGGGCTGATAATGTGCAGCACAGTCCTGTACACTGGCATCTCTCTGCGTAGAATCAACCTTCCCCTGCTGCGCACTCTGTCTTCCCACCAAGAGCCCAGCATTGGCGTGCACCGTCCCTTTTAAGTCTGACCCGCCCCCTACAGTCGAGTGCAAAGGTCTGTCCTGGTCAGAAAGCTCTCCCCCGGCAACAGTGGTGACAGCCCCATTTGTCCCGGCCCTGACACGAGAGAGGTACCTCTGGCCCGGTCCATATTCATAAACAGCTGCGGCACCGAACAGTTGATTATCGGAAGCGCTCCAGATATCCGGGTTTCCGAGACGGCTATTCAGATAAGCACTTATCCAAAGCTATTCGATCATCCCTAATTATAATCTATAAAGCTGTTAATATTTTTGTGTTTTTTTTTTCCTTGACCATTTGTGTCCTCAAAGAAACAAAATTAAGTAGATATGTTTTTTTTGCACACAATAAAATTCTAAAACAGAAATGATAAAAACGGACACATTGACCAAAGACTGGTGCACCTAAGCACCCTCATTTGCATGTAGATTAAGTGGGGTTTTTTGTTGTATGTTTTTACTACACAACTAGCGGCCAATTTCCCTATTTAAATTTTAGAGCAGCTGAATCAGTATTTTGGGAGTTTATACACTCTTTAAGAAAGGCTCCAGTGCGGAGCTTGACTTTAAAAAAACATATTTAATTGTCCAGTGTTGGATGGGCTTAGGTATGACCTTCTGTAGCAATTGAAAATCCTTTTCTTCTGTAGTAAGTTCACTTTTGGATAACACAACACCCTATGGAGCTAATTGTTATAAACAGATCTCATTTAGCCAATCCATTGTTATTTCTTCCTATTAAACATCAATTCGCTGGGAACTGGGAGTGGAGGAAGTGTGTTGCATATCCTGGTTTCTGCAAGTGTTTAATACTTTGTTTTCTTTCATGCCTGTGATTATCGAAGACTTCTTGGGACATGGTCCTTCAAAATTGAACGATTCCCTATTGATCGTGCCATGTCAGATGCTTAAAGGGGGTTATAGTTAAAGGAATCAAACCCTATAATAACAAAATATAACATGTTAATTTGTGCACCATGCTGCCTGCAGATGAGCCTATGAAATATTGCCTCGAGTTTCATCCAGAAAACTCTGACGATTTGCTTCAGTGTGCCCATCTATGTGTTTTCGACATGTGTGTGATAAGTTACTGTAGCTATCTACATTAAAAAATGTGCATGATCAAATACAGTTTCCTAGGTTTATAATGGAAATGTATCTATAAGGGTGTGTGCAGACGCTGCGGAATCCGCTGCGGATTAATCCACACGGATTTTGCAAAAACCGCAGATAAACCGCAGGTCAAAAGACCTGCGGATTATCTGCGGTTTTGCCTGCGGTTTGGTCCTGCGGATTCACCATCTCCACAATGGTGGAGATAGGAACCCACTGTGGATTCCGCAGAAAGAATTGACATGTCACTTCTTTCTGCGGTTTCAAAACCGCAGCAAATCCGCGCGGATTTTTCCGCAACGTCTACACAGCGGTTTTTTTTTTACCATTCATTTGAATGGTACTGTACACCGCAGCTAAAACTGCTGCGGGTCCGCAGCGGCCAAAACCGCTGCGGAAACACAGCGGAATCCGCAGCGTGTGCACATACCCTTAGTCATATGCTACAAGGGTGTTCTATTTGGAATCTGATTTTTTTTTTTTTTAATTATACACCCATAGACTTTAATGGGTGAGTCTCATACGATATACACAAGAAAGTAGTGCATGGTACGACTTTTTTTTCTCACAAACAATTGGACTGAGAGAAAAATTGTTCATGTGAACAGCATTATTGAATAACATAGGTCAGTGTGCTATCCAATCAAAAATCTGTCCAGTTTATATGCTCGTCTGCATGAGCCCTAAAAGGTGTGCTCACCCACAACAACAATGTTAAGGAAGAGAAAGATCACGCTTCCTGACTTTCAGCATGCCTAATCTTTTGTTTCCACAGGGTACAGATTTTTCCCCTCTCTCTACTGAAATCACAAAGTTGAGGTAAACATACATGTGTGTGGTTGTTTGACTAATAGCTATTAAAGCTTATGGGCACATAAAGACAATGACATGAAAGGGGTACAGCTATATGCTCAGGACATTTTTCTATTGGTCTGTGCTGAAAATAATGTCTCTAGTGGGCGTATTGAGTTAATAAATTACATGGTTGGCCATTAATAAGTACATGCTAACATCAACATTACTGTGTGAAGAACTGAACCTCGCAGCCCCACCTAATGTTACCAATATATCAAGAGTCACACGGTACAATCTCCCCACTTTCCCCAACATGACTTTCTACACCTCCTGGAGATGCATAACGTGAGCTTGGCACAGTTTTACACAGCTAACCCCAGTCCACATGGGCACAGGGAGTCACGCGGAGTAAGAAAGTGTGGCCCATGTAACTGCCGGCATGACACAATATTCGCTCACAATCCTGACAGACCCCTTTTCCCTAGTACCACTGAAACAGAGCCTTGCCAGCCCAGTAGGACTGCCACCAGTTTCTTATTAGATATAAGCCTGTTCCGTTAACAGGACTACATTGGACCAAAAAGCAAGCCCTAGTAGCTTGTGACATTAAACCGAGAGCACAGACGTGTGTTTTCTTCAACTAGGATAAAAGAGTATCCCAAGGTTAAATTAGATATTTAATCACCTTTTGGGTACACTAGACAAAACACTATAAATATAATGGATATACATATACGATGGTCAGAAATGCAAATACAAGTGTCAGTACGAGAAGATGATACAATAGTTAGATATCAGGTGAATGTTAGACCTTGGTGCTGCACAACCACATGGAAGGTCTGTGGTGCTAGCAATTTCCTTTTTCTTCCAACACCATACGACTGTGTGACCTCCCTTAGAGGCGAACAGTGGGCCACAGCCTTGTATGAGCAACGCCTTAGTTGGTCACTCCCTTTCCCGCCTCCAAGATGGTCCTAGTTTCCATTCCCCTTGGGTCTGGTAGCTGAAACTTTAACACCTATGTTTGATCATAACTTCTCAATGGAAAGTCATAGGGAGACTGTTTTGACACCATGGGAGCCCTTGTTACGGTTGGAAACCAAGCACAGCTTCGCCACCTGACTTCTACTAGCCATTTCACATACCACTCCACCTCAGTGTGCTAAAATGGGTCTAGACCCTGTTAGGCATTAGTCCCGTTCCCAAGCTTATGAAAATGTAATTGGTATACGGCTAGGATGTACAGTAACTCCATAACTCCTTATAAAATTATGGCTCCCGTCTGTGTTGGGGATACTTTGAAGCAGTTAAGCAGCTTGGGCTCTCAATAGGGATTCATTCATGCCAGAAAGGCCTTATTCTCAGCTATGCTGCTAATGGAGAGTTTTTCCACTTGGAGCTTTGGAAGCTGGACCACTTGCTGATCCAGGCGTCCTGTTTCATCTTCAAATTTTGAAGGAGAGCTGTAATCTTGAATCGGTTATGATGCAGTCGATTGGCATGCAATTAAATCCCCCATATTCTTCACATACCATATTTGTCTGCCGGGACCATAGCCTTCTGAAGCTGAGTACTGGGATGACTACTTCTTTCACCATTTTTTTAACTGTAAATTTTTATTAAAGTATAATCAACTATTGACAATTATAGAAAAGTCAGAAGTAACTTTTACAATGCAAAGCAGAAAAGATTGGGGAAGTATCAATATCACTTCCAACATAACAAGTGGGTAGACCTGTAACGATTTGTCAAGCATGGAACCTTGGTATGAACTCAAAAAGAGACAATACACACCATTGGGAGGGGAAGAGAACAAGAGAAGTTAGGAAGGATCAGGGTTCGAGTATTAATCTAGTCCAGTCTGCGCACAGAAGAAGTTCCAAGGAGCCCAGACCAAATCAAAGTTCTCCACATTTGCATTCAAGATCCCAGTCATGTATGCCATATCCTATGGATATTGTTGATTCTGTGTAGTAGATGGAGGAGTGGCGGCGGGGATACCTGCCTCAAGCTAAGGGCGATCAGGCATCTTGCCGCGGTAAGAATATGTAATAACAGTTTAGCTGATCTTTTCCCCAACCTTTTAGGGGTAATGTTTAGCAGATATATAGTCGGATCTAATCCCGCTTCAGCAAAAAGCACCTTGGAAATCAATGAACCCACCTCCATCCAGAAACTCTGAATCATAGGGCACGTCCAGAAAATATGATACAGCGAACCCACATCAAGGCCACAACACCAGTACACATCTAGAGTTGCAGGATTCAGTCTGTGCAGGAAATCAGGAGTGTGATACCAAAACATTCTTATATTGGTTCTCTTTATAAAGGGTGCAAATTGATGACTTGGCTGCCTTTTCCCAAATGATATGCCAGTTTTGAGGCGAGAGTTCTTTTCCCAGGATAAATTCCCATCTGCTCATGTAGGGATGTTTTGGTTGACGACCATTTTGAAGGGAACAGAGAATTCTATAAATTTCTGAAATTAAACCTTTGGTCGCCGTCCCTCTCCTGCAGATCCTCTCAAAATCTGTGGGCAGGGAGAATCCCGACAAGCCAAAAAGGGAAAAGGCAAAGTGCTTAATCTGTAAGTACTGATAAGATTCTTTATTAGTAATAGGGAATTTAGATTTGACGTAATCAAATGAGAGCAGCTCAAGTGTATCCCCGTCTACCACATATGCAAATCTAAACTGGCCTGCAGGTGCCAAAGGTTGGGCCATTGCATATTCTAGACTGCATGGTAGTAGAGGTTGAAATATAAAAGAAATCATAGGTGAATTTGGCGAAGCCAAGCCAAACGTCTTCATACATGAGAGCCAGATTTCCCTTGTGAATCTAATGGGACCCAAAAGGGGCTCTGGGATTATTGCAATCCTATTCAACCATAATAGGGAATTTGGATGGGTTGGCACCAGCCATAGTTTCTCTATTTCTGTCCATTTATTGTGTGCCAAATAGTCTCAATAGTATTTGGTAATATCTGGGACTGATAGTCCTCCCTGTGACTTAGGGGAGAAGAGGACACGCTTAGAGATCTGTTGACAACCATCCTTCCAAAGGAACCACATCATAGCTGCCTGAAGAAACCTAAGCTCCATCAACCATTTTAAAGTAACATAAAGGTGAAGCCTAACTCACAGCAGATCATGCTTAAAGAAAGGCAGTTACTTGAAAAAAATGCTCTTAACCTGCAAATATGGGTTTTAATCTGTAGATAGTTCTGAACCTGCCGGTGCCCGCATTTGGGCCCCCACTGCTGGGAGGAAATTAACCTTATTCCTCCTAGCAACATTTGGGTCTCAGTCCACTGGGGCGGTGGCAGTGTGGGTTTGGTTACTGCTGTGTATAGAGAGCAGCGGCTGTAATCTGCACTGACAGCTGGGTCTAATGCTGAGTTGCTGTCAGTCAGGGCTGGCGCCTAGTTACAGTTGCCACTATCTGCAGGGTAATAGCAATTTTTCACTTGACAGATTCACGTTAACATTTTAAAGTATGTAATAAAAATCAGTAACGGTTTATCCAGGCTTTGATTTCGATATCTCTGAGAATTGATAAAAATGCAAAAAAAAAACTATCCGAGGCAAAAATCAGAAGTAGGGCATGTGCACACATTGCAGATTTGCCTGCAGAATTTTCTGCACAGAATCTGCACCTCTTGGCAGAAAACGCAGGTAAAAATCCACGTGTTTATGTAGATTTTCATGCTTTTTTTCATGTGGATTGTATGCGTTTTTGTAAGCTAAATAAAGATTTTTTTTTATTTTTTAGTTAAATAACATTTGTGATGTCATTTCTGTTCCAACCTCCTCTTTTACATTTGTCCAACCCATACTCCATTACACACACAGACGGATATGGGATAGATACAGTAGATAGATCTATCTATAGATATATCCATATCTATCCATAGATATATCACTTTTTTTATATATATCTTTTGATATATCTGTGGATAGAGATGGATAAATAACTACTTGCTAGAGATGGGGTGCACCTTACGAATACTGGAAAACATGTATTTGGAAGTTGCCTTGCTACACTCATCAGGAGTGCTTTAAACTAGAACAATGTGGGAAGGGAAGCAAAAGGTCAGAAAAAGCCATACACCTGACAAATGCTATTGAGAACTCTGCTATTAGAAGTGGAAAGGAAGAACAAAGACAAAAGAATCTAAATAATAAAAATATTGGAGAAAGAGAAACCAATCACAAACTAAAATGTTTCTATACTAATGCACAAAGCATGGGCAACAAACAAGGATAATTGGAACTACTAACGCAGTAAAAGAAATATGATGTCATTGGAATCACTGAAACTTGGTGGGACAATACACATGATTGGAATACAAGGCTAGAAGGATACAACTTATTTTCAAGAAACAAACTTGATTAACGAGGAGGAGGTGTAGCATTGTATGTTAGAAACGCGTATTTCTGCACAGAGATTGAAGCTTCAGAGACTGGCAGTTCTGTGGAAACTGGGTAAGAATACAAGGACAGAACAATGGAAAGGACACCATTTTAGGCATTTACTACAGGCCGCCTGTGCAAGCTGAAGATATGGATTAACTCTTTATGCATCAAATGGCCAAGTTCTCCAAAAAATGACATAGTTGTCATGGAAGATTTCACCTATCCAGACATTTGTTGGGAATCTCTCTCAGGCAAAACTAACAGGTCAAGGAAATTCTTATCCTCTCTTGCTGACAACTTTATCTTCCAAAAGGTAGGGGAGAAAACAAGGGGAACTGCTACCTTGGATCTAATCCTTATAAACAGGGAGGAAATGGTTGAGGAAGTAAAAGTGGCTGGGACCCTAGGAGGTAGCGACCATGCTATTTTAGAATTTTGGATAACTAGAGGAGGAAGACCTGTCAAGACTCAGATGTCAAGGTTAGATTTCAGAAAGGCAGATTTTAAGGGATTCAGTAAGAGAATTGGAGGAATCCAATGGCTGGATATCCTTAAAGACAAAAATGTCCAGGAAGGATGGGAAATCTTGAAAAATGAAATTCTCAAAGCACAATTGTTAACAATTCCGAAAAGAGGGAAGAATAGGAAGCATTTAAGGAAACCAGGATGGATAAACACAGAACTTAAGCACATGCTAAAAAGGAAGAAAGAAATGTTTATAAAATGGAAAGAGGAAGGCATATCGAAAGAAGAATATAATGCTGGCTGCAGAACTTGCAGGGCACAAATCAGATTATCTAAAGCTGACAATGAATTGAGGCTTGCAAGAGACGTCAAAAGCAATAATAAAGGATTTTGGGGATATGTCAAAAGTAAAAGAAAAGTCAAAGATGCTATAGGATTTTTACAGGATGAAATTGATGAAATGGTAAGACAGGATGTTAAGAAGGCCGAACTTTTAAATTCCTGTTTTGCATCTGTTTTCTCTCAGAAAGGATATGTAACATCAACTATTCTTCACTGTCCTATTAAGGGAATAGAAGAATCCAGGATATCTATAAACAGAAAGATAGTGAGGAAACGCTTAGCTAAAGTAAATGAATTCAAGTCTCCAGGTCCAGATGAATTACACCCCAGAATATTGAAGGCGATAGCGGAAGAAATTTTTGAACTGCTCTCCATAATCTTTGAGAATTTGTGGAGAACAGGAGAAGTCCCAGAAGACTGGAGAAGAGCAAATGTTGTTCCTATCTTCAAAAAGGGGAAGAAGGTGGTGGACCCAGGCAACTATAGGCCGCTGAGTCTGACTTCTATACCAGGAAAGATCTTTGAACAAATTATTAAACAATATGTATGGCAGTACGTGGATAAGAATGAAGTGATTAACCCCTTCACGACCAATGACACCACATAGGCGTCATGAAAACTGGTACCAATCTGACCAGTGACGCCTATGTGGCGTCATGACTTTAAAGCCCCCCCATGCGGATTGGGTGACCTAGGTCACTGAAAGGTCACCCAACCCGCAGATACAGGGGGCTTTGTACTTCACCACGGGGGGCGTGGCTTCGCCCCCACGTGGCTACGATCTCTCTGATTGGCTGTTTAACTTTTAACAGCAAATCAGAGAGATAGTAATATTTCATCAATGAAAATGGATGAAATATTACAATCCAGCCATGTCCGACGCTGCAGTAGCATCGGACATGGCTTGTGACACCGATCCAACCTGATCACCCCCCCCACTCCCCGGTACTCATCGAGTGCCGCTATGGCTCCCGGTGTCCCGCGGTCCCAGACCATGGGCGCTGCCATATTGGAAAATGGCGGGCGCATGCGCAGTGCGCCCGCCGGCTGCAATTTCCTTTCATTCATTTTGATCACTGTGATAAACTCTCACAGTGACCAAAATAGAATGAAAAGTAAATAAACCACCCGTTTATCACCCCCATAGGCAGGAACAACTAATAAAATAAAGAAATTATTTTTATTTTTCCATTAGGGTTAGGGTTGGAATGAGGGTTAGGGTTGGAATTAGGGTTAGGCTTGTGGTTAGGATTGGGATTAGGGTTATGGTTAGGGTTGGGATTAGGGTTAGGGATGTGTTGGGGTTAGGGCTGTGGTTAGGGGTGTGTTGGGGTTAGGGTTGAAGTTGGAATTGAGGGGTTTCCACTGTTTAGGCACATCAGCGGGTCTCCAAACGCGACATGGTGCAACCTTTGATTCCAGCCAATTTTGCGTTCAAAAAGTCAAATGGTGCTCCCTCCCTTCCAAGCCCCGGCGTGTGCCCAAACAGTGGTTTACCCCAACATATGGGGTATCAGCGTACTCAGGAAAAATTGCACAACAACTTTGGGGGTATAATTTCTCCTGGTACCCTTGGGGAAATAAAAAATTGGGGGCTAAAAAATTATTTTTGTGGAAAAAAATTTTCTTTTTATTTTCACATCTCTGCGTTAAAAACTTCTGTGATGCACTTGGGGGTTAAAAGTGCTCACCAGGCATCTAGATAAATTCCTTGGGGGGTCTAGTTTCCAAAATGGGGTCACTTGTGGGGGTTTCTATTGTTTAAGCACATCAGGAGCTCTGCAAACGTAACGACGACCGCAGACCATTCCATCAAAGTCTGCATTTCAAAACGTCACTACTTCCATTCCGAGCCCTTGTGTGCCCAAACAATGGTCCCCCCCCCACCAATATATGGGTACCAGCGTACGCAGGACAAACTGGACAACAACTTTTGGGGTCCAAATTGTCCTGGTACCCTTGTGAAAATAAATTGCGCCCTAAAAAATAATTTTGAGGGAAAAAAAAAATATTTTATTTTCAAGGCTCTGCGTTATAAACTTTTGTGAAGCACTTGGGGGTTCTAAATGCTCACTATGCATCTAGATAAGTTCCTTAGGGGGTTTAGTTTCCAAAATGGGGTCATTTGTGGGGTAGCTCCAATGTTTAGGTACACAGGGGCTCTCCAAACACGACATGGTGTCCGCTAACGATTAGAAGTAATTTGCATTTCAAAAAGTCAAATGGCGCTCCTTCCCTTCTGAGCCCTGCCATGCGCCCAAACAGTGGTTTATGACCACACATGAGGTATCGGTGTACTCAGGAGAAATTGCTCAACAAATTTTAGGATCCATTTTATCCTGTTGCCCATGTGAAAATGAAAAAATTGATGCTAAAAGAAAATTTTTGTTGGAAAAATTAAAATGTCCATTTCTTTCCACGTTGCTTTAGTTCCTGTGAAACACCTAGAGGGTTAATAATCTTCTTGAATGTAGTTTTGAGTAGCTTGAGGGGTGCAGTTTTTAGAATGGTGTCACTTTTGGGTATTTTCTGCCATATAGACCCCTCAGAGTAACTTCAAATGTGAGGTGGTCCCTAAAAAAAAAAATGGTTCTGTAAATTTTGTTGTAAAAATGAGAAATTGCTGGTCAACTTTTAACCCTTATCTTCCTAACAAAAAAATATTTTGTTTCCAAAATTGTGCTGATGTAAAGTAGACATGTGGAAAATGTTATTTAGTAACTATTTTGTGTCACATAACTCTTTGGTTTAACAGAATAAAAATTCAAAATTTGAAAATTGCGAAATTTTCTAAATTTTCGCAAAATTTTCTGATTTTTTTTCACAAACGCAAAAATTATCGACCTAAATTTACCACTAACATGAAGCCCAATATGTCACAAAAAAACAGTCTCAGAATCGCTAGGATCCGTTGAAGCGTTCCTGAGTTATTACCTCATAAAGGGACACTGGTCAGAATTGCAAAAAATGGCCTAGTCATTAAGGTCAAAATAGGTTTGGTCATGAAGGGGTTAAACAGTCAGCATGGGTTTGTAACTAATAAGTCATGTCAGACTAACTTAATTTCCTTCTATGATGGAATCACTGATTGGGTGGGTCAGGGAAATGCTGTAGATATAGTATATCTTGACTTCAGCAAAGCATTTGACAAAGTCTCTCATACAATCCTTATTGAAAAAATGACTAAGTATGGAATGGACAAGGCAACTGTTAGGTGGATTCATAACTGGCTTAGTGATCGGACCCAAAGAGTGGTCGTAAATGGCTGCATATCCTGTTGGAAGAATGTCTCAAGTGGGGTACCAGAGGGCTCTGTCCTGGGCCCTGTTTTGTTCAACATCTTTATCAACAATTTCGATGAAGGAATTGAGGGTAAACTGATTAAATTTGCTGATGACACAAAGCTAGGAGGGATAGCTAATACTAGAGAAGAGAGAGCGAAGATTTAAAAAGATTTATACTGGAGCAGTGGGCAGCAACTAACAGAATGGTTTTTAACAGGGAAAAATGCAAAGTACTACATCTGGGCAATAAAAATGAAAAAAACATACTGAATGGGAGGAATAGTGCTAAGCAACAGCACATGTGAAAAAGACTTGGGTATACTAATAGATCACAGACTGAATATGAGTCAACAGTGTGATGCAGCAGCAAAAAAGGCAAATGCAATTCTAGGATGTATTAACAGAAGCATACAGTCTAGATCCCATGAAGTCATTATTGCCCTCTACTCCTCTTTGGTCAGACCTCATCTGGAATACTGTGTCCAGTTTTGGGCGCCACATTTTAAAAAAGACATCAAGAAACTGGAGCAAGTTCAGAAAAGAGCGACCAGAATGGTGACCGGTCTGCAAACCCTGTCTTACGAGGAAAGGTTGCAGGATTTGGGTATGTTTAGCCTTCAAAAGAGAAGACTGAGAGGAGACTTAATAACTGTCTACAAATATCTCAAGGGCTGTTACATTGCAGAAGGATGATCTTTATTCTCATTTGCACAAGGAAAGACTAGAAGCAATGGGATGATACTGAATGGGAGGAGACACAGATTAGATATTAGAAAAAACTTTTTGACAGAGTGATCAATGAGTGGAACAGGCTGCCACGAGAGGTGGTGAGTTCTCCTTCAATAGAAGTCTTCAAACACAGGCTGGACAGACATCTGTCTGGGATGATTTAGCGAATCCTGCTTTGAGCAGGGGGTTGGACCAGATGGCCCAGGAGGTCCCTTCCCACTCTATGATTCTGTGATAGCAAGGCCGATGTTTATTAATTAACAATATGTTTAATTTTGGAAGAAAAAAAACGGGGAAAAAAATGGCGTGGGCTCCCACGCAATTTTCTGCGCCAGAGAGGGAAAGCCGGGGGCCAATATTTGTTGCCTGGGAAGGGGGTAACACCCATGGATCTTCCCAGGCTATGAATATCAGCCCGCAGCTGTCTGCGTAGCCTTAACTGGCTATTAAAATGGGGGCCCCCCAAACCCTCCCAAAAAATGACGTGTGGTCCCCCTATATTTTATAGCCAGAAAGGCTATGCAGACAGCTGTGGGCTGATATTCATAGCCTAGGAAAGGGCCATCGATAGTGCCGCCCCAGAAATGGCGCATCTCTAAGATGCACCAATTCTGGCACTTAGCCCCTCTCTTCCCACTGCCGTGTAGCGGTGGCATATGGGGTCATAAGGGGTTAATGTCACCTTGCTATTGTAAGGTGACATTAAGCCCGGTTAATAATGTAGAGGCGTCAATAAGACGCTTATCCATTATTAATTGTAACATCGGCGTCGGCACCCGCCGCAGCTCCGTCTCACCTGCGCTTCTCCTCCCGGGCGCTCTCCCATCCTTCCTACCGTGCTGCTGCGGTCCCATGCGCCACCCTTCGGCCGCGCGCCCGACTGCTCTCTTCACTCGGCGGGGGGCGACGCTGAGGGGCAGGGCCTTGGTGATCTACTTCCGGGTATAAGGTATTTCAGGCGTCTTCCTTAAGGGGACGACGCCTGGTAATTGTGTGGTGCTCCTGCACTATTCTGGCCGCTTTAGTGCTTCTATACTTCTCTAGCCGTGTCTTTTCCTGGTCCCTGTCTGCCTTGTTCCTGTCTCTGTTCCTTGCCATCCCTCCATTCTGTCCTCTCCTAGTCCAGTCCCTGCTACCTACTGTCTATCGTCTGGTGTTATAGTCCCTTGCTTGGTCCCTGTCTTGCTGGTTCCCGTCCTCTGTCTGCCCGTTGTTCCTGCTTCTGGGTTCTCTACGCCTGCCTTTCCTCACCTTCCGCGCCTTCCTCCTGCTTCCCTTTTGGTATCCCTCCTCCTCCGGTACCCTCTGCTCAGGTACCCTAGTCTCTGTCCTGCATTCCAGTCCGCCTGTATCCTTATCTGTCCTTGAGCCGTCCCTCTTGGTTCCGGCTGTCGCGGTTCTGACCCCTGTGGTCCTGCCCCTACCGATCCCTGTATAGGGGTCGGTTATCACCTGGCGCGCTCGGCCCAGGGGCTCCAGATCCGCGATCCAGAGGGTCCACTCCTGGACATTGTCCGCTCCAGAAATGTCACATTAATCATATAGTAAAAAAGGGTTAAAAAAAACACACACATAAGAATAAAGTATTTTAATGAAATAAAACACGACACAGTTTTTCATAATTTTTATTGTATGCCAAAATCCATTTGAAGCAATCGATCACCTGCAAAAAAATTAAAAAAACAGACCAACAATATACTCCCTGTCCGATGTAATCTCATTAATAAAGATTGTCCCACGACAATCTCCCCTATAGATCTGTCACATCTGCAGATGTGACCACTCTATAGACCTCTGATGACACACTGAGCGGAGATAACCCTCCAGCAGTGTGTCATCGGAGATAAGCCTCTCGCTTTACGGCACTACAGCGTGAGAAAATTCTCACGCTGTAGTGCCACAAAGTGACAGGTGAACTCAGGTGACCTGTTGGCGGCGGAGTGATACAATGCGGAGGATTATCTCAGTCATTGTATCACCGGAGCCCCTGGAGAGCCGTTGCATCAGCTGATGTGACAGCTCTCCACGGGAGATCGTCGTGGGACAATCGTTATTAATTGGATTATGTCGGACACAGGGAGTATATTGTTTGTTTGTTTTAATTTTTTTCAGGTGAGCAAGGGCTTCTGGGATTAGCAAAATATGGTTAGTATGAACTATGTGTGTATGTGATTTTTTTTAATTTTTTTTTATACACACATACAGTACACGTGCACATTGTCCTCCGTGAGCACGGCTGGCCACCAGGGAAGAAGCGCTGTTCCCCTGCATGTGGTGCTGAACTCGGCTATCATTCTCCCTGCTCTGCCGGCAACAGCGCGAGCAGGGAAGAATGAATGAAAAAAAAAAAAATGTCAGGTCCCCCTTACATTTTTAACCAACCCGTCAAAACTAACAGTTGAGGGCTGCTATTCTCAGGCTGGTAAGGGGCCATGAATATGGGCCCCTTCAGCCTAAAAACAGCAGTCCGCAGCTGCCCAGAAAAGACGCATCTATTAGATGCGCCTATTCTGGAGCTTTGTTGGGATCTTTCTACTTGCCCTGTAGTGGTGGCAAGTGGGGGGTGACATTAAGGCTGGCTTAGTAATGGAGAGGTGTCAATAGGACACCTATCCTTTACTAATCCTATAGTAAGTAAAGTGTTAAATAAACACACACACAGTAAGAATCAAGTCTTTTAATGAAATAATACAACACATTTTTTCCATCATTGTTACACTGCTAATCCCATCTCGAATCCCTCAGTCTCCTGTTAAAAAAAAAAAACAACAAAAAACTATATACAATACCTGTCCGGCGCTCAGTCAAATCCCACGGTGCAATCCATTTCTGGGGTTAATCAAAAACATCAAAGAAAAGAAGCATTGCCTAAAATGTAACAAATTTTATTGAATTCATATTTTAAAAACAATAAATGAAATATAAAGATAACAAAGAGAAAGTGCAGACACTAGGGCAATACAAGCTTTACCCTACTGATAAGGTGCAAACAGGTTTCTAAATAAGAAAAATGTCTAGACAGACAAATGCTAAAGTGCATATATCATATATAGACATACAAGAGGTTAAGAAACAGCCTCCTGTAATGAGTCCAAATTTATAGAGAACCGTTCATTTATAAACGTAATAGCATTTAAAAAAGTGAGTGACTTTCATATAAGAAATGCAGCAACATCATATAGTGATAGTACAGCACATACATCAATCAATATAGAACATATATATAAGAAAGTGCAATAGTGCAAATAGTTAATAGTAACATGAGTTAACCGCAAGTGCAGGGTAGCAGATAGGCCTAAGATGGAGGCAGAGAATGACGGTGTCTCATAAAAATTTTTTTCTTTTGCCGCTCATATGGTAAAAAGGCAAGTAAATAGATGTAAGCACGTTACCTAAGGGTGCAGGCTGGGAACCCCAGCGCGCATTTCGCGTTGGCTTTATCGAGGGGTGCGCCTCGTGTGGCAGGGCTGAGTTTATTTAGTGGTAAGAATAGCAGCTGTTATCTAGCGCTTCCGGACTGGAGTCCTGCCTCGCGTCATCACGGACCGGCGTCATGCAAAGCCGCACCTCCTCCAAGCCCGACGCGTCAGGGCAGGGAGGAGGAAGCAGCTGCATAGAGACGCGTCATCATGGCAACGCTCGTACAGGCCCCCGTAAGGATCGCTTTTCACTGCATTGCAAGCAGAACATGGACTGGAAAGAAGGGTGTGCGCCCAGCATATATTAGTATAAGGGCATGAATAGGTGCTCAATGTGGAAATTTAAGGCACGTATCTTATAAAATATACATACATGTATTTTCAAAGATGAAAATAAGAATGATACGTGCCTTTTGTGTATCAAATCTGTGACTAGGATATATAAATATATATGCATAAACAAGACAATGCGATGTGTTATGATTGGGTCACCGAGGAGAAAAGCAAGAGCAAGCTAAGCCACAGAAAACCAGAGAGTTTGGTAACTAAGCGGATTGCAGACCCCTGATCCTATCCACACAACTAGCAGTAGCCGTGGAGCGTACCTACGATGATTCTAGACGCCTCGACACAGCCGGAGAACTAAAGCAGGAAAGGGGAAATCTAAACTGCCCCAGAGCAGACCCCAAAGCAGTAGACAGCCCCCAAACATATATTGTCGGTGAGATGAGACCAGAGCGAATCCCTACACAGTTAACAGCTGGAGCGGTGCTAATGCGACCGCTCGGACTGTAAACTACTGGGGAATGAATGGGAAGCAGAGCGCACAGGCTCAGTGACGAGCGGTGACGTCACTGAGTCTGTGTTTGCTGCCGGCATTAACTCCTGTGACCTCAGCACCGTGTTAAAATGACTGTGCCTTATTGACACCTCTCCATTACTAAACCGGGCTTAATGTCACCTTACAATAGAAAGGTGACATTAACCCCTTATTACCCCACTTGCCACCAGGTTTGCGGGAGGGGGGAACTGTTTAAGACACACTGGTCTTCGCAGTCTCAGCTTGCAGACAGATTGCTTCTTGCACTGGAGACTCACAGGGGCATATGAACACTCCAGCAGATGAGCTGCATGAAAAAGACATGGAGGCGAGGGAGCGCAGGTGACCGTGTAGACTACAACCGCTACATGTACACACTATGCTTCAACGGGTTAAGGTACCCTTCATCTTCTATCCTGCATATCTGTCTGGTATAATCACAAACAACTCTGGAGTGTGATCAAGATAGCAGAGAGCAGCCATTACACATTATTTATATAGAACCATTGATTCCATGGTGCAGTACATAAGAGGTTACATACAAAATAGCAAGTTTTTGCGTTTTCGTTTTTTGCTTCCCTTCTTCCCAGTCATAACTTTTTTTGTTTTTTAGCCAAAATGGCCATGTGAGGGCTTTTTTTTTTTTTTTTTTGCGAGACAAGTTGTACCGTATTTTTGAACGACTTCATTGGTTATAATTTATCGTGTACAGGGAAAAAAATTCCAAGTGCGGTGAAATTGCAAAAAAAACTGCAATCCCACAGTTTTTTTGTTTTGCTTTTTTTTTTTTACTAGGTTCACAAAATGCTAAAACTGCCTTATGATTCTCCAGGACATTACGGGTTCATAGACACCAAACATGTCTAGGCTCTTTTTCATTTAAGTGATGAAAAAATCCAAAATTTGGTTTAAAAAAAAGGTGCCATTTTCTGAGAACTGTAGCTTTTCCATTTTTCATGATCTGAGGCTGGGTGAGGGCTTAATCTTTGTCTGCTGAGCTGATGTTTTTATTGATACCATTTTGATTTCTTATTATTGCCGGGACCAGAAAAACGTACCGTATTTTTCGCTTTATAAGACGCACCTCAAATTTTGAGGCGAAAAATAGGAAAAAACATTTTTTTAATAAAATGGTGGTGCTTCTTATAATCCAGGCGTCTTATTGCTTACCGCTCTGTCCCCGGGGTGCTGTCGCCCACTCTGTCCCCGGGTTGCTGTCGCCCACTCTGTCCCCGGCTTGCGCGGTGGCCATTTTCTAGGTAGCAATCCACTGCACAGGCATGGATGGAATGGCAGAGCCCCCCACGCAGCACTGGACAGAGCCCGGCGGCGGTGGCAGGCACCGAGGGACCCAGCGCGGTGGCACAATAAAAGGTACATTTGCATTGTAAGACGCACCCCTATTTTCCCCCCAAATTTGGGGGAAAAAAGTGCGTCTTACAAAGCGAAAAATACGGTAATTCTGATGTTTTGAATTTTTTTTTCTCTTTATGCTGTTTAGTGATATAATTATTTTTTAGATTTATTGGATCGGGCAATTCTGAACACGGCGATACCAAATCTTTGTATATTTGATTTTTTTTTTCTCTTTGAATGGGACGAAAGGGGGTGATTTTAATGTTTTTTTAAAAAATATTTTTAAAACTTTTTTACTTTTTGCATGCTTCAATAGTCTCCATGGGAGACTAGGAGCTGCAGTACTTCGATTGCCTCGGCTACACACAGGCGATGATCAGATCGCCTGTTTGTAGCAGAAATGCTCACTTGCTATGAGCGCCGACCACAGAGCGGTACTCATAGCAGTTTGGCAATGACAACTATAGAGGTCTGCTTCAGACCTCTAGTTGTCATTCCAACCCATCGGTAACCCGTGATCATGTAACGGGGTCACTGATGGGTGGGATTAGCATCGTGCTTCCTGTAAGCGAGAGTTAAATGCCGCTGTCAGAAATTGACAGCAGCATTTAACTAGTTAACAGCTGCGGGTGGATCAATTCCACCCATGGCTGTTGTGGGCACATGTCAGCTGTATAGATCACCTGTCATGTGCCCGGAAAGGTGCGAGCTCTGCGCCGGAGCCCACACCAAACAGGGGGAGTCTGACATCGACGTACTATTAGGTCCAATGTCAGAAAGGGGTTAAGGGCTCATGCAGACGTTTGTGCAAATCGGTCCAAGCATGACATCCTCATAGAATATACATGAATCTGTTATGCTCCAATTGGGAGACCCATGGCCAAATCCATGCTTTGCAGTCTGTGCTTGGACCAATTTGCACAGGCGTCTGGTTCAGTCGAGCTTATACAAGTTCTCTGTATACAGTTTTCTGGAACATGAGATATAGGCCAGGGTCAGACTTGCGAGAAACTCGGACGAGTCTCACATGTCAATACCTGGCACTGCCGCCGGCACTCGGATCAGAGCGTTCAGTTCCATTTATTTCTATGCAGCTGAACACTCCGATCCGAGTGCCTGGTATTGATGTGCGAGACTCACCCGAGTTTCTCGCACGTCTGACCCCGGCCTTATGCTATAACTCTTCCATCAGTTTCCTTTGAGCAGACAGAAGTATGTTTATCAGTGATTTAAAAAATTGCAAAATGAAAATTAATCTTAACGGTTGTTTTGATATCATTGCCCAAGTCAAGAATGTGTCATAAACAAGTGAGCCACCAGCCGTATCTATAGTCTACAAGTATATGCTGTGAACATACCAAAAAAAACGGTGAACATAAGGCCAAAGTTAGCAAAAATAAAAAATATATACATTTTTATTTAGATCAATGAGTAAAATCAGACCAACAGGTATATTGGGGAAGGGGATGGAAAAACACACACATGATGGTGGTACACAAGCACATGCAAAGGGACGCGCTCATCCAGATCATATGTGCTGTCAGTTAATCACATTAGTATTACAACATGATATTCATGTGGCAAAAAACCACCCATAATATATGCCGACTAATAAGAGAATCATGGATGCACGATCAACTGGGGTATACACCATAATCTGTCCCCTTTGCTACATCCATAGAGATCCCACTCTGCTGACTGCTCATAGCCTCCCATGATCCACAGACATAGTCACAAGTACCAAATCACATGAAGAGTTAATTACCGAGCTATTTAGCAGCAGCAGCAGGGGACGGGTCACAGCTAGGATGAGAGCATCGGCCCCGACGCGCGTTTCGGTCCTCCTTCAGGAGGATCTCTATGGATGTAGCAAAGGGGACTGATTATGATGTATACCCCAGTTGATTGTGCATCCATGATCAGCATATATGATCTGGATGAGCGCGTCCCTTTGCATGTGCTTGTGTACCACCATCATGTGTGTGTTTTTCCATCCCATTCCCCAATATACCTGTTGGTCTGATTTTACTCATTGTTCTAAATAAAAATGTATATATTTTTTATTTTTGTTAACTTTGGCCTTGTGTTCACCGTTTTTTTTTTGGTATGGTCTATGTGTTATTGGTGATAGGCAGCTTAAATCCATAATAATTATATGGTATATGTAAATGTGATATACCTTGTATGTGAGTTTGACCTGCTGGTGTTAAGTCATATGCTGTAACACCCCCATGGGTTTATTTTGGGAAGATAGTAAATTATTTTAGCAATGGATTTCTTTTACAATAGAAATGAATTCTATGCATAGGATATATTTGCAAAGTGTATGTTTGGATCTGGCTTAGGGCTGAAGACGGACAGCACCTGGACCAATGTTATTCAATAGGGCAGTACAGAAGAGCAATTTTTTTTTTTCCACTAACAGAATTTGCATGTGGAATAACTTAGAGCATGCACTAGTTTTTTCTCCATACATTTGATTACACTCGCCTATTGAAGTTTATGGGTGTGCACAAAAAAATCGACTGTCATAGGGAGCTGCAGTGCATCGTATATTTACAGATTTGTTGCAATTCTGTAACATACACTAGGGATCAAGGGGATAAAGTACATCTGCAAAACGCACGTTGGGGTGTTTGTGGTACCGTGGACGGGCGTTCTATACAACACCATGAGTAAGCTATAAACTCTATATACCTTTTGGTTGTCTTATGGCTGTCTTAATGGCTTTTATGGTCTGCACTACATGCACTTTATTGCCAGTCTGACATCCTGGGTCTCTTTTTAGACCAATTTACTATATTATTACACTGCTACCCTATAGCCTGCTACTACTCCACCACTCATTTTTATTTAAGTACTTTTCTCCTTTGATTTTATCCTCGTATATGTCTATCTTTTTACCCTTTGATTCATGTTTTGCTATTAGTTGTATTTAATTTTGAATAACATTTTTCATTTTTTATATACACTACCATTAAGTTTAGGGTTTCTTAGAAATGTCCTTATTTTTGAAAGAGAAGCACAGTTCTTTCCAATGAAGCTAACATAAAATGATTCATAAATACACTCTATACATTGTTAATGTGGTAAATGACTATTCTAGCTGCAAACGTCTGTTTTGTAATACAATATCTTCATAGTTGTATAGAGGCCCATTTCCAACAACCATCACTCCTGTGTTCTTATGGTACTTTGTGTTTGCTAACCATGTAAGAAGGCTAATGAATGGTTAGAATAACCTTGAAAACCCTTGTGCAAGTATGTTAGCACAGCTGAAAACAGTTTGGCTGATTAGAGACGCTATAAACCTGACCTTCCTAGGAGCTAGTTGAGAATCTGGAGCATTCCATTGGTTGGTTCCATTAAACTCTCAGAATGGCCAGAAAAAAAAAACTTTCATGTGAAACTCGACAGTCTATTCTTGTTCTTAGAAAAGAAGGCTATTCCATGCAAGAAATTGCCAAGAAACTGAAGATTTCCTACAACGGTGTGTACTACTCCCTTCAGACTAGAGCACAAACAGGCTCTAACCAGAGTAGAAACAGAAGTGGGAAGCCCCACTGCACAACTGAGCAACAAGACAAGTACATTAGAGTCTGTAGTTTGAGAAATCAACGCCTCACAGGTCCTCAACTGGCAGCTTCATTAAATAGTACACGCAAAACACCAGTGTCAACGTCTACAGTGAAGAAGCGGCTCTGGGATGCTGGCCTCAGGGCAGAGGGGCAAAGAAAAAGCCATATCTGAGACTTGGTAATAAAAGGAAAAGATTAAAATGGGCAAAAGAACACAGACATTGGACAGAGGAAGATTGGAAAAAAAGCAGGGCTTTGGAGTCGGTAAGCCAAACCTGCGACTCCGACTCCTCAATTTCCCTTACACAGACTCCACAACTCCGACATATTTTGCTTATATTTAAGTGAAAAATGTATTGTAGTACAATGTGAATGTGGCGCCCCTGAGGCTTAAGTCGCCACAGAGGTACTGCACCTCCTCCTGAGGTGTGGTGCCCCACCATCCAGGTAAGGTGGGAACTCCTAACCATGCTCCAACACCTGCACCCCTCACCACAAAGTAGTGTAGCAAAGCCACATTGCGGCTCCTTGCTTAGAGAGTAGCAAAGCACCTTTGGTGGTTCCCTGCTTGGAAACACGAAACGTGCTGGGAGGTGGGTGGAGTTTAGAATACATAGAGTGGGAAGGTTTAGAATTTCAGTTAGTTAGTGAGTTAGTTGAGCCGGAGAGAGTCACTCAGAGAGGAGTGAGGAGAGAAGATCCCTAAGAGAGGGATGGAGGAAGGAGGTGCTGCAGCAAATCTCAGTGACCTGGGTCTGCTGGCGCAGGAAAGGAAAGAAGGAGAAAGACATTGAACTGAAGCTTGAGCTTCCATAGGAGTGAAAGACAAGTACGGAACGTAGGAGTAAAAGGGAACACAGAGGACGTGGGTTAGAGGAAGAACCCTGTCTAGACGTTCTAAGCGCAAGGCCGGGGCCCGGTCCCCGAGGTTGTATGGACCCTAATTTTTCTGCAGCAGACACCGGTGGAGTAGTGGGCTGTAAATGTACTACTCCCATCTAACACTTGGGGCACAACAGCAACTTGGATAGTGAGCCGGGACTCAGGAGTAAGGAGTCCCCGAAGCAGGCTACAGCTGTCTGCCGTACAAGTAGTGTTCTTGGGAACATCTGTCAGGAGTCACTCCAGTGTAACTCAGTACTAGGAGTACTTCACTTAAAGGCGCTATAGAGGAGACGCTGAGAAAGGTACATGTTGGAGGAGTGTTGGAAGGGAGCATCCTATCTTGCCTGGAGGTTGATGGAGCCCAGGACCCGGAGGACACAGCACGGAGGCAGGCACCTGTGTGAACTGCAGACTGTGAGTAAAGCTTTGGAACTACATGCCCTGGTGTCCTCCACTTATTCCCGCACCACTACACCCCGCACTACTACATCTGGGCACCAGCCTCTACACCGCCTGTGCCTCTCCTCCATTGCTACATCTACACTGCCCTGGGACTACAGCTCCACCTGTGGGGAGCTTCACCATCTTGACTGCAACCCACCACCAGTCCCAGAGGATCTGCATGCAGCGTCGGCCTAACACCTCACTTGCCGAGCACCACAGGTGGCGTCACGAACTATTCATAAACTTTATTTCATTGTTCATTCATCCCCTTTTTTGCCATGGAGCCCCAGGGCCACGGACCGGGTCACATCTTCCGTGACAGCTTCCGTGACAACTCCCATTGCGATCAACGGGACAGGTACCGAGTACCCCGCTAGGCCCTGGTGGGGCGCTCCATGAACATCAGACATTTAATCATTTTTATGATACAATAATCAAGATATTTAGATAGAACATAAGATATATTTATTGGAATACAACTTTAGAACACAAAAAACTGTAATAAAATGTAAATATGTAGTACACTATGTAATATCAATTACATATATACAGTACAAACCAAAAGTTTGGACACACCTTCTCATTCAAAGAGTTTTCTTTATTTTCATGACTATGAAAATTGTAGATTCACTCAGAAGGCATCAAAACTATGAATTAACACATGTCATGTGGAATTATATAATTAACAAAAAAGTGTGAAACAACTGAAAATGTCTTATATTCTAGGTTCTTCAAAATAGCCACCTTATGCTTTGATTACTGCTTTGCTCACTCTTGGCATTCTCTTGATGAGCTTCAAGAGGTAGTCACCTGAAATGGTCTTCCAACAGTCTTGAAGGAGTTCCCAGAGATGCTTAGCACTTGTTGGCCCTTTTGCCTTCACTCTGCGGTCCAGCTCACCTCAAACCATCTCGATTGGGTTCAGGTCTGGTGACTGTGGAGGCCAGGTCATCTGGCGCAGCACCCCATCACTCTTTCTTGTTCAAATAGCCCTTACACAGCCTGGAGGTGTAATTGGGGTCATTGTCCTGTTGAAAAATAAATGATGGTCCAACTAAACGCAAACAAGATGGAATAGCATGCCGTTGCAAGATGCTGTCGTAGCTCTGCTGGTTCAGTATGCCTTCAATTTTGAATAAATCCCCAACAGTGTCACCAGCAAAGCACCCCCACACCATCACACCCCCTCCTCCATGCTTCACGGAGGTAGCCAGGCATGTAGAGTCCATCCATTCACCTTTTCTGCGTCACACAAAGACACGGTGGTTGAAACCAAAGATCTCAAATTTGGACTCGTCAGACCAAAGCACAGATTTCCACTGGTCTAATGTCCATTCCTTGTGTTCTTTAGCCCAAACAAGTCTTTTCTGCTGGTTGCCTGTCCTTGGCAGTGGTTTCCTAGCAGCTATTTTACCATGAAGGCCTGCTGCACAAAGTCTCCTCTTAACAGTTGTTGTAGAGATGTGTCTGCTGCTAGAACTGTGTGGCATTGACCTGGTCTCTAATCTGAGCTGCTGTTAACCTGCGATTTCTGAGGCTGGTGACTCGGATGAACTTATCCTCCGCAGCAGAGGTGACTCTTGGTCTTCCTTTCCTGGGGCGGTCCTCATGTGAGCCAGTTTCTTTGTATTGCCTGATGGTTTTTACCACTGCACTTGGGGACACTTTCAAAGTTTTCCCAATTTTTCGGACGGACTGACTGACCTGCATTTCTTAAAGTAATGATGGCCATTCATTTTTATTAACTTAGAATTTGTATTATGGCCATAAAAAAGCAGCTAACAGTCTATTCAGTAGGACTATCAGCTGTTTATCCACCAGACTTCTGCACAACACAACTGATGGTCCCAACCCCATTTATGAGGCAAGAAATCCCACTTATTAAATCTGACAGGGCACACCTGTGAAGTGAAAACCATTTCCGATGACTACCTCTTGAAGCTCATCAAGAGAATGCCAAGAGTGTGCAAAGCAGTAATCAATGCAAAAGGTGGCTACTTTGAAGAACCTAGAATATAAGACATATTTTCAGTTGTTTCACACTTTAATTATATAATTCCACATGTGTTAATTCATAGTTTTGATGCCTTCAGAGTGAATCTCAAATTTTCATAGTTATGAAAATAAAGAAAACTCTTTGAATGATACGGTGTGTCTAAACTTTTGGTCTGTACTGTATATTATATATAACACTGACTTCTCAGCTAAGACAAAGCCTAGATGCTCAGGCTACATTCACACCATGGGCGAAGCCAGGATCAAACCTGGGCGGGGGCCAGAACCTCATACTGCACACCTCAGCTGCTGCAGAACCTCATACTGCACACCCCTACATTTGAAAATAAAGCCTGCACCTGAAGAAGATGTGATGAATGCAGTCTATTTATTCCAACTATCAATTGATGTTGATGTGTTACTGAAGACGAGCAATGCCTGTCCTGGGCGTCCTTTTGGGCAGCTATGAGGTGTACCTGACTGGTGCTAAAAAAAAAAAAAATTAGTATTAGGGTACCGTTACACCTAGCGATGCACCAGCGATCCCGACCAGCGATATGACGAGGTCAGGATCGCTGGTGCATCGCTAGGGGGTCGCTAGTGAGCTGCCACACAGGCAGATCTCACCAGCGACATCGCTGGGGACGGGGATCGCTACTTAGCTGTCAGACGTGGCGATCCTGCGTCCTCCCGCCCGGCTCCACGCCGGAAGTGGCCGACGAGGAATGGTCCAGGAGCTTCTCACGCGATCAGCGATAACCAGCGGGGGAGCCGGTCGGAGGTAAGTATCACATGCAGCGATATCGCTAGCAATATCGCTGCAACATCACAAAATCGGTGACTTTACAGCGATATTGCTAGCGATATCGCAGTGTGTAACGGGGGCTTTAGTCTGTGTGCTACCCGGCTTTCATTCTTTTTGGTACAGATAAGATATGGATAGACAGATATAGATAGAGCAGATTTCTAATCTGCTTTTGCTATTGAAAACCTTATCTATGAGCTTAAAAACCTTATCTATGAGCTTAAAAACCTTTCAGGTGATGCAGTTTTTTAAAAAGCTGAAATGCTTTTGAAGCTGAAAAACGTATCCTCAAAAAACGCAGGAAAAACGCTGTGTGTGAATGTAGCCTTAGATCAGGAATAGAACAGCCATTTATAGGACATTTCATAACTTTCCCAAATTCCTATGAAAAAGTATTCAGCACATTCTGCATTGAACTACTGTACCCAATTTATTATAAATTTTACGAGTCTGTCCATTTTATTCCAACTCCACCAAAATGAGCTCCGACTCTGACTCCACAGCACTGAAAAAAGTGTTATGGACAGACAAATCCAAGTTTGAGGTGTTTGGATCACACAGAAGAACATTTGTGAGACGCAGAACAACTGAAAAGATGCTGGAAGAGTGCCTGACGCCATCTGTCAAGCATGGTGGAGGTAATGTGATGGTCTGGGGTTTCTTTGGTGCTGGTAAAGTGGGAGATTTGTACAAGGTAAAAGGGATTTTGAATAAGGAAGGCTATCTCTCCATTTTGCAACGCTATGCCATACCCTGTGGACAGCGCTTGATTGGAGCCAATTTCATCCTACAAAAGGGCAATGGCCCAAAGCACACCTCCAAATTATGCAAGAACTATTTAGGGAAGAAGCAGGCAGCAGGTATTCTATCTGTAATGGAGTAGCCAGATCTCAAGCTGTTGTGGGAGCAGCTTGACCGTATGGTACGCAAAAAGTGCCCATCAAGCCAAACCAACTTGTGGGAGGGGCTACTGGAAGCATGGAGTGAAATTTCTCCAGATTACCTCAGCAAATTAACTGCTAGAATGCCAAAGGTCTGCAATGCTGTAATTACTGCAAAGGGAGCATTCTTTGACGAAAGCAAAGTTTGAAGGAGAAAATGATTATTTCAAATAAAAATCTTTTTTTCGAAACTTGTCAATGCCTGGACTAGATTTTAAATTCATTTGGTAACTCATTTGATTAATAAAAGTATGAGTTTTCATGGAAAATACAAAATTGTCTGGGTGACTCCAAACTTTTGAACGGTAGTATGCCTCCCCTGAGTAGTGTGTTTTGAGTACTTTGTATCCGCTCTCTAGGTCTTATAAACTGTACATGGTCTTGTACGTTAATTGCTGCTGCTGTACAAAACGGATTGCATATGGATGACAAGTGAGAAAATAATTGTCCCACTTTTCTGGATAAAATTCTGAACTTTTATTTACACGCTCATGTGAACCTACCCTGAAAAACTAGATTCAGTGTAGATGCTCCAGCTATGTTCCCTTTGTTTAGAGATATTTGAGCCATGGATGCTGCAACAAATTAGTGGCTGCAGTATTATTTCCTTCAATGCTCATTGATGGGAGCTATGATGCCAGTGAGAAAGCACATGACCTCGTCGGTGAGCAGGACTCTACCGGAGTCACAGCTCTCATCAGCTAAATTTGGTTCTGCTGCACTCCACTTCTACACCTGGCATTGTAATGTAGCCCACGGGGCAGAGAAGCAGCAGAACAAGTAATCCTAGAAATGAGTCAACCATGTGATGCTTCCAACCAGTTACAGAATGACTTGTTGCAGCTTTCAAAGTTATAGGGCCATGCAGAGATTTACA
Source organism: Dendrobates tinctorius (assembly GCF_039654945.1). Classification (NCBI taxonomy): domain Eukaryota; kingdom Metazoa; phylum Chordata; class Amphibia; order Anura; family Dendrobatidae; genus Dendrobates; species Dendrobates tinctorius. The sequence goes on from NW_027361728.1 coordinate 36,868,441, forward strand.
AGTATAAATACATTTAGAATAATATATTTACTGGGTTTTTAGTTCTAAGCATCTGCATTTATACATAGATTTCTTAATATTGTTATATGTAGAGATCAGATATATAGTTTAGAGAGATAAGCAAATTGATTTCCAGGTCCCTATTCCAGCGGCCCCGGACAGTCGCACTGCAAACCACCACTCTCCCATCTGATGGCCATGGAATAATGGAATACTAATATAAGATAATCCTTTAATCGTCCCACCATGTGGAAATTCATATATAGCTGCCTGATGCTGCAAGATCAGGCTCTTGAGAATTTATTCCCTCATCTCTCATCATTTTAGTTTATTTTCATTGTTATACATTTTGTGTATATTCTCATCCAGCATATTAATAGAAAAACATATCTAAACAAAATTAAATTATATTATACAAACAGAGAAATGGTTCCTTAAATTAAAAAAAAACAACTATTTTGGCTTACTGTTAGAAAGGGAAACTGTATATAAGTTCTGACTTTACGAAGAGATGGAATTTTCATTTAGTGTGGCACACACAGACACACAATCCAAAGATTGAGTCATCTTCTCTGCTTTTTATCTGGTTTCAGGTGATTTTCTTATTTCCCACACCTGTTACTTGCCTCAACTGAAACAAACTTGCTAACCCACAATTTTGGATAAGTGCCAACAATCTTGTCCGGACCATTTGGGGGATTTTGTGTGAAATTATGTCCAATTTGCCTTTTTTTTTCCTCAGGTTTAGTTTTCGTGTTGTTCCAGTACACACAAAGGAAATAAACGTATGTGTAAGAAAACGTGTAATTGTAGTAATTTTCTGGGAGAAATAGTAAATTTTCAAAATCAATTTCAAGGGTGACCACACTGTTGATCATGACTATAAATTAAATATTCAGCTACTGGAAGGATATACCAGTGCCATAGCTCAGGTTTCAACTTGGGAGTGGGAAGAACAAATCTTGGTGAGCTTCTAACTGGGGTAACCATGTTGACAAGCATGGAGGTGGAGCGTGGCACAGGGTGGTAGCTACAGGAGAGACACTGGTCTTTTACTGTGATGCCCGATGCACTACATGAAAGAGTGGGTGCTGGACTGGATGGTAGTTTACCCTCAACGGCAGCACTGCACAGACACTTGTTCATAAACTTGTTCCTATCTGCCTAACTATCAGGAAGTTGTCTCTTTCCCTAACACTTAAACCTTTCCATGATGGGCTAGTCCCAACATTTAAATCTCTTACTCCTTGCACCTAAAACTACAGTCACTATCTTATACTACCTATTGTGACGCCGAGTCACTATTCATGGGCAAGCTGTGAGATTGGGTAGTCTGAGGTCGGATACCAGGAGGGCTCGTAGTACAGAGGGGTGAGACAAAGGTGTGGTCAGGTAACAGTCCAGGGTCAAATGCTAGAAGTGTAATTCAAAGTAAGGGAGTGCAACAAACAGATACTCAGAGGCCAGTCTGGGGGTACCTGAAGTCTGAGAGTGTCAAAAGTAGAAGGGATAATCCAACAGAGTAATAACAACAAAATCCAGGCTCATCAGCAATATCACAGCCCCTCCGAAGAAGCCCACAGAGCAAAACGTGTCGGGATCATTGTTTTACTGTAGTTGGCACTACTGGCGGAACTTTGTGTTAGGTAGACAGGCCAGGGTCTGGGGTTAGCTACTTAGCAATGCAGGCACTTAACTGTCCTTGGGTGATTTCTCCTTGGACCTTGGGTCATATGTAATTTACTCTGAGCACTATTGTTGGCATCTTTATTTGAAATTTTTTGTTGCTTGGCCATGGCCTGGGAGTATCTTTGTACTTACATACAAATTGCATACTGTGCAATCTGTTCGCATTTGGATCCTAGGCTCTGTATACCGCTCACCTCTCGGTTTTTTTTTTAGTGCTACTTGAGACTTGTATACTTGATGGTCCTGCCTTTATATATATATATATATATATACTCATTTGGATCTCCTTTTTATCTCTATATATGATGATGTTTGTAAATAAATTGTATTCTCTTTTTGCACTTTTGTCTGACTAGTGATTTCTAGTGCAATGATTGATGTCTTCGGGCATTTAACTCATATTGTTTGCTGTAGGTTTGTCATCAGCAATATCAGTAGTCAGATAGTGCAAGCTGCACACCTAACTATAGCTATGGCTACAGCTGACAATCTGCTGCACATAGCATGCCAGTTAAATACCCTGCAAATCATTTTGAGGATGGGAGGTACCTGACGAAATGCTCGCAGGCTAAACCAGATTGAACAACAGTGCTGTCAATCAAAACGCTAACAGCCCAGCACACCCCAGGATCAGATTGGATGACTAAGAATGTGACTCGCAAAACTGACAGTGCAGCACACCACAAATCCCATAGGGTGACTGAGCTGTCACTCACAGGATCCCTAGGCCACAGTCAGATGTGAAACCACGATGCCTGTCTTATGTATTAGGATAAGACATAGCTTATGTTTACCCTACACTGTACACGCTTCATTATATTACCATATCACAATACATTGCAGCACAATTCACATGACACAATATATACATAGACGCAAGACATAATACACATTACATGATTGGTGTCTTCAGGGGATTTGCGTGACAGTCCAGTCCTCACCCCTTACAGTGGCACACCCTAATCCTAGTTGGGATTAGTGGGCAAGACCACAGCAGTCAACAATACTGTTAATCAAAGAAATTCATTATAGAATCATAGAATGTTAGAGAGTTGGAACGGGCTTCCTTGGTCATCTGGTCCAACCCCCTGCTCAAAGCAAGATTCATTAAATCATCCCAGGCCGATGTCTGTCCAGCCTCTGTTTGAAGACTTCCATTGAAGTAGAACTCGCCAACTCTTGTGGCAGCTTGTTCCCCTCATTGATCACCCTCACTGTCAAAAAGTTTTTTCTGGTATCTAATCTGGGTCTCCTCCCATTCAGTTTCATCCCATTGATTCTAGTATTTCCTTATGCAAAGAATAAAGCTTATCCCTCTACAGTATCACAGCCCTTGAAATATTTGTAGACAGCTATTAAGTCTCCTCTCAGTCTTCTCTTTTGCAAGCTAAACATTCCCAAATCCTCTAACTGTTCCTCTTAGGACATGGTTTGCAGACCGGTCACCATTCTGGTTGGTCTTCTCTAAACTTGCTCCAGTTTGTTCAAGTCTTTTGTAACTGGACACAATATTCCAGATGAGATCTGAACAAAGAGGAGTATAAGGCTGTGTGCACACGCTGCGGAAAAGGTGCGGATTCTGTACAATCCGCAGGTGAAACCGCAGGTCAAAAGACCTGCGGTTTTACCTGCGGATTGCTCTGCGGTTTTGCCCTGCGGTTTTTCATCTCCTCAATGGAGGAGATGGCAAACCGCAGGAGAATCCGCAGAAAGAATTGACATGTCAATTCTTTCTGCGGATTGAAAACCGCAGATAATCCGCGCGGAAAATTCCGCACCGTCTGCACTGCGGTTTTTGATTCCCATAGGGAATCATTGTACTGTACACCGCAGCAGAAACTGCTGCGGGTCCGCAGCGGCCAAAACCGCTGCGGAACCGCAGCAAAATCCGCAGCGTGTGCACACAGCCTAAGGGTATATTTACTTCACGTGATCTAGACTGTATGTTTATGTTAATGCAACCCAGAATTGTATTTGCCTATTTTGCTGCTGTATCACACTGTTGACGACTGTTCAGTCTGTGATATATTAGTATGCCCAAGTCTTTCACATGTGCTGTTGCTTAGTTCTATTCCTCTCATTCTGCATATTCTTTTTTCATTTTTCTTGCCCAGATATAGGACTTGGCATTTCTCCCTGTTAAAAAAAAAAACAAACAAAAAAAAAAAAAACCCAAAACCTTCTTTTAGTTAATGCCCACAATTTGTTTTAGATCTTTTTGAATCCTCTCTCTTCTCTAGTATTAGCTATCCCTACTATACAAACAAGATTGATAATGCCACTATAAAACTATTTAGCAGTAAATGACAGTTCTGCAGACTTTATACGTGATTTCAGTACAGCTATATATAATTTGCAATTGATGTCTTTTCTGATGATGCCTGTTTACTGTCCCCATCTTTACCATCTGGACCAAACTCCCATTTAGTTCAAGCTATAATTCGTTTGCAGAGTTTGCAACACACTCATTTCACTTATTACATTTTCAGCATTGTACCTATCTATCCTAAAACGAAACAAACTTTCCATCCAGCTGATAGACTTTCAGTAACTGCGCTCCTCTTAGTAGCACACACAGTAATAATGGCCACCACTGTACCACTTACATATGAATAATATTCCTTTTGTGTTTTTAGGATGGTAGATTTGCCCCCAATAAAATATTGAAAGTTAACTATTTATTTTCATCCCTTGTGCAACATATAACATAATCAAATAGTAATCACATACTTCTCCTGGAAAGTAATAGTGCCATCTTTTTGTGCCCTTTAAAGTAATAATGTCCCAATGTGCCTCTTTGTAAATTATAATATCCTGAGTGCCTCCTATAAAGTAATAGTGCCCCTTACAGGGTTATTCTCAAGATATAAAATTGGTATAGTTAGACAACATGAAAATAAGCAAGTTTGCAATTGACGTGCTTTTTCTATCTGATCTTTTTTCTACTATGTGAGCTTTTATCTAACATTGTTTATAGCTGGTTGCCAAGGGGACAGATCACAAGAAGATGGCCCAGCATGTGTATAAGCTATGTTCAAGACTGGGATTTGACACTTAACTCCTGAGATCCTAGTCACTTCTTTTCAGCCCATTAAATTCAATAGTGCAGTTTGACAGTGCTGCTCACCTCCTGCGCCCTGTTAGCTGCTGGCCCTGAGCTGCTGTGATCATCTCTGCAAAATCACAATACCAAGGCCCCAACTTGTCCACTGTTTTGCCAGAGCAGTCGTCCTAATCACTGCTCACTTTTCTTATGAGTTGCTGAGCAGACTTATACAATGGCATTGAATGCACTGACAGTCACGGTAGCACATTTGGGTCAGCAGAAGGATGTTGCTACTGAACCAGAGTTGTCACTTAAAGTAGTGCTCATCTCCTAGCAAAAGGGAAGTCAGGAGTCTGGGGAGCAGTGTACTATTGAGACTAGCCCATTAAATGTTCGTGAATGTTCCTAAAAGAGTAATGCTGAGGCTATCGATGTGATGTAAGTGCTGCAGACGATAAAAGCAATTGTGAAGATTGTCATAGACCTACAGAGGGTGAAAGAAGCATAGGTTTAAAAAAAAAAAAACTGCTGCAATGGAACAGGGGTTTTACACACACAATCAGAAAACCTCTTTAAGCCAGGTGTCTTTGCTACTTTTTTCTATATGGATTTCTTGTATCACTCACCCATTCGCCATCGGTACCTCCACTGGCAGACAAAAAGCCAAATAAGAGTATGTGCATATAACATCTGTGGTGTAGTGACCACTGTGTCCGCTAGGGGGCACTGTATGGATGTCCCAGGAGACTGGATGAATGGCGAAATACGAAATGACCGTTATGTATCTCAAGGTGGGTGGCCTTGAGATGGAGACTTATGTGTGTTAATCAGCAGTGATACTGCTGAGGTGTTGGTTCAATGTGTCAGGAACTAGTTACCTCCAAGCCCAATCAGGGGGTGTGTTTATTAACGCTATTGTAAAGTGTATATGTGTGTGTGAAGGACCTGTGATGAGGTCATAGCCATGTGACCCGGTGGGCGTGGATACGGACCATATAAGGTGGCCAGGGTAGGTCACATGAGGTGTATGCTGGGACCTGGTTGGTCCAGTGTGGAAGGTCCCGTCTGAGTGAGATGGGGCTGCCTTCTAACAGCCTGTGAAGTGGCTGTGGTGAATGGCTGCACGTGCCTGACAGTTCCCTGGAGGGAATGGACGTCTGCAGTATGATAAAGGAACCATGAGGTTACCCTGACGTGGGTGAGGTAACCGAGGCTAGAAAGCCTGTGTATGCATAACCTATATAACAACAGAGTAAGGCTACTTTCACACTTGCGTTTTTTTTGCTGCGTGTTTTTTGCGCACACAAACGCATGAAAAAAACGCATCATGCGTTTGTGTGCGTTTTTTTGCGGGTTTTGGTGCATTTTTTGCGCATACGTGCGCATTACAATGCGCACCCATAGACTTTAATGGATGTTTTGCTGTAAAAAAACCGCATTGCGTGCGCATGCGTTTTTTTGGGGCAAGTCGGACGCACAAAAAATGCAACAGGATACTTTTTGTGCACCCAAGCGCACACTACAAAAAAAGCATGCGCGTACAAACGCATGTGTATGCGCACCCATGTTAAAGTATAGGAAAAAAACGCATGCTTTTTTTGCGCTAAAACACAGCGCAAAAAAAACGCCAAGTGTGAAACCAGCCTAACAGAGCTGAAATCTGTCATGGACGCAATGCTGCTAAGTGAACTTTATGTTGCTGTTATGGGTTTATGCTGCTGAATAAACCACATGGACTGTTTTGGTTTTATGGAAAACCTGTGCCGGATCTGATTTTGTGGCTGCTGAGCGAGTATCCCCTACTTGAATGACAGCGCTACCTCACACATCCTTTTCATGCAGATTCAACCTGGAACCCACCTGAAAAAGTGCTCAATAAATGTAAGAACTTCAAAACGAGTTGCTGTTCATACAGTTTTGCTCAAAAGTTTACATACCCCGGCAGAATATTTGCTTTCTTGGACTTTTTTCAGAGAATATGAATGATAATACCAAAACTTTTTCTCCACTTATGGTTAGAAATTGGGTGAAGCCATTTATTGTCAAACTACTGGTTTCTCTTTTTTTAAATCATAATGGCAGCCCAAAACATCCAAATGACCCTGATCAAAAGTTCACATACTCCAGTTCTTAATACCATGTATTGCCCCCTCTAACATCAATGACAGCTTGAAGTCTTTTGTGGTAGCTGTGGATGAGGTTCTTTATTTTCTCAGATGGTAAAGCTGCCCACTTTTCTCAGCAAAAAGCCTCAAGTAAATTCCTTGGCTGTCTAGCATGAACTGCGCGCTTGAGATCTCCCTAGAGTGGCTCAATGAAATTGAGCATATTGTAGAAAAAACCTCGGCACACAGTGTAGTATGAATCCAATATTTATTCTTCCAGAAAAATACATATCATGGGTCCCAGATAATACAGAAAAAAACCTCAATGTTTCGGCTATTAAGCCTTTCTCAAGATTTTATCTGCATAAGCAAATGTCCATGTATGTCACGATTAAGAATCCCTCCACATTCAATTCATATAGGTGATCAGTGAAAAAATCCTTCGCCAAAGTCTTCGTCCTAGAGGCATAACGTCAGGCGCCAATGAAATTGAGGTCAGGAGACTGAGATGACCACTCCAGAACCTTCATTTTGTTCTGCTGTAGCAAATGACATGTCGACTTGGCCTGTGTTTTGGATCGTTGTCATCTTGGCACATCCAAGTACGTCCCATGCGCAGCTTCTGAGCTGATGATTGCAAATTTGCCTCCAGTATTTGCTGATAACATGCTGCATTCATCCTACCTTCAACTTTGACCAAGTTTCCTGTGCCTTTGTAGCTTACACATCCCCAAAATATCAGCGCTCCACCTCCGTGCTTTACAGTAGGAATGGTGTTCCTTTCATCATAGGCCTTGTTGACCCCTCTCTAAATGTAACGTTTATGGTTGAGGCCAAAATGTTCAATTTTTATCTCATCATTCCAAATTTCCTTTTTCCAGAAGTTCTGAGGCTTGTCTCTGTGCTGTTTACTGTATTGTAGGTGAGATACTTTGTGGCATTTATGCAGTAATGACTTTCTTCTGGCGACTCGACCATGCAGCCCATTGTTCAAGCGCCTCCTTATTGTGCATTTTGAAACAGCCACACTGCTAGTTTTCAGAGAGTCCAGTATGTCAGCTGATTTTATTTTTGATTTTTCTTTGCATCCCGAACAATTTTCCTGGCTGTTGTGGATGAATTTCTGTTTTGGTCTACCTGACCGTGGTTTTGTTTTTACAGAACCCCTGATTTTCCATTTGTTAATCACAGTTTGAATGCTGCTGACTGGCATTATCAATTACTTGGATATCTTTTTGTATCCCTTTCCTGTTTTGTACAGTTCAACTACCTTTTCCCGTAGATCCTTTGACCATTCTTTTGCTTTCCCCATGACTCGCAATCCAGAAACGTCAGAGGCTGGATGAAAGATGCAAGAGTCTGTCTAGATCCCAGAAACTCACTCAGCTTTTATGCACACACACTGATTAAAGCAAACAGGTCACAGATGAGGATGTTACCTTTAGTAGCCATTCAAACCCAAACTTCCGTGCATGTTATCAGGCCAAAATCACCAGGGTATGTAAACTTTTGATCAGGGTAATGTAGATGTTTTGGCTTGACATTATGATTTATAAAGAGAAAATACAGTAGTTTGACAATAAATGGCTTCACCCAACCATTAACCATGAGTGGAGAGAAAGTTTGTATTATTATTCATATTCTTGGAAAAAAGGCAAAGAAAGCAAAAATTCTGCAGGGGTATATAAACTTTTGAGCACAACTGTATGTTATCTCTCAGCTTCTTTTAACAGATTCAGGTTTCGAAAGCTGTGATACTGCTAAAAAAAATGACCTGGCCATTCTTCAGGCAGCTTCCAAATATACAGTTAACAAAAAACTGCCGGCTGCACAGACACTGCATATGTAACGAAGAAGATGCCACAGAGTATGCTTGAAGAGAAACATGCCTGGTGTTTTCCTGAATTGTCTTCCTGCAGCAAAAACTCAGCTGGTATGCCGTGTCCAACAGACAGCGCCGGCGTTGGGGGCAGGCAGCTGTGGGGCTGTGCTGTGCTGTGTGCCATATGGGGCTTTGCTGTATACCATGGGGTTGCATTAAACATTATATTCTATGGAGGAGGCTGTGTTATATAATATGGAAGGCTACATTATATTCTATGGGGAGGTGAGCTGTAATATAATATTTTCTATGGGGGGTGATTGCATCATACTCTGAAAGGGCTACATTATACTATATGAGGAGGCTACAATGTGTTCTATGGGGGGTTGCGTTATATTCTATGGGGGGCAAGATTATATTGTATGGAGGCGTCATCATACTTTATGAGGGGGCTACATTATATTCTATTAGGGCTGCATTATACTATATGAGGAGGGCTACATTGTATTCTATGGAGGGGCTGCATTATACTATATAAGGGAATGCATTATACTCTGAGGGGGCTGCCATATATTCTGTGGAGGGGGCTGCATTATATTCTATGAGAGTTACTTTATATTGTATGGTGGGGCTGCATTATACTCAATGGGGTGGCTGCATTATACCATATGTGGGCTGCATTATACGGTATCGAGGACTATGGAGAATACATTATACTATGTGAAGAACTATGTGCTGCTTAATACTATGGGACATGAATTGTACTACATGGATGACTGGTGGTGTATTTTAATATATGGAGGGCTATGAGGAGTGTATTATACTATATGGAAGACTTGGGGAGTGTATTATACTATATGCAGGACTGACGACTGTATTATACTATATGGAGGACTATGGGGTGTAAACTGTAGATGTGCTGCCTAGCCTATAACACTATACTGTATGGGGACAGATTGATCCATTAGTGATCGTTCTGTCCCCATCATTCTTTCTCAGACGGTTGAAAGAGGTCGGGAAACAAGTGTTGAACGACATAAATATTGTCGATCACACCCATTTAGTGTCCTGAGCACATGTAAATACAATCGAAAAGCTTCTGTGTGATGTGCAATATGTTAGCATTTGGGGCCCCATTTTAAACTTTGCCTAGGGGCCCCACTTTGCCTAAAACTGGCCCTGCCAATAGATGCTGTGTGCACATCCACCAACGTTGTTTGCTTAGCACAGAGGATATGGAACTATCATGTAAGACAAATATTACGCAAGTAATATAATGTATTGACTATTGACACCGGTTATGTTGTGTTCATAGAACGTATCTTTCTCTGAAAAGGGAAAAAGAAAAGTGAATGTTTAACTCCGCAGTGCCTGGGACTGTACACTTCACTTTACTAGTTAGGTATCACACATATGGAGGGCTTTGTTATGCAAAAATGTAAGCAAAATTTAGTAACTTGGTTAGCAAAGAAAAAATTAAAGGCATATACAGAGGCGTAGCTGTGGTTTTGGTTCCGGGGGGGGGCGAAACTTCTCAGTGGGCCCCTAATCAGATCACCATGGTGACTTACAGCTGAAGTTCTTCCTGATTTAATTGTTCACATTTCACGTCTTTTCTGTCTGGCCCAGACCAACATGAAAACTTCTTCAAGCCAGGACTCTGCTGCAGAGATTACAATAGACACATTTCACGTCTCATATTTTCAGCACCGTCACCACCTATTCCCCATCTGCACAAACTCTTTATCCTGCTGATACCCCAATGCTGAGCCACTGCTGTCATGTAAACCTATTGCTGCACCTGCTGTGAGGAACTGTGTGACCTCTAAGTTCTAAAGCAACCCTCTAGAATATAGTAATGCCGTGTGCAAGTGCCCTAGAAAACAGTACCCACATTTCGCCCCTTAGAAAGTAATAATGCCCTCTATATGCCCGTTTGATAGTCACAATAACCTGAGTTCCCCTGTAACATGTGCCCACTTTATATTTAATAATGTCCCGAGTCTCCCCCTGTACAGCTCCCCTATACACAGTATGATGCTCTCTTATACAAGTATAATGCCCCCTCACTGTATATATACTGACCTTTTCATATCCCCCAAACAGATGGCTCCAACACTGTATGATGGCCCCGTCACTGTAATCTCCACACTGTATGATTGCCCCTAGATAACCTCCATATAGTGTAATGTATTTCCCATATGCAGACAGTATAATGCACTCCCAAAGGCAGACTCTCTAGTATAGTGCACCCCCCATAGGCAGACTCTATAGTATAATGCACCCTCCATAGGCAGACACTCTAGTATAATGCCCTTATAGATGCGCCATTTCTGGCACTTAGCCTCGCTCTTCCCACTTGCCCTGTGGCGGTAGCATGTGGGGTTGATGTCACCTTTGTATTGTCAGGTGACATCAAGCCCACGGATTAGTAATGGAGAAGCATTAATAAGACACCTATCCATTACTATTCCTATAGTTATATGGTAAATAAAGACACAGCCAAAATAAAGTCCTTTAATTGAAATAATCACGCAGACTCCTTTATTGAATCTTAATTTACCATACTTACTGCATTGCCTAATCCCCAAATCCCTTGATCTCCTGCAACAAAAACAAAATCATTATAAATACTCCCTGTCCCATGCAGTCCAATTACCGAGTGTCCCACGACGATCTCATGTGTAGAACAGTCACATCGGGAGATGTGACCGTTCTACTTGACCTTCGGTGATACACTGACAGGAGCTAATAGCTCCTGCAGTGCATCACTGAGAGTTCACTGGAGTTTGTGCTGTCAGTTATGGCACTACCGCTGCATCAGAATTTTCTCACGCAGCAGTGCTGCAAGTGACAGCACGAACTCCGGTGACCTCTCTCACAGCGGCAGTGATACACTACAGGATGATTACTTCCTATCAGTGTATCACCGGAGGCTGGGTAGAACAGTCAAATCTCCCGATGTGACTGTAATACACGTGACATCATTGTGGGACACTCGTTATTAAATAGACTACGGCGGAAAGGTAAGTTTGTTTACTATTTTATTTTTGTTGCAGGAGATCGAGGACGTCGGCGATTAGGTGTTGGAGTATGAATGTTTTTTTTTTTTTTCTTTTACAATTGAACACAGTCGCCGGATGATGGGACTACTGTCCCATCATCGGCTCATGCTGTCACTGTGAGGCTAAGTGCACACGTACCGGAACTCTCGCGGAAATTACCGCGAGAATTCCGGAATTCCAGTCCGCGGGAAAATCTCATTTTAAATTCCCGCGATTTTCCCGTGGAAAAACTAGCATTTTGCAAGCGTATTTAGCTTGCAAAATGCTAGCGTGTTCCAAGCGATCTGTAGCATCGCTTGGAGAACTGATTGACAGGTTGGTCACACTCGTCAAACATAGTGTTTGACAAGTGTGACCAACTTTTTACTACTGAGGCCGCCTATGCAGCATCAGTAGTAAAAGATAGAATGTAAAAAAAAAAAAAAAAATAGTGTTATTCTTACCCTCCGACGTCCCGCGCATCCGTTCCCAGTAATCCTTTGCGAAAATGCCCGTGATGACGTCAGTTCTCGCGGGATCGTGACGTCTCGCGGTAATTCGCGATGACCGCGAGACTTCGCGATCCCGCGAGAATGGACGCCATCGCGGGCATTTTCGCAAAGGACTACTGGGAACGAGAGCGTGAAGAGAAGCAGGAAGACTGCGCGGGACGTCGGAGGGTGAGAATAACAATATTTTTTATTTTTAAATTCTATTTTTTGCAGGGATATGGTACCCAAATCCCGGAGGACAGTCTCCTCTCCTCCGGACCGTGGGTACCATCCGCAAATGTTCTGCTTACTTTCCGCATGGTTTGCACAGCCACATGCGGAAAGTAAGCGGAACAATGCATTCCTATGGGTGCGGGATCGCTGCGATTCCGCAAATTAATGAGCATGCTGCGGTTTTTACCGCGAAGCGATTCCGCCTCGGTAAAAACCGCAGCATTAGTACAGCATTGCGGAATCCCATAGGAATGCATGGGATGCTTATTTTTCGCGGCAAAATCGCGCGGTTAAAACCGCCGCGGAAATGCGAAAAAAACGCCACGTGTGAACGCAGCCTTACAAGTGACAGCAGACATAGCCGAATGGGAGTAGCAGTCCCATCAGACGATGCCTGGCTACACACACGGACGCTCGCAGCCAGATGCCCACAAATCAGCAAACCTTTTTACACCTGTGGTTTAGCTGTGGATTTGACTGACTCAATGTAAGGGTGTGTGCACACGCTGCGGAATGGTCTGCGGATTTTTCCGCGTCGATTTAGTAAAATCCGCAGGTCAGAAGACCTGCGGATTAGCCTGCGTGTTTGCCCTGCGGTTTATCACTTCTACAATGGAGCAGATGGCAAACTGCAGCGGAATTCGCAGAAAGAATTGACATGTCAATTCTTTCTGCGGATTTGAAACCACAGCAAACCCGCGCGGAAGATTCCGCAGCATCTGCGCTGCGGTTTCCATTCATTTTAATGGTACTGTACAACGCAGCTGATTCTGCTGCGGTTCCGCAGGGCCAAATCCGCTGCGGATCCGCAGCAGAATCCGCAGCATGTGCACACACCCTTTTGTCAATGGGTGCAAAAACGCTGCAGATCCACAAAAAGAATTGACATGCTGCAGAAAATAAAACGCTCAGAATCAGTGCAGAATTTTCCACAGCATGTGCACACCAAATCTAGATTCGGATTGATTAACATTGCTTGAGTACGCCTTTGCGGATTTGGAGCAGTTCTGCACGGAAAAAAATGCTGCGGATCCGCAATATGTGCACATAGCCTTATAAGTAGTGTTTGATAATCTGTATCCATCTGCATTATTTATTCTTGCCATTTAAACTAACTGCCTAATCTATTTTTATGTTTTTTGGTTTTTTTTGTTACTGATCCTGTATCTTTGTCCTATTTTAGATGATTACGAGGGTGATTTTTTTTTTTGCCTGAGCTTCTGCACTGAGCAGTGTTTTCAGTTCCCAAATTTTGCTTTACAACATGCACCTAGAAAAAAGCATACATAAATCTTAGCCACAAAATGACTTTTAGGCCTTTTTGTTTTTGAGTGTTGTGAGCATGTTATAAGTTAAGAACACTGTGCAGACAGAAGAAGCTGAATCTTTTGTAGCGGCACAGTGTTGAATTGCTATGTTATAAGACTATGTAAATTTAAAATAAAAAAACAAACAGAATTAACTAAATGTAAAACAAAAAAAAACTTTAAAATATTTTAATGTTAATTTGAAAAGTTGTCTTAACCCCTTACTGCCTTGTGACATACTATCCCGTCCATGTGCCCTGGGACTTAATTCATAGGGACGGGATAGTACGTCACAGCGATCAGCGGCGCCCACGTGGTAAGCGCCGCTGATCACGGCCGGGTGTCAGCTGATCATCACAGCTGACACCCGGCACAATGTGTCAGGTGCGGTCACGGACCGCCCCCGACACGTTAACCCCTTGCCCACCGCGATCAAACACGATCGCGGTGTACCGGGGGTTAAAGGAAAGCATCGGCAGGGAGAGGGCTCCCTCCGTGCTTCCCTGAGCCCCCCACAGCAGCGCAATGTGCAGCGCTGCTGCAGGGGTCTCCTTCCCTGCAGGTCCCCGGATCCAAGCTGGCTTGCTCAGTGCCTGCAAAGCGCAGGCAAGAGGAAGTCTTCTTCAATGCCTGTGACAGATCGCTGATCTGTCACAGTGATCTGTGATGTGACAGATAAGCGATCTGTCACAGGACAGTGATGTCCCCCCTGGGACAACCTAATAAAGTTAAAAAAAAAAGTGTAAAAATAATTTAAAAAAAATCGCTAAATTAAAAAAAAAAAAAAATTCCCTAATAAATTTCATTTTTTTGGAAATAAAAAAAAACAATAAAAGTACACATTTGGTATCGCCGCGTCCGTAACGACCTGCCCTATAAAACTGGCCTATTAGTTAACCCCTTTAGCAAACCCCTTGAAAAATAAAAAACGAAGCAAAAAATAATGTTTTATTATCCTACCGCCGAACAAAAAGTGCAATAACGCGCGATCAAAAAGACGCATATAAATATCCATGGTACTGCTGAAAAAGTCATCTTGTCCCGCAAAAAATCAGCTGCCACACAGCATCATCAGAGAAAAAATAAAAGTTATAGCTCGCAGAATAAAGCGATGCAAAAATAATATTTTTTTATATAAAATTGTTTTTATTGCCTAAAAGCGCCAAAACATAAAAAAATGACATAAATGAGGTATCGCTGTAACCATACTGACCTGAAGAATAAAACCGCTTTATCAATTTTACCGCATGCGGAACGGTGTAAACGCACACCCCCCCAAAAAAAATAAATTCATGAAACGCTGGTTTTTGTTCATTTTGCGTCCCAAAAATTGGAATAAAAAGCGATCAAAAAATGTCACGTGCACAAGCATGATACCAATAAAAGCGTCAACTCGTCCCGCAAAAAATAAGACCTCACATGACTCAGTGGATCAAAATATGGAAAAATTATAGCTCTCAATATGTGGTGATGCAAAAACTATTTTTACAATAAAAAGCGTCTTTTAGCGTGTGACAGCTGCCAAATATAAAAACTGCCATAAATAGTAAATCAAACCCCCCCGTTATCACCCCCTTAGTTAGGGAAAAATAATAAAATTTAAATTATTTATTTCCATTTTCCCGTTAGGGTTAGGGCTAGGGTTAGGGCTAGGGGGGTGTGTTGGAGTTAGAACTGGGGGGTTTCTACTGTTTGGGCACATCAGGTGCTCTCCAAACGCAACATGGCGTCTGATCTCAATTCCAGCCAATTCTGCAATGAATAAGTCAAATGGTGCTCCTTCCCTTCCAAGCTCTGCCATGCGCCCAAACAGTGTTTTACCCCCACATATGGGGTATCAGCCTACTCAGGACAAATTGCAAAACAACTTTTGGGGTCCTATTTCTCCTGTTGCCATTAGGAAAATAAAAAATTGAGGGCAAAAATTTCATTTTTGTGGAAAAAAAATGATTTTTCTTTTTTCACGCCTGGGCGTTAGAAACTTCTGTGAAGCACTTGGGGGTTCAAAGTGCTCACCACACATCTAGATAAGTTCCGTGGGGGGTCTAGTTTCCAAAATGGGGTCACTTGTGGGGAGTTTCAATAGTTTAGGCACATCAGAGGCTCTCCAAACGCACATGACACCCGCAGACCATTCCATCAAAGTCTGCATTCCAAAACATCACTACTTCCCTTCCGAGCCCCGACGTGTGCCCATACATTATTTTTCTCCCACATGTGGGGTATCGGTGTACTCAGGACAAATTGGACAACAACATTTGGGGTCCATTTTCTCCTGGTACCCTTGGGAAAATAAAAAAAATTGGGGACTAAATGATCATGTTTGTGGAAAAAATATGATTTTTTAATTTTCACGCCCGGGCGTTATAAACTTCTGTGAAGCACTGGGGGGTTCAAAGTGCTCACCACACATCTAGATAAGTTCCTTAGGGGGTCTAGTTTCCAAAATGGGGTCACTTGTGGGGAGATTCCACTGTTTAGGTACATCAGGGGCTTTCCAAACGCGACATGGTGTCCGATCTCAATTCCAGCCAAAAACGTCAAATGGCGCTGCTTCCCTTCCGAGCTCTGCCATGCGCCAAAATAGTCGTTTACACCCACATATAGGGTATCATCGTACTCAGGACAAATTGCACAATACCTTTAAGGGTCCTTAAGGGTCCTGTTACCCTTGGAAAAGTAAGAATTGAGGGTGAAAAGATCATTTTTGTGGAAAAAATGATTTTTTAATTGTACGGCTGTACGTTACAAACTTCTGTGAAGCCCTTGGGGGTTCAAAGTTGTCACCACACATCTAGATAAGTTCCTTGGGCGGTCTAGTTTCCAAAATGGTGTCATTTGTGGGGGTTTCCACTGTTTAGGTACATCAGGGGCTTTCCAAACGCGACATGGTGTCCGATCTCAATTCCAGCCAATTTTGCATTGAAAAAGTCAAGCGGCGCTCCTTCCCTTCTGAGCTCTGTCATACGCCGAAACAGTGGCTCCCCCCTACATATCAGGTATCAGCGTACTGAGGACAAATTGCACAATAACTTTTGCAGTCCAATTTCTCCTTTTACCCTTGGTAAAATAAAAAAAATTGAACCTGAAGTATTTTTTTTGTGAAAAAAAGTTAAATGTTCATTTTTTTTTTTTAAATATTCAAAAAATTCCTGTGAAGCACCTGAAGGGTTAATAAACTTCTTGAATGTGGTTTTGAGCACCTTAAGGGGTGCACAATTTTTAGAATAGTGTCACTTTTGGGTATTTTCTATCATATTGACCCATCAAAATGGCTTCAAATGTGATGTGGTCCGTAAAAATAAAATGGTGTTGCAAAAATGAGAAATCGCTGGTCAAATTTTAACCCTTATAACTTCCTAACAAAAAAAAATTTTTGGTTCCAAAATTGTGCTGATGTAAAGTAAACATGTGGGAAATGTTACTTATTAAGTTTTTGTGTGCCGTATCTCAGTGATTAAAGGGCATAAAAATTCAAAGTTGTAAAAGTGCGACATTTTCACCAAATTTCCATTTTTCTCACAAATAAATGCAGGTTATATGAATGAAATTTTACCACTATCATGAAGTACAATATGTCACAAGAAAACAATGTCAGAATCACTGAGATCCATGGAAGCGTTTCAGAGATATTACGTCATAAAGGGACCGTGGTCAGAATTGTAAAAATTGGCCCGGTCATGAACGTGCAAACCACCCTTGGGGGTTAAGGGGTTAATGATTGGATAATTTGTAAAGGGAACCTGACATCAGAAAATCGCCTATTAACTTGACGCCATGCTCCTTCAATTACATGTCAATAACAATAGTGTTTGCAGCAAAACTATGTTTTCTTGTTTTACCATGGTGATAACTTAAATACCTTGCCTCCATGGGTGTAAAACTATTACTCCGAGTCATCGGGGTGGTCTTAGATCCTGGCAAAGTCACTGGGTCATTATTTGATAACTCACCTATTCCCTTTTAATTGATCGCTCCACATCTTGTGGGGCACTTGCTGGCTGATGTATGTGTCTAAGCCCAGCTGATCAGTGTAGTCAGGCATTTGTAAAGAGGGTGGATTGTCTGGGATATGTTGTGCACCAATCACTCTTTCTAACAACCTGTGTATGCTGTGTGCATTGTTGTCACTTTGGGGCATGAACACTTACTTTGCTCACAGTGACTCTTCTTGGGTTGCAGTGCTCTTCTAGTATAGGACAACACTTCAAATTCCAGATCCAGCAACCAACAGTACTTCATTTCCTGCTCCATTCGATGGGAGGGGCTACGGGAAACATGTCTAGAAGACTAATGGAAACAATATAGTACCCCATAATTCAGATTTTGATGACTGATCGTAATGCTAAAGGTTGCCATACATTTAATATGTAAGTCGGGGCCTTCTGACTTTCTCCTTTACATGTCAGAGAAAAGGATCCTTTTGTTTTCAGGGAGATAAGCCACTGCTAGAGGTGTCTGGCAGCAGCTTACTCTCCTCTCCCCATAGGGAACACATGAACACGCGTATGGGAAAGTTGGAAGAGATGGTTATTGGCTGAACAAGTGTATTGGCCAACAGCCATCTAAAATTTATGCATGCCTTCAGGCCGGTCCTGGGGGAAGTGGAGCGTTCAGTACAGATGTTAGACTCTGACAAAAAGCTCATTTTAACTAGCTTTAGTGTAAAAAGAACTGATTTGTTGTTCTGTTATCATTAATCTCATTTTATATGATTTCACAATATTATTTAAAGAGTAACTATACAGAGCCAAAAGCAATAAAGTTTATTTTATAATTAGACGAACTGTTAAGTGTGGCACAAAAATCTAGGTTAAAGTTCTATCTGGTGTGGGATTCAGCAAATAATGGAACAATGGAGTGGGTGGACTGCACATAATGTGGTTAGATCCACCTCAATGTTAAATATCTATGATAGAAGTTCCTGTAAGTGCTTTCATATAGCACATTAAACTGCATGCTCTTAGTAAAATCAAAAGAAGCAGTAAAATTTTGGGCGTACTTTAAAGTATACAAATCAAATATTTGACGATATGACAATGTGCGCCACCTGAAACCACCATTTCACTTTTCACATAGAAATTATTCAGAATATATATTTCATTACCTAATCTTGAGTTAAATGCGTATTCCCAATAGTGACGTCTGTCATATGTCATCGCTATGCTATAAATGTTTGATATATGCGTCCATCTCCAGAAAAGGAGTCAGGAATGGAGAGGTGGCCATGTTCGCAGGACTCTCTCCAGTCGTTTCTTTGAGACCGCCAACATTTGCCACATGCAGTAAAAAAAACAAAAACAGGGAACCATACCACAGCATTTCGTCATCTCCAAAATTCATGAGGACTGTTAGTGGACTGAAAATAGGTTTATTATCCTGTTCTAAGTAAGCTAAGTAAATCCTTCTTTAGTAACCCCCCTTGCTTTGTATGCAGAGACAGAATTTGTCAATTAACTAATTTGACAATTAATCCTGTCACTGAAGATAATGCAATGACTGCTAACAAGTTTTTTATATAACAGGAAGTGAAGCCCAATGGACGGTGTAGAAACTGCAAGATACTGGGATTTATTTAGGCTAGCTGCAAACCTATAAAATGCTTTCTGCTAAGCACATTATCAGGGTTTCCAACAGAATACCTGAAAAACAGAAAGCCAGACAAAGTTCCAAAGGAGCCATTCACAAGAATGGTGATGACTGTTATAGGCCCACCTGCAGACGAATTCCCTAAGTCATTTGTCTAGGTGAGCATGGTCTGTGATTGACATGATATGTTTCAGCAAGGACTAGGTGTGCAGGTCATTATGGCTGTTAACAAGTCAAGCCTGTCTTCAGAATAGCAGAGTTTACGGAGATGTCTTTCGGCGAGTTGGCGACTGATCTTTGTGTTCTCCAAGGACGTCAGGGTTCTTGTTTGTTTCTGGACATGCACAGGACTCCCCTGAAGCCTGGAAGCATTTGGCAGCTTCAGAGACACATTTACTTGTCAGGCTATGTGCACACGTTGCGGATTCTGCTGCGTTTCTGCTGCATTTCCGCTGCGGTTTTGGCCCTGCGGAAACGCAGCAGTTCAGCAGACATGGTACAGTACCATGTTATAAAAAGGCATTTCAAAACCGCTGTGCTCACGCTGCGTTTTTTTCCGCAGCATGTCAATTGTTTGGGCGGATTCCGCAGCGGTTTCACACCTTAAACATAGTAGAGGTGTGAAACCGCAGGGCAAAACCGCAGGCTAATCCGCAGGAAAACCACAGGTCACTTTACCTGCGGTTTTACCTGCGAATCCGCGCGGAAAAAGCCGCAGGTGAATCTGCAGCGTGTGCACATAGCCTCAGAAAGAAAGTTGCTCGCATGCGTAAGATTTGCAGAGGGCTGGCGATGATGCCGACTATTGCAAATCATAATATCGCCCTACAGGGACGTGATAACATGGTGAGAGGGACAACTGGTCTGGGGAACTCAACACCCCATTGAATAGTCTGAAACTTATTTGCATTTTGAAAACAGAATTCCTTTTTTTTTTTTTTTCTTTTTTACCCAATTGTTAATGAGTAATTCAGTTGGAAGGGCTCGTCAGGCAGAGGATGCATTCTGTATATAAATGTGCACATGTTGGTGGTTTGGAGGGCATGGGGGAAGTGTCAGGTTTCCTTTAAGATGCACAAAATTAATCTGACACATCATTGTAGAACACCATGGACAAAACTGGTTTACCAGACTCCACTTTTTGATGAATTGTACCCTGCACCAATAAAATAAATGCACCCATATGAATTCTAGGGAGCGATGAGATCAAAAGTCTTCTGAATTTTAGAAGAGAATTTCACTTTTGTTAAATCAGGGTAAAAACATTGAGTGCCCACAGTGTTTGTCATATGAACACCACTAGAAAGGCCTTGAAGAATGAAGTGGAGAGAGAACATTGGTTGTTTACATTGGCACATCCACGTTTACAGCCCTAGGGATAATAAATATACATGTAGGGTTTAGAAAAAAACAGTTCAGGTGAGTCAACATAATGATGCAATACACATTAGATGATCCCCTTGGTACATATGAGGGTAACTGTACATTCACACTGGGGTCCACAAGTGAGGGAAGGGACTCAGGAACTGAGCTCTTTACACATGCAGTGTATGCCCGCTAAGTTACATAGCCCACATTTGTCACTAACCGCAACGGCCAGAGTCGAGCTTGGCATTTAAATTGAATGCTTAGTGCCATGCATGTGCCAGTATCTCTCATCTACCCCCTGCAATGCAATCGCAGGGTCCCGGTAGATTAGCTGGCAGCTGGGGGCCTGCTGTCCCAGCCATTTTGTCCCAGTCCGAAGAGCCATTTTTTAGCATGACAATGCCAGGCTACATATTGCTTGCCATTGGTTAGCAATGTTAAGACATAATTGGTTGGCACTTGCAAAGAGAGCTGCCAGCAGCGCATCCTGATGATTTGTCCACAAATTAAGAAAATAGATATCCGACACCGTTGTGTGGAAAAATACCGAATGTCTGCACATATATTTTTCACATTATTTAAAAAACACCTTATTCCCACTTGGAACGGGTGCTCAATCCCATATTGAAAAAACAGAACATTTCGTTGTGGAGAAAGAGAAAAAGCAGGGTGGCACTCACCGTTTATGTGAATCATATATAGGACCTGTTGAAGCGTATTGAGCGCGAAACGGCTGTTGTCCGTCTTCCAGCACATTGCTCCCGTGCCTATGCCGATGCCCTGTGTATGTGAAATAAAGTGATTTGATTCACATGAACGGTGAGTGCCATCCTGCTTTTTCTCTTTCTCCACATCCTGATGATTTGCCCAAGTGTATTCAGCGTGGCAGAGCATTCCTCAGACGACCTTTTAATAATCTCATTGATAGCAGCCAAAATGTGTAAGGCCGGTTTCACATTTGCGCTTTATGGCGCAGCGACGGCCTGCGCACGGCCGCCCCCTGCCGGCTCCCTGCCCGCCCCATCCGGTCATCGCCGCCTACTAGCGCACATGGACGCTTGCGATCTGCGCACCCTATCTTTAGCATAGGGTGCGCAGATTGTGCACTGGCCGTGCGCTAGCAGGATTTTGCCATGCACTGCGCACTTTTGAAGGTGCCGAAATGCAACATGCTGCGTTCGGCGCACACGGGCGCACCTTCAAAATCCTGCTAGCGATGAGATGAGATGCAGTGAGTTGTTGTTTCTAGCCAGCATCAGACTGCGGACTATACAGGGACCACAGCACTGATTAGATGCAGACAGTATTAAAAATAAGTATTTACTTCCAGAAACCTTATAGGTAACATCTTTTCTGATTTCAATTCATTCCCATCTCTTTTGTCTCCATTTAGTACTGTCGCATTGGTGAGATTTAACTCCCAGAGCTCATCTCTGCATACTTCCCACTTCTCTGTCTTCAGCAGCACTTCCCGGCACTGTGCCCTTAGAAATAAAAGTACGGTATCTTCCATGCTTCACCCCTGAATAAATAATTTCCCCTCCCTGCTATTTCTGCATACAATTTCCCTCTCACACTGCCCCTCTCCATAGTGCCACCACCATGCTATCCATAATGTCCCCCCAAACTGCCTCTTTCCATAATGTCCCCCCAAACTGCCTCTCCACATAATGTCCCCCCAGTACTACCCCATTCCATAATGTTCCCCCCACACTGTCCCTCTTAATATCTCCCACACATTGCCCCTCTCTATAATATCCCTCACACATAGCCCTTCTCCACAATGTTCCCTCACACTTCTCCTCTCCATATTGCCCCCCAACTACACCTTTCCAAAATATCTCCCCAAACTTCCTCTTTGCACAACGTCCCACCAACTATACACTATATTATGACTCCCCCATAGTTCCATAACATCCCGAATGATATTCCCGATTGCCCCTTAATGGACCCCATAGTATCCCCCATTTTTTTCCTTTAAATCAACTGTACACATGAAACTAAGAAACTTTGTAATCTAAATTCTCCTCCTGGATTGATGATTCATTCGCAATAATCTCAATTCACCAGTAACATCAGACTTAGCTAAGCCTCTTTCACACTTCAGTTTTTTACAATCAGTCACAATCCGCCAGGTTTTGAAAAAAACGGATCCTCAATTTTTTTTTGAGGATCCGTTTTTTTCCCCCATTGACTTGCATTAATGGCGGATTGTGACGGATTGCTGTCCGTTGCATCCGTTTTTTTTTTGAGGATCCGCCAAAAGTTGCTGTCCGTCACCATCCTCAAAGATTTCAAAACGGAGCTTGCAACGTTTTTTTCTCTGGCGGATCCTCCAGACACTCATTTAACCCGAAATTCTTTCTGGGTGCCAGACCAAAAAAAAAAAAATCTCTCTCTCTCTCTCTCTCCTTTTCTCTCTCTCTCCTTCTCTCTCTCTCTCTCTCTCTCTCTCTCTCTCTCTCTCCTTTTCTCTCTCTCTCTCCTTTTCTCTCTCTCTCTCCTTTTCTCTCTCTCTCTCCTTTTCTCTCTCTCTCTCTCCTTTTCTCTCTCTCTCTCTCCTTTTCTCTCTCTCTCCTTTTCTCTCTCTCTCTCTCCTTTTCTCTCTCTCTCTCCTTTTCTCTCTCTCTCTCCTTTTCTCTCTCTCTCTCCTTTTCTCTCTCTCTCTCCTTCTCTCTCTCTCTCTCTCCTCTCTCTCTCTCCTTCTCTCCTTCTCTCTCTCTCCTTTTCTCTCTCTCTCCTTTTCTCTCTCTCTCTCTCCTCTCTCTCTCTCTCCTTCTCTCTCTCTCTCCTTCTCTCTCTCTCTCTCCTTCTCTCTCTCTCTCTCCTTCTCTCTCTCTCCTTCTCTCTCTCTCTCTTCTCTCTCTCTTCTCTCTCTCTCTCCCCTTCTCTCTCTCCTCTCTCTCTCTCCTTCTCTCTCTCTCTCCTTCTCTCTCTCTCTCTCCTTCTCTCTCTCTCTCTCCTTCTCTCTCTCTCTCTCTCCTTCTCTCTCTCTCTCTCTCCTTCTCTCTCTCTCTCTCTCCTTCTCTCTCTCTCTCTCTCCTTCTCTCTCTCTCTCTCTCCTTCTCTCTCTCTCTCCTTCTCTCTCTCTCTCCTTCTCTCTCTCTCTCCTTCTCTCTCTCTCTCCTTCTCTCTCTCTCTCCTTCTCTCTCTCTCTCCTTCTCTCTCTCTCTCCTTCTCTCTCTCTCTCTCTCCTTCTCTCTCTCTCTCTCTCCTTCTCTCTCTCTCTCTCTCTCCTTCTCTCTCTCTCTCTCTCTCTCCTTCTCTCTCTCTCTCTCTCTCTCCTTCTCTCTCTCTCTCTCTCTCTCTCCTTCTCTCTCTCTCTCTCCTTCTCTCTCCTTCTCTCTCTCTCTCTCCTTCTCTCTCCTTCTCTCTCCTTCTCTCTCCTTCCCGGCCAGCGATTCCTTTAAATTTCCTCATTTTCAGGATCCGTCTGAAAACGGATCCTGTGCCATCTGTTCACATCAGTTGAGAACGGATCCGCTTGTCTGACTTTTTGGCAGATTCGAACTGATGCAAAAAACTGAAGTGTGAAAGAGGCCTTACACACAGTTCTATGGATGGGGCTGGGTGGGATGAAGAAGCTAGAGGTGGGTACCTTTTTTTTTTTTTAAAAAAAAAAATTCATTTATTTAACCTCCAAAACAAGCTGTACAACATACATATTTGCATACAGTAGTAAGCATTATAGAGAGCATACACATTTCCATATATTGGTGAATACTAAACAAAATGTGCATTCTTATGTACATGCAAGATGATACATACTGTACATAGCCTACTGAATACATGTGAAAGACAATAGGCTGTATACTATGAAGTATTTGTGACAGTTAAATCATACAAGCCCTTGTATTGTTGCATAGATAATAAAACCTATGTGATGCCCCCACTTTGCAGAGTAAGATGAGAGGAGTTCCACCTCTCCCAAATCTTTTCAAATTTACCCCGGCACCCCCTATTCTGATAGAATGTGCATTCATATGGAATAATCGAGTTCACCAAATCAATCCAGGTTCTAAGGGAGGGATATGAGCCTCCCATCGACTGCAGCCCCAATATCTTTCGGGGGGTACATAAATTTTGATGCAAATTCTCCTGAGATGACAGCTATATTATAAATATGAATTTCTAAAAGTGATAGCTATCCACTATCTTTCAAATAGAAGAAAATTGATTGCTGGTTGTTCTCCTGTTGGGACCCTCAGCTATCCTGAGCACTGGGCTCTGGATCTTGAAAAAGGGGTTTGGCAGTGCCATGTCTGGAATAGAAGTGTGCTCGCTTAAACCTTCACTAATTTTATTGTGTTAAAGTCTACTAAGAGAGACAATACATTGTGTGAATATTTCTTGCAGACTCCTAGCAATGAAAAAAGCTGAGGTTGAGCATGCACACCCGTGGAGCCTGGAGCCCACTTCTCTGGATTGCTAGGGCTCAAAACAGTCTTGCCCCCAATAATCGCTATGTGGGTAATGTTCAGGTTTAACTCAACTTCAAAGATATGTTCACTTTAATGTATTGTATACTGTATAAAGCTCATTACACAATAGATAGTGCAATAATGCTTGATTTTACCTAGTCTTTCCACTAGGTGTCCTCCCAGTATTTCCATTTTTTAAATTCTATTAGGTATAGCTGTGCAGTCTGTAAGAAACTGTTGCCTTGCAGTATTAAGAGTTTCTTTATTAAATCCATAACCATCTCTTACCTAATTGTTTCTATTATGTAAAAGCTGCTGAACGCTTCTCCATGCCAAACAGCTGCTGGAGTGTGCCACGTATTAATGAGAGCAAGTAACAAATTGGGGTGCAGCTGGTGGTACAGTTTGAGTAGTGATGGATGAACCTGTGGATGTTCGGGTCCAGCGGGTTCGGCCAAATCTTTAATAAAAGCTTGGTTCGAGTACCAGAACGGTACTCAAACCCGGACCTAATTCGGATGAATGGGGGGCCCAAACATCCGTTGTTTCCCACACTGTCAACTGAGTGACAGCACATGAAACACGGGTTCTGATCGGCGGTAAGATCGTTACCGCCAGTCAGAGCGCTAAGGTTTGCATACTGTCAGATGAGAGCATGTGAGCCAGCAGGTGTGACTGGCAGTAAAAAGATTACTGCTGGTCACAGGCATCGACTGGTAAGTACAATTCTCATTATCCTAAGCCTGGTCTCGCTGATAGCAGCGAGAGCAGTTGCACGATGATGGAAATATTCATCAACCGCCACCTGTGCAGTAAGTAAATATGTATTAAAAAATGGCTTGGAATCCTCTCTTTTTTGATAACCAATGCAAGTAAAGCTGACAGCTGCGGGCTGCAACCCACAGCTGTCAGCTTTATATTGGCTGGTTAACTAAAATAGAGGGATCCCCATGCTGTTTTTATTTATTTAAATAATAAAAAAGGCATGTGGTCCCCCCCCCTATTTTTTTCAACCAGCCAAGCTAAAGCAAACAGATGGGTGCTGGTATTCTCAGACTGGGAAGGAGCCATGTCTATTGGCCCTCCACAGCCTAAAAATAGCTGCCCCAGAAGAGAGACACCTGCTAGGGTGTGTGCACACGTTGCAGATTCTGCTGCGGATCCGCAGCAGAATTGGCCCTGCGGATCCGCAGCAGAACGCAGCAGTTTCTGCTGCGTTGTACAGTACCCTTTTAGTCTATGTAAATTGAAAACCGCAGTGCCCACGGTGCGGAATTTTCCGCACGGATTTGCTGCGGATTTAAATCCACTGCATGACAGGTGTCAAACCACAGGGGAAAACTGCAGGCTAATCTGCAGTAAATCCGCAGATAAATCGCAGGTTTTTAGACCTGCGGATTTAGACAAATCTGCGCGGAAGATTCCGCAGCAGAATCCGCAACGTGTGCACACACCCTTAAATGCTAATTCTGGGGCTTTGCCCAGCTGTTCCTGGAGCACCCCCAGGGTCTCGCCAGGTCGGCGGGGTACTCTGAGCCGGGCCCGGTGGATTTCAATGGGAGTTGTCACGGTAGCTGTGACCCGGTCCGTGGCCCTGGGCGTCCATTGTAAAAGGGGGGGAAATGTTGAGTGTGCGAATGCTGATTAAACTTTATGAGTGAATGATTTGTGACGCCACCTGTGGTGTTAGCCAATGAAGATGTTAAGCCGACGCTGCAGACAGATCCTCTGGGACAGATGGTGTGGTGCAGCAATGATGGTGTGGCCCTCCACAGGTAGGGCTGTAGTCCCAGGGCAGTGTAGGTGAAGAGATAGGGAGGAGACGTAGATGGTGCTGTGTCAGGCACAGCGATGTAGCAGTACTGAGTGTGTTGGCGCAGGAATAAGTGGAGTACACCAGGGCTTGTAGTTCCAAAGCTTTACTCACAGTCTGTTGAGCATACAGGTGCCCGCATCCGTGCCGTGTCCTCCGGGTCAGGGGCCCAGCCAACCACCAGGCAAGATGAAGTACTCCGTTCCAACACTCCTCCAACATATGTGCCTTTTCTGAACGTCTCTCTTTTGCACCTATAGTGAAGTACTCTCAGTACTGAGTTACACTGGAGTTCCTCCTGTCAGATGTTCCTATGAACTCTACTTTTACGGCAGACAGCTGTAGCCTGCTTCTGGGACTCCTTGCTACCAAGTCCCGGCTCACTATCGTTGCTGTTGTGCCCCCAAATCTTGTGTGGGAATCAAGTGGTGACAACTTCTATTCCTCTGGTGTCTCCTGCAGGACCATTAGTATCCTACACGTGCCCTCCGTTCTACAAATGACCTAAGACTAACATCCCCCGTAATCCGAACCTCGCACCTCCGTCTCCAAGACTTCTCTCGTGCTGCTCCAGCTCTCTGGAATGCACTTCCCCAGACGATCAGACTGATACCTAGCCCTGACCTATTCAAGCGCGCTTTGAAAACCCATCTCTTCAAAGAAGCCTATCACATCAACTACTCAGCAAGCTAACTTTGCCCTGTTCCCTCCTTCCAAATATTATTCTGAATCTGCACCCTACTATTCATCTGTCTCCACACCCTTCATGCACATAACTGCACTTGATACTTGTCTATTGCACTTAAACACACGGGCTGATGACCGGATCATGCAGCTTTATATGAAAATCCCTATTATAATTGCCAGACCTGAATTAACAAGCATTTCTCACCTACTGTGTCCCCCCCATTTCCTTGTAGATTGTAAGCTTGCGAGCAGGGACCTCACTCCTAATGTCATTGTTTGAATTGTCTTAACTTGTATTGAATTTATTGTCTGTACATGTCCCCGCTTAATTGTAAAGTGCTGCGGAATATGTTGGCGCTATATAAATAAAAATTATTATTATTATTATTATTATTATCCATACAACCTCAGGGACCGGACCCCGGCCTTGCTCTGTGAACTTAGGAAGGGTTCTGCTCTAACCCTGATCCTTAGTCCTCCTCTCCTTACGTTCCATACTAATCCTTCCTTCTTATGGAGAGAGTCAGGTTTCCCATCAATGTCTCTTTCTTGTGCCAGCGGACCCTGACCACTGTGGTCGGCTGCAGCACTTCCTTCATCCATTCCACTCGGGATCTTCACTCTTCCACTGACTCTGTCAGACTGATTAAATCCTAAACTCTTTCCGCTCTTTTGGTGCAGACTAAACTCCACCCGCCTCCCAGCACGCTTCGTGTTCCAAGCAGGGAGCCACCAAAGGGTGCTTTGCTACACTACTATGTTATGTGGGATGCAGGTGTTGGAGCGTGGTCAGGTGTCTCCACCTTACCTGAATGGTGGGGTACACACCTCAGCAGGAGGTGCAGTACCTCTGTGGCGACTGAACCCTCAGGGGCGCCACATACCCCCCCGTTAAACACAGCACGTCCACGGGCTGCAAGTGAAACAAAGGTTGAAACAAAATAAGGAACATACAAAAATTTTTGAAATGCTTTAATAAACAATTCTTATCTAAACTTCCCAAAGTGGGAGGCACTCACTCTTGAACGTTGCAAAACAACTTAACAGACTATAATTACCTAATTTTAAAGTGCTATGGAAGTAAACTCACTACCAGTTCAAGTACTATCATCAACACATTTTTCTTCTCTTTATCTTTCACATTTTCTTTTACTGTCTCTGTTAGACATGGGTGACAACCGCTGATGCCTGGTTCGTCACCTGCATTCAAATCTTTATTCAACATTATCAAATTCTGTAAAATATCCATTCCTAATCAAATACCTAAATACTACTATCAAGTAAGCTCTCTCTAAAATCCGTCAACATTTTTATAAGACACATCACACAATACTTCACATTAAGACATCAATAATTCTTGCACGTGCTGGACACCGCTCCCAGCCAGGATTTCTTGCATTGTCCTTGGATTGGAGCTATGCTCCATGATGAGGTAGTTCTTATTCATAAAAGATCTATGTAAAACCAAGAGAGGGCACCTTAAGAGGTGCAACTATTTACAAACACAGTTTATGGATCATTCATTGTCCATGATCTCTGCAGTTCAGTAAAAAAATATGCTGCCAACGCAACTAGGCAAAAACTTGTAAAACCAAAGAAAACATGATAACAAAGCAGGCACAACGGTGCAAATACCCTCCTGGGTAACAACTAGTCAGTTACTGTTTCTTTATTGGGGGTCCTTTCCTGGGGTAGTGGAAGCTGGTCTCTTTGGCTGCTTCCAGGGGAGAAGATCTGGATGTCCACCTCCTGGCGGATTAATGAATTGCTGGTAGTCAGCTGGAATTTTGGGGATGACTGCTTGTGGTACCGCAGGGGCAGCTGCTTGTACCTTGGGGTGTTGCACTTCAATGGCCGGGACCTGCCGGACTTCTGCAGGAACAACTACTGCAGTGGGAGGTAATCCTGCCGGGGGAACGTACGCTTTCTCCTTTTTGTAGGCCGCAATAAAGTTTTCTGGGATGCGGCGCACATTCATGGCGTACCAGCCATGCAGCCCTTCATGCCAGGTGAAGGTAACATATTCTCCCGGGTGCAAGTCACGGGCAGGGTGTCCCTTCCGGAGGTGAGACTCAACATCCCTCCTGCTAAAGAGGAGGTTAGAGATCCTCTGGGGGTCTGAGATAAAACCAAACCCCCGTTCTTGGTTAACGTTCAGGACCTGAGCCCATCCCGCTGAGTCCCGGGGACCGTAGTGATCGGCACGGACCCTTTTTCCGGTCCATGTCAGGGCCCAGCACTGCCAGTCTCCACTGCTCTCTCTGCTCGGCTCCCAGCTGGTGGAGGGTCTGTTGGCAATAGGACTCTTCCTCCTCCTCCACCTCTTGGGGTCGGCTTTACTCACAGTCTGTTGAGCATACAGGTGCCCGCATCCGTGCCATGTCCTCCGGGTCAGGGGCCCAGCCAACCACCAGGCAAGATGAAGTACTCCGTTCCAACACTCCGCCAACATAAGTGCCTTTTCTGAACATCTCCCTTTTGCACCTAGAGTGAAGTACTCTCAGTACTGAGTTACACTGGAGTTCCTCCTGTCAGATGTTCCTATGAACTCTACTTATACGGCAGACAGCTGTAGCCTGCTTCTGGGACTCCTTGCTACCAAGTCCTGGCTCACTATCTTTGCTGTTGTACCCCCAAATCTTGTGTGAGAATCAAGTGGTGACAACTTCTATTCCTCCGGTGTCTGCTGCAGGACCATTAGTGTCCATACAACCTCAGGGACCGGACCCCGGCCTTGCGCTATGAACTTGAGAAGTGTTCTGCTCTAACCCTGATCCTTAGTCCCTCTCTCCTTACGTTCTGTACTAATCCTTCCTTGTTATGGAGAGAGTCAGGCTTCCCATCAATGTCACTTTCTTGTGCCAGCGGACCCAGGTCACTGTGGTCAGCTGCAGCACTTCCTTCATCCCACTCAGGGGATCTTCACTCTTCCACTGACTCTGTCAGACTGACTAAATCCTAAACTCTTTCCGCTCTTTTGGTGCAGACTAAACTCCACCCGCCTCCCAGCACGCTTCGTGTTCCAAGCAGGGAGCCACCAAAGGGTGCTTTGCTACACTGCTATGTTGTGTGGGATGCAGGTGTTGGAGTATGGTGAGGAGTCTCCAGCTTACCTGAATGGTGGGGTACCACACCTCTGGAGGAGGTGCAGTACCTCTGTGGCGACTGAACCTTCAGGGGTGCCACATTCCCACTTGCCTTGGTGCTGTGGCAATTGGGGTAATATTTGTTGAGTTGATACCAGATTTGTAATGTCTTATAAGATGCTAGAGAGAGAAAAGCAAATAGGGTCTTATCCGGTGATGAAGACAAGATATAAAATCAGATTGCATTCACCTTCTTTTCAAAGTATTCGAGTGTGTAATAGCTCATCAGAGCCGACAGCTGCAGCAGGACCACTGGTCAGGCTAATGACCAAACAATAGTATTCAAACTGGACAGATTCGTGGTGAAAAACCCATGTTGCTGTCCAGTTTGAATCTGTCCAGTTTGAGTATATTTGTAATGTCAGCTGACATCAAGTCCACAGGTTAGTAATGGGGACGCCTCCCCATTACTAACAGCATAATCATATTGTAAAATATACACCGCAAGAATAAAGTCTTTTAACCCCTTAACAACCGCCGATACACATTAAAACGGAAGCCACTAATTGTACTTACTCCCTCATTGCAGTTTTAAAATGGGGATCAGAAATAAGACTGTAGCACCCCCCTCAGAGTCGGAAAATCTCCAGGGTCTTGGCTGAGACGCCGGAGAACATGATCAGTGCCAAATTTTCTGGTCCTCAATCACATGATCACAAAAAAAGTGTACCTGCTGTTAAAATCATTTCTCTCTCTTTTGACGTGATGTATATGTAAGAGGAGAGAGAAATTATGCCCTCCCCCAAGACCTCTTGATCAGTCTCCCAGCCAAGCATCGTTTTCTTGGAAAAAAAATTGGCGGGTGCATGCGCAGTGCGCCTGCTGAGAATTTTTTTCAATTTTTTTCTATTGGTTCCTTTTTATCACTGTGATAGACCCTATCACAGTGATGCAAAATAAAAATGTATAACAAATCCCCTTCGGTCATCCCGTTAGAAAAAAAATGTATAAAATATTTTTTCTCCCATTCTTTGGGGTTGGGGTTAGGGTTGGTGTTGGGGTTAGAATGTTTTTGTTGTGTTTTTTTTTAAATTAAAAAAAACAAACAAAAGACTGCCTTATAGAGTTTGCATCGCTTGCTCAGTTATGCACCAAGTACTGCGGATACCCCGAATTTTTTTGGGGTGTCGCAAAACATGCGGGGCAGGGACTCGAGCATATCACTCAAGCACCTACGATATTCGGTGCAAATCCGAGCGCCCGATGCAAACTGAAAAAGTTAACACTGACAACATATTCAATATGATAACCTAATGTTATTAAATTGTCATACCTGTGGGTTCAAAATGTTCACTATACCCCTGGATATAATCCTTGAGGAATGCGGTTTTCAAAATGGGGTCAATTGTGGGGGTTTCCAAATGCGACTTGCGTCCACTAATTGTTCCAGCAAATTTAACATTCAAAAAGTTAAATGATGCTCTTTCCCTCCTGAGCCCTGCCGTGCGCACAATCAGTAGATTTCTCTCACATACAGGGTATGGGCGTACTCTGGAGAAATTGTGCAACAAATTTTGGAGTCCATTTTCGCCCTTGTGAAGATAAAAGTTTGGGTTTAAAGTAAATTTTTTGTGAAAAAATTTAAATGTTCATTTTTCCTTCCACAATGCTTCCTTCCTGTGAAGCACCTGAAGGGGTTAATACAGTTCTTGAATGTGGTTTTGAGCACCTTGAATGGTGCAGTTTTTAGAATGGTGTCACTTTTGGGTACTTTTTCACATATGGGCCCCCCAAAGTCAATTCAAATGTGATGTGGTCCCTAAAACAAAAATTTGTTAATTTTGTTTTTAAAAGTGAGAAATCACTGGTCAGCTTTTAACCCTTCTTAATTCCTAACATAAAAGAAATAGTTTCAAAAATTCTGCTGATGTAAAGTAGACATGTGGGGAATATTATTTATTAACTATTTTTTACTTGACCGATCTCTGATTTAAGGGCATTAGAATTAAGTTTGTAAATTGCAACAGTTTAAAAATTTTTGCCAAATTTCCATTTTTTTTCACAAACGTCAAATCAAACAAATTTTACCACAACCATAAAGCAAAAAAAAAAAATCTCAATCAGTGGGGATACATTGAAGCATTCCAGCGTTATAACCTAATAAAGTGACACTGGTCAGAATTGTAAAATTTGGCTTGGTCATTAAGGGGTTAATTCAAAGAAAGACGATGTCTTTATTTTAAATAAAAACTCCCCACCCTCTTTTACCCATTTATTCAAAAAAATTAAAAAAGCAAACTCACCTTTCTGCTGATGATGATCCATCAATGCCCATTTCCCACTGAAAAATAAAATAAAAAATAAAATGTCATATTCTTCACCTGTCCGACGATAATCTATTAGTGGCCATGTCCCACGACGATCCGGATGATTTGGAGATCGGTCACATCAGTGATGCGACTGCTCTCCGTGTGTTCCGGCTGAGGGTATGTGCATACGTTGCGTGTTCGTGTGTGGATTTTTCCGCGCGGTATCTGCAGAACCCGCAGGTCAAAATGCCTGCGTTTTACCTTCGGATTTAGTGCAGATTTCACCTGCGTTTTTACACCTGCGGATTCTTAGAATGGAATAGGTGTAAAAGTTCTGAGGAATCCACACAAAGAATTGACATGCTGCGGAAAATAAAACGCTGCTTTTCCGCGCTGATTTTTCCACAGCATGTGCACAGCGGTTTTTGTTTTCCATAGAATAACATGGCACTGCGCACAAAAACGTGCTGTGTTCCATTCTTGTGCTCTGGGTGCAGCGCCAAAAGGGCGCAGCGCCAGCAAAATCTGATCAGCGCACGATCAGCGTATCCAACCCTAAATATAGGATACTCTGATCACATGCAGCCTCATGCGATCAGAGGAGGAACTGACTGGAAAGGGCGTGGCCGGGGGCAGGGAAAAGCGGCGGCCCTGCGCTGCGCCCAAGAACGCTAGTGTAAAACTAGCCTTAGGCAGCTACTTTTCTCGTGTGAAAAAAAATGAATTTAACCCCTTCACCCCATAGCCTGTTTTAGCCTTACTGACCAGGCCAATTTTTACAATTCTGACCACTGTCGCTTTGTGAGGTAATAACTCTGGAACGTTTTAATTGATCCCGCTGATTCTGAGATTTTCTCGTGACATATTGTACTTTCTGATAGTGGTAAATTAAATTTTCTTTTGATATGACTTGAGTTTATTTGTGAAAAAAAAACGGAAATTTGGCAAAAATTTTGAAAATTTCACAATTTTGAAACTTTTATGCAGTTAAATCGTAGAGTCATAATCGCACAAAATAGTTAATAACATTTCCCCCTTTTCTAATTAATTTACATCAGCACAATTTCGGAGACTTTTTTTTTGTTAGAAAGTTATAAGGGTTAAAATTTGACCAGCGATTTCCCCCCCTAAGTTTACAACAAAATTTGTAAAAGCATTTTTTAGGGACCACCTCACATTTGAAGTCACTTTGAGGGGTTTACATGACAGAAAATACCCAGAAATGACACCATTCTAATAACTGCACCCCTCAAGGTGCTCAAAACCATATTCAAGAAGTTTATTAACTCTTCAGGTGCTTCACAAGAATTTTTGGAATGTGGAAGAAAAATAAGCATTTACTTTTCTTTCACAAAAATTTACCTTTTAGGCCTAATTTTTTATTTTTACTTTTTCAAAGGAGAAAATGGACCATACATTTTGTTGTGTAATTTCTACTGAGCATGCCGAAACCCCACACGTGGGGGAAATCTACTGTTTGGACACACGGCAGGGCTCGGAAGGGAAGGAGCGCCATTTCACTTTTTAAATGTAAAATTTGCTGGCATAATTAGCAGATGCCATGCCATGTTTGGAGAGCCCCTGATGTGCCTAAACAGTGGAAACCCCCAACAGGTGACATCATTTTGGAAACTAGACCCCTTAGGCAGGGACGTACATAAAAGTCATTGGGCCCCATAGCAAAAGTCTGTATGGGGGCCCCCCTCAAAAAAAGAAATCACCGCCGGGCCGAGCTCACCGTCTCTACACAGCCTCAGCTCCTCACGCTCCGCCTCCAACAGCCGGGGAAGAATCACTTGTGGGGGCGATACACGTGGGGCCACATCTGTTGTCAGCTCAGATTCCTGATCCATGGGAGCAGTGGTTTCCTGACTCTCTCTTGGTAATATGCTGACATTGGGGCTCTTTTTGGGAGGTGTCTCCATTTGCTTGAGCTCCTTATCAGGGTTTCTATAGACCACCAATTATTAGACTGGTGAGTAAGGTTATTCTTCTATCATTATCTTTGCTCTCCTCTTGGGATCATTTCCCCTTTTGGGGTTGTTTATTCTTAATAAGCTTTTTAGGTCCTATTGCTTATATGATATTCACATGGATATTGCTTTAGCCTCATTAGCCGCTAGGAGAGGGGTTATTTTTGGGTCATTTATTGTCTACTCTCATGTATGGGAGTCATTATTGAATCATTTATTCTCTGTGGACCCAGTTTAATGGTTTTTAAGTGTTTTAATTGTATTTGTGTGCCAATAAAATTGTTTATATTTTTCATATATATTTTTTGTGGTGTGCTTTTTTTTCTTTTTTTTTTTAGTTAACCTCCTAATAGAAAACACAGAGAAGGCTGCAGAAACCAACTGAAAAGAGAAACTAAGACTAGCAGAACCAGAGGTTCCAGCACTGCACAAGTTAAAGCAAACAAAAGGCAAAGCAAAGCACCAAGCCAGAACTCAAGCGGATTAACACTGTTGTCCAGCAAGGACTGGGAGGTTAATAAGGAGTGATACAATCACCTGACCCAAGACAAACCCAGCACCAGAGGAAAAAGACCAGCAGCCAGAAAACCACAAGAAAATTGCGGATAGTCACAAACTAAACAGATTCTAACATGAAGGAGGATCTGATGGAGGTGATACGATTTCTCAGAACAAATTCATAGACTGCACAAATGTTAGAGTATGTTTTTGTTGAAAACTGTTTCTTTTTCCACTTACTGAATAGTGTATAATAAATTGTAAATATGTAAAAGTATTTTTGTTCTAAAGTTGTATTCCAATAAATATATTATGTTCTATCTAAATGGCTTGATTATTGTATCATAATTTTTAAAAGCCTGATATTACCATTTTACTACAGTAAATTTATCACTTAAACTTAAACATGAGCCATGTATGAGGGAGTCGGACCTGGAGTCGGAGATTTGGCTTACTGACTCCACAGCCCTGTAAGGCACATCTGTGCAACAGTCATGCTGTGTAATCAGTATATGGATATGTGACACCAGTGAGGTGAATGGATTATCTCCGCTAAGGAGAAGTTCTCACTGAAGGCCCCGTTACACATAATGATGTCCCAGCGATCCCACCAACAATCCGACATGGATGGGATCGCTGGGACATGGTTAGGCTGATCGCTGGTAAGCTGTCACATAAACAGCCCCTCCAGCGATCAGGACCAGCGAGCAAGCTGGTTTCCAATGTAAACAGCGGGTATCTAAGAGCCGCGCGGCTCTTGGATACCCGCGTTTACCCTTGATACCAGCGTGCACGCTGGTTTCCAACGTAAACATCGGGTAGCTAAGAGCCATGCGGCTCTTGGATACCCGCGTTTACCCTTGATACCAGTGTGCACGCTGGTTTCCAACGTAAACATCGGGTAACTAAGAGCCACGCGGCTCTTGAATAACCGCTGTTTACCCTAGATACCAGCGCATGCTGGTATCTAGGGTAAACAGCGGGTATCCAAGAGCTGCGCGGCTCTTAGTTACCCGATGTTTACGTTGGAAACCAGCGTCGCTGGTCTCTCGCTGCCACACACAGCAATGCGTGCTGGCCAGCGAAGATTAACGATCAAACAATGGCCCAGGACGATCGTACACGATCAGCGATCCCCGTCACACACAGCGATATCGCTGAAGAGATCGCTGATGCGTCACAAAATCTTGCTGTGTGTGACGGGGCCCTAACACTAGACACATTTGTGAACAATAATTGAGTTATAAAGGCCTTTTGTGTACTTAATATTTTAGATCTTTGAGTTCAACTTAAGAAAAAAAGGAGCAAAAATAAGTGTAGGGTTTTTATTTTTGTTGAGCATATAATAGGCATGTATTTTATGTGCGAAAAACATGGATCGAACACATGCTTGAAAACTGAACGAGGCCTTGTCTAGTAGAATGAAGTTATTCAATAAGCAAATGTACAAGAGATATTGAAGGCATCTATGTAGCTGAATCCTGCACGGTGCGTAAAAAAAATAAAAAAATCTTTGTTACTTACAATATTCTGTATATCCAAAATATATTAGGGTTATTTTTCTTACCATTCACTTTCTTTTATTTATCATAGCTAGATTATATATTGCTGATCCTTAGCACAAAACTAAGGGCAGATCACATAAACAAGAGCCTTAGTCTGCCACCCTGACTATAGCATTCTAGTGGAGAAACTGGAAGCTGGTTTTGTCTGGAACTACAGCTTAGGTTTATCATTTCTTTTATAGAGGAGAAATCGCACCTGTAACCTTTCAATTAAGTAAAAGTTCAGCTTTAACAAGGCAGGGATGGCCGTTGTCTGCCAGGGCCCATGATTGTTGAACTTCAGCACTTCTCAGATTCAGTCTCGTCACTATAAGCCTCTGCAGCGTGCAGTATTACCTGTTATATTCTGAAGCCATAATTTTCTACAGCATGTAGTGGAGAGTGAGCCATAGAAATCAAGCACATGGTCCAATTATGGCTCCATACCATGTAAACCAGGGCCTTACTAGAACTCAGATTGTGTAAAATTTTGATATTCATGAACTCTGTGCGGTGCAAAAAGATCCTTGCTCCATTGTTATATTGATTCTTATCAAAAGCATTGTATCCAGAGCGGATACTGCCTTGAGGCAGGGCTGGACTGGCCATCTTGCAATTCTGGCAAATGCCAGATGGGCCTGTGTGGTCTTGGGCTGCCTTGTCTGCTACGTTGTTAGCAGAATCGGTGTCCTCAAGATACCCATACTGTAAAGAGTTGTGATGGAGCACAGTCGCTGATTCCATCACTTACCCCAGCAGACCACGGGTATCATTAGACATATTGGTCTAGTAGAAAATCTTCCTTTCCTCCATCCAGTGTAATATTAGTAATATATCCCATATTGTTCATGGGTCTGTGTAATTTCAAATGCCAGGACTGAATTTCAGCCCCAGTCCATAGCTGCCTTGAGGACTTTGTATACCACCATACAGCCCCTTGAATACAGTTCTGCCCCATACGTAAGGCCTTTGGTCTGATGTCCTTCATTCTGTGGCAGACATACCATTGGTGCAACCTGTGTAGTGGCACAGAAGCCCAAGAGGTGACGAGGCCCAGTGCCACCACCAAAACAGATGGAACTGTGCATTATGATGAGGTATTGGACTGCAAAGGGCCAATGTACTGTTCTTGCATAAGGGCAAGTTCTTGTCTGCCAGTGACTTCAAGCCAATCAAACTAGTGGAAGATCTTGTTAGTAGGAACCTAATAGAAGTAGGAGAAAGTTTCAGTCAAATATGAATTTTTTAAAGTTGTATAGAAAATTCTAGTGAAATTCTAGACCTCAATCTAGTGAAGTCTGCAATGTAGACACTTGGTTTAAATGCTTTAAGTTTTATAATATGATGACCATTTATTGAGTAACATTACTAATTATTGGACATTTATATTTTTAGATTTATGCAGTGAAAAAACCCTTGTGATCATCAAATAAAAAAGTTGCTGCATTCAGACAAGACTTCTGTTTCTCAGTAAAGGTAAGCTTGCTAACCTGGCAATCATACATCATACTTGAATATTCTTAACAGGTCACTCTGTTCACAATTGATTATATTTTTAATCCTGAAAATTGTTGTATATAATTAATCATAATTTACTGTTGGCCTCATGGTCATGTAGAGTAGAACAACAGACATTTGTTTTGCCCTTTGGACTGATGGTGGTATATTGCCGTGTCTAGGAGGCCTACGTGTATGATACATAGGTTATGAAAGCATGTACCAGTGTGTTAATAAATCTTCTGGTGGTATGAGGTGCATTTTTGTTAAAGGTGCCCACACACATTAGACCAAAATTGATGGCATCAAATCTTTTTCAGATAAGTGAAATTTGGCAATCAACAGTCATTTCAGGTGACAGATCACAGACCGCCATCTGAAATGAAGTTCTTTGTGTTTGATTATTTTGCCCCATAGTAGGATTAAAGATCTTTTGTTGTGCAAAAAAAATCTTTGAAAGAACATTCTTTGAAAGTTTGTTTATCACCCATTGTCTTGGACATGTGTGGACATACTGAACAACTATAAAGACTAACACGAGCTACAATGTGCATAGCCGGATTGGAGTAACATTTTTTCACCGGACAATCGTTCATTTAGTGATCGTTCCACATCACTTTTTTTTTTTATCTATTGTGTATCACCACCTTACAGGGAATTTATTAAAAGAAACAAATGTAAAACAATTTAATTAAACATAAAAACATTTGTACTTTTATTTATTTAAAGAGAACCTGTGCCTGGCCGCTATGGTGAACGTGCTGCACCCAGGACAAAATGTAAGGGATCCGTGTGTGAGATCCATCAAACTCAAAACAGGTCCTATTCTGATCCGATTTTGTGGATCAAATTCGGCCATACAAGTCAATGGGGATCCATGAAACGTGGATGCAAATCTGAAGCTTTCATCATTGCAGCACACTCAATCTGGCTTTACCCTTGGCACCTATTTGAAGTGTCAGGGTGTGGTTCTCAGAAATGGTTCTCCAGAATTGTTTTATGGAATATAAATATGTACTAAGACTGACATGTCAGGAGAACAGACAAGTCTTGTGTCATTGTAGGTACCTTTTCTGTATTGTGAAATATCTAGGTTACAGCTCAGTGACCATTATTGAATAGGAAATAAGTAACTATTTATCAGAGGTTGTATTTATATAAGTCTTACTCATAATAAGAAGTATCTTATCTTTCCTTCTCTTCTAAAATATCACATTCATAAAGTTATCACTCAAGTGATCCATGTAATAAATCATTTTAGCTTTATTGCAGTCCGAGCTTTAAAGGGAACATGACAGATGATACATGGTGTCTGATCCACGGTCAGCATGTATCAGGCACTGGTTGTATAACATCAGGCAAGTGTGTTTGAATCTGAAACGCAGTAAATAGCATGCGCCTCCTATACAGGTGGTGGATCAGTTCCTGATTTCCAGGGAAAGTTGAGTAGTGCTGAAGTGCACACATGCCTTGAAGAGAATGAGCTTATAAGTCTCCTTACTCCAGCTTGGCACTCTGCACCAGGAGAGACTTTCTCTCTTACACCCATAGCCAGAGGTCACTCACCTATCAAATCAGATCTTCTGCATTGTACTGATGAGAGGAAAACACCCCCAAAAACGTGTCTGTAAATAGAGTGTGTGATTTGGCTTTTTATCCGAAGTCATATGGTAAACCTTGTTAAGAGTTGATATTGACTTTGAGTATTGCTACATCCAATAGGTGGCACTACAGTTCTAGTCTTCTTCCTCTCTGAATTGAATGAAACATGTTCCTCCTATCTTTTTTTGTAGCATCTCACAATATTTTGTTGAGTTACATTTGGTAAAAGTATATACATCATGTTACCGAATTTTATGTATTTATATGGACTGTGCATGTTGGCAGCACTTGTTATTGCTGTTACCTGTGTGTAACCCACACTTTCCTCAGGAGCCTGCAGATATACAACATACTCCCTGACATAGTCACTCACAATTCACTTACTGCTATCAAAGTTCATGAGTCTGTGTGCAGTTCCAGCCTTTGATATATTGAATATATATTCATATATGTTTATGAAAATATTTAGAACTGTTCATATATGTGTATGCATTTATACGCCTGTTATTATATAATACTCTTAATACCTATAATTGATTTCCTCTTCTTTTGGAGTCTGTCGTATTTGGCCAGTGATGATTATCAATGTGCCATAGTGTATTTTAGATTAATGCAAAGAGTAGTAAGATTGTGATATGCGGTTTTGAGAATGCACTTATGTTAATCCTTCAGCATTAGTCCTGTCTGCCCAGTAAGAGAAGGAGAAAACAGAGAGATTATCTGGATTTGCATGTTTGCGGACATGCAAATTCTCTAGACTTTTAGGTTTTAAGATTGGGATTTTAAGGTATAAGGTGAAATACAATTAGGTGTACAAAGTAAATTAGGTTATCTTACCTTCCAACAATGAGATTTTGGTGAATTTTTGACGCTGTGCATTTTCGCTATGCAAAGTCCCAGCAAAGTGGATGGCATTTGGGAGACCGGCAGTATGCTAAATACATACATACTCCTGGCCATATTCCGATTAGACATGCGCTGCCTCGCTCATCTCACTGGTATTGAGCGAGGCCGCACACATGTAGTTGTAATGTGTCCTTTCAGTGTGCACTGTACGTGATGTGAGAATTCACAAGCCTGCACTCAGTGTGACTGCAGACTTTTGTGCCAAACGTGGTTAACCCCTTTCTGTCATGTGACGTACTATCCCGTCCATGTGCCCTGGGACTTAATTCCCAGGGAGGGGATAGTACGTCACAGCGATCAGCGGCGCCCACGTGGTGAGCGCCGCTGATCGCATCCGGGTGTCAGCTGATTATCACAGCTGACACCCGGCACAATGTGTTGGGCGGTCACGGACCGCCCCCGACACGTTAACCCCTTGCACACCGCGATCAAACACGATCGCAGTGTACCGGGGGTTAGAGGGAAGCATCGGCAGGGAGGGGGCTCCCTCCGTGCTTCCCTGAGCCCCCCACAGCAGCGCAATGTGCAGCACTGCTGCGGGGGGCTCTTTCCCTGCAGGTCCCCGGATCCAAGATGGCGACGGGGACCTTCGGGGGCCTGCAGGGAGCTGGCTTCCTCAGTGCCTGCAAAGCGCAGGCAAGGAGGAAACCTGCACACTGCCTGTGACAGATTGCTGATCTGTCACAGTGATCTCTGATGTGACAGATCAGCGATCTGTCACAGGACAGTAATGTCCCACCTGGGACAATGTAATAAAGTTTAAAAAAAAAAAAAAAAAGTGTAAACATTTTTAAAAAATCGCTAAATAAATTTAAAAAAAAAAAAAAAAAAAAAATATTCCCTAATTCATTATTTGGAAATAAAAAAAACAAAAGTACACATATTTGGTATCGCCGTGTCCGTAACGACCCGCCGTATAATACTGTCCCATAAGTTAACCCCTTTAGCGAACCCCTTAAAAAAATAAAAATAAAAAACGAAGCAAAAAATGATTTATCATACCGCCGAATAAAAAGTGCAATAACGCGCGATCAAAAAGACGCATATAAATATCCATGGTACCGCTGAAAACGTCATCTTGTCCCGCAAAAAAAAAAGCTGCCATACAGCGTCATCAGTGAAAAAATAAAAAAGTTATAGCTCACAGAATAAAGCGATGCAAAAATAATTATTTTTTATATAAAATTGTTTTCATTGCATAAAAGCGCCAAAACATAAAAAAAGACCTAAATGAGGTATCGCTGTAACCGTACTGACCCGAAGAATAAAAGGGCTTTATCAATTTTACCGCAGGCGGAACGGTGTAAACGCACCCCCCCAAAAGAAATTCATGAAACGCTGGATTTTGTTCATTCTGCGTCCCAAAAATCGGAATAAAAAGCGATCAAAAGATGTCACGTGCCCAAACATGATACCAATAAAAGCGTCAACTCGTCCCGCAAAGAATAAGACCTCACATGACTCGGTGGGTCAAAATATGGAAAAATTATAGCTCTCAATATGTGGTGATGCAAAAAAACTAATTTTACAATAAAAAGCGTCTTTTAGTGTGTGACAGCTGCCAAATTATAAAAACCGCCATAAATAGTAAATCAAACCCTCTCATTATCACCCCCATAGTTAGGGAAAAATAATAAAATACATTTGTTTTATTTCCATTTTCCCATTAGGGTTAGGGCTAGGGCTAAGATTAGGGTTAGGGGTGTGTTAGGGTTGGAATTAGAATTGGGGGGTTTCCAGTGTTTGGGCACATTAGGTGCTCTCCAAATGCAACATGGCGTCT
Source organism: Dendrobates tinctorius (assembly GCF_039654945.1). Classification (NCBI taxonomy): domain Eukaryota; kingdom Metazoa; phylum Chordata; class Amphibia; order Anura; family Dendrobatidae; genus Dendrobates; species Dendrobates tinctorius. The sequence continues at coordinate 36,911,255 of NW_027361728.1, forward strand.
GATCTCAATTCCAGCCAATTTTGCTTTGAAAAAGTCAAATGGTGCTCCTTCCCTTCCAAGCTCTGCCATGCTCCCAAACAGTGTTTTACCCCCACATATAGGGTATCAGCGTACTCAGGACAAATTGCAAAACAACTTTTGGGGTCCAATTTCTCCTGTTACCCTTAGGAAAATAAAAAATTGGGGGCAAAAATATCATTTTTGTGGAAAAAAAAATGTTTTTTTAATTTTCACGCCCAGGCGTTATAAACTTCTGTGAAGCACTTGGGGGTTCAAAGTGCTCACCACACATCTAGATAAGTTCCGTGGGGGGTCTAGATTCCAAAATGGGGTCACTTGTGGGGAGTTTCAATAGTTAAGGTACATCAGGGGCTCTCCAAACGCACATGACACCCGCAGACCATTCCATCAAAGTCTGCATTCCAAAACGTCACTACTTCTCTTCCGAGCCCCGACGTGTGCCCATACAGTAGTTTTCTCCCACATATGAGGTATCCGCGTACTCAGGACAAATTGGACAACAACTTTTGGGGTCCAATTTCTCCTGTTACCCTTGGGAAAATAAAAAAAATTGGGGACAAAATGATCGTTTGTGGAAAAAATAAGATTTTTTTATTTTCATGCCCGGGCATTATAAACTTCTGTGAAGCCCTTGGGGGTTCAAAGTGCTCACCACACATCTAGATAAGTTCCTTGGGGGGTTTAGTTTCCAAAATGGTGTCATTTGTGGGGGGTTTCCACTGTTTTGGTACATCAGGGGTTTTCCAATCGCGACATGGTGTCCGATCTCAATTCCAGCCAAAAAAGTCAAATGGCGCTGCTTCCCTTCTGAGCTCTGCCATGCGCCCAAATAGTTGTTTACACCCACATATGGGGTGTCAGCGTACTCAGGACAAATTGCACAATAACTTTTAGGGTCCTGTTACCCTTGGGAAATTAAAAATTGGGGGTGAAAAGATCATTTTTGTGGAAAAAATATGATTTTTTTTAATTGTACCGCTGTAAGTTATAAACTTCTGTGAAGCCCTTGTTGGTTCAAAGTTCTCACCACATATCTAGATAAGTTCCTTGGGGGGTCTAGTTTCCAAAATGGGGTCACTTGTGGGGGTTTCCACTGTTTAGGTACATCAGGGGCTCTCCAAACGTGACATGGCGTCCGATCTGAATTCTAGCCAATTTTGCATTAAAAAAGTCAAACAGTGCTCCTTCCCATCTGAGGTCTGCCATGCGCCGAAACAGTGGTTCCCCCCCACATATCAGGTATCTGCGTACTCAGGACAAACTGCACAATAACTTTTGCAGTCCATCTTCTCCTGTTACCATTAGTAAAGTAAAAAAATTGAACCTGAAGTTTTTTTTTTGTAAAAAAAAGTTAAATGTTAATTTTTTTTTTTTTTAAATATTCAAAAAATTCCTGTGAAGCACCTGAAGGGTTAATAAACTTCTTGAATGTTGTTTTGAGCACTTTAAGGGGTGCAGTTTTTAGAATGGTGTCACTTTTGGGTATTTTCTATCATTTAGACCCCTCAAAGTGGCTTCAAATGTGATGTGGTCGTAAAAATAAAATGGTGTTGCAAAAATGAGAAATCGCTGGTCAACTTTTAACCCTTATAACTTCCTAAGAAAAAAAAATTTGGGTTCCAAAATTGTGCTGATGTAAAGTAAACATGTGGGAAATGTAACTTAAGTTTTTTGTGTGCCATAGCTCTGTGATTTAAGGGCATAAAAATTCAAAGTTGGAAAATTGGGAAATTTTCAAAATTTTCGCCAAATTTCTGTTTTTTTTCACAAATAAACGCAAGTTATATGAATGAAATTTTACCACTAGCATGAAGTACAATATGTCACGAGAAAACATTGTCAGAATCACTAGGATCCATGGAAGCGTTCCAGAGTTATTACCTCATAAAGGGACAGTGGTCAGAATTGTAAAAATTGGCCCGTCATGAACGTGCAAACCACCCTTGGGGGTTAAGGGGGTTAAGCCAGAGCCAGAGGAAAGTGTAGGGATAGGGACAAAAAGCTGGCACAAAGTAATCAGAAAAAGGAGGGAATAAGTGTCTAGACCTGATTTTCCAAGAAAGGACTACTGACAACTGAGTTTACAACTATAGCATGGAGCGTATTTGCATGTCCTTTGAGTATTCCATCCAAGGGTACCAGTCCTTTTCAAACAATTCGATATAAGAGGATACTGGAAAGTTTCTCGGTAACCATAATATATGAGGGTTCAATTTTTGCTTGATCAAGGCTAATTGCCGTCATCAGGTCATTACTGCCCTTTCTGCTGTATGTGGCCCGGTAAGTAGCAGTACAGAGGGGGGCCCGCCCCCCCCCCCCTCTTGTGCTTCTGCTCTTAAAGCCCCGTTGTGTAATGAAGTTCTGTGCGCAGTGCCCACCTTGGCGCTGGGAGCTTTTTTTCTGAGCTCCATGGCCATCTAAACTGGATGGCTGCACATCTCCCACTCCCTCCGCCCTCTGGATTTCCGGTCAGGTGATGGCACGTACGCGATGACGTCATCACATACATGCCATTCTGTACGAGGACACCAGAAGCAGAGCAGCGCCTACAGGGGTGAGGCAAGTATGGAAAACTTTTTTTTTTCTTTGTAAAATTAATTAAATGGGTGAGGGGGCAGGTGGAGGGGGGTCTTCAAATGATGATCTGAGGGGACTGCAGATGATGAACTGAGGAGAGGGGACTGCAGATGGTGAACTGAGGGGAGGGGATTGCAGATGGTGAACTGAGGGGAGGGGATTGCAGATGATGAACTGAGGGGAGGGGACTGCAGATGATGAACTGAGGGGAGGGGACTTAAGATGATGAACTGAGGGGAGGGGATTGCAGATGGTGAACTGAGGGGAGGGGACTGCAGATGATGAACTGAGGGGAGGGGACTGCAGATGATGAACTGAGGGGAGGGGACTGCAGATGATGAACTGAGGGGAGGGGACTGCAGATGATGAACTGAGGGGAGGGGACTGCAGATGATGAACTGAGGGGAGGGGACTGCAGATGATGAACTGAGGGGAGGGGACTGCAGATGATGAACTGAGGGGAGGGGACTGCAGATGATGAATTTTGAGGGTGGGGGAGTAATTGATGTATTGAGACTGGTGGATAGAGGGACAGTAAATGATGAATTGAGCATGGGGGACAACAAATGATTGGGGTGGGACAGCAAATAATGATAAATTGAGGGTGGGGGAGAGTAAATGATGTATTGAATGTGGGAGAGAGAAGTTGATGGTGAATTAGTGTGGGAGAGAGAAGACATGACATATTGAATTGGGACAGAAGGGGCATGTAAATATTATCGGGGGAGCAGGAGATACATAGTGAGGGCCGTTGAGGATGCAGTGACTGATATTGAATTGGGGAAAGAATACAGGGGCGAGTTAATTTATATATTAGATGGGGAAAGTGGCTGTTTATAGTTGGTGGGGGCACAGTGATGGATTAGAATTTATATCAGGAATGGTGGGTTGCATAATAACTTATGTATTAATGGTGGGTACACATCTGTATTGAGCTGTGTAGTGTAGAAGAAAGATAAAAATTGGGGAATGTGCTCTGGAGAGGCAGTGCTCTAGATATCGGTGTTATTTTATGCAGAGATGAGTCCTGGCTGGAAGAAGTAATGGTGGTCTGCTCTGGATGAAGAAAAAAAGATAGGTGAGGGACTTCAACTAGAGATGTCACTGGTAAGTTAGTGTTACCTGTACACTGACACTATATAATATATACTATATACAGCGTGGAAAGTCAAAATGGAAAAGGGAAAATGGTTCCAGCTCCTTAAAAACAAATTCTTCATTCCCTGATCCGTATTTTTAATTTCCTAGAAGTGCATCCAACATAGGACATTTTGCAAGCACTGCACTGCAGGACAAGTGAGGCCCCAGGGGTACCGACTGGATGACAACCTCGGACAGGTGAAGCGCTGGGGGTAGATTGGTCTAGGACAGCCCCCAGTGAAAGATCCGCGAGGTGCGTTACTGTGACTGGAATGAAGGTGCAGGTACCCGGGCCTGGAGACAGTGTGAAGAAGCTGCGGTGCGTGTTTGGTGGTCGTCAGGAGGAGGACGAATAAATCCGGAACTGTTACACGTGAATTCTGTATCCGCCTCGTCCTTTGAGTCGCCGGGTGTCTGCGGCGTCCGAACAGGGTAAGCAGTGGTCCACCCCCCATGCCCAGCCCCTACCACATTGGATAAAAGAAATTGTTTTTAAGGAGCTGGAACCATTTTCCCTTTTCCATTTTGACTTTCCATGTTGTGTCTACACGGCTGTTCCGAGCACCTGTGGCGCTTACTGGTGAGCTGGCTAATTTTCTATTTTCTGATTTATACTATATACAGCGCTGTGTATAATGTCACTGGTGATCACTGTATTACCTGTACAGTGACACTACAGTATATACAGAGCTCCTGTATATAATGGCACTTAGTATTGTGTTTTTGTTTTTTTTTATTATTATTAATGATCATTATTGTAGTATTATGTCACTATGTGGTGGTAATGTGTTCTGGTCATGGTGTGATGGTATTTGTTCCTTGTACATGGTATTATTCGGTCACTTTGTGGTGGTAACATGTGGACTGGAATGGTATTTGTCCCTTGTATGTGGCATTATTGGTCATTTTTTTTTAAATGTGACTCGTTCCCTTAAAGAAAAATAAATAAAAATATACCTAAAAAAGTATATTGAATATTTTAAGAAATATTTAATAGGTTATAGTACAGTAGGGTGCTGCCGGAAGAGTCTACCTTGTTGTGATGGCAGCTTAAAAAATCTTTTGGCCAAAACAAATGCTGGTATTTGATGGGAGCTGTTAATGAATGATTTGGCGAGGACGTGGTGCAGAAGAGGAGTTATTCCAAGAGTGGACGGTGGAGCTGTGGCAGGAGTTCGAGGGGTGTAGGCGGAGCTGTGGTGGAGCCTGGGTGGAGTCTCAAGCGGGCCTGAAAATATTACCGGTGTGGGGCCCTGAAATTCCGAGTGGCAGCTCTGCTTCCAGGCACCTGTCAAAGATATCCTAGCTGTAAGAAACATGAATGACTTGAGTTTTATTATGCTTTGGGGGTATGAGGTATTGATCTGTTTAACAAAGCCTCCCAAGGGGACTGGAACAAAAAAATCTGAGTAACAGATGCAAAATGTTTTTAACTTATGAAAGAATAACTATAGATAAAATAATGTTCCTTCACTTCTATAGAGTCTAAAACAGGAGAAGGACCCCGGGAAAATGTGCAAAGCGTATGGGATTTACAGAAATCTCATGCACACTGTGATTTTTGTAAACTGTGTAAAATAGACCTGCAGCACATTTTTGAAGTTTGCAACATGTCAATTTATCTTAAGGGTGAGTTTTACGTGCAGATTTTTCCCATAGAATTGCACTGGATAGGGAAAATCCGCAGATTTAAAAAAAAAAAAATTAATTGCATTGATGTGCTGCAGAGCAATCTGTCAATCAAAATACAGCGATGTTATTACAGCTGCCACTCAAAGAACAGTGCACAACCCTGTGACTGAAAACCAGCGGTTCCAGGGCAAATATAAGTTTTCTCCCAATAGCTGTGCTTTTAGTAGTGCATGATTTTAACGCTCACCCTACATCTGGATGTAAAAAAATATTTAGCATGTGATAGGTTCCGTTGAGACCTCCTTCACACTTCTTAATTTTTCCGGAACGCGAAAAAACAGTACCGCCATTTTCCATCTGTGTGACACGTACCGTAATAGAAATGACAGATGTTTAGGTGTTAAATATGTGCAAAATAGAGAGAGGCTACTTTCACACTTGCGTTTTTTTGCGCTGCGCATCGTGCGCAGTGCAAACGCACACAAAAAATGCATCATGCGTTTTTGTGCGGTGTTTTGCGCGTTTTTTTTTTTTAAAAGCATGCTTTTTTTGTGCTGACGTGCACATGGTAATGCACCCATAGACTATAATGGGTGGTTGGGTGAAAAAAAAAAAACGCATTGCGTGCGCATGCGTTTTTTCGGGCAAGTCGGACGCTCAAAAAATGTAACAGAGTGCATTTTGTGCGCCCGAGCGCACACTACAAATAAACACATGCGCATACAAAGAATAGGAAAAAAAGCATGCTTTTTTGCGCAAAAAAAACGCAAGTGTGAAACCAGCCTTAGATATGCGGTCAATATATTGTATAATAGATAGATATCTGTGAGATATATAATTAGTGCTTTGAGTGTATTTTATTGTACATGTATTAAGCTAATAAATGAATGAAAAAATGTGTGGTCCACTGTTGTGAGTTCATTTTTCCCTTCACCATTGAGGTCGGATGAACTCCCTCCTCTAGTGAAGGAAGGTAGTGAGACTGATTATCAAACACCTGGGCAGCTAGATGATGACTGGGTGGCTGGAATTGAGGACTGGATATAAGGCTGCCGACGCCCTTCTTCCTGGCTGGTGATTTTCCTGCTGGATTCTTGGAGACCAGTCTGATTCCTGCATCTCAAAGCTAAGTTTTTCTGCTCTGCTTTGTACTCTTCAGTTTTGTTTTTGTTTTGCCTTGTTTTTTGGGAGTTCTGCCATCCCCGGCCGGGGTTGAGCTGAATTCCATTTTTGTCTCTGATCTGTTGATCTTTTGCTCTGTCTTCAGAATATACCTGAGTGCTGATATAGTCTTTTGAAGCCTAGCGACTTCAGGGCCTGTTTTTCCTATCAGTCGGTTGGCTCATTTTGATAGGGGTTTTGCGGATGGCAGACAGCAGCTTTCCTATCTTGTCCTATGTAGTTAGCTTGGGCCCCATCATTTGCTCAACCTATCTTTCTATCTGTGTTAGTGTTTTCATCTTGCTTCACCGTCATTATATTTTGGGGGCTGCCTATTGCTTTGGGGTCTGCTCTGGGGCAGTTTAGTTTTTCCCCTTTCTGTCTTTAGGCTATGTAGTTCTCCGGCTGTGATCGAGGGGTCTAGGGCACCGTAGGAACCCCCCACGGCTACTGCTAGTTGTTGTGGATAGGTTCAGGGGTCTGCAATCCGATAGCTGCCAACCTCTCTGGTTTTTCTGGACTTAGCTGGTATTTTTTTTTTCCTTCTTCGGTGACTCATCATAACAGTCCACCCTGTTTTTGATAACCAGCAAAGGTAAAGCAGAGAGCTTTGAGCTCATATTATCAGGCTGGGAAGGCCCATGGATATTGGGCCCTATCCAGCCTAAAAACACCTGCTCTCAGCAGACCCAGAAGTGGCTCATCACATTAGATGTGCCAATTCTTGCACTTTGCTCGGCTCTTCCTGATTGCCCTGGTGTGGTGGCAATTGGGGTAATGGTACTTGAGGTTGATGTCAACTGTGATTTGTCAAAAAACACAACTGGCATCAAGCCCTGGGGTTACTAATAGAGAGGTGTCTATCAGACTCCCCCAATTACTAACCCAGTAATTGAAAATAAAAACACACATGAAAAAAATATTTTATTTGAAAAAAATACCCCCACACACACACTATCCCCGGTTCACCAATTTATTAAAACAAAAAAAAGCTATGCAGGTCCGCTGTAGTCTTGGGAATCCTTTGCGCATCTTTAACACCTAAACATGTCATTTCTATTCTGCATTCTATTTCGGTACGTGTCACATGGACGGTGTACACAGGTGTCACACTTTGTCATCCGTATGCCCGTGTGGGGGACAGATTGTCATCTGTGTTGCCAGAAAAAAAAAAGACATGTACATGTGTGGGTGAAACGGACGCACTGTTTGTGTGGACACACGGACATGTGCGCAACTCCATAGATTTTAATGGGTGTGCGCGTGCAAGTGTCTCCGGTACATGTGAAAAATGTCAGCACACGTACTGACATGTGAAGGGGGCCTGAAGTAGTGTTGTTTCTTAATGAATTAGGTGCATCTTACTCCAGCGGTCCCTTCATGAAGACTGAAATGCAAAACCTCAGTCTCGATGAATTAGGCCATAAAAACTTAATTTCATATATACATTATCCACTACATACAGATCTTAACATAAATGAATACACTCCATTTGAACAGTAAGATTTGAATCAATATCTTACTAAACACTGAAATAAAAGACTGGAAAGAGACAAGAGCAAATAAAGTTTTATCTGGGTAAAATGCCAAAAGGTCTAATGGTGCTCACCTGGTCGAGTTGTTTGCACAACCTCTGATAGCGCTTAGGCTGCTGCAGACCCATGAAAGGATGAAAGAGCAGGTAATGGAAAAGCGAAAGGGTTAAATCTGCACTGCCTTGTGGAAAGGATGAAGGATGCGAATCCGAGTGTAGGTGGTTTATTTGTCAATGCTTTTCAAAGTATGCATGCTTCTTCAGGACAACCACGATCGTATTGTGAAATAAACCACTTACACTCGGATTTGCATCCTTAATCCTTTACACAAGTGGTTTATTTGACAATATGTTTGTAATTGTCCTGAAGAAGTATGTATACTTCGAAACGCATTGACAAATAAACCACCTACACTCGGATTGGCATCCTTCATCCTTTCCACATGACAGCCCAGATTTAACCCATTCACTTCATTACCTGCTCTTAATAAACACTAGAACAATTTCCAAAATGTTGAGAAGACGAACTTTCATAGTACTTTTTTTTTTTTTTAGCCCATAACGTGAAAGTAAGGCTAATAGTATATCTTTCATTACAAAATCTTCACTTTTACTGAAATTAGTTGATGTAAAAAAAGAATACACTCCACACCAAAAACAACTACATCTAGTAATTTGTATGACCTACATAATCTTTAAAGAAAGCACCAAGTCTTCTAGGCATTGAATTAACTAGTTGACAACATATTGCGTCATCAATTTTTTTTCCATTCTTCAAGAACAACCTCTTTTAGAACATTGATGCTGGATGAAGAGTTATGCTCAACTTGTCTCTTAAAATTCCCCATAGGTGTTCGATTCGTTTCAGATCAGGAAACATACCTGACCACTTAGTCACTTTCACCCTAGTAAGAAATGCAGCAGTGGCCTTCGATATGTGTTTTAGAGCATTGTCATGTTGTAAAAGTGCTCATCTACTAAGGATACAGAGTGACGGTAGCATCTTCTCTTTCAATATAGAGCACTACACCTGTGAATTCATTATACCATTAATGAAATGTAGTTCTTTACACCAGCAGCGCTCATGCAGCCCCACATAAGGATACTGCCTCCACCATATTTCACTGTATGCACCATGCAATTTTGTTTGAACTCTAAACATTTTCAACGCCAGTTTTGAAGCCATAAGTTCCAAAAACATTTATCTTGGTCTCATCACTCTAGAATATAAAGTAGCGTTCATATTATTCAGCATAATCCCTCTCAAATTGTAGGTGGACTTTTTGTGTGCAAGGGCTTTAGGAGAGTCTTATTTCATGAATTTCACCCATGCTTGTCATTCCTCTGCAGTGTATGCTGCATTGTCATGGGAAACACTCAACCCGGTTTGGCTTCCTACTTCTTTAGCTAACTGCCGTAAACTTGCATGTTGATTTTCTTCAACCCTTCTCATCAGAAGACTGTACTGCTTAGGTGTTAGCTTCCGTGGGCTGGTCTCAGTGAGATGGTTGCAGTTCCATCTTTGCTAAATTTTTGTATCACTTTTGCTACAGTATTGTGATTGATAAGTAAAGCTTTGCTGTCTTCTTATAGCTTTCACCTTTCTTGTGTAAAAAAAAAAAAAAAAAAAACTCTTTCAGGTCTTGTGACATTTCTCTTCCATGTGGTGCCATTGTTGACAACTGTCTGCTGAACACCTGTTCAATGACTAATTAGACTTAGTTATGAATGTAATGCACACTCACTGACGGGTAACAGAGAGAGGGAAGACCTACTAAGGGAGACATTGCACCCACTCCCAACTAGTCCTTGTATGAGATAGATAGATAGTAGCTACACAAATCAAAAACGCCACTTTGGACCTTGTTCCGTAAAAGGCCATCAAAGGGTTTTTGTCGCTCCTAAGAAAAAATGTGGAGCAAGATATGAAAACCCAGAGTGACAAAGTTAAAATGCATTCATATAAGGTAGAGGAGTAAAGCTAAGGAGAGCCAAAAATAAACGGAATAAGAATAACCTCACAGAAACCTAAAGGGGTGAAAGGAAGAGGAACTGGAAAGGAAAACAAACAGATTTGCTGCAGGAAGTCAACTAGTGCTTGTCATGCAAAGTAAACCACTTAGCTGAAGGGCTGGAACTCCTAAACTCAAGTCCACCTAGAGGTATAGCCAGCAATTAAGTGCAGTGAAGGGTGAACATTTAAAACATAAGAAAATAGCCTCGCCGAAACCTGTCAAATGACAAATGCACTGGCAGGATGCAGCAGGCCCTCACTGATAAAGGCAGGGGCAGCGCAGGTGCAAATTACTGATAGGAACAGCCACCCACACACCTAGCAACAGGTCAGGTGATAAAATCCCCAAACCAAGCCATGATACTTACTTGTGGTTGAATTCTTGTTAATTAGAATTTTGTAAAACTTTAGCTTTGCTCCTAAGACTTTCATTTGAGTATACTCATTTTTGCAACATGGTATTGAATTAATTACTTTTTGGAGTTTGCAAAAAAAAATAAAAATACAAATCTTGTTTGAAATCAGTGGTCCACTTTTCTGGGAGTATACTGTAGTATGGTATTCCATGGAAAATAGTGATTCTGAAAGTAAACTAAAGGTTTTCTGACAAAATTGTTTTGGATGTACTGATTTATGCTGAGTACTGTAACCTAAAAGTTGTTATATAATATGGTACACTGTTTGTTTTTTACCTTAAGACACTTTATGCACTAAATGACTAATATTAAAAAACAGAAGTAAATACAGCACTTCCACTTTAGAGAGCACAAGACGACTTACAAACAAACCACTCTTAAATTTTTTTTTAATAGTTACATTAAAATATATACGCAAACATTTAACTTGACTAACATTTAGCATTTAGCAATGGAATGTTGGATTCAGTATTTCTCTTGTTCACAGAGGTTCAGATCAGGGCCTGTCTAGCCACCTGACCATTCTGGCAAATGGGCTGCATTGGTCCACAATAGTTTTAACTTTATCAGCTGTTGTAGAACAGAGAGCAATCGGCATCTTGCTCCGTCAATTACTCATGCATGCTGGCGCCATACTGGTTAGGTCAAGTGGCCTGATAACATCACTTTATGATGCCTCATGCAATGTAATAGGAGCGCATTAGTTTATTATCGTATGATATGCACAGGAGATGCACAATGGAGAAATCAGTATTAAAATAATGCACAATGGAGAGTGATTTTTAAAAAGACGTGATTTTTTTTTTTTTAAAGGATGTATAATGAGGTGTCATTATTATATGGAGGCACAATGAGGGATTATATTTATAAGGAGCCACAATGGGGGTGGTTATTATGATGCATAGGGAGATATTACTATAGGGTAGTGTAAAAATATGCATGGGGGTGTTTCTGTAAGGAGCTACTAGGAGGCATTAAAACTGATGAAACACAGAGGAGCATTATTACTGTCTAGGGCACTGGTTATAGCAATATATGGTAATAGAAGTAGTGATCATAGCGGTCTGGTTTGAAAGTGAATAACTGCAATCCTCAAGAACATCACTGGTGAGTCACAGACACAGCGACCATTATATGGCTATTGTATGGGGGTAATATCAGTCTTGGTACAGTAGTTTTGGTTAATGATCAGTATGGTGGTTGTAGCGTCTGTCAGCGCCCCTGCATGGTTCCCCTCCTCCCACCATGCGGTGACGCTAGCTTACCGCTCCGACTACGGCAGGGTCCTTGGAAGCTGTCTCCTTCTTAACTGTGGGCGCTGCACTGTGTTCTGGTGGCTTGCCTAGTACGCGCGTACGCTCAATTCCCTTGCTCTTAAAATGGCAATGTGAATATGGCGAAATGCCCCCAGCTGTCAGCTAGGAGGCATTTTGTTAAAGTAATCACCTACAAGGTTTCTCCCAGCCAATAGCTGGGAAGAATCTTGTATATAAGGCACCCTCACCAATAGGAAGGTGCCTGAGCAATCCCTATAGTTAGTCTTAGTGGTGTATGTTGCCAGGTCACTGTGACCTTTTCAGTGGTATACTAATCCTGAAACTGCATCGACAATACCCATTCTCCAGGTCCCGATACGTCAAGTCCTAATTCCGCTGTCCCTGGTCCTAGTGCGGCCATCTCCAGAACGGTTTCCTACGTGTATGAACAAGAACCGGCCTTCAATATCCAAGTCCATCCGTGTCCATTCCCGATTTAGTCAGTGACCTCGGTCACGCCTCCCCTTGTCGGCGAACCCGACCCCCTGGGTTTGACAGCTGCAGTACCAGTGCCTTCCTAGCAGCGGAAGCTGGTAGCTACCTGCAGCCCAGCCTGTCTCCACCATCAAGTGCTCCAGCAAACACTAGGCAGCCGCTTAGCTACACCCCTTCGTAGGCAGGTCTGACCCTGTGACACACTGGGTCCACAAACCGTGTGCCACCTGCGTGCCGTATCATTTGTCTCTTGTATTGAAGGTAATTTTTGTCTTGGTATTCCTGTTTGGTAATGATCAGTATGGTGGCATTACGCCATCACTATGTGATATTACTGTATATACTCGAGTATAAGCCGACCCCCCTAATTTTGCCACAAAAAACTGAGAAAACTTATTGATTAGAGTATAAGCCTAGAGTGGAAAATGCTGCAGCTACTGGTAAATTTCAAAAATAAAAATGGATACCAATAAAAGTAAAATTAATTGAGACATCAGTAGGATAAATGTTTTTGAATAGCCATATTGAATCAGGAGCCTAATATAATGCTCCATACAGTTCATGATAGCCCCATAAGATGCTCCATACAAAATACACCCCATATAATGCTGCACAAAGGTTAATAATGGCCTCATAAGATGCTCCCTAAAATAATATGCCCCATATGCTGCCCCATATGCTGCTCCATAAAAGTTATGGCCCTATAAGATGCCCCATAGAATATGCCCCATATGCTGCCCCATAAGATTCTCCATAGATTATGCCCCCATATGCTGCCCCCATAAGATGCTCCATAGATTATGCCCCCATATGCTGCTCCATGGATTATGCCCCCATAAGCTGCCCCCTTAAGATGCTCCATAGAATATGCCCCATATGCTGCTCCCATATGCTGCTCCATGGATTATGCCTCCATATGCTGCTCCATATATTATGCCCCCATATGCTGCTCCCATATGCTGCTCCATAGATTATGCCCCCATATGCTGCTCCATATATTGGGCCCCCATATGCTGCCCCCATAAGATGCTCCATACATTATACCCCCATATGCAGACCCCTGATCCTGTCCACACAACTAGCAGTAGCCGTGGAGCATGCCTCGGCACAGCCAGAGAACTAACTAAGCCTAAAGCAAGAAAACGGAAATCTAAACTGCCCCAGAGCAGACCCCAAAGGAATAGATAGCCCCCAAACATATATGGTCGATGAGACAAGATGAAAACACAAACGCAGGCAGAGAAATAGACTGAGCAAGCGATGGGGCCCACACTGACTAGACAGGACAGGAAAGACACTGTCTGCAATCATGCAAAAAAACCTGCAAATAAAGTCCAACACGTCTAATGCACAAAAAACACTGAAGTCGCATGACTTTGCCCCCACTATATCAGCACTCGGGTATATTCTGAAAGCAAAGCAAAAAGAGACCAATATAACAGGGGACAGAACAAACTGGCACAAGCAGTAAAATATGGGCGGTGATTCAGCACAGCCCCCGTTGGAGCTGGCTGACCCGCACAAAGCTGAGATAGACAAAACCAAATCAAATGCAAACAGAATAGCAAATGAACCACTTAGCTTAATCCATGCAGGGAAAGAGCAGGAGACATCAGATCTCAGAAGGCACAGGAAAAAAATCAACAGCAGGGATAGAGGGAGTTAGCTGTCTCAAATCCCTATTAGAAACCCCAGATCTCCAATCGTCTTCCTCATTATCATGTGGCAAGCCTCTGTCAATCAGATCAGCTCCACTACCTCCAGTAACCACCAGAGGGAGCCCAGAAAGAGAACTCGCAACCACTCTGTCAATTTCACCAGCTCCACTACCTTCAGTAATCACCAGAGGGAAGCCAGAGAGAGACTTCACAACACTGCTCCATATATCATGTCCCCATATGCTGCTCCATATATCATGCCCCCATATGCTGCTCCATATATCATGCCCCCATATGCTGCCCCCATAAGATGCTCCATACATTATGCCCCCATATGCTGCTCCATGGATTATGCCCCCATATGATGCTCCATGTATCATGCCCCCATATGCTGCCCCCATACGATGCTCCATACATTATGCTCCCATATGCTGCCGCTGCTGCAAATAAAAATAAAAAAAAGACATACCTCTCCGTCGCTGGGTGCCAGGACCCGGCACCTGAGACATTCACCTGTCCTGCGTCCATCGCTGCTCGCCGGCCGCCGCTGTCTGCCACGTCATCTGTCAGTGACGTTCAGGCAGCAGAGGGCACGGCGCACACTAACCACGTCACCGCGCCCTCTGCTGTCTGGATGTCACTGACAGAGGACACATCAGACAGCAGCAAGCACCGATGGACTGGGGACAGGTGAATATAGCCTATACTTACCCCATCCTGGCTCGGTCTCTGCAGTCCTGATTTCCCACGGTCTCCCTGCCTTCATGTGGTACCGCTCATTAAACTCATAAATATGTGCATATTCATGAGTTTAATGAGCTGTACCATGCGACCGCTGAAGGCGGGAAGGGAGACCGTGGAGAAGCGGGGGGCTGCAGAAACCGCGCCGGGGGTGTGAGTATGACCTGACACCCCCGCTCCCCCTCCCCTGCCGACCTCCAGGTATATGACTCGAATATAAGCTGAGAGGGGGACTTTCAGCCCAAAAAAATGGGCTGAAAAATCTCGGCTTATATTCGAGAATATATACAGTACGTGGTCATAGTGAATTGGAATTATTTAAGCATATATAGCAGTAGTATAGGTACTTTTAGTCTTGCAACAAATTTTTAATTTACTGTACTTTAATTTCAGGCAGGGTAATATTTGTAAGAGACCACCATATGGGGAAAGAGGGTGCTGGAGTAGATGAATTCATGGGCTGCATGTTTTCTGGCTCTGGATGCAATTATTGTTTTGAAGCTGCAGATTATCAGTTGTAGGATGTTATCAGATTCTCCTAGAACTTTGCTCAGTCATGATGAAATAAGGTATACTTTACTCCTCACAATTCCATCGCAGTTGGCTATCGATGATATAGAGGTAACCATTGAACCCTGTCCCTGGTGACCAAAGACCTCTGCAATGTACATAATAGGAAGGATCTAGTATCTTGAATGTGTCTTGGTAGCTGGAGGACCCTGTTACATATTTTTCATTTTAGCGCATAAGTTTTAATTCACATTTATAGCAATACTGTCCAACAATTTCTGAACACTAACTATCTGTTAATATTTATATTATCCAATATACACACCTCAACATTTAAATTGTATCAACAAGGATAGTTTGTGGAATTAGAGAAAATCACTATTGATGTACATGTTAATGATATGCAAATGATGAAAAAATGTAATAAAAACTTTCAAGATATCTCAATTTCTTCAGTATTGACTAGTGACATCACATACAAAAAACCAGGCACTTACACGTCTTGTCTGTTATCAATTAGGTGGTTATTGTCTGAGAAATGTTCTGTAATGCGCTTGGGAATGTAAATCATCATGATCTACTGTTGGCATCCCTTTTGCATTTGCTGACCATTGACATGCCAGGTATGCTTGATGGGAGATGCTGATTTACATTTTGGTCATGCAGGCTTTCATGACCAAAAATATATATACTGTGCCCCCAGAGTATGGAAAATAACAAAAAACTTGTGCGCCCTGAATATAAATAATACACTGTGCACCGTAAATACTATGCTCCATGCTCCCTGAAAATAAAAAAATATACACTATAAAAAATACTCTGCCCCTAGAATATAACACATACACTGTGTCCCCTGAACACAAAGAAAACAAATATCATAGAAATATTAATAAATCCTGTAACTCCTGTATGTAAATAAAAATACACCATGCACACTGAATATAAAAAAATACACTAAATATATGAAAAAATTTATTCTGTGTCCACTGGAATTAAACAAAATATCGGCTCAATTTACACTGGACACTCCAAGGCCAAGCGTTCTGCCCGATCTCATGCTGAATGATGATAGTTGTGCAATGGCATCATCTTACAGAAGATGCAAGGGCAGTGGCACTAAGCAAGAAGCTGAACATGGCTTCCCGCAACGCTCTTGCTTTGTTCATTTCTATCTGTACTTTAAACATGTAGAGGCAGTTGAATAAATCAGTGGTGTTGCTGGAAGCCATGAGCTACTTTCTGCCCCCTGAGTGTTGTGGTACCACTGGGGCACCTCGTTCCGGAAACACTGACCTACATGGTTGTTACTTAATAATTGCATATACTGCTTGAAATGTTAAAATATTATCATTTTCATTGTGCCTATTCTTTTTCATAATGTAAGATTTTCCTCCTACAACTTTCAGCTGTGTCAACACTCTCATGAAATAAATTAACACTTTCCGATAACCACTTAGGTGCTGTATTGTCACATTTTTACATGATTTTGTTCTTTTTGGTGCAACATAATTACTCACTTTGACAAGGATTTAAATAGCATGTAACCTTATATAAGTACTAAAAGGTAAAGGATTGCTAGGGTCTGTGAGCTAAAACATTAAAGGGGTTATCCTCTTTCCCAGCGGTTGGATCCCTAGTGATAGAGAACAAGGCTTTGCAGAGCCCCATCGGAAATGGATAAGAGGGTGAGTATGCGTACATCCACTTCATTCAATCTCTAGAGGACTGCCAGACATAGCCAAATGCTATACTCTGCTTTTTACAGCAGTGCCATAGACAATGGATGGTGGGTGATGTGTATACTCCTCCTCTACTTCAATCAGATGGGCGCTCAGCAAAGCTTAATTCTTGGAGTTGCTAGTGGGTCTTACTGCTCGGACTACAAGCAATCCCAGGATAAATAAGGGATACCTTTAAACCAAAAGAATCCCCAATAACAGTGAACTTAAATGCTATTCTCCAGCACATGAATTTACCTTTAAAGTTGTAGACTATTATAAAAACCCCTGTTTTAAAGGGAATCTGAAGATTTTTGTTATGTAATCTGAAGACATCATGAGGTACGAGTTAAAACACAGAATTTAGAGATTTGTAACTTATCAAGCTGCTGTTTACTTACAGTGAAGGTTTTATCACTAGGACTTTATCATTGCTGTGACTATCTGGCATGTGAGCAGTTGTCCAACCATGCCCCCTGCTTTGAGAAGCACCTCACTGTCAATAGACTATGTACTTAGAGTCTGGTGTGGGCTGTGACAGCGTTCTCATCTCTGCTTAATTCTGCATTTAAGAACTCTGTATCAGAACAGCTGTGTCCAGTAATCTAAGTGATACATCATTGGATTCAAGTTCTCTTTTTTTCCTACATTATGCTACTCTCAGATGAGGTAGCAAAAACCTGTTGACAGATTCCCTTTTAATGCCCATAAGAAGATTATACTCTCCTGCCTGCGCTCGCTTGATCTTATGGCATGTAAGTACAGCAGCCAATCATCAGCCGCTGACTGGCTGCAACCCATTGTATTTTATAAGAAGTGCAGCCATTCGATTGAATGGTACAGTGCCTTGCGGAAGTATTCGGCTCCCTGGAAGTTTTCAACCTTTTCCCACATATCATGCTTCAAACATAAAGATACCAAAAGTAAATTTTTGGTGAAGAATCAACAAGTGGGACACAATTGTGAAGTTGAACAAAATCTATTGGTTATTTTAAATTATTGTGGAAATTCAAAAACTGAAAAGTGGGGCATGCAATATTATTCGGCCCCTTTTACTTTCAGTGCAGCAAACTCACTCCAGAAGTTCATTGTGGATCTCTGAATGATCCAATGTTGTCCTAAATGACTAATGATAGTAAATATAATCCACCTGTGTGTAATCAAGTCTCCGTATGAATGCACCTGCTCTGTGATAGTCTCAGGCTGGGTTCACACGTAGCGGAAATTACCGCGAGAATTCCGGAATTCCATTCCGCGGGAATATCGCATTAGCTTGCAGAATTGCTAGCGGTTTCCAAGCGATCTGTAGCATCGCTTGGAGAACTGATTGACAGTTTGGTCACGCTCGTCAAACATAGTGTTTGATGAGTGTGACAAACTTTTTACTATTGAGGCTGCCTATGCGGCATCAATAGTAAAAGATAGAATGTAAATAATAATAATAAAAAAAATCTCACCTTCCGACGTCCCGCGCAGCCTTCCCGCCTCTCTCCACGCTCTGGGTCCCAGTAATCCTTTGCGACAATTACTGCGATGACGTCCGTTCTCGCGGGATCGCGACGACGTCGCGCGAATGACCCCGAGACTTCGCGATCCCGCGAGAACGGACGTCATCGCTCGCAAAGGCTTACTGAGACCGGGAGCGTGGAGAGAGGCGGGAAGGCTGCGTGGGACGTCGGAAGGTGAGAATAACAATATTTTTTTATTTTAAATTCTATTTTTTACTGGGATATGGTACCCAAAGCCCGGAGGACAGTCTCCTCTCCTCTGGACCGTGGGTCCATCCGCAAATGTTCTGCTTACTTTTCGCATGGTGGGCACAGCCACATGCGGAAAGTAAGCAGAAAAATGCATTCCTATGGGTGCGGGATTGCCGCGATTCCGCAAAATTAATGAGCATGCTGCGTTTTTTACCGCAAAGCAATTCCGCCGCGTTAAAAACCGCAGCATTAGCACAGCATTGTGGAATCCCATAGGAATGCATGGGATGCTTATTTTTCGCGTTTTCGCGGCAAAATCGCGCTGTTAAAACCGCCGCGGAAGCGTGAAAAAAGCGCCACGTGTGAACTCAGCCTCAGGGTTCTGTTTGAAGCACAGAGAGCATCATGAAGACCAAGGAACACAACAGTCGTTATACTGTTGTGGAGAAATTTAAAGCCAGATTTGTATACAAAATAATTTCCAAAACTTTAAACATCCCAAGGAGCACTGTGCAAGCGGTCATATTGAAATGGAAGGAGTATCATACCACTGCAAATCTACCAAGACCTGGCCGGCCCTCTAAACTTTCATCTCAAACAAGAAGACTGATCAGAGATGCAGCCAAGAGGCCCATGATCACTCTGGATGAACTGCAGAGATCTACAGCTGAGGTGGGACAGTCTGTCCATAGGACAACAATCAGTCATACACTGCACAAATCTGGCCTTTATGGAAGAGTGGCAAGAAGAAAGCCATTTCTCAAAGATATCCATAAAAAGTGTTGTTTAAAGTTTGCAGCAAGCCACCTGGGAGACACACGAAACATGTGGAAGAAGGTGCTCTGGTCAGATGAAACCAAAATCGAACTTTTTGGTAACAATGCCAAACGATATGTTTGGCATAAAGGCAACACAGCTCATCACCCTGAACACACCATCCCTACTGTCAAACATGGTAATGGCAGCATCATGGTTTAGGCCTGCTTTTCTTCAGCAGTGACAGGGAAGATGGGTAAAATTGATGGGAATATGGATGGAGCCAAATACAGGACCATTCTTGAAGAAAGTATAAAAGGAAAAAGATAGCCAGCTCACCTGTCGGCATGTGTTGTGGGAAGCACGGACCACGTGCAGTCATCACGTAGTAGGCAGAACAAAGTGGAAAAAAGGTCCAGCTTCACAAAAAGTCCAATGTATTGTATAAACTATAGTCCAGAAACAGTAAAATTTACATGAGTAACAAATAGGCTACGCATTTCGAACAAAAACCTTGTTCTTTTTCAGAGCTCTGTAAATTTTAGTGTTTCTGGACTATATTTTATACAATAAATTGGACTTTTTGTGAAGCTGGACCTTTTCTCCACTTTGTTCATTCTTGAAGAAAACCTGTTGGAGTCTGCAAAAGACCTGAGACTGGGGCGGAGATTTGTCTTCCAACAAAACAATGATCCCAAATATAAAGCAAAATCTACAATGGAATGGTTCACAAATCAACGTATCCAGGTGATAGAATGGTCAAGTCAAAGTCCAGACCTGAATCCAATTGAGAATCTGTGGAAAGAGCTGAAAACTGCTGTTCACAAACGATCTCATCCAACCTCACTGAGCTCGAGCTGTTTGCCAAGGAAGAATGGGCAAGAATTTCAGTCTCATGTTCAAAACTGATAGACATACCCCAAACAACTTGTAGCTGTAATCACAGCAAAAGGTGGCACAACAAAGTATTAAGTTAAAGGGGCCGAATAATATTGCATGCCCCACTTTTCAGTTTTTGAATTTCCACAATAATTTAAAATAACCAATAGATTTTGTTCAACTTCACAATTGTGTCCCACTTGTTGTTGATTCTTCACCAAAAATTTACTTTTGGTATCTTTTATGTTTGAAGCATGATATGTGGGAAAAGGTTGAAAAGTTCCAGGGAGCCGAATACTTTCGCAAGGCACTGTATATTGATGAGCAGCAGCCGATCAGTGACCACTTACTGCTCATTTCAATAGATAAGCAAGCCCCCTTCTGTGTCTATAGAATCGCCTTGACAAAACAGGAAAAAAGTTTTGCTATTAAAATGAGCAGTCGGCCAGACCCCTTCATGATATTTCAAATCATATTGATTTTTTGGAAACACTGTCCAGTGTAAGTCTGTCTATGAAATAAAACATTGTGTATGAGCAAGTTGCATGAGTTACAAACTTATGCATAGTTAAAGTGAACCTGTCAGCAGAATTGTGCTGTGTGTACAGACAGTGTCAGGTCGGCGCCGTTGTACTGATTTAAAATGATACCTTAGTTGATTAAATCAGTCTTGTGGTTATTTAATCTTTATTTGTAGTTTTCAGTTAATGAGATTCTCGTGCTTTGAGGCTGCCTGTGGGATGGGCTTTATGTGGGGCTTTGCTTGCTTATTCATTCTTATGGGCTTATGACAGGTCACTGATCCTTCACTGATCTCCCCTTATTTAACATACTACATATAAAATATTTTGTTTAATTCACGCAGGTGCCTGCGATGTAGCATGATACAATCTATAATATCCATATTTGCATTTGATTTGGTTATAATTTTCTTTGGAAAAAATATAAATCAAAATGGCGCCTGCGCAGTAGCATTATTTGGAACGTGATAGATGCTACTGCACAGGCTGGTGCCATTTTGATGAAGCCAATTTTTTTCTCTAGCAAAACGGCTCTGGCTGCGCAGTAGCATGGATCGCGTACCGAATTGTGCTACTGCGCAGGCGCCATTTGGATTAACCCCTTCACGACCCATGACGCCTACGTAGGCGTCATGAAAAGTCGTGCCCAAACGACCTATGACGCCTACGTAGGCGTCATGCTATAAATAGCCCCCCTGCGGGTCGGGTGACCGGGGTCACTGAAAGGTCACCCGACCCGCACACAAAGGACACTCTACAGTTAATCCCTGGGGGCGTGGCTTAGCCCCCACGTGCCTACGATCGCTCTGATTGGCTGTTTCACGTTAAACAGCCAATCAGAGCGATTTGTAATATTTCACCAATGAAATTTGGTGAAATATTACAATCCAGCCATGGCCGATGCTGCAATAGCATCGGACATGGCTGGACACCGACCCCCGACCCCCCCACACACCGACTGGCGGGGCCGATCGGCCCCCGCCACCGATGGACGGCGGCGATCGTTCGCCGCCGTCATCATCTGCTCCCCCTCCCCTGTCTATCGCTCCCTCCCACCTTCCGATCCCCCCAGGACCTCCGATCGTGCTCCCGGTGTCCCGCCGTGGCTCCCGGCGTCCGGATCATGGGCGCCGCCATCTTGCAAAATGGCGGGCGCATGCGCACCTGCCATTGTCCAAGATGGCGGCGCCCATGAATTTGCCGGTTGCCCGTTCATTTTTCATTTTGATCACTGTGATACACTCTCACAGTGATCAAAATGAAAAAAAAAGTAAATAGACCCCCCTTTTATCACCCCCATAGCCAGGCGCAAATAATAAAATAAAAAAAAAAAAAATTTTTCCATTTAGGGTTCGAACTAGGGTTAGGGTTGGAATTAGGGTTAGGGTTGGAAATAGGGTTAGGGTTGGAATAAGGGTTACAGATAGGGTTAGGGTTAGAAATAGGGCTAGAATTAGGGTTAGGGTTGGAATTAGGGTTAAAATTAGTGTTAGGGTTAAAATTAGGGTTAAAATTAGGGTTAGGGTTGGAATTAGGGTTAGGGCTAGAATTAGGGTTAGGGCTGGAATTAGGGTTAGGGTTGGAATTAGGGTTAGGGCTGGAATTAGGTATAGGGCTGGAATTAGGGTTAGGGGTGGGTTGGGATTAGGGTTAGGCTTGTAGTTAGGGTTAGAGTTGGGATTAGGGTTAGGGGTGTGTTGGCGTTAGGGCTGTGGTTAGGGTTAATATTAGGGTGGGATTAGGGTTAGGGGTGTGTTGGGGTTAGGGTTGGAGTTAGAATTGAGGGGTTTCCACTGTTTAGGCACATCACGGGGTCTCCGAGCGCGACATGGCACCACGATTTATTCCAGCCAATTTTGCGTTCAAAATGTCAAACAGCGCACTCTCCATTCCGAGCCCCGACGTGTGCCCAAACAGTGGTTTACCCCCACATATGGGGTATCAGCGTACTCAGGAAAAATTGCACAACAACTTTGGGAGTCTAATTTATCCTGTTACCCTTGGGAAAATAAAAAATTGGGGGGCTAAAAAAAGATTTTTGTGAAAAAAAAATGATTTTTTTTGTTTTCACGGCTCTGAGTTATAAACTTCTGTGAAGCACTTGGGGGTTCAAAATGCTCACCACATATCTAGATAAGTTCCTTGGGTGGTCTAGTTTCCAAAATGGGGTCATTTGTGGGGGGTTTCCACTGTTTAGGCACATCAGGGGCTCTGCAAACGTAACATGACGCCCGCAGACCATTCGATTAAGTCGGTATTTCAAAACGTCACTACTTCCCTTCCGAGCCCCGATGTGTGCCCAAACAGTGGTCCCCCCCACATATGGGGTAACAGCGTACTCAGGACAAACTGGACAACAACTTTTGGGGTCCAATTTCTCCTGTTACTATTGTGAAAATAAAAAATAGCGGGCTAAAAAAATCATTTTTTGAGGAAAAAAAAAAATTTTTATTTTCACAGCTCTGCGTTATACACTTCTGTAAAGCACCTGGGGGTTCAAAGTGCTCACTATGCATCTAGATAACTTCCTTAGGGGGTCTAGTTTCCAAAATGGGGTGATATGTGGGGGAGCTCCAAAGTGTAGGCAGACAGGGCCTCTCCAAACACGACATGGTGTCCGCTAACGATTGGAGCTAATTTTCCATTTAAAAAGTCAAATGGCGCTCCTTCCCTTCTGAGCCCTGCCGTGCGCCCAAACAGTGGTTTCCTCCCACATATGGGGTGCCACCGTACTCAGGACAAACTGAACAGCAACTTTAGGGGTCCAATTTATCCTGTTACCCTTGTGAAAATAAAAAATAGCGGGCTAAAAAATCATTTTTGAGGAAAAATGATTTTTTATTTTCATGGCTCTGCGTTTATAAACTTCTGTGAAGCACTTGTGTAGTGAGCACTTTGAACCCCCATCTAGATAAGCTCCTTGGGGGGTCTAGTTTCCAAAATGGGGTCACTTGTGGGGGGTTTCTACTGTTTAGGCACATCAGGGGCTCTGCAAACGCAACATGATGCCCGCAGAACATCCCATCAGTCTGCATTCCAAAATTGCGCTCCTTCCCTTCTGAGCTCTCCCATGCACCCAAACAGTGGTTTCCCCTGACATATGGGGTATCGGTGTACTCAGGACAAATTACACAACAACTTTTGTGGTCCAATTTCTCCTGTTAGCCTTGTGAAAATAAAAAATAGCGGGCTAAAAAATCATTTTTGAGGAAAAAAAATTATTTTTTTATTTTCACTTTTCTGCGTCATAAACTTCTGTGAAGCACTTTTGGCTTCAAAGTCCTCACCACACATCTAGAAAAGTTCCTTGGGTGGTCTAGTTTCCAAAATGGGGTCACTTGTGGGGGAGCTCTAATGTTTAGGCACACAGGGGCTCTCCAAACACGACATGGTGTCCACTAACGATTGGAGCTAATTTTCCATTCAAAAAGTCAAATGGTGCTCCTTCCCTTCGGGACCCTGCCGTGTGCCCAAACAGTGATTTATGACCACATATGAGGTATCTGTGCACTCAGGAGAAATTGCCCAACAAATTTTAGGATCCATTTTATCCTGTTGCCCATGTGAAAATGAAAAAATTGATGCTAAAAGAAATTTTTTATTGGAAAAATTAAAATGTTCATTTTTTCCTTCCACATTGCTTTAGTTGCTGTGAAGCACCTGAAGGGTTAATAATCTTCTTGAATATAGTTTTGAGTAGCTTGAGGGGTGCAGTTTTTAGAATGGTGTCACTTTGGGGTATTTTCTGCCATATAGACCCCTCAAAGTGACTTCAAATGTGAGGTGGTCCCTAAAAAAAATGGTTTTGTAAATTTTGTTGTAAAAATGAGAAATCGCTGGTCAACTTTTAACCCTTATAACTTCCCAACAAAAGAAAAATTTGTTTCCAAAATTGTGCTGATGTAAAGTAGACATGTGGGAAATGTTATTTATTAACTATTTTGTGTCACATAACTCTCTGGTTTAACGGAATAAAAATTAAAAATGTGAAAATTGCGAAATTTTCAAAATTTTCGCCAAATTTCCGTTTTTTTCACAAATAAATGAAAACATTATTGACCTAAGTTTACCACTAACATGAAGCCAAATATGTCATGAAAAAACAATCTCAGAATCGCTAGGATCCGTTGAAGCGTTCCTGAGTTATTACCTCATAAAGGGACACTGGTCAATATTGCCAAAAATGGCCAGGTCATTAAGGTCAAAATAGGCTGGGTCATGAAGGGGTTAAGATACTTTTTTTTTTTTACTCAAGAAAATTATATGACAAAATCAAATGCAAATATGGATATATGGATTGTTTCATGCTACAGTGCAGGCACCTGCATGATGAATGTTTTTTTTCAAACAATAAGATATGCAGTATGTAAAATAGAGGGCGGGTCAGTGAGGGATCAGTGACCGGTCATAAGCCCATAGATGAATATGTGAGCAGAGCACTACATAAAGACCCCCCCACAAACCGCCCCTGAGCACAGGAATTTAATTTCCTGAAAACTGCAAATAAAGATGAAACCACCACAAGACAGATTTCATCAACCAGGCATCATTTTAATCAGTATAACGGCACCAACCTGGCACTCTGTAGTTTACTGAGCACAATCCTGCAGAGAGGTTGGCTTTTAACTATAATTTTCCAGGATGTCCCTCCTGACAACACCATGGAGGTTGTCCTTCCTTTCATCCTTATAGGGACAGGAAATGCACGAGAAGTTAAAAGGTCCCCTCCCACTCCCACACGCCACTGTTTTTCCTGTCCCTGTAAAGACAGGCACGGGAGACGTGGTGGAAAAAGTCAACAGCCTCGGCGTCCAGCGCTTACCTTGTGGGCTCAGGGGGATTGAGGGTCCGAACTCCACCTTCCCCCTGTCTATAGGTCCAGGGTGACACACTCCCCAAGGGGGGTTCTCCGCCAGTTGTCCCGTGGAGCGGCGCTCTGGGACTCGGAGCCGCTTCCCCTCAGTGGGGCTCTCGGCTCCCGCCGTCGCACGCCGCATCATCCTCGGCTGCGGCCACATCACTTCCGGGCGCCAGATGACTACTTCCGGTTACCTCCCAGCGTGGAACGTATCAGAACCAGAAACGGAGCCGTGATGCGGCAGACGGCATGAGGATCAATCGGCCCACTCAAGGCAAGGTAGGATAAAGTGGAGGGGAGGATCAGTCATACAGGACTACCACAACCACACACCGCCATGGAAGATGCTGTGAAAGCCAGCGATTACCCTGAACCACCAATGTCTGTAAGTAGTGGCACGATGGACATGACATAAGACATGACGTAAGAAACAGAAGCTTTAACAAAAAAAAATAAAAAACCTCCTGTGCTTTGTTAGGAAAAGACGGCACTGACTCCTGCAGCATCAACCTCCAGGAAATCAGGGAGATCCAATAAATGCCCCATCTGTGCCAGCAAACTGCCTGGGTCGTGGAAGAAAACCCTATGTGAAGAGTGCACCCTTAGGATCGTCAAGAGTCGAACAGGCCTCTTTCCTTGCTGAGATGCGCACAATGGTCAGAGAGGAGGTCCAGTCATCCAGCCACCTCCATGCTAAGAGACCAAGATGGGAGTCCGATCACTCATCGGACGAGGATATCCAGTCGCTATGTACGGACTCGGAGGAGAAGGGCGAGATCACCTCAGATCCCCCCCCCCCGAGATGGGAAATATATACCTCTTCTCAGAAAACACAGACGAGCTTCTCGGCGCCGTGATAAGCACTATGCAGATTGAGGAAGCCCCAAAGACTCATTCCATCCAGGACAAGATGTTTGGGGGCCTAAGAGCTAGGATTCGCCAAGTCTTCCCCGTTAATGACAATATACGTATAATGATTCTAGAGGAATGGGAAGACGCCATGGACAAGAAGGCCGATGGGCTCCTATAGAGGAATATAGAGGGAAAGCGAGATCAGCTCGCTGGGAATACCCAAAGGGGAAAAAAGTAGGGCCCCCCCTTCTCGCTCCGGGCAAAGTTCCAGTAGCAGGAGACAATGACGCCATTCCAGTAGGGGCTCGCCTCAAACACTTCTCGGAGGCATGGGGGCTCATCTCCCAGAACTGGTGGATTCTGAATACGGTCTCCCAGGGCTATACCCTCGAATTCACAAACCCCCCAGCGTGGTTTGTAGTTAAAAATCCCCGGTCCAATACCCTTATAAACCCTATATGGGCAGACGTAAAAGATCTGCTAAGATCAGAAGTAGTGGTTCCGGTTCCAGAAAGAGAGAAGTCAAGGCCACTATTCAACTCTCTTCACAGTAAATAAAAACGTCGGGGGAGAGTCGGACCATTATAAATTTAAAACCGCTAAATCAATGGATCTGATACAAAAGATTCCGAATGGAGTCCCTAAAAAGCACCATCCCCCTGATAGATCAGAACACCACAATGTGCACACAGGGTCGCAGCTATAATGAGGCGAGTTGAGTCAGCTGCTGAAGCGGCAGGCAGCAGGGGGTGGCATTATGCGCTCCTCTACCTGCAGCACCTACAATTTAGCCTACACACGCTGGTGCTGCGGTCATGCAAGAGGCTTGTAATTCATGGTCACGGGAGGGAAGGAGTCATCATGTGACCCCTGTCTCCTCCCCTCCTGTGACCGCATCACAGGTCCTGTGCGCATAGAGCAGCCATATATGTGTGTTAGGAGTCAGATTTCTGCCCTGACTATGCAGGAATCAAGACCCTCACATTCTGCAGTCTCCTGCTCTTTGTCCACTGCAGAAGAGATTGCAGAGGGGATTGCTTTGCAGCAACTCTCTCCGGAGGCTAAGTCCTGCAATCCGTTCTCTGAGCATGCTCCTGGGACGATCTCCCATTGGAGTTCAGGAGTCAGGTGCTCAGGTCCTGCTCCTGATTCCATTGGTTCTGCTCAGGGTTCTGGAGACTTCCGGAAGGCCCCGTTCGCTATAAAAAGTGCGCATGGCTATTCCGCCATGCGCTAGTATAGTCTTACTTGCTGCTGTGTGTTTGTTGATGGATGCATGATCTGGTGAATGACTCATTGGAAACCCCTACCCTCTGATAATACGCATGTGTGAGTGAATGTGTCTTAGCCAGTATTAGCGCCAGCACGCCTTGCTCCACAGCAACACCTGCTAGCGCCTGTCACCACGCCTGCGTTTTTAGTGGTGCCTCTCTGCGCCATCTTCCTCGCCGCGCTGCAGTTGCAGCCTATTAGTGTGTCCGCGGTTGTGACGCTTCGCACACAAGTACTACGGTAGGTCCTTCGGAGATAGTGCCGGTATATTTAACTACTCCGGTGACCAACTACCGTGTGTGTGCCGCTGAGTCTCTGTGCTGCTAACAGGCTCAGCATTACTGAGCCTGTTAGCAGCACAGAGACTCAGCGGCACACAGGGGAAGTTGGTCACCGGAGTAGCGGCACACAGGGGAAGAGTCTTGAGATCTTTTGCATATTCCCAGTGCCTTCTGGGATAAGTGCAGAGTCTCCACGAGCTCAACGATCACTGGGTTTTGGCTGTTGCAGCTGAAAAGAGTAAATCGGAAAACCAGGGGAAGAGTCTTGAGGAGATCATTTGCATATTCCCAGTGCCTTCTGGGATAAGTGAAGAGTCTCCACGAGCTCAACGATCACTGGGTTTTGGCTGTTGCAGCTGAAAAGAGGAGATCGGAAAACCTTTCATTGTTTTTAAGAAATCTCAATATGGAAGAGGCCAGGAGCCATTTCTTGCTACATGTTCACAGACTTACCAGTGGAAAAGCCAAACTTCACATGCCACAAATGCAAGCTTGTGTCCCTGTTGGAGGAAAAGTTGCAAAATCTTGAAGAGAGGTTAGCTATGTTGAAAATCATTAAGGAAGGTGAAGAGTTCTTGGACAGAGCAGAATTATCTCTTCATGTTACAGAAAGAGAAGAAATTCGAAGTGCACCTGAAGAAACAGAGGAATGGAGACATGTGACCCAGAGAAGCAGGAGGATCAGGAGGCAGTCAGCACCCATACTGCTCAGGAACCAGTACCAGGCTCTCACGCAGGAAAACGATAAAGAAATACATCAGGATAAGACTTTGCCAACAAACCGCAACCTTGTACGCCTTCAGAGTCCTCCTGGATGGAGAAAGAAAACTGTTGTGAAGAAGAAACGGAGAGTGGTGGTCATGGGGGATTCCCTGTTGAGAGGAACAGAGGCCCTATCTGCAGACCGGATATAACTTCAAGAGAAATGTGCTGTCTTCCAGGTGCAAAAATGAAAGATGTGTCTGACAGGCAGTGGCGTAGCAACTGTTTGTGGCGCCCGGGGCGGTCGAAAAATTTGCCTCCCCTTTGGTCGATGATAATCCGGAAGCATCAGGAGAGCCCACACTACACTCAAAGATCTAATTTTTAGTCTGCTACTAACTCTGCTGTTATTATTTCTACATTTCTAGACTTTCATCTTCTTGCAGTTCTCTCTCTATATATATATGTATGTATTAGCTTGATGATGCTGGATGAAGACCTAATGGCTTTTTTTAATAATAATTTTTAATAATGTGACAGAAAAAAACAGAAAATATATGGGGAGGAGATGTACGAGGACACGTATAGGGGGAGATGTACGAGGACACGTATAGGGGGAGATGTACGAGGACACGTATATATGGATATGGGGGATGTACGAGGACACGTATATATGGGGGGGATGTACGAGGACACGTATAGGGGGATGTACGAGGACACGTATATATGGGGGGGATGTACGAGAACACTTATATGGGGGATGATTATTGTATTAGGACACCTGTGGTGTGATGTCTATGTGGCATGTGACAGCTGTCTGTGGCTTCTCCCGTACAGATGTTGGTGGTGCATTCTCCGGTAATGGCCGCGGTGCACCCAGCAGCCTCTCCCACAAATCGCCCCCATACCATGCTCCCCAGTATCCCACCTCACCCCGTGCAGTACTGTCCTACCCTTTTCCTCTCGCTCCCAGCCGGGGCAGCAGCACCGCCATATTCTTTCCTCCTCCCGGGAGCATCAATAGGGCGGAGCCTCTGCAGCTGCTACGGTGCCAGGACGGGACAGAAAACCTAGGAAAGCAGAGCTGCTGCTGTGCTGACACATGCGCAGAGTGTACACACACAGGTGTATACACACACACAGACACACACACACAGGCATACACACACACATAGGTGTATATACACACACACACACACACAGGTGTATACACACACAAACGTGTATACACACAGACACACACACACAGGCATACACAAACACAGGCATACACACACTCATAGGTGTATATACACACACAGGTGTATACACACACACAGGCATACACAAACACAGGCATACACACACACATATGTGTATATACACAGACACACACACAGGCGTACACACACACAGGTGTATACACACAGACACACACACAGGCGTACACACACACACATAGGTGTATATACACACACACAGACACACACACACAGGTGTATACACACACACAGACACACACACACAGGCATACACAAACACAGGTGTACACACACATAGGTGGATACACACACAGGCGTACACACACACAGGTGTATACATACACACACATAGGTGGATACACACACACAGGTGTACACACACACATAGGTGTACATACACACACACATAGGTGGATACACACAAACAGGTGTACACACACACACATAGGTGTACATACACACACATAGGTGGATACACACAAACAGGTGTACACACACACACACAGGTGTATACACACACACACACACAGGCATACACAAACACAGGCATACACACACATAGGTGTATATACACAGACACACACACAGGCGTACACACACACAGACACACACACACAGGCATACACAAATACAGGTGTACACACACATAGGTGGATACACACACACAGGTGTACACACACACACACAGGTGGATACACACACAGGTGTACACACACAGGTGTACACACACACACACAGGTGTATACATACACACACACACACAGACATACACACACACACACAGGTGTACATACACACACACACACACAGGTGTACATACACACACACACACACACACAGGTGTACATACACACACACACACACACAGGTGTACATACACACACACACACACACATAAGTGTACATACACACACACACAGTGTGGCTGCATGCACAGATCCTTTCGCTGCTGCACATGGTGAGACACAGGCAGCGGTGTTGGTGGCACATAACTGCACACAATGGAGGCAGACACACACCCAGCGCAGCCTGTGATGAGGATGACAGCTGCCTGCACACAGGGCCGCCGGGGGCAGCCGCAGACCACCTTACCCCAGCCCCGCACTCACCAGCTCACTGCTTGGCTCTTCCTAACATGGCTCCTTGTGTGCATCACATTCCTGGCAGTCGCGACCATCCCACCATGACAGTCCTCCAGTGCAGCGGGGCTGACGTCAGCACTGCCTCTGCCCAGCGCAGCGCTGCTCACTGAGGGTCCAGGCGGAGAGGAGGGAGAAGCTGCTAGGTAGCAGGGGTACAGAGACTCTCGATAGGCGGAGGAGAAGGATGGAGGAAGGGTGGGAAGAGGCTGCATTACATTACCCCCTCACTGCACAGCCCCGCAGGCCGAAATGTACAGTCAGTGAGTCCAGGCTCCGCGCTTCTCCCACAGAGGAGAGGAATTGCTTCTGCTGCCGCGCCGCCCCCACACACGTGCCGCCTGGGGCGGACCGCCCCCCCCACGCTACGCCACTGCTGACAGGATATCAGGACTCTTCAGACCTACAGATGACTACCCATTCCTGCTACTACATGTGGGGACAAATGACACCGCAAGAAATGACCTGGAAAGCATCTGCAGAGACTTTGAAGACTTAGGCAAGAAAGTGAAAGAACTGGGAGCGTAGGTGGTCTTCTCTTCCATCCTCCCAGTGGATGGCTATGGAACAAGGAGGTGGAATAAGATTCTGCAGTTTAACAACTGGCTACATCGATGGTGCCGTCAGCAATGATTTGGATTTCTGGATCACGGAGTGAATTACTTATACGATGGACTACTTGCTAGAGATGGGGTGTGTAATGTATAATAATTAGATCTGTCTCTTTAAGCAAGCCAGACTTATGGGACTTGGGGGGTGGAGACAAGAGGGATTAGAAGGGAAGTTTCACTTTCACTTCTGTGTAGCATGGGAATGCAACTGTTATGCTGTGTGCTGGAGGACGAAGAATAAAACATATCTAAAGTTTAATACCTTGAATTCTTCATAACGTGTGGATATTGCAACTGGCGACGAGGATGGGATATAATCACCTACTGCTGTGAGTACGGACTATATTTTACCGCTTCACACGCCAGCACCACTGAGAGACTCTATCATGGCTGACTACTTGCACACATTCCCACAATTTGATATGACTGATGTCATTAATCTCTCCCATAACTGGAGAAAATGGCTAAACAGATTTGAGAATTTCCTAGAAGCCATGGACATAAAGGAGGAGAAAAGAAAGAGAGCTTTGCTCCTGCATTGTGCAGGCACAGGAGTCTATGACATATACAGTACGTTACCTGCAGCAGAAACAGACACATACAACAACTGCACTAAAGCTCTCACTGGCTACTTCAACCCCAAACTGAACATCAGATATGAAAGATATAAATTCAGGATTGCCAAGCAGCTTCCAGAAGAGTCCATAGACACTTATGTCACACAGCTGAACGAGATGGACACTCCATAACGCGAAATTCTTCATATTTTAAAGTCATACCGCAGAATGATGACAATGAACTCTCTTTGGTGGAAGATTTGGTATCCGATGGTGGAGAGGACCAACAAGAGGTAGCTGGTCCATCAATAATGAACCCTCTCAATGAGCCCAGACGTTATCCTACACGAGAGAGAAGAGCTCCATCGAGGCTTATTGAAGAAGTGTAACTACAGTTTTGTTTGTTTTGTTTTTTTTTTTTTTTGTTTGTTTCTCTGGTTTTTGAATTGAACAAATAAGACAAAACGGACATATGATTTCTTTGGACGTTTTCATGTTGTTGCATTTATCAGTAATATGGGTTATTTATAGTAAAAAAAAAAAAAAAAAGGGGATGATGTAATGTATAATAATTAGATCTGTCTCTTTAAGCAAGCCAGACTTATGGGACTTGGGGGGTGGAGACAAGAGGGATGAGAAGGGAAGTTTCACTTTCACTTCTGTGTAGCATGGGAATGCAACTGTTATGCTGTGTGCTGGAGGACGAAGAATAAAACATATCTAAAGTTTAATACCTTGAATTCTTCATAACGTGTGGATATTACAGGGTGCACCTTACGAAGACTGGAAAGCATGTATTTGGAAGTCGCCTTGCTACACTTGTAAGGAGAGCTTTAAACTAGAACAACATCAACATGGGAAGGGAAGCAAAAGACCAGAAAAAGCCATACACCTGACAAATGCTATTGAGAACTCTATTAGAAGTGGAAGGGAAGAACAAAGACAAAAGAATCTAATTAATAAAAAATATTGGAGAAAGAGATACCTATCACAAACTAAAATGTTTCTATACTAATGCACAAAGCATGGGCAACAAACAAGGAGAATTGGAACTACTAACACAGGAAAAGAAATATGATGTCATTGGAATCACTGAAACTTGGTGGGACAATACACATGATTGGAATACAAGACTAGAAGGATACAACTTATTTGCAAGAAACAGACTTGATAAACGAGGAGGGGGTGTCGCATTGTATGTTAGAAACGCGTATATCTGCACAGAGATTGAAGCTTCAGAGACTGGGAGTTCTGTGGAAACTGTTTGGGTAAGAATACAAGGACAGAACAATAGAAAGGACACCATTGTAGGCATTTACTACAGGCCGCCTGTGCAAGCTGAAGATATGGATGATCTCTTTATGCATCAAATGGCCAAGTTCTCCAAAAAATATGACATAGTTGTCATGGGAGATTTCAACTATCCAGACATTTGTTGGGAATCTCTCTCCGGCAAAACTAACAGGTCAAGGAAATTCTTATCCTCTCTTGCTGACAACTTTATCTTCCAAAAGGTAGGGGAGAAAACAAGGGGAACTGCTACCTTGGATCTAATCCTTATAAACAGGGAGGAAATGGTTGAGGAGGTAAAAGTGGCTGGGATCCTAGGAGGTAGCGACCATGCTATTTTAGAATTTTGGATAACTAGAGGCGGAAGACCTGTGAAGACTCAGACGTCAAGGTTAGATTTCAGAAAGGCAGATTTTAAGGGATTCAGAAAGAGAATTGGAGGGATCCAATGGCTGGATATCCTTAAAGACAAAAATGTCCAGGAAGGATGGGAAATCTTGAAAAATGAAATTCTCAAAGCACAGTTGTTAACAATTCCGAAAAGAGGGAAGAATAGGAAGCATTTAAGGAAACTAGGATGGATGAACACAGAACTTAAGCACATGCTAAAAAGGAAGAAAAAAATGTTTATAAAATGGAAAGAGGGAGGCATATCTAAAGAAGAATATAATGCTGTTTGCAGAACCTGCAGGGCACAAATCAGATTACTAAAGCTGAAAATGAATTGAGGCTTGCAAGAGATGTCAAAAGCAATAATAAAGGATTTTGGGGATATGTCAAAAGTAAAAGAAAAGTCAAAGATGCTATAAGATTTTTACAGGATGAAAATGATGAAATGGTAAGACAGGATGTTGAGAAGGCTGAACTTTTAAATTCCTATTTTGCATCTGTTTTCTCTCAGAAAGGAAATGTAACATCAACTGTTATTCACTGTCCTATTAAGGGAATAGAAGAATCAAGGATATAAACAGAAAGATAGTGAGGAAACACTTAGCTAACCTAAATGAATTCAAGTCTCCAGGACCAGATGAATTACACCCCAGAGTACTGAAGGAGATAGCAGAAGAAATTTTTGAACCCCTCTCCATAATCTTTGAAAACTCTTGGAGAACAGGAGAAGTGCCAGAAGACTGGAGAAGAGCAAATGTTGTTCCTATCTTCAAAAAGGGGAAGAAGGTGGACCCAGGCAACTATAGGCCGGTGAGTCTGACTTCTATACCAGGAAAGATCTTTGAACAAATTATTAAACAACATGTATGTCAATACCTGGATAAGAATGAAATGATTAAACATGTGTTTTAAACAGTCAGCATGGGTTTGTAACTAATAAGTCATGTCAGACTAACTTAATTTCCTTCTATGATGGTATCACTGATTGGGTGGATCAAGGAAATGCTGTAGATATAGTATATCTTGACTTCAGCAAAGCATTTGACAAAGTCTCTCATAAAATCCTTATTGAAAAAATGACTAAGTATGGAATGGACAAGGCAACTGTTAGGTGGATTCATAACTGGCTTAGTGATCGGACCCAAAGAGTGGTCGTAAATGGCTGCACATCCAGTTGGAAGAATGTCTCAAGTGGGGTACCACAGGGCTCTGTCTTGGGCCCTATATTGTTCAACATCTTTATCAACGATTTAGATGAAGGAATTGAGGGTAAACTGATTAAATTTGCTGATGACACAAAGCTAGGAGGATTAGCTAATACTAGAGAAGAGAGAGAGAGGATTCAAAAAGATATAAATAAACTGGAGAAGTGGGCAGCAACTAACAGAATGGTTTTTAACAGGGAGAAATGCAAAGTACTACATCTGGGCAATAAAAATGAAAAAAGCATATACAGAATGGGAGGAATAGGGCTAAGTGACAGCACATGTGAAAAAGACTTGGGTATACTAATAGATCACAGACTGAATATGAGTCAACAGTGTGATGCAGCAGCAAAAAAGGCAAATGCAATTCTAGGATGCATTAACAGAAGCATACAGTCTAGATCACGTGAAGTCATTATTTCCCTCTACTCCTCTTTGGTCAGACCTCATCTGGAATATTGTGTCCAGTTTTGGGCACCACATTTTAAAAAAGACATCAACAAACTGGAGCAAGTTCAGAAAATGGTGACCGGTCTGCAAACCCTGTCTTATGAGGAAAGGTTGCAGGATTTGGGAATGTTTAGTTTGCAAAAGAGAAGACTGAGAGGAGACTTAATAGCTGTCTACAAATATCTAAAGGGCTGTCACATTGTAGAAGGATCAACTTTATTCTCATTTGCACAAGGAAAGAGTAGAAGCAATGGGATGAAACTGAATGGGAGGAGACACAGATTAGATATTAGAAAAAACTTTTTGACAGAGTGATCAATGAGTGGAACAGGCTGCCACGAGAAGTGGTGAGTTCTCCTTCAATGGAAGTCTTCAAACAGAGGCTGGACAGACATCTGACTGGGATGATTTAGCGAATCCTGCTTTGAGCAGGGGGTTGGACCAGATGGCCCAGGAGGTCCCTTCCAACTCTACGATTCTATGATTCTACTTTACTCATTATTGTTTATAGCAGCTCTGTGCCTAAAACAGAGACTGCTTGTTGCACCTGAGTGATATTGAACCCTGTGCAAATTACCGCCATAGTGCTCTATCCTCTAGCAGCGGTTCTACATCTACCGCACAGTGGACCCCGAGTGGCGAAGGCACTTTATTTATATTTTTTATTTAGTGCCTTCCTCCACTCCTAACAATGTGGAGTGCGGCTCTGCAGGTGGAGGTAGGTGCTGGAGATTGCCCATTACTGGGCACAGGGAGCAGTAACCTTTTCAGAGCTGAGACTATCTTGATGCTTTTTTGTTGTCACTTTCTAAGAATCATATCATTTTGTTCCTTTTCCTCTGATAGATACATATGACCCAAGTATGGAAAACAGGAAGTAAGGAAACACATATTATAATGTCCCTTTCCTGTCCTCGCACACAGTGTAATGTTTCCACAGTATTACCATCCCCCCACATACAGTATAAT
The DNA here is from genome assembly GCF_039654945.1 of Dendrobates tinctorius. Taxonomy (NCBI): domain Eukaryota; kingdom Metazoa; phylum Chordata; class Amphibia; order Anura; family Dendrobatidae; genus Dendrobates; species Dendrobates tinctorius. The sequence goes on from NW_027361728.1 coordinate 36,947,801, forward strand.
GTTCCTCCAGTACCGCCATCCCCCACACGCAGTATAATGTTCCCCACTACCGTCATCCCCCCCCCACAGTATAATGTTCCCACAGTACTGCCATCCCCCACACAGTATAATGTTCACCCAGTACCGCCATCCCCCCGTGGTGTAATGACCACTGTGTCCACTAGGGGGCGCTGTGTGGATGTCCCAAAGAGAACGGATGAGTGGCAGAATCCTGAAGGATAGTTATGTATCTCAAAGTGGGTGGCTTGTGTGTGATCAGCAATATCATTGCTGAGGTGTTGTTTCTAAGTGTAAGGGAGAAGTCTTCAGGTAACTAGAGAGATGGGCGGGTTCTCGTTACCTAAAAACCCACCCAGGGTTGTGTCTGAAAACGCCTATAGTAAAAGGCTTTGTAAGTGTGTGAAGGACCTGTGATGAGGTCATAGCCATGTGACCCAGTGGGCGTGGCTATGGACCATATAAGGTGGTCAGGGTAGGTCACAAGGGGTGAATGCTGGGACCTGATTGGTCCAGTTTGGAAGGTCCTGTGAGGAGAAGGATCTCCTCGCTAACAGCCTGTGGAGCGGCTGTGTGAGCATTGGCGATGTGTGCCTGAGAGCTCCCTGGAGGGAACTAACGTATGCGATGGTGAAGCCGCATAAGGAACCCTGACGGGTGAGATAATGATGAGGCTGAATAGCCTATATAATGGACGCTATGCTGATATGAACTTTGTGGTGCTTCCTTTGGTTTATGCTGAATAATAAACCTCACGGACTGATATGGCTTTATGGAAAACCCGTACCGGATGTGATTTATTTGCTGCCAAGCGAGTGTCCCCCAACCTTGAATGACAGCGCTACCTCACACCCCATATACAGTATAATGTTCCCCCACTACAGCCATCCCCCCACACACAGTATAATGTTCCCCCAGTACCAGTCCTTGGTTTATGCAGGACTCTGCTGTCTTTGCTGGTTCTCATCGTCCTGGATGAGGTGAAGTTTATGTGTGGGGTCAGGGAGGGTTTACAGGGTGGATGTAGCAGAGCCGTGTGTGCGGGGTGTATGGAGCGGAGCTGTGTGTGTACGGAGCAGAGCCGCGAGTGTGTGAGGTGTACGGAGCGGAGCCGCACGTGTACGAGGTGTACGGAGCAGAGTCTCACGTGTGTGTATGGAGTGGAACCGCATGTGTACAAGGTTTACGGAGTGGAGCCATTTGTGTACAAAGTTTACAGAGCGTGGCCACGTGTGTACAAGGTGTACGGAGCAGAGCCGCATGTGTACGAGGTTTACGGAGTCGAGCCACGTGTGTACTGAGTGGAGCCGTGTGTGTGCGAGGTGTACAGAACAGAGCCGTGTGTGTATGATGTATGCGGAGCCATACGTGTACAAGGTGTATGGTGGGGAGCATTCATACCTCCCAGCGGGACAGTCCCGATTTTGAGAGAGATACTGCCCCGGCTGGAAGCTTACTTTTCCCACGGACACAGGAGTACATGGCGGAGCCCCGAGGAGCACTTTTAAAATTCGCACGTGACGTTCCACCGGAAGTAACGTGCGTGCTAGAAGCTGACCGGAAATGAGGTAATTTTGGGAGGAGATTGTGACGGAACCATGGAGGCACTTCAGGGAATGCTTCAGATCCATCACCGTGTCCTCCTCCAACAGCACGGACAGCAGGATCGCCTTGAACTTGGGGATGCCGGCCATGTGAGCGGATCATGTTATGACCTGCATCGGGAGGCTCAGGTGGGCACTACAGTGGGAGTCGGGCTGCTATAGTATCTTTATAGAATCTTTCTTTCGCTCTCTGTTTCTTCATCTCTCTAATCTTTCTTTTTTTTCTTTCTTTCCCTCTATCTCTGTTCTTTCTTTCTTCTTTCTTTTCTTTCTTTCTCTGTTCTTTCTTTCTTTCCCCTCTTTCTTTCTCTCTCTCTGTTCTTTCTTTCTTTCTGTTTTCTTTTTTCTCTCTGTTCTTTCTTTTCCTCAGTATCAGTCAGCGTGCCCACACTGCCAGTAGAATAAGGGGGGTAGGAAACTAGGTGGCACTGGTCACTTTGAGCCTCTCATACTTTTTACTGGTGTATAATTATATGCCCTGAGCACCCCCAGACAACAGGTGCAAACAAATCACTATTACTATCAGTCCAAGTGGACAATTATATACGTAAAATTAACGATGTCCCTGTGCCAAGCAGTGCGGAGGATCAGAATACACTGAGACGACCAGAGCAGCGGGGTTTGGGGAGAAGAATTATATGGGGCCCATTAGACTGTATGAAGTAATATATGGTGCCCATTATGCTGTATGAAGTAATATATGGTGCCCATTATGCTGTATGAAGTAATATATGGTGCCCATTATACTGTATGAAGTAATATATGGTGCCCATTATACTGTACGTAGTAATATATGGGGCCCATTATACCGTATGAAGTAATATATGGTGCCCATTATACCGTATGACGTAATATATGGCGCCCATTACGCTGTATGAAGTAATATATGGTGCCCATTATACTGTATGAAGTAATATATGTTGCCCGTTATGCTGTATGAAGTAATATATGGTGCCATTATACTGTATGCAGTAATATATGGGGCCCATTATACTGCATGAAGTAATGTATGGGGCCCATTATACTGTATGAAGTAATATATGGGGCCCATTATACTGCATGAAGTAATATATGGGGCCCATTATGCTGTATGAAATATTTGGGGCCCATTATGCTGTATGAAGTAATATATGGGGCCCATTATACTGCATGAAGTAATGTATGGGGCCCATTATACTGTATGAAGTAATATATGGGGCCCATTATACTGTATGCAGTAATATATGGGGCCCATAATACTGTATGAAGTAATATATGGGGCCCATTATACTGTATGAAGTAATAATTGGGGCCCATTATACTGTATGAAGTAATATATGGTGCCCAATATACTGTATGAAGTAATATTTGGGGCCCAGTGTACTGTATGAAGTAATATATGGGCCCATTATACTGTATGCAGTAATATATGGGGCCCATTATACTGTATGCAGTAATATATGGGGCCCATTATGCTGTATAAAGTAATATATGGGGCCCATTATGCTGTATGGAGCATTATATGGGGCCCATTATACTGTATGCAGTAATATATGGGGCACATAATACTGTATGGAGCATTATGTGGGGATAAGGGATGACTTTGTCAGGCTAGGTTCACCCCTGTGTGCACAATAGATCTAAAGAGTGCATACTATCATGTTCCCATCCACCCTTACTCTCAGAATTTCCTGCAGTTTGCACTAAAAATAGAAAGCGGGTACTACTGTTTTCAGTTTCAGGCTCTACCTTTCGACCTAGCTTCAGCACCCCATGTTTTTACGAAGCTGGTCGCCGAAATCGTGGCACACTTAAGACAAAGCGGCATAATCATCGTGCCATACCTGGACGACTTCCTCGTAATATCTCATTCAGCAGCAGAGTTAAAAAAAACAACTAGTCTCAGTAATTGCCACACTCGAAAACCTAGGTTGGATCCTGAACAAAAACAAGTCAGACCTGCAGCCTGGTACCCGAAAAAATTCCTGGGAGTCATGTTAGATTGCAAGAGAAGAATTTAGTTTTTACCAGAAGTAAAAAAAGAAACCCATCATGAACAAAGTTTGTCATTTATGGCGAGATCGAAAATCCATAAGAACCGCAATGAAGGTCCTAGGTACCCTGACAGCATGCATACCTTGCGTAATGTGGAGCCAGGCTCACACAAGAAGACTATAAAGGGAAATCCTGGCAAAATGGAACAGACGGCAGACTTCTCTGGACAAAGCGATTCGGTCGTCCCCAGCCCTAAAATCATCTCTCAAGTGGTGGACCAGTTACAAGAAACAGCAGCCAGGGGATGCCTTGGATCCTATCACCATGCGTCAAGGATGCCAGCAGGAAAGGTTGGGGGGCCCATCTGGAAGGAAGGTACCTTCAAGGAACAAGGCCCGGAAACATCAGTTCACAGTCCTCAAACTACAGAGAACTACGAGCAGTTTGGGAGACACTAAAATGATGTCGGTCAAGTCTACAGGACCAACATATAAAGATCATGTCAGACAACGTAACCACAGTATCTTTCCTACACCATCAGGGGAGCTCAAGACATGAAAAGCTTCAGGACCTGGCGACCCGCATCTTCACCTGGGCGGAGAACAATGTTCGCTCCATATCAGCGGTACACCTAGAAGGCTCCAGGAACAACATAGCTGACTACTTGAGCAGACAAGAAGTCCAAGCCACCCAGTAGGAATTGAAAGAGGAGATACTCATAGACTTGTGCCATCGGTGGGGAACCCCCCCCAGCTGGACCTCTTTGCGACAAAAAAAGAACATCAATCTACAGAGATTCTTCTCCCTCAATCCAGAGGACCATCCAGACGGGGTCGACGCCTTGAATCAGAGATGGGGAGGGGGACTGCTATATGGCTTTCCCCCCATCGCTATAATACCGAGAGTCCTCAGAAAGATCCAGGAAGGAGGAGCATTGGTAATGCTAGTGGTACCCTTCTGGCCCAGGCAAAGTTGGTTCCCCCACCTGGAAAAGATGGCTCAGGAGGGGCCACTCCATCTACCAACGGCAGAAGACCGCTTTCCCAGGGCCCAGTTCTGCACCCAAATCCGGAGAACCTACAGTTGGCAGCATGGATCCGGAGAGGGAGATCCTAAAATCCAGAGGCCTCTCAATAATGCAGGCCAACCGTAAGCCTGTTATGAGTGCAATCTATCTTAAGATTTGGCGGAAGTTCCGCTCAGAAGGTTGTAGTACCCCCATAGACCTGTCTCGCCCAGATATCCCTCAAATCCTTGACTTCCTCCAGGCAAGATTTAATAAAGGTCTGAGTCCAAGCACATTGGAAGTTCAGATAGCAGCTTTAAGTACTTTCTTTGATTTTTCCTTGGCGCCTCATCCATGGGTAGCAAAGGCCATCCAGAGATTGAGACCCACGTTAAGGAAAACAGTTCCCCTGTGGGACCTAAATCTGGTACTTAACGCTCTATGCAGACCCCCATACAAGCCGATATCAGAGATAGTTGTCACAAAACTCACACAAAATATCGCCTTTTTGGTAGCCATCACCTCAGCCAAGCGGCTGGGTGAGATCCAGGCCCTGTCAGTCCAGAACCCCTACATTCAAATATTTGACGACCGCATAATACTAAAACTGAACCCAAGATTCCTTCCTAAGGTAGTATCTCCCCAAAATTGAAACCAGGAGTCCTACCCTCATTCTGCCTATCCCCGAAAAACGATAAAAGATTTTTACTCATTGGACATCAGACGAGCGCTCACACGCTACTTAGAGGCCACTCGAGAGTGGCGACAGGACCCAAAATTGTTTGTCCAATACAGGGGGTAGAAATAAGGATAAAGGAGCATCTACACACTCCCTAGCAAGGTGGATAACATCAACTATCTCCTCAGCATATGAGGCTGAAGGATTACCTATACCAGAAGGGCTTAGAGCTCATTCCACTAGGGCAGTAGCAACGTCATGGGCAGAGAGGGCAGGAGCCTCAGTAGAGCAAATATGCAGGGCCACCACCTGGTCTACACTAAATACTTTCTGTAGACACTATAAATTGGACACGTTAGCAGCTAGCCAGATGACCTTCGGTCATAAAGAGCTACAAGCAGTGGTCCCACCCTAATGAATTTCTACTTATTCTCCATAGTGCTGTCAGGAGGGATGTCCTGCAAAATGGAGATTAGACCTACTGGTAATGATATTTCCAGGAGTCCATCCTGACAGCACTGGTAGTTCCCGCCCGAAGAATGGTATTTGTAATAATATGCTTGTACAGAATCTCAATAAATTATAATTGCATCCATACTGGTGTGGTACTTGGAAAAATCACTGGAGTGTGGGAGTGGGAGGGGACATTTTAACCTCTCGTGTATTTCCTGTCCCTATAAGGGTCTTGGACCGGGGATTTGTAACTGCAAACCATGCTGGGGGGGTTGTGAATTTGAGGGTATAGCCCTGGGAGATCGTATTCAGAATCCACCAGTTCTGGGAGATGAGCCCCCATGCCTCCCAGAAGTGTTTGAGGCGACCCCCTACTGGTATGGCGTCATTGTCTCCTGCTCCTGGAACTTTGTCCTGAACGAGAAGGGGGGCCCTACTTTATTTCCCCTTTGGGTATTCCCAGCGAACTGATCTCCCTTTTCCTCTATATTCCTGCCTTTGGGAAGGACGGGACCTCTGAAAGGGAAAATATCTTTTTGTTTTTTCCTTGAGAAACCCTTTTTTGTTGTCAGTGGCATTCTCCAGTATTTTATCTAAGACTCGTCTGAATACCTCCCACCTGAGAAAGGTATGGCACATAACTTATTTTTCGACTGGTAATCCCCTGACCAGGTCTTCATTCATATGGTTCGACGAGCCGCATTGGATAAAGAATTATTCCTGGCCGCAAATCGCACCGATTTGGCTGAAGCGTCCGCTAGGAATCCAGTTGCGATCCTCAACAGGGGAAGGCCCTCTAAGATATCACCTCTAGGGGTTTTCCCTTTTAATTGGTGCTCTAAGTGGTCGATCCATAGATGCATGGATCTGGCGGCTATGTTTGTCTTGATAACCGCCGCAGAGGCCTCCCAAGCCCTCTATAGGAGCTCTCTAGGAGTTTTTTTTTTTTTGTTAAAGCTCCTGTCTCTTACGTCATGTCTTATGTCATGTCCATCGTGCCACTACTTAGACATTGGTGGTTCAGGGTGATCGCTGGCTTTCACAGCGTCTTCCATGGCAGTGTGTGGTTGTGGTAGTCCTGTATAACTGATCCTCCCCTCCACTTTATCCCACCTTGCCTTGAGCGGGCCGCCTGCCGCGTCGCCGCTACGTTTCTGGTTCTGATACATTCCACTCTGGGACGTAACCGGAAGTAGTCATCTGGCGCCCGGAAGTGATGCGGATGCAGCCCTGAGGATGATGCGGCATGCGACGGCGGGAGCCGAGAGCCCCGCTGAGGGGAAGCGGCTCCGAGTCCCAAAGCGCCGCTCCATGGGACAACTGGCGGAGAACCCCCCCCTTGGGGGGGTGTTGCCCTGGGCCTCTAAACAGGGGGAAGGTGGAGTTCTGACGCTGGATCCCGCTGATCCCGCAAGGTAAGCGCTGGACGCCGAGGCTATTCACTTTTTCCACAACGTCTTCCGTGCCTGTCTTTACAGGGACAGGAAAAACAGTGGAGAGTGGGAGGGGACCTTTTAACCTCTCGTGCATCTCCTGTCCCTATAAGGATGAAAGGAATGACAACCTCCATGGTGCTGTCAGGATGGACTCCTGGAAATAACATTACCGGTAGGTCTAATCTCCATTTTTTTTTGTTTTTTTTTAACTGCAATCACTTTTAAAAAAAATTTTATTTACAGCTACTGATTAACTTTTTTTATCTAAACTTTAAAGAGGTTGGTTTATCTTTTAATTATTTATACATAAGCCTTTATGTAGAGGTAAGTTAAGGGTACTTCACACACAGAGAGATCGTTAACGAGATCGCTAAAATGTCACAGGTTTTGTGACGCAATCGCCACCTCGCCAGCGATCTGGTTACATGTGACACATGGCAGCGACCGGCCCCCCGCTGCGATATCGCTGATCATGCTCTAATGTCCTAGGTAGTGTTGAGCGATACCATCCAATATAGAGAAATATCGGATCGGACTTGATCGGCCCGATACAAAAAAAAGTATCGGGTATCGCCGATTCAGATACCGGAAGTCCCATTCAAGTCAATGGGACAGAAATATCGGAATGAAAAAAACCCCTTTCTTTACTTGCACATCCAGTTCGGGAGGGGGAAGAGTGTGGGCGGACACTGTGCGTGTCTGTGTGTGTGGGCGGGGTCTGTGCGGGCCTGCCGGTGGCTTGTGCCGGCTGCCGGGGGTCTGTACGGGCCTGCCGGGGGCTTGTGCGGGCTGGCGGGGGTCTGTACGGGCCTGCCGGGGGCTTTTGCCGGCTGCCGGGGGTCTGTACGGGCCTGCCGGGGGCTTGTGCCAGCTGGCGGGGGCCTGTACGGGCCTGCCGGGGGCTTGTGCCAGCTGCCGGGGGCCTGTACGGGCCTGCCTGGGGCCTGTGCCAGCTGTCGGGGGTCTGTACGGGCCTGCCGGGGGTTGGTGCCGGCTGCCGGGGGTCTGTACGGGCCTGCCGGGGGCTTGTGCCGGCTGTCGGGGGTCTGTACGGGCCTGCCGGGGGCCTGTGCCGGCTGCTGGGGGTCTGTACGGGCCTGCCGGGGGTCTGCCGGGGGCTTGTGCCGGCTGTCGGGGGTCTGTACGGGCCTGCCGGGTGCCTGTGCCGGCTGCCGGGGGTGTGTGCAGGCATCGTCCGATCTGCTACAATGACAGTGATTGACACATTAGCCAATGATGGGACAGTAGTAGTCCTATCATCCGGCTAATGTATTTAATGTAAAAAAATATATATATACACATACTACATACATACTACATTCATACTACATACATACATACATACTACATATATACTACATTCATACAACATACATACTACATACATACAACATGCTACAGACATACTACATTCATACTACATATATACTACATTCATACAACATACATACATACTACATTCATACTACATACATACTACATATATACTACATTCATACAACATACAACATGCTACAGACATACAACATGCTACAGACATACAACATGCTACAGACATACAACATGCTACAGACATACAACATGCTACAGACATACAACATGCTACAGACATACAACATGCTACAGACATACTACAGACATACTACATATATACTACATTCATACAACATACATACTACATACTTACAACATACATACAACATGCTACAGACATACAACATTCATACTACATATATACTACATTCATACAACATACATACATACTACATATATACTACATTCATAGAACATACATACTACATACATACAAGATACATACAATATGCTACAGACATACAACATACATAAAACATACTACATTCATACTACATATATACTACATTCATGCAACATACATACTACATATATACTACATACATACAACATATATACAACATGCTACAGACATACATACATAGTATATACTACATAAAACATACATTCATACAATACATACATACTACATTCATAGAACATACATACATACTACATGCTACATACATACAACATGCTACAGACATACAACATACATACTACATACAACATACATACTACATACAACATACATACTACATACAACATACATACTACATACAACATACATGCATTCATACATACAATACATACATTCATACAACATACAAACTACATACATACAACATGCTACAGACATACAACATACATACATACTACATACAACATACATTCATACAATACATACATACTACATACAATACATTCATACAATACATACATATAGACATACAATACATATAACAAAGAGTACATACTTACCAATACTTGTCACATTGTTCCCCGAAGCCAGTGTCCGCTATGAAAAAATATGAAAATAACAAGCCATATACTCCCAGATCCACAGAAATCCACGAGTGTCCCACGCCGATTTCCCGTGGAGAACAGCAGCATCAGCTGATGCGACCGCTCTCTACGGGGCTCCAGGAATCCAATGGCGGGAGGTAGGTATACTTCTGCACTGTATTCCTCCGGCACTGTAAAAAAAATAGTCCCTAGTCTCACTTTTGGTATTGCTGTGTGAAAAAGTTCCCACGCAGCTTTTGCCATAAAGTGAGACCAGGGACTATTTTTTTACAGGGAAAGCCCCTTTTTTGAGCGATTCCTGAGCGATGTAATCTAGTATTATATGCCAACTGGACAATGTAGTGTTCACTCAAACGCCACTTCATAACCAGTGTTGTGTGTGAAATTGTTTCCCTTGTTCAATTATACATAAAGGATTATTACATTTTTTTACCGGACCTCTCGTTGACACATGGGGGCCAGAAAATCCATTACAACACTGGTCAATTACATTTATTTTCTTGTTGGCATTGCTATACATCTCTCATCCAGGTTCAGTACAATATATAATACGTGTAGTGGAAGCTCTTGAGCACCATCACTAAAATATATACATATCTATTCTACAAATTTTCCTTGAGTATTTGTTCGGGTATTCATGCTTATCACAGGCTGTCTACTTGTTTTTTCTAGTACCGGGCCATTTATGTGATTACCCATTTTTATCGCTTTTCCACTAATCTGTATCTCTGATATGTGTCTTCTTACTGATAAATAAATATGTATACGTATATCTATACGAGAATCGTCTCCATATAATAAGACTTTATGAGGCATTACCTGTGTATTTTATAAATAATGGAATAAGGATGTTTCTTTGGAGTATTCTTTATATACATGTAGTATGTATGTAGTATGAATGTAGTATGTACTGTATGTCTGTAGCATGTAGTATGAATGTAGTATGTATGTAGTATGTATATATTTTTTTTCGTTTGTTTTACATTCAACACATTAGCCGGATGATGGGACTACTACTGTCCCACCATTGGCTAATGTGTCAATCACTGTCATTGCAGCAGGCATCACCCGATGGGACTTGTAGTCCCATCGGACGATGCCTGCACACGCACAAGACCCCTGGCAGGCCCGCACACAGCCGGCAGCCGGCACAAGCCCCCGGCAGGCCCGTACAGACCCCCGGCAGCCGGGACAAGCCCCCGGCAGGCCCGTACAGACCCCCGGCAGCCAGTACAGGCCCCCGACAGGCCCGTACAGACCCCCGGCAGCCGGCACAAGCCCCCGGCAGGCCCATATAGACCCCCGGCAGCCGGCACAATCCCCCGGCAGGCCCGTACAGGCCCCCCGCAGTCGGCACAAACCGTGCATCATGATGCGCACAGACCGCGCATCATGATGACATCATTTCAGCAGCCAATCACAGCCACAACAGTGGCTCATTGCATTATGGGGACTTCCAATTCCGGTATCCGATATTGAAAAAATATCGGTACTCGGTATCGGAATTCCGATACAGCGAATATCAGCCGATACCAGATATTTGCAGTATCGGAATGCTCAACACTAGTCCTAGGCCATTTTTCGATCGTTGGTGTCCCGCTGGCCAGCATGCATCGCTGTGTTTGACGCCATAACAACGACGAGCAACCTCGTTGGTGACTCAGAACTCCCCTCGCAGGCGTGATTTTGCTTTGTCTATTCAATGCCCCCTCAGATCCGATTGGTGGTCTCAAATTAGGATCTTTGCAGTGTTTCCTTTTATCGGTCAGCTATCAATCATATGCAATCATAACATTTAACATGTACAGTTATAATAATTGCGTGTCCCTGTGTCAGTGACTGTGGATCCATGAATAAATAGCGCACTAGTGACTCAGACAGGGACGCTGAAGCAAACCGCGTAATGATAGCGCAGTAGTGGCCACCAGTCGGAGCAGAGGGGCGTGGAAAAAGCAACGCTGAAGCACGCCTATTGAGGTCTGAGTCGTCAGAATAGCTGCTGTGTGCTAGGTCCCAACGACCGCCGAGGTCGTTATACAGGTCGCCGCATCGTTGAGTAGATCTGCCTGTTTGACCGCTTACTAGCGACCATGTTAACAAAAAAAGTGTACTTAATAAAAATATTATTGAAAATCAATATTGAAATAAGTATTTTAATAAAAAAGAAAAAGGTACTGAAAATACAAAACCAGAGACATACTACCATGGGGTGCCACTGATGCACAGGCTGTTATATGAACAGTGGCCCAATAATGAAGTACAATGTTAAATGGTATAACCGCAGTACAAACAATTTTTTTTATATATCACTAAGATGAAAGTAAGTATGCTATGTAGTAAAGAGCAACCACTGTGTAAATAAGGGCTATAATAAAATATGGAAGTGGGGGAGAGAGAAGCAGCAGCAGGACGCCGAGGGACAGACAGAGTGAGGATCCAGACAATGACCTCGCAGAGGTACAGGGACAGCCTTGGGAGCGGGTGAGGGACCAGAACTGGGGGCAGCGCCAGAACCGGGTGTAACATGCACTTCAGCAAACTTTTTGTTGAAGTGTTCTATGACCGGTCGAACTTTGAACAGATGGTCAAAGTCGGGGTCATCTCGTGGGGGACACTGCATTATCGGTATAATCCAGGAATTTGTGGATGGCCTCAAAATGTGTCCGGGCCATGACCATTCGGAACACTGGAGTGTTGTGTAAAACATCAACACTCCAATATTGCCAAAGTTCTTGCTTCTTCAGGATCCCCATGTGAAGGATCAGGCCCCAAAACTGCATCATTTCAACTGCGTCTACAGGAGACCAGTTAGAAAATGATGAACTGGGGTTTTGTGCCAAAAATTGACAAGCATATAAATTAGTTTGGCCCACCATGATGTTAACAAAATCCTTAGAGAAAAAGACTTTGAAAAAGTGTATTTCTATGAGGCCGGTGGTGTCAAACTTGATTCCTGATTTTGCCACAAAATCAGAGATCAGTGGTTCGTAATTTTCAGTGGGGTGAGGTCTATACGGGGTCCGTAATGGGGTGCCACTGGTTCATCTTCTGGAATGGTGAGCGCTGCCTCATCTTCTGTCCTGGGACGTCTGCGTGCTGGTTCCGCAGGACCCAAGGAGGAAGATGAGGCAGAGGATGAGGATGAAGAATCTGAGAAGAGACAATGAAGAGAGGATCGAGCAGGGATCAAAACACTTACGGTTGGAGTCTCTCTTCTTTCTTCGGTCTTGTCCTCTTTCTTCTTTTTCCAGCAGGGATTGTGGTGTCACAGGCTTCTGTAGCACCACAAGGCCCAGCACAGCAGGAGATCCAGCAGTGTGACCGCTCTGCAGGAATCCTCAGCTAGTGTGAGGACCTGCAGAGCAGTCACAGAGCGGTCATACAGCAGCTGTGACCTGTCATTGGTGTGATCGATGATGACATTAATCACACCAATCAGAGCTGGCCCTGGTAACGTCGGTGTTGCTAAGCACTGGCCTAGGATCGGAGCTCACAGCTCCTATCCTAGGTAGGTCACCGTCAGGGCACAGCACGGTCACACCACGACTGTGCCCTGTGATTGGCGCAATCGCCGATTACATAGATCGCGCCAATCAGCAGCTCCAGGCCATGCCTGGGTTTCCTAGGCACCGGCCTAGGATGTGTGCTCTTACAGCACTGATCCTAGTCAGGTCACTGGCAGGGCAGAGCGCGGTAACACCTGATTGGCTGAATGAGAGAGGCTGCGATTGGCTGTTCAGAATTGAATAGCCAATCACAGCGATCGTGAGTGCAGGTGGGCAGGGACACACCCGCCAGGATGCCAGCAAAATCTTCCCACAGGTAACATGGCGCCGGGTTTTTAATGCGATCACCGGGACTTCGGTCGCAGTGTCGCATTAAAGATATGATGTACTATACCATCTATGGTCAGACAGGCCCAAGTCACATGGACGGTATAGTAAGTCGGATGGTAGAGAGGGGTTAAACCTTAAATTAACTGTGGTTTATCACTTTTTCTGGGAAGAGAAGTTCAAATTCCCTAGCCACATGCAAGCCTGATTACTGCCACTTCTGCTGTCAAACAAGAAATCAGTTAAATAGGACCTGTCTGACAAAGCGAAGTATATGAAAAGAGCCTCAAAAGCTAGACATCATGCTGCTAATCTCTTAAATTCTGGAACAAATTAAAAACATAGTAATTGAGATCTATCAGTCTGGAAAAGATTAAAGCCATTTCTAAAGCTTTGGGACTCCAGCAAAACCCACAGTGAGTGCCATTATCCACAAATGGCGAAAAAATGGAACAGTGGTGAGCCTTCTAAGGAGTGGTCGGCCGACCAAAATTACCCCAAGAACGCAGCAAGGACTCATCCAAGAGGTTACAAAAGAAGCCACAACAGCATCCAAAGAACTGCAGACCTCACTTAACTCAGTTCAGGTCAGTGTTCATGACTACACCATAAGAAAGACACTGAGCAAAAATGGCCTGCATAGCAGAGTTCCAAAACGAAAACCACTGATGACCAATAAGAGCATAAAGACTTGTCTCAGTTTTGCCAGAAAACATCTTGATGATCACCAAGACTTTTGGGAGAATACTCTGTGGACTGACAACACAAAAGTTGATCTTTATGGAAAGTCTATGACATTTGGCATAGAAGTAACAAAGCATTTCAGAGAAGGAACATCATACCAACAGTAAAATATGCTGGTGCTAGTGTGATGGCCTGGGGCTGTTTTGCTGCTGCAGAACCTGGAAGACTTTCTGTAGTAAATGGAACCATGAATTCTGCTGTCTACCGAAAAATACTGAAGGAGAGTGTCTGGCCATTTGTTCGTGACCTGAAACTGAAGTGCATTTGGATTATGCAGCAGGGCAATGATTCAAAACACACTAAGTCCACCTCTGAATGGCTCAAGAAAAGCAAAAATAAGATTTTAGCATATGGAAATAGGTACAAGCTCACCTTCCTGGATTGTGTCAAGGCATAACCCCTATATGAGTGTGTAGAAATCCAATTGCTGCTCAATCCTCTTGCACGAGGAGATGATGCCAGAGAATTGGCAGTAATTGTCCGTGCTGCTGGGTTGAAAGAATCTCTATCATGCTGTGACTGTCTTCGGAAAGGAAGGGGAGGCTCAAACTGTCCCTGGAAATGGGACCCTAACTATCCTTGTCCTGGGGTTACTCCTTGAAGGTAGAGAAGCCAGAGTCTCCAGCCTGGGACAGAAATGTAAGATTAACAAGACACGAAGACAAAACTGGATAACAGAAAACTTCTGTCTTAAAAAAACACTAACCAACAATAGGGAGGAGGAAACGGACAGGGAGGAATAAACTAAATGGGAACGGGAACCAGGAGAGAAACACACACATACTACAGCAAACCACAGATCACTACTACAACAACTCCACTCCAACCACTTAGCTTTAGGATAGAACACAGGAAGACAAGTCTTTTACCGGCAGGGACCAGAATGTCTGACCAGTTTTTATAGGAAAAAGTAATGACTAGATAAGAAGCAAATGAAATGGAGCTGCATGTTTCTGACCAGCATAGAAAGGTTCGTTAACCTCTTCAGCACCAGAGAAAACCAAATCTATTTAATATTGGACACAAATCACACCATCTCTAAAGAAGACCTGGATTCACTACCTGACTTGACAGTCTAACTCCATGTCTTCTAGCCGGACGTGACACCCTCATGACAATCTCATGAGTACAGCCACTATTCTCCAGCATCATCTCCACATACAATTGATTTTTATGCAAAGAAGAGACTTAACTTTGAAATATGCAGGAAAACTTTTCATTTCCATTTGTCAAGAAGTTTGCTAACAAGGGATTTTCTTGTTACAGAGCTATGTTTTCCAAAAATAAGATACTGGAGATTGAAATACTTTATTACAGATACCTTTGTCATATGCAAGGGAAATATGGCATTGTTTCGGGTAACGTTTGCTTGTGAAACTATTGGGTCATCTATATTTAGTGAATGACTTTCCCAACACAGACCAATAACACCAGTTTAGGGTACAAATATAAGTAAAAAGTTTTCACTTTGTGTTAGCTTTCTTGGCCGTTCTAATGTATGTTGGAAACATACACCTCTCTGAATTGAATCTTCTATGAATAGCTTGCTAAGCATCTGCTGTATAGTCACTTCAGCTGCCTCAAACCAAAATAGAAATCTGAGCTTTGTAAAAACATTTTGCACAAAAACAAATCCAACCACCTTCCAAAATAGTGTAAATACCAAGTCAGAGGAAGATGTGAGAATTGTCTGGTTATATTTCTGGTACCTACAATTGTCATGTATAGCAGAATGTCATTCAGATCCAATAACTTTTTTACACTTGCGGGCCCTACACAGTGGCAAATTCACAGCCTTGTACAGCAATGTAAATGAGATTTTCTGAAGCTTATTTACTGTACATGCTCTGTATACATAAATTTTCATAAACTTCATGTCAAATTATTTTGTTGAGCCACCCAGATTTCATACTTGCAATGTATAACGTTTGAAAAAAAAAACACAGAGGAAGTTACATTTTAGAGTAAGTAGTTTGGGCCTCCCACATTGCATTCGTGTGCCACATGTCTAATTGCCACGGTTTTGCAACAGAGCAAATGGCTACATGTCGTTTCAGGTGAGAATGTTAAAAATCTGTTTCACCTGTAAAAATATACATTAGGCTTGATAAAATTTAGTACACCCAAGTCTTGAGTGTTCAAGCTCTGCCTTTCAGGCACAATCCGGGTGCATTCATGTTTCATCTGATTCTGCCAAATCCGAGGCTTCTTTTCCAATTATTGCAATGTGTAAAGTCTATGTTACATGAGCGAAAACAATGAGTTGTATTGAAGTTAGAAACTGTAAACGGTCTCAGCACCTAGTCTATAAAAAGTGAAGATAATGACATGGCCTGAAGTGAAGGTTAAGCTTCAGCTTCTGACATGACAGAATATTTCATCAATAGGGTTTTATTTTAACCCTTTTCTGCCATTGGACGTACTATCCCGTCCATGTGACCTGGGACTTAATTCCCATGGATGGGATAGTACGTCATAGCTATCAGCGGCCGGGTGTCAGCTGATTACCACAGCTGACACCCGGCACATTAACCCCTGGCACACTGCGATCAAACATGATCGCAGTGTACCAGGGGCACAAGTAAGAATTGCTTCCCTAAGACCCCCGGAGCGATGCGATGTGCTGCGTCTCTCTGAGGGTCTCCTCCCTGCAGGCCCCAAAATCCAATATGGCCGTGGGGCCTTCGGGGTCCTGCAGGGAGGCGGCTTCCTCAGTGCCTGCAGAGAGCAGGCACGGAGGAAGCCTGTGCAGCGCCTGTCAGATCCCTGATCTGACAGAGTGCTGCGCAAACTGTCAGATCAGCAATCTGACAATTTACAGTGATGTCCCCCCCCCCCCGGAACAATAATAATAATAATAATCTTTATTTTTATATAGCGCTAACATATTCCGCAGCGCTTTACAGTTTGCACACACATCATCACTGTCCCTGATGGGGCTCACAATCTAAATTCCCTATCAGTATGTCTTTGGAATGTGGGAGGAAACCGGAGTACCCGGAGGAAACCCACGCAAACACGGGGAGAACATACAAACTCCTTGCAGATGTTGTCCTTGGTGGGATTCGAACCCAGGACCCCAGCGCTGCAAGGTAGCGAACCACTGAGCCACCGTGCCGCCCGAACAATTTAATAAAGTAAAAAAAAAAACAACTTGTAAAAATAATTTAAAAACGATTCCTAAATAATAATAAAAATATTCACTAATTCTTGTTTTTTTGTAAATAAGAAAAATCAAAAGTACATATTTAGTATCACCGCATCCGTAACGATCCACCCTATAAATCTGTCCCACTAGTTAGCCCCTTTAGTGAACCCCTTCAAAACAAAAAAGAACAAAGCAAAAAACAATTCTTTATCATCATACCGCCGAACAAAAAGTGCAATAACACGCGATCAAAAAGACTTATATAAATATGGTACCGCTGAAAACGTCATCTTGTCCCGCAAAAAAACGAGCCGCCATACAGCATCATCAGCGAAAAAATAAAAATTATAGCTCGCAGAATAAAGCGATGCAAAAATAATTTTTTATATAAAATTTATTTTGTATAAAAGTGCCAAAACATAAAAAAAGATATAAATGAGGTATCGCTGTAATTGTACTGACCCGAAGAATAAAACGGCTTTATCAATTTTACCACACGCGGAGCGGTGTAAATGCACCCCCCAAAAGAAATTCATGAATTGCTGGTTTTTGTTCATTTTGCATCCCAAAAATCTGAATAAAAAGTGATCAAAAATGTTATGTGCCCAAAAATGGTACCAATAAAAACATCAACTCGTCCCACAAAAAATAAGACCCCACATTACTCTGTAGGTCACAATATGGAAAAATTTTAGCTCTCAAAATGTGGTGATGCAAAAACTATTTTTGCAATAAAAAGGGTCTTAGTGTATGACAGCTGCCAAACATAAAAACCCGCCATAAATAGTAATTCAAACCCCCCTTTATCACCCCCTTAATTAGGGAAAAATTATAAAATTAAGAAAAGGATTTATTTCCATTTTCCCATTAGGGTTAGGGCTAGGGTTAGGGCTGAGATTAGGGTTAGGGGTGTGTTGGGGTTAGGGTTGGAGTTAGAATTGAGGGGTTTCCACTGTTTAGGCACATCAGGTGCTCTCCAAACGCAACAATGGCGTCTGATCTCAATTCCAGCCAATTCTGTGTTAAAAAAGTCAAACGGTGCTCCTTCCTTTCCAAGCTCTTCCCTGTGCCCAAACAGTGGTTTACCCCTACATATGGGGTATCAGCGTACTCAGGACAAATTACACAACAACTTTTGTAGTCCAATTTTTCCTGTTACCCTTGGGAAAATAAAAAATTAGGGGCAAAAATATCATTTGTGGAAAAAAAAAATATATTTTTTTATTTGAATGGCTCATTGTTATTAAGTTCTGTGAAGCACTTGGGGGTTCAAAGTTCTCACCACACATCTAGATAAGTTCCTTGGGGTGTCTAGTTTCCAAAATGGTGTCATTTGTGGTGGGTTTCCACTGCTTAGGCACATCAGGGGCTCTCCAAATGCAACATGGTGTCAATTCCAGCCAAAAAAGTCAAATGGTGCTGCTTCCCTTCCAAGCTCTGCCATGCGCCCAAATAGTGGTTTACCCCCCACATATGGGGTATCAGCGTACTCAGGACAAATTGCACAATAACTTTTGGGATCCTGGTATCAGCGTACTCAGGACAAATTGCACAATAACTTTTGGGATCCTGTTTCCCTTGGGAAAATAAAAATTGGGGGTGAAAAGATCATTTTTTTTGGAAAAAATGATTTTTTTTAATTGTACTGCTGTACGTTATAAACTTCTGTGAAGCCCTTGGGGGTTCAAAGTTCTCACAACATATCTAGATAAGTTCTTTGGGTGTTTAATTCCAAAATGGGGTCACTGGTGGGGAGTTTCCACTGTTTAGGCACATCAGGGACTCTCCAAACGTGACATGGCGTCCGATCTGAATTCCAGCCAATTTTGCGTTGAAAAAGTCAAACGGCACTCGTTCCCTTCTGAGCTCTGCCATGCGCCGCAACAGTTATTCCCCCCACATATCAGGTATCAGTGTACTCAGGACAAATTGCACAATAATGTTTGCAGTCCAATTTCTCCTGTTAACCTTGGTAAAATAAAAAAATTGGGCCTAAATTAATTTTTTTGTGAAAAAAAGTTAAATGTTCATTTTTTTTTTAAACATTCAAAAAATTCCTGTGAAGCACCTGAAGGGTTAATAAACTTCTTGAATGTGGTTTTGAGCACCTTGAGGGGTGCAGTTTTTAGAATGGTGTCACTTTTGGGTTTTTTCTGCCATATAGACCCCTCAAAGTGACTTCAAATGGAATGTGGTCCCTAAAAATAAAATGGTTTTGTAAAAATGAGAAATCACTGGTCAACTTTTTAACCCTTATAACTTCCTAACAAAAAAAAATGTTCGTTCCAAATTTGTGCTGATGTAAAGTAAAGATGTGGGAAATGTTTTTTGTGTGCCATATCTCTGATTTAAGGGCATAAAAATTTAAAGTTGGAAAATTACGAAATTTTCAAAATTTTCGCCAAATTTCCATTTTTTTCACAAATAAACGGAAGTTATATGAATGAAATTTTACCACTAACATGAAGTACAATATGTCACGAGAAAACACTGTCAGAATCACCGGGATCCATGGAAACGTTCCAGAGTTATTACCTCATAAAGGGACAGTGGTCAGAATTGTAAAATTTGGCCCGGGCATTAACGCGCAAACCACCCTTGGGGGTAAAGGGGTTGTGTTTTTTTAAAAGGGTTATCACATCCTCAGTGTTCAAAAGCACCATGCTCCCCTGCCTCTCGATTTCCTGTGGTGCACTCCTGATTGACCATTAAATCCAGCTGAATTGCAGACAGAAGTGTTTGCTTTCCAATGCGGCAAGCAGAGGTAACTTCACCTCTGCATCATCAGAGGAGCCCAGGGACACTGCACATAACCAAATACAGAGTAGCGTTTACAAGCTCTTTAAGCAAAGAACTTGGGAGAGCTTCCTTAGAAATGCTTTTAACCCCTTCACCCCAAACCTATTTTTCACCTTCATGAAAAGGCCCACTGATTCTGAGATTGTTTTTTCGTGCTTTATGATAGTCGTAAAATTTGATTTGACCTGCGTTTATTTGTAAAAAAAAAAAAAATAACAAATGGAAATTTGGTGAATATTTTGGAAATGTAGTCACTTTAAAACTTTTAACTTTATGCCCTTAAATGGGAGAGTGATGTCACACAACATGGCTAATTAATAACATTCCCCACATGTCTACTTTACATCAGAATAATCTTTGAAACATATTTTTTTTTTTGTTAGGACGTTATAAGGGTTAAAAGTTGATCAGCGACTTCTTCTTTTTCCAACAAAATTTCCAAAACCATTTTTTTTTTTTTAGGAACATCACATTTGAAGTGACTTTGAGGGGTCAATATGATAGAAAATACCCAAAAGTGACACCATTCTAAAAACTGCACCCCTCAAGGGCTCAAAACCACATTCAAGAAGTTTATTAACCCTTCAAGCGCTTCACAGGAATTAATTAAATATGGAAGGAAAAAATGAACATTTATGGTAACTGTTTTTACAAAAAATTTTTACTTTCGACCTATTTTTTTTTTCACAAGGGGAACAGGAGAAAATGGACCCCAAAATTTGAGCAATTTCTCTTGAGCACGACAATATCCTATATGTGGGGGAAAAACACTATTTGGGCAAATGACATGGTTCAGAAGGGAAGGAGCACTATTTCGCTTTTTAATGTAGAATTTGCTGGAATAATTAACGCATGCCATGTTGTGTTTGGAGAGCCCCTGATATGCCTAAACCCCCACAAGTGACACTTCCCCTCGGGTAACCTATCTAGATGTGTATTGAGCACATTTTACCCCCCGCTGCGTCACAGAAGTTTATAATGTTGAGGCGTAAAAATAAAGAAATCACATTTTTTCCACAAAAATGTCTTTGTCTTTGTAGTCCCAAATTTTGCATTTTCGCAAGGGTAACCGGAGACATTGCACCTTACAATTTGCTGTGCAATTTCTCCTGTGTATGCCGATACCCAATATGTGGATGAAGGCTACTGTTTAGGCGCACAGCAGAGCTTGGAAGGAAAGGAGCGCCATTTGACTTTTTGAATGTTAAATTTGCTGTAATAGCGGACGCCATGTTGCGTATGGAGAGCCCCTGATGTGCCTAAACCCTCTACAAGTGACACCATTTTGGAAGCTAGATCCCTCAAGGAATTTATCTACATGTGTAAGGGGCACCTTGAACCCCCAGGTGCTACACAGAAATTTATAACGTTAAGCTGTGAGAATAAATCACTTTTTTACACAAAAAATGTTTTTACCCACAAGTTTATTTTCACAAGGGTAACAGTTGACCCCATAATTTGTTGTGCAATTCCTACTCAGTACGAAGATACCCCATATGTGGGGGATAACTACTGTTTTTGTGCACAAGCAGGGCTCAGAAAGGAAGGAGTGACGTTTTGAAACGCAGACTTCGATGAAATGGTCTGCAGGTGTCATGTCGTGTTTGGAGAGCCCCTGATAAACAGTGGGAAAACTCCACAAATGACCTAATTTTGAAAACTAGACCCCTCAAGGAATTTATCTACATGTGTGTTGAACAACTTGAACCCACAGGTGCGTTACAGAATTTTGGAAAGTTCATCTGTGAAAACGAAAAAAATTTATTTTTCCCACAAAACGTTTTTTTTTTTTTTCACACGGATATCAGAAAATGTACCCCAGAATTTGTTGTGCAATTTCTCCTGAATACCCGATACCCCATATGTGGTCAAAAACTACTTTTGAGGGACAATGCAGAGCTAAGAAGGGAAGAAGTGTGCTATTGGAGTTCAGATTTTGCTGGACTGGTTTGAGGGTGCCATTTCACATTGGCAGAGCCCCTGAGGAGCCAGAATAGCAGAACCCCCGCCCCTTATAAGAGACCACTGTTACAAACTACACCTCTCAATGATTTCATCTAAGGCTGAAGTGATCATTTTGACACCACAGATGGGTTTCAGAATTTTATACCATTGGGCACTAAAGAGAAAATAACTACATTTTTACCACCAAAATGTTGTTTTAGCCCCAGATTTTACATTTTTACGCTGGGAAACTGGAATACTGGCACCAAGATTTGTACCATTATTTCTGCTGAATGTAGACATACCTCATATGTGGGTGTTACTGCTTAGCCACATGGCGAGACTCGGGAGGGACAGAGCGCTATTTATCTCCTTGAGCTCAGATTTTCCTAGAATAGCATGCAGGTTCCACATACAGAGCCCCTAAGTACTATAAGAGCAGAATTTCCCCCTCAAGTGACCCCATTTTGGAAATCATAGTAGTTGGGAATTTATCTACAGTTGTAGTGACGATTTTGACTCCATGAGCGTTTTCCAGAAACAGGCAGCAGTGGATGTTGCTGAGTGAAAATTGAAAACTGCAGCTGTAGCGACTAGTACATTTTAGTGCCCAGCTAATGCACCCGTAAATTAGGCGGGCTGTCACAGCTACAGAAGAGCTAAACATGTGGGCGCTAACTGCTGTTCAGGCACACTGTGGGGCTCAGAAGGAAGGGGGGCATTTGTATTTGGGAGAGCTGAATTTATTTTGGGAGGCGAGGATCCATTTTGCTTTTTTAGAGCCTTTGTTTTACCAGTAACGTGGAAGCCCCCTATATTTTCTTTAACAGATGACAGACCTGAGTGAGGCTTGCTCTTTTTGCGGATTGAGTTGATGCTTTTACTGGGAACATTTTACGTAATGTTAGAGATCACCTTTATCCGATGCTCTTCATTGAGCACTTACTTTGGGGTTTCCATCTAAATCTTCGAGTGATGTGATTTAGATTGCGGAACCCTCTGCTTCTCCACCATTACTGGGGTCTGAGCCAGAACGTGTCTCCAAGCTGGGGACTTGCTGGAGAAATAGTAGTATAATATTAACTAACAGTTCTGGTTTTGTACAAATAAAATATATTAAATATCTGAATGTGTATGTATCAAGCCATGCCAACTCCACATCGCCCCGCGTACTGGCGGATGGAGAACGGGGTTGCAGAGGGAAAGTGCGGGACGCGGGTGGAGAGCGGAGCTGCGAGGGAGGGAGAGTGGGACATGGATGGAGAGCGGGGCTGCGGAGGAATAGAATGGGACAGCGCATGAAGAGCGAGGATACAGAGGGAGAGAGTGGGACAGAGGGAGAGAGTGGGACGGAGGGTGGAGAGCAGGACTGTGAAAGGATAGAGCATGATGGCGGGTGGAGAGCGGGACGTGTGTGGAGGACTAGGCTGCAGACGGAGAGAGCAGGACAGCCAGTAGAGACGGGCTGCTCAGGGAGAGAGCGGGGATGGTGGATGGAGAGCGGAGCTGCTTTGGGAGCGAGTGGGACGGCCAGTGGAGAGCGAGGATGTGGTGGGAGAGAGCTGGACGGCCAGTGGAGAGAGGGGCTGTGGAGGGAGGATGCGAGACGGCGATTGAAGAGTGGGGCTGCGGAAGGAGAGAGCGGGACGGCCAGTGGAGAGCGAGGCTGCGGAGGGAGAGAGCGGGATGGCCAGTGGAGAGTGGGGCTGCGAAGGGAGAGAGCGGGACGGCCAGTGGAGACGGGCTGTGTTGGGAGAATGCGGGACGGTAATTGGCGAGTGGGACTGCGGAAGAAGAGAGCTTGATGGTGGATGGAGAGCTTGGCTGTGGAGGGAAACTGGGGCTGTGGAGCCGAAAGCATGGCTGCTGAGGGAGAGAGCGGGACAGCCAATGTAGACGGGCTGTAGAGGGAGAGAGTGGGACAGTGGATGAAGAGCAGGGCTGCTGAAGGAGAATGTGGGGCAGAGGGAGACTGGGATAGAGAGCGGAACGGCCAGTGGAGAGTGGGGCTGCGGAGGGAGAGAGCGGGACGGCCAGTGGAGAGTGGGGCTGCGGAGGGAGAGCGTGGGACGGCCAGTGGAGAGTGGGGCTGCGGAGGGAGAGAGCGGGACGGCCAGTGGAGAGTGGGGCTGCGGAGGGAGAGAGCTGGACGGCCAGTGGAGAGTGGGGCTGCGGAGGGAGAGAGCGGGACGGCCAGTGGAGAGTGGGGCTGCGGAGGGAGAGAGCTGGACGGCCAGTGGAGAGTGGGGCTGCGGAGGGAGAGCGTGGGATGGCCAGTGGAGAGTGGGGCTGCGGAGGGAGAGAGCGGGACGGCCAGTGGAGAGTGGGGCTGCGGAGGGAGAGAGCGGGACGGCCAGTGGAGAGTGGGGCTGCGGAGGGAGAGCGTGGGACGGCCAGTGGAGAGTGGGGCTGCGGAGGGAGAGAGCTGGACAGCCAGTGGAGAGAGGGGCTGTGAAGGGAGGATGCGGGACGGCGATTGGAGAGTGGGGCTGCAGGAGGAGAGAGCGGGACGTGTTGTGAGTTCATTTTCCCCTTCACCATTGAGGTCTGATGAACTCCCTCTTCTGGTGAAGGAAGGTAGTGAGGCTGATTACAAAGCACCTGAGCAGAATGATGATGACTGGGTGACTGGAATTGCTGACTGCATATAAGGCAGCCGACGCCCTTCTGCCTTGCGGGTGATTTCTCTGAGGGATTCTTGGAGACCATTCTGATTCCTGCTCCTCAAAAGCTAAGTTTTTCTGCTCTGCTTTTTGCATTTGTGTTTTGGTTTTGTTTTGCCTTGCTTTTCTGATTCCTGCCTTTCCCTGCTGGGTGAGCTGAATTCCTTTTTGCTCTGTCTTCAGAAATTACCTGAGTACTGATATAGTCTTTTTGAAGCCTAGCGTCTTCAGGGCTTTTTTCCCTATCAGTCTGTTGGCTCTTGTTTTTGAGAGGGTTTTGGCGGATTGCAGACAGCAGCTTTTCTATCCTGTCCTATATAGTTAGCTTGGGCCCCATCATTTGCTCAGCCTATCTTTCTATCTGTGTGAGTGTTTTTTCATCTTGCTTTCACCGTCATTATATGTTGGGGGCTGCCTATTGCTTTGGGGTCTGCTCTGGGGCAGTTTAGATTTCCCTTTCTGTCTTTAGGCTATGTAGTTCTCCGGCTGTGATCGAGGGGTCTAGGGCACCGTAGGAACCCCCCACGGCTACTGCTAGTTGTTGTTGTTAGGCTCAGGGGTCTGCAATCCGATAGCTGCCAACTTCTCTGGTTTTCTGGACTTAGCTAGTATTTCTGTTTTTGCCTCCTACGGTGACTCATTCATAACATACCGCAGTTCCTAGGGTACTCAATAGCAGGAAAGAATTGTAAAAAAAAAAAAAAAGTGTGTATATTTTTTCCTCTATATCTCTGAGGCCGTAGGGGGAATTTTTTTTTTCTCTCAATGGAGATAAAGCAATTGTCTGCTCGTGTGGAGCAGCTCGCTGCGGAAGTGCGGGGAGCTTCCACCTACCTTGCTCATTCACATGCTGCTGAACCAAAGATCCCTACTCCTGATGTGTTTTTTGGGGATCGGTCTAAATTTTTGAATTTCAAAAATAATTGTAAATTATTTTTTGCCTTGAAGCCTAACTCGTCAGGGAGCTCCGCGCAGCAGGTTAAAATTGTCATCTCTTTGCTGCGTGGCGATCCCCAGGATTGGGCGTTTTCTTTGAAACCAGATGATCCTATTCTGACTAATGTGAACGCATTTTTTCAGGCCTTGGGGTTGTTGTATGACGAACCTAATGCTATTGATCAGGCTGAAAAGACCCTGTTGGCATTGAGCCACGGTCGAGATTCTGCAGAATTGTACTGTCAAAAATTCCGAAAGTGGGCAGTCCTTACTACCTGGAATGATAATGCCTTGGCAGCTCTCTTTCGGAAGGGTTTGTCAGAAGCCGTAAAAGATACTATGGTGGGATTTCCTGCTCCCTCTGGTCTTGACGATTCTATGTCATTAGCCATTCAGGTTGATCGGCGTTTACGTGAACGCAGGACTGCACGAGAGGTGTTGCCACCTGTTGAACAAGTGTCTGAACCTATGCAATGTGATAGAGTTTTGTCCAGGGAGCAACGTCAGGAGTTCAGAAGGCGTAATAAGCTGTTTTTTTTTTGTGGAGATGCCTCGCATATTATTTCTGTCTGTCCTAAACGAGAGAAACGTTTTGCACACATGTTTTCTGTGGGTGGTGTTCAACCTAAGTTTCTTCTGGCAATTACTCTGATCTGCTCCCTGTCCACATTTTCCGCCAAGGCTTTTGTGGATTCGGGAGCAGCCCTGAACCTAATGGACTTGGATTTTGCTAAACGTTGTGGATTTCCGATAACACCTCTGCGGACGCCTATCCCTTTGAGGGGGATTGATGCTACTCCTTTGGCGAAAAATAAACCTCAGTTTTGGACCCAGGTGGTAATGCGGGTCGCCCCAGACCATCAAGAAAATTGCAAATTTTTGGTGTTGCATAGTTTGCATGATACCATTGTTCTGGGGTTTCCCTGGTTGCAAATTCATAATCCAGTTTTGGATTGGAAATCTGTGTCTGTGGTGAGTTGGGGTTGTCGGTGTACCTTTAGTGAGGCTCCGGTTTTTTCCACCTCTCCTCAGTCGCATGATGTTCCTGACTATTTGGCGGACTTTTATGATGTATTTAGTGAGAATGAGTCTGCGTCTTTGCCTCCTCATAGGAGTTATGACTGTGCAGTTGAACTGAGCCCGGGGTGTAAATTTCCCAAGGGTCGGCTCTTCAATTTATCTGTACCCGAGCATGAGGCTATGCGATCCTATATTAAGGAGGCGTTGGAGAAGGGTCATATTAGACCATCCTCTTCACCCTTAGGTGCCGGGTTTTTTTTCGTGGCCAAAAAGGATGGTTCATTAAGGCCTTGTATTGATTATCGTGCCCTCAACAAAATTACTATTAAATATCAGTATCCGTTACCCCTGATTTCGGACCTATTCTCCAGAGTTAAAGGTGCTTGCTGGTTTACCAAGCTGGACGTCAGGGGGGCGTGTAATCTTATCCGCATTAAGCATGGGGATGAATGGAAGACGGCGTTTAATACTCCGGAGGGACATTTTGAGTACCTGGTGATGCCTTTTGGGCTCACTAATGCCCCTTCTGTCTTCCAGTGCTTCATGAACGACATTTTCCGAGACTTTGAGGATAAATTTTTGATTATCTATCTGGATGATATTTTGATCTTCTCCAAGGATTGGGATTCTCATGTGGAACATGTTGGGACTGTGTTCCGGATCTTGAGGGAGAATTCCCTTTATGTCAAAGGATCGAAATGCCTTTTTGGTGTACAGAGGATTTCATTTTTGGGATTTATTTTGTCTCCGTAAACTATTGAAATGGACCTGGCCAAGGTACAGGCCATTTATGATTGGGTTCAGCCCACTTCTTTGAAGGCCCTCCAGAAGTTTTTGGGTTTTGCTAATTTTTATCGGAAATTTATAGCAAAATTTTCTAGTATTGCCAAGCCATTGACTGATCTGACTAAGAAGGGTGCTGATGTGTTGAATTGGTCTCTGGAGGCTGTTTCTTCCTTTCAGGAGCTGAAGCGAAGATTCACTTCTGCCCCGGTTTTGCGGCAACCTGATGTCTCACTCCCGTTCCAGGTAGAGGTGGATGCTTCTGAGATTGGTGCAGGAGCTGTTTTGTCCCAAAGGATCCTGTAACATCTAAAATGAATCCCTGTGCTTTCTTTTCCCGAAAGTTCTCTCCATCTGAACGTAACTATGATGTGGGGAATCGGGAACTGTTAGCCATGAAATGGGCATTTGAGGAGTGGAGACATTGGTTGGAGGGAGCTAAACACCAAGTCGTGGTCCTCACTGACCACAAGAATTTGATTTACCTGGAGTCGGCCAAACGCTTGAACCCTAGACAGGCTAGGTGGGCCTTGTTTTTTTACACGTTTTGATTTTGTGGTCTCTTTTCTTCCTGGCACTAAGAATGTCAAGGCAGACGCCCTCTCTAGGAGCTTCTTTGTTGATTCTCCTGTGGTGACCAAGCCTGCTACCATCTTAGGCGAAGGAGTAGTACTTTCTGCCATCTCGCCCGATTTGAGACGTGCTCTGGAAGAGTTCCAGGAGGACAAACCTGAGCGTTGTCCCAGTGGAAAGTTGTATGTTCCTGACCAGTGGAAGAAGAGAGTGATGTCTGAAGTTCATTGCTCTGCATTGGCTGGTCATCCAGGTATTTTTGGTACTAGAGATCTGGTGAGTCGGTCTTTTTGGTGGCCCGCCTTGTCTCGTGATGTCAGGAATTTTGTGCAGTCCTGTGGGACTTGCTCCCGGTCTAAACCTTGTTCTCGCTGTAGTGGGTTGTTGATGCCTTTGCCGGTACCCAGGAGGCCATGGACCCATATTTCAATGGATTTCATCTCTGATATGCCTGTCTCTCAGAGAATGACTGTTATTTGGGTGATTTCTGATAGGTTCTCTAAGATGGTTCATCTTGTACCACTCCCTAAGTTGCCATCTTCCTCTGAGTTGGTGCCCCTGTTTTTGCAACAGGTGGTTCGCTTGCACGGGATTCCTGAGAACATTTTATCTGACAGGAGTTCAGTTTGTGTCTAGATTTTGGAGGACTTTCTGTTCCAAGCTGGGAATTCAGTTGTCCTTCTCCTCTGCTTTTCACCCTCAGACCAATGGGCAGACTGAGAGAACAAACCAGACCTTGGAGTCGTATTTGAGATGTTTTATTTCCGCTGATCAGCATGATTGGGTTTCATTTTTGCCCTTGGCCGAATTTGCTTTAAATAATAGAGCTAGTTCTGCCACTTTGATGTCACCTTTTTTTTGTAACTTTGGGTTTCATCCTCGATTTTCTTCAGGGCAGGTGGAGCCTTCTGCCTGCCCAGGTGTTGACACTGTGGTGGAGAGAATGCACCAGATCTGGGACCAAGTGGTGGATAAGTTATCTCTCTCCCAGGAAAAGGCCCAGCGGTTTTCCAACCGACATAGGACCATTGCTCCCCAGTTTAAGGTTGGTGATATGGTTTGGTTATCATCAAAAAATATCGCTATGAAGGTGGCTTCTCCTAAGTTTAAGCCTAGATTTATTGGACCTTACAAGATTTTGGAGATTATTAATCCGGTCTCTTTTCATTTGGCTCTTCCTGTCACATTTAAAATTCATAATGTTTTTCATAAGTCCTTGTTGAAGAGGTTTGTTGAACCAGTTGTTCCTGGGGTGGCACCTCCGGACCCTGTATTAGTTGAAGGTAACATGGAATATGAGGTAGAGAATATACTGGATTCCCGTCTGGCTAGACGGAGACTCCAGTATTTGGTTAAGTGGAAGGGTTATGGTCAGGAGGATAATTCCTGGGTCTCTGCCTCTGATATTCATGCCAAAAGATTGGTGCGTGCCTTTCATCAGGCTCACCCTGATCGCCCTGGTGGCGTGGATGAGGGTTCGGTGACCCCTCCTCAAGGGGGAGGTACTGTTGTGAGTTAATTTTCCCCTTCACCATTGAGGTCTGATGAACTCCCTCTTCTGGTGAAGGAAGGTAGTGAGGCTGATTATAAAGCACCTGAGCAGAATGATGATGACTGTGTGACTGGAATTGCTGACTGGATATAAGGCAGCCAACGCCCTTCTGCCTTGCGGATGATTAATCTGAGGGATTCTTGGAGACCAGTCTGATCCCTGCTCCTCAAAAGCTGTTTTTCTGCTCTGCTTTTTGCATTTGTGTTTTGGTTTTGTTTTGCCTTGTTTTTCTGATTTCTGCCTTTCCCTGCTGGGTGAGCTGAATTCCTTTTTGCTCTGTCTTCAGAAAATACCTGAGTACTGATATAGTCTTTCTGAAGCCTAGCGTCTTCAGGGCTTTTTTCCCTATCAGTCTGTGCGCTCTTGTTTTTGAGAGGGTTTTGGCGGATTGCAGACAGCAGCTTTTCTATCCTGTCCTATATAGTTAGCTTGGGCCCCATCATTTGCTCAGCCTATCTTTCTATCTGTGTGAGTGTTTTTTCATCTTGCTTTCACCGTCATTATATGTTGGGGGCTGCCTATTGCTTTGGGGTCTGCTCTGGGGCAGTTTAGATTTCCCTTTCTGTCTTTAGGCTATGTAGTTCTCCGGCTGTGATCGAGGGGTCTAGGGCACCGTAGGAACCCCCCACGGCTACTGCTAGTTGTTGTTAGGTTCAGGGGTCTGCAATCCGATAGCTGCCAACTTCTCTGGTTTTCTGGACTTAGCTAGTATTTCTGTTTTTGCCTCCTACGGTGACTCATTCATAACAGGGACGGCCAGTGGAGAGCGAGGCTGCGGAGGGAGAGAGCGGGATGGCCAGTTGAGAGTGGGGCTGCGAAGGGAGAGAGCGGGACGGCCAGTGGAGACGGGCTGTGTTGGGAGAATGCGGGACGGTAATTGGTGAGTGGGGCTGCGGAAAAAGAGAGCTTGATGGTGGATGGAGAGCTTGGCTGTGTAGGGAAACAGTGGGGCTGTGGAGCCGAAAGCATGGCTGCTGAGGGAGAGAGCGAGACAGTCAATGTAGACGGGCTGTAGAGGGAGAGAGTGGGACAGTGGATGAAGAGCAGGGCTGCTGAAGGAGAATGTGGGGCGGAGGGAGAGCTGGATAGAGAGCGGGACGGCCAGTGGAGAGTGGGGCTGCGGAGGGAGAGAGTGGGACGGCCAGTGGAGAGTGGGGCTGCGGAGGGAGAGAGCGGGACGGCCAGTGGAGACGGGCTGCTGAGGGAGAGAGCAGGGCTGTGTTGGGAGAATGCGTGATGGTAATTGGAGAGTGGGGCTGCAGAAGAAGAGAGCTTGATGGTGGATGGAGAGCTTGGCTGTGGAGGGAAACAGTGGGGCTGTGGAGCGAAAGCATTGGCTGCTGAGGGAGAGAGCGGGACAGCCAATGGAGACGGGCTGTAGAGGGAGAGAGTGGGACAGTGGATGAAGAGCAGGGCTGCTGAAGGAGAATGTGGGGCGGAGGGAGAGAGCAGGATAGAGAGCTGGACGGCCAGTGGAGAGTGGGGCTGCGGAGGGAGAGAGCGGGATAGAGAGCAGGACGGCCAGTGGAGAGTGGGGCTGCGGAGAGAGCGGGACGGCCAGTGGAGAGTGGGGCTGCGGAGGGAGAGAGCAGGATAGAGAGCGGGACGGCCAGTGGAGAGTGGGGCTGCGGAGGGAGAGAAGAGGATAGAGAGCGGGACAGCCAGTGGAGAGTGGGGCTGCGGAGGGAGAGTGCGGGATAGAGAGCGGGACGGCCAGTGGAGAGTGGGGCTGCGGAGGGAGAGAGGAGGATAGAGAGCGGGACGGCCAGTGGAGAGTGGGGCTGCGGACGGAGAGTGCGGGATAGAGAGCGGGACGGCCAGTGGAGAGTGGGGCTGCGGAGGGAGAGAGCAGGATAGAGAGCGGGACGGCCAGTGGAGAGTGGGGCTGCGGAGGGAGAGAGGAGGATAGAGAGCGGGACGGCCAGTGGAGAGTGGGGCTGCGGAGAGAGCGGGAAGGCCAGTGGAGAGTGGGGCTGCGGACGGAGCGTGCAGGATAGAGGGCGGGACGGCCAGTGGAGAGTGGGGCTGCGGACGGAGAGTGCGGGGTGGAGAGTGGGGCTGCGGAGAGAGCGGGACGGCCAGTGGAGAGTGGGGCTGCGGACGGAGAGTGCAGGATAGAGAGCAGGACGGCCAGTGGAGAGTGGGGCTGCGGACGGAGAGTGCGGGATCGAGATCGGGATGGCCAGTGGAGAGTGGGGCTGCGGAGAGAGCGGGACGGCCAGTGGAGAGTGGGGCTGCGGACGGAGAGTGCAGGATAGAGAGCGGGACGGCCAGTGGAGAGTGGGGCTGCGGACGGAGAGTGCGGGATAGAGAGCGGGACGGCCAGTGGAGAGTGGGGCTGCGGACGGAGAGTGCGGGATCGAGATCGGGATGGCCAGTGGAGAGTGGGGCTGCGGAGAGAGCGGGACGGCCAGTGGAGAGTGGGGCTGCGGACGGAGAGTGCAGGATAGAGAGCGGGACGGCCAGTGGAGAGTGGGGATGCGGACGGAGAGTGCGGGATAGAGAGCGGGACGGCCAGTGGAGAGTGGGGCTGCGGACGGAGAGTGTGGGATAGAGAGCGGGATGGCCAGTGGAGAGTGGGGCTGCGGAGGGAGAGAGAGGGGCGGCAGTTAGTTACTATGCCCGGGCAACGCCAGGCTCGTCAGCTAGTATATAATAATGACCATTGAATAATAATAGAATAGCAACAATACTAATGTAATAACTAATGATATAATATAATAACTGAATAATATTTTTAATAGATTAATAATAATGTAATAGTTGTTTAATACAAACCATTAATAACATAAAACTCGTCAGGAGTGGCAATGTCGGGTTACTCGCACTGCCTCCTGTGGGCAGTACGTGGAGTGCCAGCTCTTGGGCACAGCTCCACCATATATAGCGGCGGTCCGGGAGCCGCCAGTCACGGCTGTACACCGTATATAGATATATTGCCCGTTGTCTTGGAGACCAGGTGGCGGAGGGAGGGGCGGGGGCCCCCGGCCGGTCCTCACACCGCAGGTTACAACACGAACAGATAGGTTATCAGTTGTTCCCACACATGCGGCCCCGCCCCTTTCGACGGTCACCTGGTGGGCGTGGCTGTAAGTTTTCCCGCGGTGTGATGGGCCGAGGAGTCGGCGGGGCGGGGCCAGCGGCGCTGAGCCTGCGGGGAGTTGGCCGGGTTCCCCAGTGCCGTCCGCGCTCCGGAGACTCCTGTTGCTCTTTGGTTTACTGTGAGACTTTCCTGAAGAGCCGGCTCTGTGCCAGGCGGCAGGATGACGCGTCCGCTCCCACAGGGGCTGCAGGTGAGTGACCGGCCGGGGGCTGCGCACGCCTTCATACTCTACAAGTGTCAGGGAAGAGCCTTACTGCAAAGGGACCTGCTCACTCTAATCGCTATTTGCTGCTTGTGCTGTGAACAGTCCTGTCAGACTGCGGACTGGGAAGAGTTCTATCTCACAGGACACTGTCTGCCCAACTTCTGCGCTCTGGAGACCCCTATATGCTTTTGTCGGTCTGGAGTCTGCACTTCGACATTTAGGGTTACTGTCCCTTTAAATGTAAGGCATAGCAGTGTATATATTCCTGTGGGGTCCCCATGACCGGCATTCATTATCACTGTCTTCTGAAGAGCCTCACTGTGCGTGTGTGGTGGGCTCATAGTCAGTAGTACTGAGTGATCGGCCAGTGGCACATGTCGCCACGACTGAGGCACGGTGGCCTGATATGTATATTGTGACTGGTCAGCCTCACGCCTGAGCACATGTCGCCACGACTGAGGCACGGTGGCCTGATATGTATATTGTGACTGGTCAGCCTCACGCCTGAGCACATGTCGCCACGACTGAGGCACGGTGGCCTGATATGTATATTGTGAATGGTCAGCCTCACGCCTGAGGTACTGGGGGTCGGGGTCGGGGGCAGAGGTTGGCATACTTGTCCATGTAAGTATTGCTCGTGGATAGTTGTCTGGCAGCCAATCAGGTTGTAGCTTTTTCATCCAAAATCCTGTAAAAAATGAAGCTAGGCTCTGATTAGCTGTAAGGCGAAGGCTGGGTGCCTATCCGATTACCTTATGATAGAGACTTAGGCTATGTGCACACGCTGCGGATTCACCTGCAGGTTTTTTCGTGCGGAACTGCAGGTAAAACCGCAGGTAAAGTGACCCGCAGTGGAATCCGCAGAAAGAATTGACATGCTGTGTTTTAAAAAACGCGCAGAAAAAACTGCACCGTCAGCACAGCGGTTTTTAAAACCCATAGGGTTACATGGTACTGTACCATGTCTGCGGAACTGCTGCAGAATCCGCAGCGTGTGCACATAGCCTTACTCAGGTTTTTTTGGCCGAAGCCTCAAAAAACAAGATGAGGAGAAAACCCTCTGACGGAGCCATTCACTGCAATGAGGCGGTCACTGGCCTCCGTTCTGGTGGTGGTGGTAGCACGGACTACCGAGTTATTTGTGTCCACGTAAACAGACAGACTCGATTCTGAAATGGAGTCCAGACTGTTTATATTGTTCTTCTGCTGCCAGGTTTTAGATTATGTCAGTATTTTAACAAGTGTCTGAGGTTCTCTGTCTGCCTCCAGAATGGAAGCCAGATGGAGAACGGAGCGTCGCCATCTGACGCATCATAATGAATGGCTTTGGCAAAGGATTCAGTCTGATTCCCATTTTTAGGACTTCAGACTGAAGCCCCTGACAAAGCCTCGAATGTGAGGTGAAACATAATGAAAAATTAAATTAGCCTTTGCCCTGGTAATCCTTCCACTTGGTACTCTCCATGGATATGACACCAATTTCTGTTTCCCTAAGCTCGATACTGGGTAGATCTGTGGGAACTGTTCAGCCAGTGTGGTTGTACTAGGCACCGCAGTCTGGTTTCATTCACATCTTTGTGGTACATTCGGGATCTTCACAGCTACAGACATCTGTGGTGTAGGCCAATAATAAACGCCATGTGAAAGGTGTCCTGACCTACTTGGAAAAACCAGTTCTGCTGAACATGAAGTGTTGCTTGCCACTGTCAGGAAAGGGCTTACATACATTTCCCAACCAAGCACCTCTTCTCTGCTGTAAAATAAACCTGACTGACGGCACAAGAAGTGATTTCACAAGTGTTCTAAGGAGGCCTTCCCGTGATAAAGTGTGTGATGGAGGGGCCACTCCTGGGACCACAGCGGTGACCAATATTACGGAATTGGACTGTATTTCTGCTTGTAGTCATCAGTGTGGGTCCTGTGTGCCAGACCTCGAAAATCAGTCTTCTGTAGTCTCTGACCATGTATATTCATTAAACGTTCACACTTGTGTATTTTTACATATGTGGTTGGATTAGATTTAAAGGGAGTGTCTTATGTAGACAGCCAGTGGCCACCTACACTGTCGGGGCATAGAAACGTCATTGAGTGAATAGTCAGTGTGCGGATTAGTAAGGTTCAAACACTGACCATCTTCTGATTTTCATCCATGTGCCTGTTCTTTACATCCACGTGACATCCTTTTTCATACAACTACATTGAAACATCTACATGATCACATACAATTTTGTAGGTTTATAGCAGAAATGTATCTGTAAAACTTGGATGCCACTCTAATAGTCCACGTTGGATTCAATTTTTTTTTTTTTCTTATAAATTCCCCGCCCCACGCAAACTTTGAGAAAGATATTATTAATCTGAACAGCAGTATTGAATAACATGGGCCAGTGAGTTGTCTGATGGAGCATGTGTGATTTATACTCTTTTCTGCTCGAGACCTTACACTCAGCCTATTGATGGAAGCTTAGAATGGCCCTAAAAGCACCTTAAATATACACATCAGAATGCACATGGAAGAATTGATTCGGAAAGTCTAGACTGTAAACTCTCCACCAAATCATATGGATTTTGGTGTCAATTTCCCATTTTAAAATGGCATATAAATAAAATGAAAGAGATTATTCCCGCCCTAGTGCTTATGTGGTTCCCTTGCCTGGTCGCCTGCAGGTCTCTGTAAAATCAGTCTTCCTCCACAGTTCTGTTATCTCATGTGACCTTTGCAATGGTGACATGAGATGATACTTGCACATTGTTCTGCAGAGCCAAAAATGGGGTTTGTTGCAAATTTTAACTTCCTTATTGACCTCGATAGAGAAAATGCACAAGTACTGGCGTTCTCTGGATGAAAAATATACCCACCGCAGGTCAAATTCTCAGAAAGCACATTGAAATAAAGTGTGTTCTACACATCCCCACCGCTCCTCTTCCTAGGCCCACCATTACTCTGCGTGTTTCCTTTGTCGCCCAGGCTAGGCAGTGACTAGCTGCAGCAGTAATTTATTGGCCGCTGCTGTGGCTAATCATTGGTTGCTGAAGTCTTATGGCCGGAAGTGGAGGTTGGCGGGAGACTCGGGCAGGATTAGAGGAGTAATATTGCGGGTTGGTATGGAGAGTGCATTACTCATTGTTATGTATATAATTTTTGCCATGCTGGTCAGGTTAATAAAATTATTTCAGGGATGGTTCACCATGTTAATAAAACAATCTCAAAACTATGGCTTTGAGTGGATAGAAGTCAAATATAAGCAAAATGTTTTCTGTGAAATCAGCCTTCCTGAAGCTTTGTATTTGTGTCTGGTGCTGGCAGTGCCTGTTACTGTCCAGCGGGCATATGTCAGTACTGAGCCTCATTTATACTGTATCTTTGTGTACACAGGACGTGCTGTGAATCCTCTGGGACACGTCATGCCTGTTATATGTGCAGGCTGTTTATACAGTATTTCACCCCCT
This sequence comes from Dendrobates tinctorius, assembly GCF_039654945.1. Classification (NCBI taxonomy): domain Eukaryota; kingdom Metazoa; phylum Chordata; class Amphibia; order Anura; family Dendrobatidae; genus Dendrobates; species Dendrobates tinctorius. The sequence goes on from NW_027361728.1 coordinate 36,984,082, forward strand.
TCGTGTACACATCCTCTGTGTAATAACAGTACGGAGGATATGGGGCGATCAGTTGGTTGTCAGAATGTAATGTGCTGTCTAATAGGTATGTTGTACATCAGACTGGGGCCGCACACAGACATTCGGCTTGTGCCGGCTTCACTACTTGGCCCATTTTTCATGCTATTTGTTTAACCCGAATGTCAGGGATATAAATTGTTAGCATTGCACTCTGCATCATATTTGGAAAAGTTCCCAGCATACATGTCAAACATATCCATAGATTACAATTACGCTTATGGATAATAAAGAAGTGTCCTTTGGCTTTCGTCAGGGTAGTGTCTATCCCGGCAGACGTATTGTTTGGTGCAGCATCACAGGAGACCGAGAGGTAAGGGGGTCGTCTTCCACCTCCAATACAAGGTAAACTTATATATACATGATGATGATCTGTTGGACTATAAAGGGTCCATGAATTGTTGTTGCAGGAGCGCTCGTTTGTCCTTGTCCTCCACTGGTGTCGATATAACTTTTTTTTTCTTTCTACTGTGCAGTAAAACACTGTGCTTCTCTTTTAATGTGGGGGTATGCTTTTTTGTACATTTACAGTCAATGGCTGACGTACCCCTACAAATCTGTGTTATGAGCCTGTAAGTTCTCCGTGCCCATGTTGTCAGTGTGTTGCTTCTAAGAGGCACCATATTCTCCCAGAGGCGATGCTACCTCCACACCTTAAGGCTATGTGCGCACGTTGCATATTTGATGCGTCTTTTTATGCACGTAAATGGTCCAAAAACACAATGGAATAGTTATGCAAGATAATATAATGACAAACCTGATGTGTTGTGCACAGTGTTTTTTTTTCTGCAGCATGTCAATTCTTTGTTCATTTTTGACCCATTGAATGGACAGGAAAATAACGCATGAAAACGTGCTTATTTTCCGCTGCGTTTTTCTGCCAAGAGATGCAGAAACCTTACAGAAATTTCTTCAAGCAAATATGCAACGTGCGCACATAGCTTAATACAGCACGTAATGCAACTTGCTACATTTCTTTGTGGAGTCTCATAGGATTTGTGTGGCAGAGCCCACTGTTTCATCATGGGTGTACACAATGGACCCATAGCAGAATCCTTCCAACAGTGATCCACAAGTCTAGTTTCTAGTTCATTGGTTTTATATCTGCAGTTGATCTGCGCTTCTCTAAAGATCGATTCTTCTGTAGACTGCTTATCAGGTCATATGGGTGACTTAAAGGACTTGTCACACTAAGCGATATCGCTAGCAATATCGCTATAGCTTGTGACGATATAGCGATATTGCTAGCGACATCGCTGTGTCTGATACTTACCTACGACCCGCTCCCCCCTGGTTATCGCTGGTTATCGCTGATCGCGCGAGAACGTCCAGGACTGTTTCTCGTCGTCAGCTTCCTGCGGCGCTTCCTGTGGAGAGACGAGCGTGGAGCCGGGCGGGAGGACGTCAGGATCGCCTCGTCTGACAGGTAAGTAGCGACCCCCGTCCCCAGCGATGTCGCTGGTGAGATCTGCCTGTGTGGCAGCTCACTAGCGACCACTTAGCGATGTACCAGCGATCCTGACCGCGTCATATCGCTGGTCGGGATCGCTGGTACATCGCTACGTGTGACAGTACCTTTAGACCCCGTCTCACATAATGATATCGTTAGCAAGATCACTGAAATGTCACCTGTTTTGTGACGCAACAGCGACCTCGCCAGCGATCTCGCTACGTGTGACACATAGCGGTGACTGGCCCCCCTGCTGGATATCACTGATCGTGCTCGAATGTCCTAGGCAATTTTTTTATCGTTGGCGTCCCGCTGGCCAACATGCATCGCTGTGTTTGACGCCGACGTGCGACCTCGTTGGCGACGCAGAACTCAGGGGCGCAGGCTTGAGTCATCAAAATAGCTGCTGTGTGACAAGGTCCCAACGACCGCCGAGGTCGTTATACGGATTGCCATATCGTTGCTGCATAGTTGAGTAGATCTGCCTGTTTGACAACTTACCATGTAGTGACGCACCAGCGATCCTTACCAGGTTGTATCGTTGTTGGGATCGCTGGAGCGTCGTTATGTGAAATGGGACCCTTACAGTGGGGAAAAAAGTATTTAGTCAGCCACCAAATGTGCAAGTTCTCCCACTTAAAAAGATGAGAGGCCTGTAATTGGCATCATAGGTAGAGACAACTATGAGAGGCAAAATCAGGGCTGTGGAGTCTGAGTTGGTATAAAATGGTCCGACTCCTAAAATATATAATAAATTGGGTACAGTAGTTCAATGCAGAATGTGCTGAATATTTTTTCATAGGAATTTGGGAAAGTTATGAAATGTCCTATAAATGGCTGTGCTATTCCTGATCTAAGGCTACATTCACACACAGCGTTTTTGCTGTGTTTTTTGAGGATACGTTTTTCAGCTGCAAAAGCAGATCAGCTTTTTAAAAACCGCATCACCTGAAAGGTTTTTGAGCTCATAGATAATGTTTTCAATAGCAAAAGCAGATTAGAAATCTTCTCTATCTATCCATTTATCCATATCTGTCTATCCATATCTTATCTGTACCAAAAAGAATGAAAGCCGGGTACCACACAGACTAAGGCTGAGTTCACACGTGGCGTTTTTTCGCGTTTCCGCGGCGGTTTTAACCGCGCGATTTTGCCGCGAAAACGCAAAAAATAAGCATCCCATGCATTCCTATGGGATTCCGCAATGCTGTGCTAATGCTGCGGTTTTCACCGCGGCGGAATCGCTTCGCAGTAAAAAAACGCAGCATGCTCATTATTTTGCGGAATCGCGGCGATCCCGCACCCATAGGAATGCGTTGTTCCGCTTCCTTCCCGCATGTGGCTGTGCACAACATGCGGAAAGTAAGCAGAACAATTGCGGATGGTACCCACGGTCCGGAGGAGAGGAGACTGTCCTCCGGGCTTTGGGTACCATATCCCTGTAAAAAATAGAATTATAAAATAAAAAATATTGTTATTCTTACCTTCCGGCGTTCCGGGCAGTCTTCCCGCCTCTCTCCACGCTCTCGTTCCCAGTAATCCTTTGCGAAAATGCCCGCGATGGCGTTCGATCTCGTGGGATCGCAAAGTCTCGCGGTCATTCGCGCGACGTCATCGCGAATGACCGCGAGACGTCGCGATCCCGCGAGAACGGACGTCATCGCGGGCATTTTCGCAAAGGATTACTGGGAACGGATGCGCGGGACGTCGGAAGGTAAGAATAACAGTATTTTTTATTTTTTTTTTACATTCTATCTTTTACTACTGATGCAGCATAGGCGGCCTCAGTAGTAAAAAGTTGGTCACACTTGTCAAACACTGTTTGACGATTGTGACCAACCTGTCAATCAGTTCTCCAAGCGATGCTACCGATCGCTTGGAGAACGCTAGCATTTTGCAAGCTAAATACGCTTGCAAAATGCTAGTTGTTCCATGGGAAAATCGCGGGAATTTAAAATGCGATTTTCCCGCGGAATGGAATTCCGGAATTCTCGCGGTAATTTCCGCGAGAGTTCCGTTACGTGTGCACTTAGCCTGACACTCCTTTTTTTTTTTTTTTTTTTTTTTTAGCACCAGTCAGGTACATCTCATAGCTGCCCAAAAGGACGCCCAGGACAGGCATTGCTCGTCTTCAGTAACACATCAACATCAATTGATAGTTGGAATAAATAGACTGCATTCACCACATCTTAAGGTGCAGGCTTTATTTTCAAATGTAGGGGTGTGCACTGCAGTATAAGGTTCTGCAGCAGCTGAGGTGCGCAGTATGAGATTCTGCGGAATAGTATGAGTTTCTGCCCCCCCCCCCCCTAATTTTGATCCTGGCTAAAACTGTTTCTTATAGATATGGCGAACCCTCAGGTAACCCTAAATGAAGGTCAATGGACACAGGTGGCTGAATTGAAGGAATTGCTTAATCACCTATTTACCGTGACTAAAAAATTACAAGCTGAGGATTTAACTCCTGGCATTTTCATAAGGGAGTGGAAGAACTTGCTATTTTACCTGACCCAATGAGGAGATTTAATTGCAGATGGCATTTCTGCTTCAATGAAACGGAGAGAGACACAGCTATTGGAAAATAAAATTTTTCTGGCAGCTGTTTATGTGGACCCAAGTCATCGTATATTGCTTGATGATCAACAGCTTACTAAAGGAAAAGAAGCTCTGACTGAGGTAGCAGTTAGGATGAGTGGCCTACAGGAGGACTGCCAGGCGCAAGAGGAGTTGGGTCCTGACAGTGCTACTGCTGCCATATCTTCATCCTCATCAGATGAGGAGTTTGACTTTGACAAGTATTTGGATGATATGGAGCAGGCAAAGCGTTGCTGCAAGGAAAAAGATATCACTCCGTCTCCTATAGCAAGCAGATTGACCATACATCAGCAAAATGTTTCACTTGCTCTCAAAGAAAAAGAAAAATTCAAGCGTTCATCAAAACTGACTGTGCATGAGGCAATTCCTTTATACTTGGAAATTGTTAGAGATGTTGCCCATGTGGTTACGGCTTTGCCTCCAACCCAAGTTAGTGTAGAGAGGTTGTTCTCTGGCCTTAAAATTATTAGGTCAGATTTTAGATCATCTATGAAGGAGGATCTGATGGAGGCAATTCTATTTCTTAGAACAAATTCATAGACTGCACAAATGTTACTTAGTATGTTTTTGTTGAAAACTGTTTTTTGCCACTTACATAGTTTATTACATAGTGATAGAGATATATATGTATGTGTGTATGTGTAAATATATATATATATGTAATCGATATTACATAGTGTATTACATATTTACAATTTATTACAGTTTTTTGTGTTCTAAAGTTGTATTCCAATAAATATATATTATGTTCTATCTAAATGTCTTGATTATTGTATCATAAAAATGATTAAATGTCTGATGTTCACATTGTACTACAATAAATTTTTCACTTAAATATAAGCAATATATGTTGGAGTTGGAGTCGGAATCGGTGGAAGGGAAATTGAGGAGTCGGAGTCGCAGGTTTGGCTTACCGACTCCACAGCCCTGGTCAAAATGAGAAAAGAAAATCACATTGTCTGATTTGGCAAGATTTATTTTGCAAATTATGGTGGAAAATAAGTATTTGGTCACCTAAAAACATGCAAGATTTCTGGCTCACAGACCTGTAACTCCTTCTTTAAGAGGCTCCTCTGTCCTCCACTCATTTTCTGTAGTAATGGCACCTGTTTGAACTTATCAGTATAAAAGACACCTGTCCACAACCTCAAACAGTCACACTCCAAACTCTACTATGGTGTCGAAGGACACCAGAAACAAAATTGTAGCCCTGCACCAGGCTGGGAAGACTGAATCTGCAATATGCAAGCAGCTTGGTGTGATTAAATCAACTGTGGGAGCAATTATAAGAAAATGGAAGACATACAAGACCACTGATAATCTCCTTTGACTGATCCATGTACATGAAAGGATGAATGGGGCCATGTATTGTGAGATTTTGAGTGTAAACCTCCTTCCATCAGCAAGGACATTGAAGATGAAACGTGGATGGGTCTTTTCAGCATGATAATGATCCCAAGCATGCCGCCAGGGCAACGAAGGAGTGCCTTTGCAAGAAGCATATGAAGGTAATGGAGTGGCTAGCCAGTCTCCAGATCTCAATTCCATAGAAAACCTTTGGAGGGATTTGAAAGTCCATGTTGCCCAGCGACAGGCCCAAAACATCACTGCTCTTGAGATCTGCATGGAGGAATGGGCCAACATACCACCAACAGTGTGTGCCAACCTTGTGAAGACTTACAGAAAACGTTTGACTTCTGTCATTGCCAATAAAAGGATATATAACAAAATATTGAGATGAACTTTTCTTTATGACCAAATACTTATTTTTCACCATAATTTGCAAAATAAATCTTGACAAATCAGACAAGGTGATTTTCTGGATTTGTTTTCTCATCTTGACTCTCAGTTGTGGTCTACCTATTAGGCCTCTCTCTCTCTCTCTCCTTTTTAAGTGGGAGACCTTGCACAATTGGTGGCTGACTAAATATTTTTTTCCCCACTGTATATCCTCTTGTGTGAGTATTTATGGTGATTGGTTTTAGCTTATTGCCGCTTTAAAACAGATCTTTGTGTGCAAGTCTGGTCAATGCTGAAGTGGTGAACTGTGCTTTGGAAAGAGATGCAAATATTCCTTCAACCACTTAGACTGGTCATACAATGACCGAACCTCCATACACATTCATGCTCTTCTCAGCGGAGTGTGTATATATTTCTAATAGAAAGAGGGGAACATTCTTCCATTAGAGATGTGGCTTATCTCCTTTAGAACACAAAAGGATCAGTTATGTTGAAAACGTCTTTTCCTCCTGACATATATCAGCAGAGGTTCGTCGCTACCATAAACGTAAGTGGGTTGTCCGGTCCTGCCTAAATTGGTAGGTTCAGCCTTTGCTCATCTGTGTATGGGTACCAATAGGCTATGATCACACAGCGTTTTACACTCATGTTATTGGTTTTATCAGGGCTTACTGGAAAATGGGATTCTGGCATATGCGTTGACGAGGCCATTGACTATAATGATGCTGACAATCACGGTTTGCTCTGTCGGACATCTTTTTCAGCCATATCTACAAGTTTCTCCAAGTTGTGGACATAACATCTTCTTGGAGCCCACTTCAAATGGTAGATAAAGCTGAAAATGATGTCTCACAGAGCACAGTTTCTCTTTTACATTATTAGGCTGTTTGCCCACGTAGAGTTTTTTTAAGCGTTTTTGATGCGTTTTTCGGGGTCAAACCACATCAAAAACGCTTAAAAGAAGCATCCCATTCTTTTAAATGCATTTTGGCCTTTGTGCCAATCAGGGCTGTGGAGTCGGAGTCGGTGCTCATTCTGGTGGAGTTGGAGTCGGTATAAAATGGACCGACTCCTAAAATATATAATAAATTGGGTACAGTAATTCAATGCAGGATGTGCTGAATATTTTTTCATAGGAGTTTGGGAAAGTTATGAAATGTCCTATAAATGGCTGTTATATTCCTGATCTAAGGCTACATTAACACAGCGTTTTTCCTGTGTTTTTTGAGGATACGTTTTTCAGCTGCAAAAGCAGATCATCTTTTTAAAAAACTGCATCACCTGAAAGGTTTTTGAGCTCATAGATAATGTTTTCAATAGCAAGAGCAGATTAGAAATCTGCTCTGTCTATCCATATCGTATCTGTACCAAAAAGAATGAAAACCGGGTAGTACACCAATATATATTCTGTTCTATCTAAATATCTTGATTATTGGATCATAAAAATGATTAAATGTCTGAGGTTCACATTGTACTACAATAAATTTTTCACTTAAATATAAGCAATATGTGTGGGAGTCGTGGAGTCGGTGTAAGGGAAATTGAGGAGTCGGAGTCGCAGGTTTGGCTTACCGACTCCACAGCCCTGGTGCCAATGGATGTGTTTTTTACCGCTAAGGAAACGCTTAGCGGTAAACGCAGCATGTTCATTAATTTCCGCTTAGGTTCGCGTTTTTGGCTATTTCCTATAGTCCAAAAGACGCGCGTAAAAAAACGTGCGTTTTCTGGGAAGGAGAACCCGTTTCCTGAGCGTTTAAAAAAAACACTACGTGGGCACATAGCCTTACAGTCAATTGTCCATTTAGCACATATACCGGAATCTCGTTTACCAGGGCTTCAGACGTAATTACCGACAAAGCTAGTGACATGAGGGTAAAATGCAATGTGCACAGAGCATTAAACCATGGCAATGGTTAGATTAGATTCAAGTTAGACATAACTGATTATTACACTAGTGAGGGTTCCAGTTCTGAAGAATTTAAGGTGTGAAGGGCCAATATTGTTTTGCCTAAAGAGTAATCATCGTTTTAATTTTTGTTTTAAAAAAACAATAGTACGCATGAAAATAAGAAACTTTTGTAATATATATCTTATTGGGGAGACTTCTGCTTCTTGACTGATCATTCATTCAGATTGTTACATTTCTCAGATCATGATGACAGTTGCTACTGATAAGATTCTGTGTAGACGGAAGAGGAGAGCGAGCGCCCCTATTCTCCTTTCCCCTCACCCCCCAATAGAATCTCTGTCCTCTCCTGTCTCAGTAATGTAACAATCTGTGTTCACTAAATACACATTTTATCTAGGTATTGAGAATTTTGAAAATGATCAGTCCTGAAGGAGAAAGAAGCTGATTTATTTGATAAGATATAGTGCAGTTCCTTATTTTCAAGTGTATTATTGATTTAAGAAATAATTAAAATGATGTTTACACTTTAAAGAAGTATTCCCATCAATTTTTATCTTTTTAATATATTGCAGTCATCATTATATTACATTGCATACGTATAATTGCTCATTTTGCCCTTCAGCTATTTCTTTATTTTCTATTAGGTTTATGGCATCACGTGATTAAAAACTGACTAGCTGAATCCTTCTAGGCTCTATGTAGAAACAGGAGGTCAATTTTCTCTGTATGAGTCCCTGCAAAAATCCCTGACTGGGGAGGAGCAAACCAGAAGACTTCCTGTTTCTACACTATAACAGAGAAAATAATTTATTGGGTAGAAAGGCAAAATGAGTTCTCAGTGCTATATTATAATGACTGCAATATATTAAGAGGACAAAAACTTTGATGGGAAGAAGGCTTCTTTGAGGTACCTGTTCCTGCAGCCCACCATTGATTTGCAGACGATGCAAAACTAGGAGGGGTGGCTAACACTAGAGAAGACAGAGAAAGGATTCAGGAGGATCTAGGTAAGCTTGAACAATGGGCAGTGACTAACCGAATGATATTTAACAGGGAGAAATGCAAGATTCTACATCTAGATAAGAACGACGAAAATAACATCTACAGAACTAGCAACAGCACGTGTGGGGAAAAAAAAATTGGGTATACTAATACTGGGTGGGACATCTATATGGATCCACCTAAATAAAATGGGTATGGTTGGTGATATCAACTTACTGTTTGTGGCACATTAGTATATGGAAGGGGGAAACTTTTCAAGATGGGTGTTGACCGTAGCGGCCATTTTGAAGTCTGCCATTTCAGATCCAACTTTATTTTTTCCATTGGGAAGAGGGCCATGTGACACATCAAACTTATTGAGAATTTCACAAGAAAAACAATGGTGTGCTTGGTTTCATCATAACTTCATTCTTTCATGAATAATTTACAAGTTTATGACCACTTAAAATGTGTTCAAAGTGCTTCCCATTGTGTTGGATTTTCATTTCAACCCTCTTCTCCCACTCTTGACAAACTGATAGCAACACCGCAGAAGAAATGCTAGCACAGGCTTCCAATATCCGTTGTTTCAGATGTTGCACATCTCGTATGTTCACAGCATAGACAATTGCCTTCAGATGACCCCCAAAGATAAGTCTAAGGGGGTAAAGGGCCTGTCACACTATGCGATATTGCTAGCAATATCGCTGTAACGTCACTGGTTTTTGTGACGTAGCAGCGATATTGCTAGTGATATCGCTATGTCTGATACTTGCCTCCGACCGGCTCCCCGCTGATTATCGCTGATTGCGCGAGAATGTCCTGGACCGTTTCTCGTCGTCAGCTTCCTGTGGCGCCGACGAGCGACGCGTGGACGCGGGCGGAAGGACGTCAGGATCGCCTCGTCTGACAGGTAAGTAGCGACCCCCGACCCCTGCTATGTCGCTGGTGAGATCTGCCTGTGTGGCAGCTCACTAGCGACCACTTAGCGATGCACCAGCTATCCTGACCGCGTCATATGGCTGGTCGGGATCGCTGGTGCATCGCTAAGTGTGACAGTACCTTTAGATCGGGAGACCTTGGTGGCCATTCAACTGGCCCACGACAACCAATCCACTTTATCACCAACCATTCCCATTTTATTTAGGTGTATCCATATACGTGTATCTATATAGATGGCCCACCCTGTAGATGACAGACTGCACATAGTCAACAGTGTGATGCAGCAGCAAAATAAGGAAAGCACAGTTCTAGGATGTATAAGGGTGTGTGCACACGTTGCGGATTCTGCTGCGGATCCACAGCAGTTTTTGCTGCGTTGTACAGTACCCTTTTAATCTATGTAAAATGAAAACCGCAGTGCCCATGGTGTGGAATTTTCCATGCGGATTTGCTGCGGTTTCAAATCCACAGCATGTCCCTTCTTGGGCGGATTCTGCAGCGGTTTGGCACCTGCTCCATGACAGATGTCAAACCGCAGGGGAAAACTGCAGGCTAATCCGCAGCAGAATCCGCAACGTGTGCATACACCCTTAAGAAAGGCATACAATCTAGATCACGTGAAGTAATTATTCCATTATTCCCCTCTACTCCTTGGTCAGACCTCCTCTGCAGTACTGTGACCCGTGCTGGGACCACATTTTAAATAAGACATTGAAAAACTGGAGCAAGTTTAGAGAGGAGTGAGAAGACTACAAAGTATGAGAAACGATTAAAGGATATGGGAATGTTTAGCTTGCAAAAAAGAAGGCTAAGAAGAGACTTAATAGCTGTCTACAAATATATGTAGGGATGTCACAGTGTAGAGGGATCATCATTATTCTTATTTGCACATGGAAACACGAGAAGCAATTGAATGAAACTGAAAGGGAGAAGATACAGATTAGATAATAGAAAAACCTGTTTGACAATGAGGGCGATCAATGATTAGAACAGGCTGCCACGAGAGGTGGTGAGTTCTCCTGCAATGGAAGTCTTCAAACAGAGGCTGGACAGACATCTATCTGAGATGGTTTAGTGACTCCTGCTTTGAGCAAGGAGTTGGACACGATGACCCTGAAGGTCCCTTCCATCTCTAACATTCTGATTTTGTTGCAATGGTAGGTGATGGTACTGATGATTTTAATAATCTTAAAGATTCTGTGCTAATTGTATATAAATGTGATGCCTTGATAGAACCAATTATATCATAATAAAAATACTAAATTGTGGATAAATTAAACAAATCTATGGTATACTGTGTAAAACGGATAAAGGTCTGGTATAATGTGACCACTGAATCATATTGTCCTTGGCAAGTGTTAGTAGCAGTCTCTGTATAGACTGCATTTCTGGACAGCTTGTCTTGAGAATAGGATTGCAGAACTTGTTGTGGCAGTAAATAGTTCAGCTTCTTCCCATACTGCCGCCTTCCAACACTTTGTAGATTACTCCACGTGAACGAATGTCACTCAGTTGCGCTGCTGTCTGTAGTGCTGTCTAGCCCTTATTAATTTCCTGGAGTAGACCATTGGCCATCTATCAGTATCGGTACAAGATCTCACAAGTCTGAACTCTAGGAGTAGAGTCATGCTCAGTTGTTTATTGTGGTAAATACAATAAACAATATCTAAGGTTTTTTTTTTTTTTACATTTTGTGAAGAATTCAGCTCTAACAACCAGGCAAATCCCTCGAGCGAGATGAATTGGCAATTTTCTGCTCATTAGATGCTCCAGATCCAAACAAATAAGACATTTCATTCCAGATGCTGCCAAAAGAAGAGCCACAATGCACATCACTGTGTGCTGCCGCAGGACAAAGACAATAAGAACCCAAGTAGTGGATACACACTATTAAGTGTCTGATTATGAAGACATGGAGAACGAGGAGGACACTATTTTTAGCACAATGTAGAGCGTTTCTTGCGCACAGACATATTCACGCTTTCATTTTCATACTGAAATAAGTTTTAATTACCATTATCATTTTCCATGAGGATCATGTTTTAATTGTGAATATTAAGTTGTAATTGTGACTTACCATATTTTTTAGAGTGCTTTCATCTCCGCGGACGCTTAGGCTATGGCTACGTGAAGTGTCTTGTTATGCCAAAAAAAAAAAGGTTGCTTTTTACCGTACTTCAATAAGCCGAGATTTCAGAAACCTCTTGCACACTTTCTTTTTTTCTTCCCAGACTGAATTTGAGAGCTGCAGTGGTTTTGAAATCTGCAGTATCTCAATTCTTTCACCTTGTTTGCAAAATTTTTCACCCACAGAAATTAATGAGAAAGTGGCGATTATACTGCCAAAAAAACGCAATATAAGTTTTTTGAAACATTCTGTATTAATAAAACTAACTATTACTTTTTTTTTTTTTTTTTTTTTACACTACCAATAGAGCAGATTTTGGTTGCAGTAAAACCTCATCAAAAATGGCGCTTGCGAAAATGTCTTTACAACCGCTGCTGTTAAACAAAAGATAAACCAAAGTCTTAAGTTAATTTACTGTCCTACCACTGCCTTCTCCGGTATCCTCTGCCTTTCTGCTCGTTTTTTTAAGTGATGTCGCTATTCTTCAGACTAGATGGCTCGCTATATGATCGAAGCGTGAGGCGGAGGTCTCTTAAAGTTTAAGCCCATGGACCTTCATTCTGACCCTCCCTAGCCTTACATTATAAAAGCCACATCCGGCTCGCGTAAAGCACAGTGTGGCCCAGAGAGTCTGAAGACCGGTGATGATGAGAAGAGGAGCAGAACTGCAGACAAGACTGTCAGAAACCCCCCCCAAAAAACAGGACTCTATCTGAAGCCTGAGTCATTCAATATGGTGAAGTTGATGGAGTCATTATGTGGCAGAGCACAATTTTATGCATTTCTCAAGAAGACGAAGATTTGGCTTCATTGAAGTGAATGGCTATGTCAGAGTTTCGTGTTTGCTATCTGAATCCTTAACTATGTATGATTGTGAACCTAGTCTTAAAATTCGACAAATTTACAACAGTGGCTCTTGCTATTAATAAATTTTGGAGTATGTAATCTAAGTTTTGGCTACCTATTTTAATAATGGTACCTTGCACCTCTTTGTTGGGTCGAGGAAGGGACACCCTTGTCCTACTATTGCACCTGCTCTCTGATGTTGCGTTGCTAATGTAGAAAGATGTAAGCGCTCATTATACAGCTGGAGGATGAATGCACCTTTGTTCTTTTGTCTTCTGTACTTTTTTGCGGTTGACATCAGGAAAAGGTGTTATTTGACTACCCGGAGGCTGCTGTTGTACTCTATTCCAATTTGGAATTTATTATTACACTTTGGGGTTAAACTTGGAATCTGTCTGTGTGCCACTGAATGATGCCCTATGTACCATTAGACTATAGTGCCATGCCCAGGTCAAAGTTCTGCTGTGCCTTGGGAAACGACTGTGTGTTAGAGGCAAGCCTACTGTATATGGCAGGGTTTTGTTTTTCTATTATAGAAATATCTGATTATTATGTAGCTAGTGTTGATGTCTGCAGTCCGATGGGAGAATTTGGGTAAATGAATGTGTTACACAATTTCACTGCCATGAGCAATGTATGATCAAGTTACAGCATTTTCTTTGATCTGATTGGCGGCTGCTGTACCGACCGCTGTGTGTCTCTACCCTCGAGGAATCAGAAGTGTGATGGGATGTGACTTGACTGTTTCATTATCATGCATGGAGATAGGGCGCCATTGTTGGGAACGTTTATGGTGCATTTACTTCACACTTCTCAGGAACAAGCCTTTCTAGGATTTCCCAATAATTGCCAACCTGTCGATACTGCACAGTCGCCTAGTAGGTAAAATGATCTTTGGGCTGGCTTAAAATAAAAATCTCTCCTTATTGTCAGCAGCAGATTGTACTGAGTAAACGGGACATGTGATGCTGAGAAGGATTACTAATCGTTCTGTGCGTATCTTAAGCTAGTTTCACACTTGCGCCTTTTTGCACAGCGTATCGAGCGCACATGAAACGCATGTCAAAAGCGCACGCAAACGCTTGTAAACGCTGCGTTTTTTTTGTAGCATTATTGTGCGCATTCCGACAAAAAAATCGCAGCTTTTTTATGTGTTTAACAGCGTTTTTCATGCGTTCGCATTTTTTATGCGCAATGGTGCACTTCACAGGAGGAAAAATCCTTGCACATTACTCCACCAATGGGACAGCAGTGGGCGTGTCTTATGGAAATTCTTTATATAGACCCTGTATACAGCCGAATTCTTCACATTTGCTTACATTTGCCTTGATAAACATGGATCTGCGCTGGAAGAGTTTTTACTTTGACTTGGATCTGGACATGAGGATGGCTCAGGCTTATGCAGTTGCTTGCCATGAACAGAGGGAGAGAGAGAGGCAGCGAAGACGGCGGCAGCAGCGGCGTATGTGGATACATCCCATTATTGAACTCCGGGAGAGCCGTGGGGCGTACCACACCCTCTGCAGTGAGCTGCAGGCAAACCCGGAGAAATTTACAGATTATACCCGGATGTCCCAAGAAACCTTTAACTATTTGCTTGGTCGGGTCCAAGAAGTCATCCGGAGACAGGACACGCAGCTCCGGCGTGCGATTACTACTGAGGAACGGCTCCTGGTTACATTACGGTACGTAGTTTTGCAAAACCAATGCCTGCCTAATTTTCTTTGTTGTGACATGTACTCTTCCAAATCTGGCAGAATTAGAGTTCTGCCATGTAGTTAACAAAAGGCTGCGGTAATTTTTTTTTATGGCATGTATTGAACAAAAGGCTGCAGATATTTTTTTTTTTTTTTCAATTGAATTTTAGGTGTGTACAAAAATCCCTATACACAAATATTAATTTTTTTTTTTCTTTGTGTCACAGATTCCTAGCTACTGGAGATACCCTCTCTTCACTGCACTTCCAGTACCATATTGGAATCTCCACGTTGTCTGGAATTGTAGCGGACACCTGCCGGGCTTTGTGGAACGTTCTTTGTCCAGAATTCATGCCCCTGCCCACCGCAGAAAAGTGGTTGGAAATCGCCGAAAGATTCTGGACTGTCAGCAATTTCCCCAACTGTTTGTGAGCAGTGGATGGGAAACACATCCGGATTATCAAGCCCAAAAGAACAGGCTCTGAGTACTACAACTATAAAAAGTACTCTTCTACTGTACTCATGGCCATTGTGGATGCAGACTGTATGTTTATTGCTGTGGGAATGACTCCCAGGCTTTTAAGAACTCGGACATGGGCAGGAGGTTGTATAGCAACCACTTCAATTTTCCCATGCCTCGTCCTCTTCCCAACACCGAAGGTCTGCCACAGCCCTTTGTAATGGTTGGTGATGAAGCATTCCAGATGTGCCAAAACCTTCTCAAGCCCTACTCCAGAGTATTGGTCTGGCCCTGAAGACACCACCTTTTATCTAGACTCCTCTGAAAGAATGTTGCTTGTTTAGGGGGAGGTTTAGACAAGTGTCTAGACATTGTTTACTGAAATCGCGTGCGCGCCTCCAAGCGCACGTCAGCGACCCCATAGACTTTAATGCTATTTTTGGGCGCACACGTGCGCGCGCAATTTTTTTAACGATGTAGGCGGAGCAAAAAATGCAACATGTAGCGTATGGCGCGTCTGGGCGCACATCTGTAAAATGCGCAGCGCACACTAAACTCTGAGCGCGTGCAATCGCAAGACCCTGCGACCACCATGTTAGAGATAGGGGAACATTGCGCGTGCGCCCGATAGTGCACGATGCGCTGCGCGATAAAATGCTAGTGTGAAACCAGCCTTAAGCACTGTTGGCTTTTCTTAACACAGGCTATATAACAACTACTGATAGGCAAATCTGTATCTTATCGGCAGGATTTTTGACCCCAGACGTATAGTGTAGAATATTTCTGTGAGATTAAGGAATATATGTCACCGAAGAATGGATCGGTACTTCTGTTAGACTCTTCATGACTTTTGAAGTTTAAAATGTTTAAAAGGAGTTATAAAAGACAAAACTTATGCCCAGAAAGTAATTTTGACATTGCTATGCATTGGTTATTCTTTTTAGTGGTTTTTTTTTTTAAACACTTTTTCATCTGAGTTCCATGTGGAATCTGCTGTAATTGGACATCATGTGCACATGCTCAAGCCTATATGTGTGCTTTGTTCCCATGGCAATGAGCATGATAACCAAACCTTTCCTTTGGTTGTCAAAATTTTAAGGAGCAGAAAAAAGAACCATTCGGACTATGGATTGGATGAAACCAAGTAGTGGTGCTATCATATGATTAATATACGCAACACAAAGAGATACTTTTTATTAAACACAGATCTGTATTGCAAGCAGATGAATCAGGGATTTTATCAATACTGCAATGAGCAGCTCAGTAGGTGATAAATCATTGGATCCGTTGCTGCTCTCAGATGAAATAGCTAAAAACCTGGTGGCAAAATTGCTTTAACTATTCATTCTACTCAAGGGAAAATAAGGAATCAAATCACAGTCTCTCTTGTCTTTCACAAATTTATCTGCTGGTGCTTTCCTATTCTGTGGGGATAAAGACTCTTGAAACCATTCCATTAAAGGGAGGAGGCATACTTGTCCAAAGATGAGGAGCTATAGTATGACCTGCTGGGATTAAAAAGCGTGAGATTTTGAGACAGTATCTTCAAGGATCTCTGGACCATGGAGAGTAAAGGTACTGTCACACTTAGCGATGCACCAGCGATCCCGACCAGCGATATGACCCGGTCAGGATCGCTGGTGCATCGCTAAGTGGTCGCTAGTGAGCTGCCACACAGGCAGATCTCACCAGCGACATCGCTGGGGGACGGGGGTCGCTACTTACCTGTCACACCAGGCGATCCTGACGTCCTCCCGCCCGGCTCCACGCATCGCTCGTCGTCACAGCAGGAAGGGCCGCAGGAAGCTGACGACGAGAAACAGCCCTGGACGTTCTCACGCGATCAGCGATAAGCAGCGGGGGAGCCGGTCGTATGTAAGTATCAGACATAGCGATATCGCTAGCAATATCGCTATAACGTCACAAGTTACAGCGATATTGCTAGCGATATCTCTTAGTGTGACATGCCCATAAGAACAAGGCAAGATTGTTGTATATCTTTTCTCTTTTAATATTGATGTGAACTAACACATTGCTGTATTGTTGTATACTCTGTTTTCCACGTGGACTGAAAATACGTTTGTGTGAATGTAGCTTTTGGGCCGGTCTCCAATCACAGGTGATACTAAACTGTTTAAACCGACTCATTGTGCCACTGATCTCAAGTTCGTGGTGGTGCCATCTTCAGCATAAATTTACATGTTGCAGATTTGAAAACCGCAGCTCCATGAGAATGAATAAGATTTCTAAGAGTCTCAAAATTGTGCTTCTGCTGTATATAAATATTTCAAAAAATAGACTGATAAGGTCAAAGAATCCAGAAAACCAACAAATATTAACCTTATATCACAATGATAATGCAGATAAAAATTAACTTTTAATGGGTACCTATTAAACCAGACACAAGACATACACAGGAAAAAGGAGTGCATAGGGGTTGCCATATGAGGACTAATAGCAAAGAAGGTAGGCAACTATAAAGAGTGTCCTGTACACTCCTTTTTCCTGTGCATGTACAAATGGATGGCTGTGTGAGTCACCAGCATACGGTTATCCAGGAGATTTAGGGACAGCCGCCGAGGAGTGGGGCGCCTTTCTTGTAGTGTGTTTAATGTGCCAACCTCCGCTGATAGGTAGGATCCTGGAAATAGGAATAATTGTGCAGAGTGACGGTAGCCCGCACGGTTGCTTGTATGGTGCTTGTTTATGTCTTGTGTCTGTTTTAATAGGTACTCGTTAAAAGTTAATTTTTATCTGAATTATCATTGTGATATAAGGTCAACTTCTGCATTATATACTATATTTGGTGATGCAGCAATCAGGGCTTTTGCAAAATCCAATCTGTTTTATATTCATGCAGCAGATTTGTAAAAAAAAAAAAAAACCTAATCTGAATGGGGCTTGCAGAAATCTGTGCACCTGCTGCAGAATCAACCTTGAGTCAAACTTCGTAGCCACAGTATAAAAAAAAATCATCTGACTTTCATCCAGAACACTCAGACCATTTTTTTTCCTCTTGTCATCTATATGTAATCCGTTTTTTTTTTTTTTACCTAAACTGCTATTAATAATTTATAAAACTTTTTTTTTAGCTTCCTATGTTAAAATAACTGGAATGTACCTGTAAAATATCTGCACTGCCCCGGCTTTTAATAACATAACATTCATCTGTGCGCTGCCCATTTTTTCACGCTTGTGTGATCCTACCCTCACTGTAATTCAGCCCCCAGTAATGGGCTTTTGTTTGCATGTTTGATCCCTGAGAATCGGGATGTAAATTGTTGTATAAGATGTACCAGTCCCTTTTTAATTTCTGTTCGATATATAATTATATTCACATACAAAAAAGGTAAAGGATGAACTTGACTCCTAATCAAACTGGACATATCCCGAAAATATGGTTTCAATCTCCATGGCAACCAGCTTATTGCTGCTGAATGCCATTTCTACAAATAGGCTTAGATCCGCTCGTACAGTGCGCAGCATATACAGTGTTAAATACTCAGCAACGTGTTGCACCTCTTAGGCTATGTGCACACGCTGCGGATTCACCAGCGGATTTTTCTGTGCGGATCCGCAGGTAAATTGACCTGCGGTTTTACTCTGCGGATTGGCCAGCGGTTTTCCCCTGCGGTTTGACACCTGGACAATGGAATAGGTGTCAAACCGCAGCAGAAACAATTGACATGTCAATTATATCTGCGGATTTAAAACCGCAGCTTTTCCGCAGTGAAAAAACCGCAGCATGTGCACAGCGGATTGTAAATCCCATAGACTTACATGGTACTGTACACTGTCTGCAGAACTGCTGCGGATCCGCAGCAGAATCCGCAGGATGCGCACATACCCTTAATGATGTTTTTTGTGGTGTAATTCACGACAGTCTGTTTGTCTTTGGCTTAAAGGTATATTTCCATCTCCTAAAGTTATGGCCTGTCTGTTGGATATGCATCACATCATGCACTGTGGGGTCTGACCTCTGTCTCCCATGGTCCTAAGGAGTTGTAGTCTGTTTCCACTGCACCGCTACGCCTAGCTGGCATGGCTGTGGTTTTCTACACAGTGGGATGGTGAAGAGCGAGGGCTGAGAGTGCAAAGTCAACGCTCAGGATCGATGGAGATTCTAAGGCTGTGTGCACACGCTGCGGATTTTGCTGCGGTTCCGCAGCGGTTTTGGCCGCTGCGGACCCGCAGCAGTTTTTGCTGCGGTGTACAGTACCATGATTCCCTATGGGAATCAAAAACCGCAGTGCAGACGGTGCGGAATTTTCCGCGCGGATTATCTGCGGTTTTCAATCCGCAGAAAGAATTGACATGTCAATTCTTTCTGCGGATTCTCATCTCCTCCATTGAGGAGATGAAAAACCGCAGGGCAAAACCGCAGAGCAATCCGCAGGTAAAACCGCAGGTCTTTTGACCTGCGGATTTTACAAAATCCGCGCCGATGAATCCGCACATAATCCGCAGCGTGTGCACACAGCCTTAAGGACAGACCTTCCCTGATTGCAAAGTGCTGGCACATGTTTGTGTTACGCCATCACTTTATGTAATGGAAATACCCTTTTAATGATTTTGTTGTTCCTGATTAGTATCTGCCTATTACCGACTGATATTTCTGTAGCTATGAAGCATTCCTATTAATAGTTAGGAGTTAAGATCATGTTACTATGCGAATGTGTAGAAACCGTGGCTTGACAACTTATTCTGCATGTTTTAGTTTTTATCCACGTCAGTGATGTTTGCAGCCTAGAGACCATTCATCTAGAGTGGACTTTGATAGATACATGTTTCCTATTACCAGTCACGCTACGTGTCCTAGAATTCCTGTCAATAAGTGCTATTCAGGATGGCAAATATTGATTTTTTTTTTTAATTTTTTTTTTTTTTTTTTTATTTTTAATTTTTCTTTTTTTTTTTTGCCATATAGTCGGCACACAGTAAACAGATAAGATCCATACCAGTGACTATCTGTATAGTATGCAAAATCCTTGGCAGCCACACATGAAGATATAATGTATTGGCTCAGCAGTGGTTTATATGCACAAATGAGGAATGTTGTTGAAGACATTTATTTTTCAAAACTCATTTTTTTTTTTTTACTGAATAGTACATATGTTTTAAACTCTTTACAACATGTGACGTATATGTATACGTCATGGGTTCAGTCAACCTGTTTGATGCGGGCTCTGGCCTCAGCTGATTGGATTAGCTGTCATGTGCTCCTAACAGCCGTGAATGGAATCGTGATCCACCTACAGCTACGCATGTTAAATGCTGCTGTCAATCTCTGACAGCAGCGGTATTTAACATGGCCATGCTCGTCCCTGTCACATGATTGTGGGGTGCTGATGGGTTGCCATGACAACCCGGGGTCTGCAGGGGAGACCCCTGTGGTTGTCTTTGTCGCTCTGCTCATGCTTCCTTTTCCCCCATGACCGCACCACAAGAGACAGGATCTGCCCAACAGGAACCTGCTGAATTAAAAGGGTGGAGCCTCTCCCCCCACATCAGTTGGTTTCCTGTTCTTGAGGGGAACCTACATCCATAGGATTTGGTACAGTGAAGAACTTACCCAGATCTGGCCCGGATGCCTGCAAGAGTGGCTCTGTGTCTGCAGCATCGGTGTGAAAGTCCTGGAGATGCCATTGCAGGCCCAGTGGGGGCTTGTGCTGGCATGCGGAAACAAGCAGCTAAGACATTGTGTCTGCCGGGCGTCGCGTTATCTCGGGTCTGCACTGCGTGTGCTGACAGAGGCGAGCCCTGATGACCAGCGCGTCGGTGACTTCTGACATGGAAGTGGTAACATCACTTCTTGGGGGTCCAGAGAAGGCATCCACGGGTCTGGCTTGCTGATGTCCAATCTAAAACCAAATTATGTTCCATCCTATCTGACTGAGAGTATTTGTTTGGTCTGCTTCTGGATGACCTCCTGGATAAAGCCGGAGATAGGAAGAAGGGATTTCCTAATTTGTCCATTCCGGTGGAAAACCAAAGTCCTTTCAGAGGAGAAGGTACAGTTGGAAAAGACCTCTCGGGGATCAAGAGAAATGGTAAGACGAAGTAAAAACAGAGGATATATGTTTGGGGGGGTCCCTCAGGGGAAAAAAACAGTTATCCCATTGAAACCACTCCCCCAGGTAGGGGCAAGGCTTTCTCTCTTCTTTTCTGCCTGTGCAAGAATTTCATCCAATGGCAGGATTCTATGTGTAGTGGAGTTGGGCGTGAGATTGGAGTTTCCCCGAAGATATTGGGAGGAACAGTTAGTGCTTGAAACAAGTCATGGATCTGGTTCAGGAATAGGTTCTCATAGAAATACCAGTGTAGGAGTAAAAAAGGGGGACTCTATTTCCAGCTTTTTCTTGATGAAGAAGCCAGATGGCACCTTCAGAACCGTCATCAATTTGAAGAGCGTGAATGAATTCCTGATATTGACCTTTCAAGATGGAGTCAATAAAGTTGGCTATAACACTTCTGTTTCCACATTGTTACATGAGTGCGTGGACCGAAAAGATGCAGAGTACCCTGTTCCAATCTATGCAGGAAACTATAAGAGTGTCCCTGTCCATAAACAAGCGGGTCAGGCATTTTCAGTTTAGGGCTCTGTTCTTCGTTCTGTCCATGACCCTGAGGGTCTGGAACAGGATACTTTAATATTCCCATACCTGGATGATTTCCTGATTGGCAGATAAGTAGAACCTTGCGACTTAAAGCTAGCAAGGGTCAGAGTCACCCTGGAAGGAGTTAGGCTGGCTCCTGAACCTAAAAACATCAAGGCCAATACCCTCAAACGTCCAGCAAGATGTTGATCACCATTCCTTGGATCCTGCCAGAGATCCCGGATCTACTCAGCCAAGGTCCAGTCTGGTATTCACAAATAACTGGGTTTCACTTGAGAGCCTCAAGTTTTGGAGGTTCCTGTTAATTCGGAGAGAGTTTTCTAGTATCCACTTCACTTAACACCAGGAAACCGATATCAACAAAGATATATGATAGAACCTGGAAAAAGTTCCTGACCACTTGAGGAGAAAGACTGAATGAGGAGATTCCAGATAAATCTATCCTAGAATTTCTCTAAAAAAGGGTTAGAGCTTGATTTATCCTGTAGCGCTCAAAGTGCAGATCTCGGCTTTAGGGGCGCTGTATAACTGCGACCTGGCTGGCAACAAATGGATGGTTGGATTTATTAAAGCATGTCATATGTCAAGAAAGATCCCTTTTCCAAAGATTCCACGTTGGGATCTGATCCTGGTGCTGGAGCTGTTAACCAACTCCCCCTTTAAACTGTTAGAGGTCTCAACTGTTAAAATCTTTTGATTTTGGTGGCACTAGCTTCAGCCCGCAGTCACTGATATCCATGCCTCATCAGTTAATACCCTCTTTTATGCAGATTTTGAAAGATAGTCTAAGATCAGATCCAGCCTACCTTCCAAAAGTCAAGATTATTCACACACTTGATGTTAGGAGGTCTTTGATAAATTACGTATCTGCAGCAAAACTATGGAGGAAGAGCCATTTTTTTGTTTCCTTATGCCAGTCATTGTTTGTTTCCTTCTAGGGCCCTAGGAAAGGCCTAAGGTTTTGAGGTACCCTTGCAAGTTCTATTAGGGAACCCATTAAGTTTGCCTACTCCGCTAGTGGTAGATCTGTCCCAGAGAACATAAAGGCTCATTCTACTTGAGTTGTCGCAACTTCCTGGGTAGAGAAGGCAGAGGTGTCTATCGATGAGATCCTCTCCTTCAACTTTCTAGAAGCACTATAGGCTAGATCTGACCTCCTCTGCTGATCTTTCCTTTGGGAGAAGGCAGTGGTCTCTCCTTATGGTGGATTTGTTTCTCTGTAAAATCTCGTGTGATGCGGTCATGGGGAGGGAAAGGAAAAGACAAAATTTCTATTACCGTTAAGTAATTTGGAGAGCCAATGGCTGCACCCTTATGTTTTCCTCTAGGCACTGGTATGGGTGTGCCCTAATCGAATTCAAGGTGTTTAGTTCAGATGGTTTTTGTAGGTTATGGTTTGGTGAAGGTATGTGTGTCTGTGTATATACAGTAGGGAAAAAAATTATTTAGTCACCCACCAATTGTGCAAGTTCTCCCACTTGAAAAGATGAGAGGCCTGTAATTGACATCATAGGTAGACCACAACTATGAGAGTCAAAATGAGAAAACAAATCCAGACAATCATCTTGTATGATTTGGCAAGATTTATTTAGCAAATTATGGTGGAAAATAAGTATTTGGTCATTAACAAAAGTTTATCTCAATATTTTGCTATATATCTTTTGTTGGCAATGAGAGGTCAAACGTTTTCTGTAAGTCTTCACAAGGTTGGAACACACACACTGTTAGTGGTCTGTTGGCCCATTCCTCCATGCAGATCTCCTCAAGAGCAGTGATGTTTTGGGCCTGTCGCTGGGCAACAAGGACTTAGAAATCCCTCCCAAAGGTTTTCTATGGGGTTGAGATCTGGAGACTAGCTAGGCCCCTCCATTACCTTCATATGCTTCTTACAAATCCACTCCTTCATTGCCCTGGCGGTGTACTTGGGATCATTATCATGCTGAAAGACCCATCCATGTTTCATCTTCAATGCCCTTGCTTGATGGAAGGAGGTTTGCACTCAAAATCTCACGATACATGACCCCATTCATTCTTTCGTGTATACAGATCAATCGTCCTGGTCCCTTTGCAGAGAAAGAGCCCCAAAGCACCCCCATGCTTCACAGTAGGTATGGTGTTCTTTGGATGCAATTCAACATTCTGTCTCCTCCAAACACGACGAGTTTTGTTTCTACCAAACACTTCTACTTTGGTTTCATCAGACCATATGACATTCTCCCAATATTGATCTGGATAATCCAATTGCTCTCTAGCAAACTTCAGATGGGCCTGGACATGTACTGGCACTGCAGGTTCTGAGTCCCTGGCGGCATAGTGTGTTACTGATGGTAGCCTTTGTTACGGTGGTTCCAGCTCTATGCAGGTCATTCACTAGGTCCCCTCGTGTGGTCCTGGGATTTTTGTTCACCGTTCTTGTGATCATTTTGACCCTACGCGGGTGAGATCTTGCATGGAGCCCCAGATCGAGGGAGATTATCAGTGGTCTTGTATGTCTTCCATTTTCTTATTATTGCTCCCACAGTTGATTTCATCACACCAAGCTGCTTGCCTATTGCAGATTCAGTTTTCCGAGCCTGGTGCAGGACTACAATTTAGTTTCTAGTGTTCTTCGACAGCTCTTTTTCTTCACCATAGTGGCGTTTGGAGTGTGACTGATGTTGTGGACAGGTGTCTTTTCTACTGATAACAAGATCTAGCAGGTGCCATTACCACAAGTAATGAGTGGAGGACAGAGGAGTCTCTTAAAGAAGTTGTTACAGGTCTGAAAGAGCCCGAAATCTTGCATGTTTTTAAGTGACCAAATACTTATTTTCCACCATAATTTGCAAAATCTTGCCAAATCAGACAATTCTTTTTTTGTGGATTTGTTTTCTCATTTTGAGGCTGGGATTACAAATGTGAGAAACTCGGACGAGTCTCGCATGTTAATACCCGTCACTGCCGCTAGTATTCGGGAGCGGAGCGTGCTGCTGCATGTATTGCTATGCGGCCACACGCTCCGATCCGAGTGCCGGCGACAGTGCCGGATATTAACAAGCGAGACTCATCCAAGTTTCTTGTATGTGTGATCCCAGCCTAAATCTCATAGTTGTGGTCTACCTATAATGTCAGTTACAGGCCTCTCTCAGTGGAAGAACTTGCACAATTGGTGGCTGACTAAATATTTTTTTACCCACTGTAACTGGGAGTTCATTTCATGCTCTGTAACCCAACTGATGCAGGGGCGAGGTTCCACCCTTTTTATTCAGTAGGTTCCTGTCCTTGATGGGTGATCCCCTTTCTCATGTGATGCTGTAATTGTCTCTGGAAAATCCCATTACTGGTAAGTAATTTCGTCTTTTTAACGTATAAAACTCATACTCCTTACAGTCTATGGGGCAGTTCACATGACTGTTTGTTTTTTACAGACTGAGTTGTCTGCACCAAAGCAGTACAAGGCTTTGGGTCCTTAGAACCAAATCATGCATTTCTCAGCTGCCATCTGAGTGCTGTACGATTTTAATAGTTGGTAGGAGAAACTTGAAAAAACTTCTCGTATGCAGAAAACAGCTGATGTAACTCTGATGGTAAAAACTGGCACTCTGACCAAACATTGAGGAAATTGTTATCCAAACCACTGATGACAATTTGACAGTCATTTTGTGTATGTGAAAAATTAACATCTTAACGACGCCTAAACCTTGTAGCAGAGGAGCTATGCATATCCTGGAGGTAGGTTTGTTGTGGATCTTTATTTTACCAGGCACATCAGGGACATTGAATAAGGGTTGGAACTCCTTATTAAAGGGGCTGTTAAATACAAGTTTTAGGCCCACAGAAGTAAAAATGAAAACAAACAGGTAGGTAGTTAACAAAGGCAACTACCTACCTTTTCTACTTGGCGCTGACTCTGAGAGGTCACCGACCTCTCCTGCCTGCGATTCAGCTTCTCCACGTCAATAGAGCTGCTTTTCTTTTTCCAGGCTGGTCTGCCGACCGGTCATGACTGCTGGCATCAAGCTGATTGACAGCAGGCTCCTCGCTGCCTATATGCCAGTAGTCAATCAGCATAACATGGGCATTCACGTCCCATCAACAGAGCAGAGTGAAAGAGAAGCTGCTGCTTGGTCGACCTGACATCTGCAGCAGCCACTTAATGGTCAGCAGAGATTGGCAACAGGCAGGTATCAACTCCTCCAATAACCTGTTTGTTCATTAACTGTTCTTGGGTCCATAGTAAAAAATAAACTACATTTTCCTGAATAACCTCTTTAACGTGTTTTTGGGCCTTAACATATTAGACCGGAATGGGCTGAACCCGCCAACAGTCTCTGTATGTGTATGCAGGCTGTTGGCATTCATTGCTGTATTTAAAAGTGTAGAGTGACAGAGGTGCGAACATTGCTTAGTGAATTTCTTTGAGAAAGGAGTGATTTGATCTGCTGTATGTACAAGTTTTAACGCTGAAGTTGTGTGGAAAAGCGCTCTGTGCTGGCGGTGTATCTTTCTGAACCAAATGATTAGTGCCATTCTAATTGTGCCAAGGAATGGTAACATAATGTGGTCAGTACGGTGGTGAGCTGATTTTTTTTTTCTTATACCTGGTGGTATTCATTTTTACAAACCGACTTTGGGCACGATTCATCAAGCAGTTTTCGTCACTATTGGCTACTTATTCTCTGAAATATTTGGGATCCCAACATCTGGACACTGACTAATCAGACTCTTTTGAGCACCTTGTAGTGAAAATTTGTTAAATGACAGATACCAGATACTTCAGATTTACCCCATTGGTAGATTTGTTATTTACCAGTAAATATTAAGAAATCTATGACCAACTCTCCAAATGAAGCCTACAAAGCAGATGTCTTAAAGCCTAAAGGTCTCCATACACATTAAACTTGCGTTGGCCGGAACCAGCCAATGTTGGCAGACTTGGCCATCTGTCGGAGGAGATAGGGATGGGGCATGTACAATTTTGGAAGCTCCCTTTTGTTTTTGGCAAAATAAGCTGCCGCCATTGAAGTCTGGCAGCGTCTCTCTCGAAGATAACACAGGAGTGCTTGGTAGCGACAGCTCTCTGTTATGTATGGCGCCCTAAACTCTTTCTTTCATTGGCCATAAACCACATATACTTGGCTAGTTGTTGTGTGAAATAGTTGGGGTTGCAGCTTATGCACTGTGAACAGTCAGACTTGTGATTGTGTAACTGACATGTCATAAATGTTATCTCTGGAACAATTCACCTATAACGTAATAAAATGAACCTATCCCTTTTTATCTTTCTTTTATAGATTGTTGGTAATATGTCATTTCTTATTAGTAATGTAAACTAACGTACATTCAGATTCCTGGTACAGCAAGGGTATTGTCAATAGCGTGTTTGCTTTTAGCCATAAATACAGTAGAACTATTTAATTCAATAATTCTCCATATTCAGCAGCACTTTCCGACATGGTGCCCTTAAATTAAAAGTATCATTATACTGCTCCATAAATATAGATATATCCCGTGCTGTGCCCCTGAAAAATAATTGCCCCTCACTGTGCTTCCTGCTTCTCTCCATAGTATCTCCAAACGCAGACCCTCTCCATAATATCCCCCCCCCCACTGTGGGGGCCAGATGAGATGCTCAACTTCATTAGAATGTTCCTCGTGCCATGCTTTAACGATTCTAACTGTATGAATTGGTGCATTATCTTCCTGAAAGATGGCGTTCCCCTCCGGGAACAGTGCTTGAACCATAGGATGCACTTGGTCGCCCAAAATGCCTAAATAATCTCGGCTGTTAATTCTTCCATGAAGGGATACCATTGGCCCAGCGGATCTCCACGAAATAGCACCCCAGATCATCACAGAACCTCCGCCATATTTTACCGTTGGGAGAAGGCAGTCCGGATGGAATGCTTCTTTCGGCTGTCTCCAAACGTACACTCGGCCGGAGGTCGGAAATAGGGTAAACGATGATTCGTCTGAGAATATCACATGTTTCCACTGCTCGAGCGACCAATTCTAGAGGTTTCTACACCACTCTATATGCTTGGAAACATTTGTCATTGAGAGCAGGAGTTTTCTAATTGCAGCTCTTCCGTGGAATCCAGATTTGTGCAGCTCCCGACGAACCGTTTTCGTGGAAACTGGGTTCTGTAGGTGTTCATTGAGCTCAGCAGTGATTTTCGGAGCCGTCGTCTTGCGATCCTCTCTCACAATTCGCTTTAGAGTCCGACTGTCTATCTGTCAACTTCGACTTTCGGCTGGACTTGTGCTTTGCTGTGGACGTTTTTCCTTCTCTTTCAAACGCAGTCATTACTTTGGAGACACTACCTCTTGACACGCCAAGCATTCGGGCACATTCTGTTAAACTAGCGCCTGCCATACGAGCACCAACAATTTGGCCTCTTTGAAAATCTGAGAGGTCTGCCATTGGTATCAGGTTCTCATCAATGTTCTTACAATTCTGCAAAACAGTTAATTTACATACACATATCACACAACACAAATAATCGACTGCAAAACATTACCATATGTCACGGTTTGCATGTTTATAACATGTTCAAAGATTATGATGCCAAAACGTTAGGTGTTTCCATTATTTTGTCCAACCCCTGTACTACTCCAATCCCTGACTGTAGTAGCATTTCTGGCAAGCCACACGGAGGCGCACACCACTGAGAAGATGCCCCAAACTCCTTAAGTGGCTTGTACCTCATAATGAATTCTGTGCAGTGTGACCCTGCAAGTTCTTTATTAAGGCTGGAGTATGAAACACAAGCCCTAATGAATCTGCACCATGTCCTCCTGTTTTGTGCTCGTTGCTTTTTTGTTTAGAGACTTAGAGAAAAGTTTTCAAATTCCCATAAAATCATTGCAATATCTTTGGTTTAGTGAGGCCACATATATGTAGCCATGACCACGTTACTCAGTAGAATTGACCTCACACCGATGTTGGGGCTACACAATGACATGTTGTGCGACAGTAAGTTGTACAAGTTTTCTGCAACCTTGCAGATGTGCAAAATATGTTTTTGCTTTAACTTTGGTGTGTAAATCCAGCTAAATCGTAGACATTAACAGTGGGGAAAAAAGTACTGTATTTAGTCAGCCACCACTGGGCAAAACTGTCACTGAAAAAGACCTGGGTGTATGGGTGGACAACAAACTCACATTTAGTGGCCAGTGTCAGGCAGCTGCTGCAAAGGCAAATAAAATAATGGGATGCATTAAAAGAGGCATAGATGCTCATGAGGAGAACATAATTTTACCTCTATATAAGTCACTAGGGTGACCACACTTAGAATACTGTGTACAATTCTGGTCTCTGGTGTATAAGAAAGACATAGCTGAACTGGAGCGGGTGCAGAGAAGAGCGACCAAGGTTATTAGGGAACTGGGGGGTCTGCAATACCAAGACAGGTTATTACCCTTGGGGTTATTCAGTTTGGAAAATCGAAGGCTTAGAGGTTATCTTATTACAATGTATAAATATATGCGGGGACAGTACAAAGACCTTTCTAATAATCTTTTTACTCTTAGACCTGTGACGGGGGCAAGGGGGCATCCTCTACGTCTGGAGGAAAGAAGGTTTAAGCATACTCAGACGCGGATTCTTTACTGTAAGAGCAGTGAGACTATGGAACTCTCCGCCATATGATGTTGTAATGAGTGATTCCCTACTAAAATTTAAAAAGGGACTGGATGCCTTTCTTGAAAAGTATAATACTACAGGGTATATACACTAGTTTCCTTACTATTGCGTTGATCCAAGGAGCTAGTCTGATTGCCGTATGTGGAGTCGGGAAGGAAATTTTTTCCCCAATGTGAAGCTTACTGGATCAACATATTACGGAAGGCTAGGATAGGATATGGGTTGAACTAGATGGACTTAAGTCTTCCTTCAACCTTAATAACTATGTTACTATGTTACCAATTGTGCAAGTAAAAATATGAGAGAAGCCTGTAATTGACATCATAGGTAGACCACAACTGAGAGTCAAAATGAGAAAACAAATCCAGAAAATCACCTTGTCTGATTTGGCAAGATTTATTTTGCAAATTATGGTGGAAAATGTATTTGATCATTAACAAAAGTTCATCTCAATATTTTGTTATGTATCCTTTGTTGGCAATGACAGAGGTCAAACGTTTTCTGTAAGTGTTCACAAGGTTGGCACACACTGTTGGTGGTATGTTGGCCCATTCATCCATGCATGAGCTAGTACAGCCATGAAAGGTCTTGGGAATGATGCAGCAAGTTTTTCACACCTGGATTTGGGGATACTCTGCCATTCTTCCTTGCATATCCTCTCCAGTTCCGTCAGGTTGAATGGTGAGCGTTGGTGGACAGGCATTTTCTGGTCTTTCCAGAGATGCTCAGTTGGGTTTAGGTCAGGGCTCCCTCCGCAGCCCCGCGCTCTCGCTCTCGCTCCGCGGCCCCGCGCTCTTGATCCGCAGCCCCGCTCTCCACCCACCAGTGGGCAGGGCTATGTGGAGTGGGCGTGGAGTGAAAAATACACACGCTATCAGCTTTATATATTTATATAGATTCTCTTATTACCTGGTATTTATTATCCATGCACTTTGTGCTATTGTGATGGCTAGTGCACATTTACAGGCTGTAAATCACATGCATTACTCTCCTAGTAATACTCTATATGGACAAAATTATTGGGATACCTACACATTAGACCTACAGGTGAGACATCCTCTCTCTTTGCGGTTATAACAACTTTGTCTTCTGGGAAGGTTTTCTACTGGATTTTGCAGTGTGTCTGTGGGTATTGTAGTGAAATATATATGGATGTATGACCAGCAGTAAATTAGGATCTGTTCTAGGCTGCAGGTCTCACAAAGGTGATAGCATGTTTCCAGGCTGCATCTCTTCACAAAGGTCACAACCTATGTTATCCTGAGAAAAGACAGTTTTCCTGGTCCCTGACCCCAGGGGGCTTTCTTGAGAAGACACAGAATTGGAAACATTTCACACCTAGTGTCTTTGAAGGGGAAACTCCAATTTGCAGCCTGACACTATCTATTTACTATGAGAAAGAAAAGTTATACAAACAGCGTTCAGAGAAAAATAATGTATTCATTGGCAAAGTAACCATAGTCCAGTCACAAATCAGGAATTACAATATTAACCTTAGAGGCTGGTCTAGAAATCTGATCTCCATGTTAAATCTATAAATTAGGCCTTTTCACATAGAAAGCTATTCACAGACTGAGGGGCAGCCAAGTTGATGTGAGCCATTTCATATCACCCCCCCTTCAGGGAGCAGAATACCAGACTGCAAAGTTTAGATATTTCTGTAAGTTTTATGGGGTTCAGTCATCAAGTTTTCCACACCAAACCATATCTTTACGGACTTTGCTTAGTGTACAAACATAATATTAATATGGAAATAGAAAAAGCGCCTTCTGCAAAGTGTTCCCACGAAGTTGAAAAAATACAATTATCCAAAATGTCTTAGTATGCTAAAGCATTAAAGTTAAAGGATAATCTGTCAACATGTTTTTGCTATGTAATCTGAGGGCAACATGAAATAGGGGCTGAGGGACAGATTTCAGTGGTATCATTTAGTGTTTTATCAGGAGATTATCATTGCCTGGACTACAGTGCATGTGAGCCCTGGCCTGACCCCACCCTATCTTCTGATAAGCAGCTCGCTTTCAATAGACAATGTATCCAGGAAGCTATCGTGTGAGCGAGGGCAGCTTTCTTGAGCTCTGCTTCATCTAAGAACTCTGAGTCACAACTGCTTTACCCAGTATACTATTGTGCACATTGTTGGAGTCCGGGCCTCTTTCATCCTACATCATGTGGCTTTTAGATGAGGAAGCAAAAACTTGGTGGCAGATTCCCTTTTAAAATTTGCCTTCACTGAAACTGGCTTAGGCCGGTTTCACACTTGCGTTTAGGGCCGCAGCGTCGGCCTGCGCACGGCTGCCGCTAAGCCCCGCCCCCTGACGCGCCTCCTCCGGTAGCTCCGCCTCCGGGCGCATGACGCTGCATGCGTCATGCGTCCCCTATCTTTATAACTTTTGACGGTGCGCCGACCAGCGCCAAACGCAATCTGTTGCAATTTGGTTGCGCTCGGCGCACCGTCAAAAGGACGCAGGTGCCGCCAAACGCATACTGCGCACGGCCTGCGTCCTCAGTGATAAAGATAGGGGACGCATGCAGCGTCATGCGCCCGGAGTCGGAGCTACCGGAGGAGGCGCGGCAGGGGGCGGGGCTTAGTGGCGGCCGTGCGCAGGCCGACGCTTTGGCCCTAAACGCAAGTGTGAAACCGGCCTTAGTGGCTTAGGTCAGCACCTGAAAAAGCCT
The DNA here is from genome assembly GCF_039654945.1 of Dendrobates tinctorius. Taxonomy (NCBI): domain Eukaryota; kingdom Metazoa; phylum Chordata; class Amphibia; order Anura; family Dendrobatidae; genus Dendrobates; species Dendrobates tinctorius. Next base: position 37,015,807 of record NW_027361728.1, read on the forward strand.
ATGCCAGTGCCCCTCCTCTACCACACTTTACAGTTGGCACAATACAGTCAGACAGGTTTACCTGGCATTCACCAAATTTAGGCTCGTCCATCAGACTCCAGATAGGGAAGTGTGATTCATGACTTCACAGAACATAGTTCCACTTCTCCAGAGTCCAGTGTCGCTCTAACAATGCCTGTGATGTAAGGCTTGTGTGCAGCTGCTCGGCCATGGAAACCCATAGCATGAAGCTCTCGTCATACACACTTTGTGCTGATGGCATTGCCAGAGGTTTGGGGCTCTGCAGATATTGAGCCAGTAACTTTTATGTACTCTGCACCTCAGAATTCGACACCACTGCTATATAATTTTACATGGTCTGCAAGTTTGTGTCTGAGCTCTTGCAGTTCCTAAACACTTCTACTTTTCAAGAATACCACACACAATGCAATATCTAAGAAGGAAGATATTTCATGAACTGACTTGTTACATCTCTGGCATCCTATTTACAGTATCACACATTGTCTGTACAGGATCCTTCTGAGCATACCCTATTGTGTCTGTAAGGCCGGGTGCATGTGAACTGCCCCACTGAATAACCTTGGTGCAGTCAATGTGCCGCAGGTTTTTCAGAACTGTGGGCGTCTACTTTTTCATCTGTCACTGCCTTTTTATGATTGGACAGCGTCATAGCGCACGCCCAAAGAGCTGCACAAAATAAAAAAACCCAGTTGAATGATGAGAAAATTGGTGACTCCAACCAAGCAGAGAATTTTTTTTTACTTATATTTCAGCTACTATGTGCAGTAATGTATAGTTTATAAGGTCAAAAGTTATAAAAGGTCCTCATTAAGATGACATGTAAAATCTGATTATCAGGATTAATTGTAATGAAGAAGTCCTTTATTCCTACATTTTAACATTTTCTCTGTATTTTTGGGTATGCCTTCAAGTTTATACAATTCTCACATTGTAAAACTGGAGCTGGGTGTAATTAAACAGCTGTTTGTCTGGATCTATTCTAATAGTTACTTAGCAAGTGTTAAAGCTCCCTCCAGGTCAGCACAGTCCACGGATGGCTAGACACACAGGAATTAAGTTTGTTGAGCTCGTATGGTCTGGCAGAGTCTCCGTGATGGGCACAGATGCCATAGAACTGAGCAGATGTGATTGAGTCCCAAACCTACAATTTATTCCATAAGGAGTAGAGATTAATTCGTTCTCATAAGCACTGCCTTATTTCAGTCTAATAATGACTTCATGAGTTAAAAGGATTTCCATTTAGCCTTGAAATTCCATTTTCACATTATGTGATATATTCACCACATTCAAACATGCAACACTCGATTTCAAATCTGCCCTCACCTCTGCTAAAAAGGCCTACTTCACAACCCTTGTATCTTCCCTATCTTACAACCTCAAACAGTTATTCAAAACTTTTAACTCCCTTCTCCGCCCACCACTGCCTCCTCCAACCTCCCTCATCTCTGCCGAGGACTTTGCCACACTCTTCAAAAATAAGATTGACCAAACAAGGCAAGTCTTCTTCACTCAACCACCACAACCCCTTTGTATACCAGACCAATGCCCAAACCCCATAACCTCACTCTCCAACATCAATAAAGGGGAGCTTAATCGTCTCTTCTCCAAATCGCACCTCACAACCTGTGCGTTCAACCCCATCCCATCCCACCTCCTCTCCAACCTCACCACCGCACTTATCCCATCCCTAACCCACCTCTTTAACCTATCACTAACGTCCGGTACCTTCCCTTCTGCTTTCAAACATGCCACAATCACGCCTATCCTTAAAAAGCCAACCCTTGACCGAACCGCTATGTCCAGCAATCGCCCATTATAGTTGCTCCCATTCGCGTCCACGCTGAACTTTCCTCCCACCCATCATCTAACTTGCTCTTTGACAATCTACAATCTGGATTCCGCCTCCATCACTCCACTGAGACAGCCCTGACCAAAATTACTAACGACCTACTTACAGCCAAATCAAATGGATAATAATCTATACTCCTGCTTCTAGACCTGTCCTCTGCTTTCGACACAGTTGACCACTGCCTCCTACTACACATCCTCTCCTCCTTCGGCATCAAAGACCTCGTCCTATCCTGGATCTCCTCATACCTTTCCAACCGCACATTCAGCGTCTCCCACACCACCACCTCATCCTACCCTCTCTCTTTTGGAGTCCCCCAAGGCTCTGTTTTAGGACCCCTACTCTTAATCTATACACTTGGTCTGGGGCAACTCATAAAGTCCCACAGATTCCAGTACCACCTTTATGCTGATGACACTCAGATCTACCTCTCTGGCCCAGACATCACCTCTCTGCTGTCCAGAATCCCAGAGTGTCTATCAGCCATATCCTCCTCCTTTCACTTCCTCAAGTTCAATGTGGACAAATCTGAACTCATCTTTCCGCCATCTCACAGATCTTCCTTACCCGACCTAGCTATAACAATTAATGACATCACACTTTCCCCAGTACTGGAAGTCCGCTGCCTCAGAGTAACCTTTGACTGCCCTGTCCTTCAAACCGCACATCCAAGCTCTTTCTACCTCCTGTCTCCTCCAGCTCAAAAATATTTCCAGAATCCGTCCTTTCCTCAACCCTCAATCTACTAAAATGCATGTGCATGCCCTCATCTCCCGCCTCGACTACTGCAACATCCTTTTCTGTGGTCTCTCTGCTAACACCCTCGCACCTCTCCAGTCCATCTTTAACTCTGCTGCCCGACTAATTCATCTCTCTCCTCGCTATTCCTCCGCTTCTCCCCTCTGCAAATCTCTTCACTGGCTCCTATTCCCTCAGCGTATCCAGTTCAAATTACTAATACTGACCTACAAGGCCATCTATAACCTGTCTCCCCCATATGTCTCTGAACTAATCTCCCGATACCTTCCCTCACGTAATCTCTGGTCCTCCCAAGACCTCCTTCTCTCCTCCACACTTACTCGCTCCTCACCCAACCGCCTCCAAGACTTCTCCCGAACTGCCCCTATTCTTTGGAATTCTTTGCCCCAACAAGTCCGACTATCAACCACATTTGGATCCTTCGGACGGAACCTGAAAACCCACCTCTTAAGAAAGCCTGCAGTGACCCCTGCTACCTCCTTCTCTGTCACCACTACCGGTGATATCACCTTAACCAACACCGGAGCTGCTGCAACCCACCAACCTACTGTCTCCTTCCCTACCATCCTGTAGCATGTAAGCCCGAAAGGGCAGGGTCCTCTCTCCCCTCTGTATAAGTCTGTGATTGTTAGTTTGATTACTGTAAGTGATATCTGTAATTTGTATGTAACCCCTTCTCATGTACAGCACTATGGAATCATTGGTGCTATATAAATAAATAATAATGAATGTTATCCTAGACATATCATAACCTCATTACAATCCGTATTATAATGGGGTAAAGGGACATCAAAAGACGTGCAAGAAATGTTCCCGTCCGCTAACCCTAAAATCCTGTGGAGACCATCTGTTTTATATAGTCGAGATAAAATGATAGAAACAATATCCCATAACAATGTATGAACTATAAATGTTTGAGTGGGCATACTTTGTTTTATACCTCTCTAATACATTTTGCGTGTAATGTCTTATTACGGTAAATACTGGTTTCTGTCGAATTGCCATTGTCAAAAGTGACACTTCATTAGAAACTCTAACAGAGGCTATAATCGCATACCGCATTTTTCAGACTCTAAGACGCACCGGATCATAATGTGCACCTGGGTTTTAGAAAAGGAAATTAGAAAAAAAAATTTAAGCAAAAAATGTGGTCAATTCTGTACTTAATATCCCCTATATATGGTCCCCTCATCCTCCTCCTGGTATGGATGGCCCCCTCATCCCCATCCTGGTGTGCATGGCCCCCTTATTCCGATGCCAGCAGCTGCTTACAAGCCAATGACAGCTGCCGCCCTACTCGCTGCTCTCCACGCCGGGACTATGTGCGTGGAGAGCAGTGAATATTCATTGCTCTGTAATAGCGGACACGCTTTTAGCCACAGCGGTTTGCTTCCTGCATCTGCATGGCGTTCGCGTGTGCCCGCTACTTAAGGCAATGAATATTCACTGCTCTCCACTCCCATGGGTGTGGAATGCAGTGAATATTAGCTTCATTAATATTCATTTCTCTTTAGTAGCAGGCACAGGAGTTAGCTGCAGACGCCTGCTCCTGCCTCCTGTGACCCGCTGCTCCACAGCTGGCACTCCCCCACCTCAGTCAGAGCAGGTACTTCTGGGCCTATAAGACGTACAATGAGTTATATATACAGGACATTTCTTGATTGTAGCACATAAAGAAAATATATAAAGTTCAAAAATAATTATGCTACATACAATGAGTTTTAAGTAAAAATGCTTGACATTGCTGAAAAGTTCCATTCCGGAACCTCTCTTAAAGGAGTAATGAACTCCCAATGAAGTTAATAATATTGCATGAATAAGTAATAAAAAGAGAGGGTCAGAAATGAACAGTGCACATCATAATACATAGTAAATCAATTCAGAACCACAAATAAACATATTTACCCAAAGTAGGATGCCAACCAGTGTACCACTTAACGCGCGTTTCGATTGGAAATCTTCCTCACAAGGGGTGCACATTTCCTGCTACTTGGTGTATTCTAGGTACCATTAGTATTACCAGCACGGTGGCTCAGTGATTAGCACTGCAGCCTTGCAGCGCTGGAGTCCTGGGTTCAAATTCTACCAAGGACAACATCTGCAAGGTGTTTGTGTGGGTTTCCTCCGGTTTCCTCCCACTTTCCAAAGACATGCTGATAGGGAATTTAGATTGTGAGCCCATCGGGGACAATGATAATGATGTGTGCAAACTGTAACGCTCTGCGGAATATGTTAGTGCTATATAAAAATAAAGATTATTATTAAAGATTATTATCCAGTGTTTGGCTTCTTTCAGTTCCTGATGGTTTGCCTTATCTGAGAATATTTTTATGTAGCTGTTTTAATCAATAAAATACTTTTTTTTTTGTGTTGGGTTGTTGGAGGACTTTCTGTTCTTTTTACATGTTTGAAGGTAAGTATATATTAGATGAGTAGGTTTTCCCTTACTCTTAATGATAGTATATCAATTTAAAATGACTGGGTAGACCGACACATGCTGCCCACTCATCAGGTATTACCAGCTGCAGCTGGATGAAAACAGTGTATGGAGCAGACCACCTATATTCTGTACAATGTATAGTGACCGCTGCCAGGTTCTGTAGACCACATTCTAATATTTGAGTAGGATTGCGCTGCCTGGAACCTGCCACTAAACGCTGTGATGGAGAAGTGGTGTTCTGCTGCTTGCACTGCTTACATCCAGACCTGATAACAGCCGATGAGGACTGGCGGTGGCTGGGAGTAGCGAATATCAGACGTCCATCACCCCTGATCAAATATTGATGACCTAACAGAAGGTTGGATCATCAATATCATACTAGTGGAACACCCCTGTAGAGCCGTCTGTTTACGGACTAGTGGTGATGAGCGAACATGCTCGGATAAGGTGTTTTGAGAGCATGCTTGGTTGCATCACTGACATCATCACTATTAACTACCGGGCATGCCTGCATAGTCTGACACTCATTGGTGACTAAAGGGGGTTTCACACATAGCGAGATCGCTAGCGATATCGCTCGAGCGTCACCGATATTGTGACGCAACAGCGATCTCGCTATGTGTGAAATGTAGCGGCGATCGGACCCCCCGCTGGCTATCGCTGATCGAGATAGAATGAGCAGGTCCATTTTTCCATCGTTGACGTCCCGCTGGCCAGCACTCATCGCTGTGTTTGAAGCTTAAAAACGACGAGCTACGTCGTTAGCGATGCAGAGCTCAGCGATACAGATCAGAATCAGTTACAATTAAGTTGTGTGAAAGGTACTCAACGGCCAACGAGGTCGTTATGCAGATTGCTGATCTGTCTTGCGTCATTGATGAGATTGGACTGTTTGAAAGCTATCTAGCGATCATGTAACGATGCACTAGCGATCTTTGCCAGGTCGGATCGTTATCGCTGGTGCGTCGCTATGTATGAAGGGGCCTTTAGGCTGTGTGCCCACCATGAGTCAAAACCAATTACCAGGAAGTATCAAAAGCAAAGCAGCTTTGTTTTAAACATGATATGACAACAAGAGACCAAAAAAACCCAGCTACCAAAACATGACAAAAGTGCATGTAAAATATTTATCACCTATCCTGGTCATTACATGATGACTTATTTTCACCAGAGAAACCCTTTAAGGCCGGGGTCAGACTTGCGAGTGTGATGTGTGAATCTCTTAAAAATACCCGGCAGTCGAGACCGGAGTGTGCGGCTGCCTTTGTTTCTAGGCAGCCGCACACTCTGGTCCCAAGTGTCGGCGGCAGTGCCAGGCATTGATGCGAGAGACTTACGCGAGTTTCTCACATCACACTCGCAAGTCTGACCCTGGCCTAAGTCTTAGAATAACACTTTATAGTTTATACAGTTGTGTGAAAAAGTGTTTGCCCCCTTCCTGATTTCCTATTTTTTTGCATGTTTGTCACAATTGTTTCAGATCACCAAACAAATGTAAATATTAGACAAAGATAACAGAAGTTAACACAAAATGCAGTTTTTAAATGTCTGTTTTATTAATGTAAAAATAAATCCAAACCTACAGGGCCCTGTGTGAAAAAGTGATTGCCTCCTAAACCTATTAACTGATTGGGCCACCCTTAGCAGCAACAATTGCATTTAAGCGTTTGCGATAACTGTCAATGAGTCTTTTACAACACTTTGGAGGAATTTTGGCCCACTTATCTTTGCAAAATTGTTGTAATTGGAGGGTTTCTGAGCATGAACAGCCTTTTAAGGTCATGCCACATTATCTCAATCCGATTAAGGACAGAGATTTGATTAGACCTCTCCAAAGTCTTGATTTTGTTTTTCTTAAGCCATTCAGAGGTGGACTTGAACATTGTCCAACTGCATAGCCCAAGTGTGCTTCAGCTTGAGGTCATGAACAGATGGCCAGACATTCTCCTTAGAGATTTTTTTGGTAGACAGCAAGTCTTCCTGGTCCTGAAGCCACAAAACAGCCCCAGACCATAACACTATCATCACCAAATTTTACTGTTGGTATGATGTTCATTTTCTGAAATACTTTATTATTTTTACGCCAGATGTAATGGGACATACACCTTCCATAAATTTCAGCTTTTGTGTTGTCAATCCACAGAGTATTCTCCCAAAAGTCTTGGGGATCATCAAGATGTATTCTGGTAATATTGAGACAAGCCTTTATATTCTTATTGCTCAGCAGTGGTTTTCATCTTGGAGCTCTGCCATGCAGGCCATTTTTGCTTAGTGTCTTTCTCAGGGTGGAGTTATGAACACTGACCTAAAGTGAGGCCTGCAGTTCTCTGCATGTTCTTGTGGGGTCTTTTGTGACCTCTTGGATGAGTTGTCGTTGCACTCATGGGGTAATTTTGGTAGACCAGTCACTCATGGAAAGGTTCACCACGGTTTCATGTTTTAACCATTTGTGAATAATGGCTCTCACTGTGGTTTGCTGGAGTCCTAAAGCTTTAGAAATGACTTTATAACCTTTTCCAGACTGATAGCTCTCAATTACTTTTTCTCATTTTTTCCAGAATTTCTTTGGATCACGGCATGATGTCTAGCTTTTGAGGTTCTTTGTGGCTATTTCACATTGTCAGGCAGGTCCTATTTAACTGATTTCATAATTGAGAACAGGTATAGCAGTAATCAGGCCTGCGTGTGGCTAGGAAGTTTGAACTCCGCTTCCCAGATGTGTGATAACCCACAGTTAACTTACGTTTTAGGGGGGAAGGGGGGGCAAACACTTTACACAGGGCCCTGTAGATTTGGGTTTCTTTTTCCCTTAATACAGACCTTCATATAAAAACTGCATGTTGTGTTTACTTGTGTATTTTTGTGTAATATTTAAGTTTGTTTGGTGATCTGAAACATTTAAGTGTGACAAACATACAAAAGAATAAGGGTATGTTTCCACGTTCAAGAAACGGCAGCGCTTTGGACCCAGCACATGCCCGCTCCGTCCAAAGCCCTGACTGGTTTGTACGAGCAGTGATTCCACATGTGTTCATTGAACTCCATTCGGTATAACCGCATCCTATACATAGACTGTAGATATTTATCTTGCGGAGACGGAGCTTCTCCGCAAGATAAATAGGTATGCTGCGGTCTATAAAGATGCGCCGCATGTCCGGTTATGCAGGTCCCCTCCACTATGCTGTAACATCTGGCCGCTGTGGAATGGATACTGCAGCTGTATGCAGCGGCCAATCCGCAGCAAATACTGAACGTGGATACATACCCTAAGGCCTGTTTCACACTTCCGTTTTTTTACGTCAAAATCCGCCAATTTTAGAAAAAACGGATCCGCCAAAAAAAGGGGCGGATCCGTTTTTTCCCCCATAGACTTACATTAGTAGCGGATCTTGACTGACGGTCGTCCGTCCCACCCGTTTTTTTGACGGATCCGTCAAGATTTTAGTGTCTCCCGGACGGATGAGAAGGACCCTGCAACTTTTTTTTCCTTGACGGTCCGTCGCATGCCCGGAAGCTTTACTCCGGAAAGCATTTTAACCCTGAAAGGCCGTTCTGGGAGCGTCGAAAAATCTCTCTCTCTCTCTCCCTCCTTCCAGACCGCGGTCGCTTTAAATTTTTCATCTTCGGCGGATCCGTCCATATTAGCGTCCGCTGACATCCGTATGTCACAACGGAGGCGGATCTGTTAATTTTCGTTTTTGGCGGATGTCAACTGTCCGCCATCAACTGAAGTGTGAAACAGGCCTAAGAAATCGGGAAGGGGGCAAACACTTTTTCACACAACTATATCTCTCAATTTTGTTGTTCAGGAATGTATGATAAGCTTTTTCTTTCCTTACTTTGACATTACAAGTGCCAAGATTGATTTTTATGTAGCACCACGTTTGTCATGTTATTGATAAATTGATCGGCTGTGCCAAGTGTCCTCAGGCTGTGCATTGTACGGAGTCTGAAGGTATCAATATTCTGTTAATATTTTTTAAGCCTAAAGATAACATTGTTAAAATACGTTTGATGTGAATATTATAGCAACTGATTAGAATAAACATTGTATGACCACCTGACACCTCCCTAGAAGGAGGCCGTGCTTCCATATGTCAGTTTTGTAGCTTCTTTAATTAGCAGCTGAGAGTATCGGTCGTCCTGTATGGGCGACTAATTTGTTCAAAGTGGTCAAGTGAAAAGTAGCGGAAGGTATGTGCACGCGATCAGGGATGGCTCAGTATTTGCTCATGAGTTGACACAGGTGAAATCTGCACCAAACCTGCATCTGAGGTCACTGGCAGGTCACCTGTTTTCAGTATGCATTTTTGATGCACTTCTTTTTTCACATGAAATAAAGCTAATTTTAAAGTTGGCTTCTGGAAGAAAAAAAAGTGTTTTCCTGTTTGCAGATATTTTGGGGTATGTTACCAGGGTCAGTAAACACTGCGGATTGGATGATGCTTACATTCGCAACGTCCAGTTGTTGCAGCATAGTGGAAGGGATTTCAATAAATACCATGCTCATTATGCGTGCACTGATGCCCGCAGCTCACCTGCAGAGACGCTCAGTCTCCGTTGTGTAAATTACCCATACACTTTAATTAGATGCGGTATAACCGCATTATCTTCGTAGTCGCATGCATATTAAGTGCGGGAACACAGCTTACTATGCATATGTACTAATTTAAATAATGGTGAATATTGTGACACAGCCAGACGTACATGACACAAGAAGTGGAGGAAAGCACAGAGAGAGGTCCCCTCCTTTTTAATTAATAAAAAAAAAAAAATGGCGTGGTGCCCCGTTACATTTGTTAACCAGCCAGAGTAAAGCAGACTACTGGGACTGGTATATCAGGCTGGTAAGGATCCACTATCCATGAACCTTACCATCCTTATAATACCAGGCCCCGCAGCAGTCTGCTTACCTTGGATGGTTAGCAAAAATAGTGGGATCCCCTCCAAAAAAAAAATTGCGTGGAGTCCCCCTATTTTTGTTAACCTGCCAATGAAAAGGCAGACAGCTGCGGCCTGGTATTCTCAGGCTGGCGAGGCCCATGGATTTTGGCCCTTACCGGCCTGAAAATAGCAGCCCGCAGCTGCCCCACAATTGGCACATCCAAAGATGCACCAATTGTGGCACTTTACCCGGCTCTTCCCACTTTCTCTGTAGCGGTGGCAAGTGGGGTAATATTTGTGGGGTTGATGTCACCTTTGTATTGTCAGGTGACATCAAGCCCACGGCTTAGTAATGGAGAGATGTCTATAAGACACCTATCCATTACTAATCCTATAGTTACATGATAAATAAAGACACAGCCAGAATAAAGTCTTTCAATTGAAATAATGACAGACTCCTTTAATAGATCTTAACCCCTTAATGACGGAGCTTTTTTCGTTTTGCGTATTCGTTTTTTTCTCCCCTTCTTCCCAGAGCCATAACTTTTTTATTTTTCCATCAATATGGCGATGTGAGGGCTTATTTTTTGTGGGACGAGTTGTACTTTTGAACGACACCATTGGTTTTACCATGTAGTGTACTCGAAAACGGGAACAATATTCCAAGTGCTGTGAAATTGCAAAAAAAGTGCAATCCCACGCATGTTTTTTGTTTGGCTTTTTTGCTAGGTTCACTAAATGCTAAAACTGAACTGCCATTATGATTCTCCAGGTCATTACGAGTTCTTAGACACCAAACATGTCTAGGTTCTCTTATTGAAGTGGTGAAAATTTTTTCCAAATTTTGCTGAAAAAAACAAAAAACAAAACCCAGTAGCGTCTCCATTTTTCGTGATCTTGGGTCGGATGAGGGCTTATTTTTTTGCGTGTCGAGCTGACGTTTTTAATGATACCACATTTGTGCAGATACGTTCTTTTGATCACCCGTTGCATTTTAATGCAATGTCGCGGCAACAAAGAAAAACGTAATTCTGGCGTTTTGATTTTTTTCTTGCTACGTCGTTTAGCGATCAGGTTAATCCTTTTTTTTTATTATTGATCGGGTGATTCTGAACGCGGCGATACCAAATATGTGTAAGTATGATTGTTTTTCTTAATTGTTTTATTTTGAGGGGCGAAAGGGGGGTGATTTTAAACTATTTTTTTTTTCTAATTTTTTTAAATTTTTAAACTTTTTTTTTTTCCTTTTGGCATGCTTCAATAACCTCCATGGGAGGCTAGGTGCATCCCATACTTGATCGGCTCTGCTACATATAGGCAGCTTCAGACTGGAGCACCTTGGGCCCACCAGAGAAAATCATTCTTGGGGCCCACAATGTAGCTACACAGAAATAAATACAAGACCACCAATTGTGTGGTAAAATACGCTAATATCGGGGTATAATATAAGGTAGTACAGGTCTTAATTATGTAGCAGGGGTTGGGGTAGCCCCCTCATAGAATATAATGAAGCCCCCTCTCATAGAATATAATGCACACCTCATAGAATATAATGCAGCACCCCACAAAATATAATGCAACCCCCTCATAAGGTATAATGTAGTACCCACCAAAGAATATAATGCAGCCCCCCTCATATAGTATAATGCAGCCTCACCACAGAATATAATGCAGCCCCACCATAGAGTATACTGTTGCCCCCAGAATATAATGTCCCCTGAGAGAAAAATGCAGTCCCCCCCACAGAATATAATGTAGCCCCCTCATAAAGTATAATGCAGCCCCCCTCATAGGGTATATTGCAGCCCCTCTCCACCTCCATCATTGTTCTCCCCCTCCACCCCATCATTGTTCTCATCACCACCTCCATCATTGCCTTCTCCCTCACCACCCCTATCATTCACCCCCATCATTGCCCAATCCACCACCTCAATCATTGCCTTCTCCCCACCACCATCATTGTCCTTTACACCACAACATCATTGCTTTCTCCCCCACCACCTCCATCATTGCCCATGTCAACACCTCCATCATTGCCTGCCCCACCACCATCATTGCCCATTTCATCACCTCCATCATTGCCTCCCCATCATCCCCTTCATTGTCCATTTTATTAACTCCATCATTGACTCCCCAACCACCATCACTGTCCTTCCACACCACCCCATCATTGCCAACACACACAGCACTGCACCTCTCTCACACTCACACACAAAGCACCACATACACACATGCATGCACACAGACGACATACAGCACCACTTACTTCTCGGCAAGTTCCCCGCAGCACATCCCGGCAGCCTCTTCCTCACCGGCAGCTTTCTGTCTGATACAGCGCACTGGATGATGACCGCTGACGTACTATCCCGTCAGCGGTCACTAAGGGGTTAATTAAACCATACTTACTGCATCGCCTAATTCCACCGACGCCCTGGTCTCCTGGAAGAGAATTAAAATAAAAAAGCAACAATATCCTTACCTGTCCGCCATGTAGATATGCATACTGTCCGACGACGAGTCCAGCTCTGCTACGTCTAGATGCCTTTGGCTGAATGGTGACATTATGCCACCACTAGCCTGATATCCAGAACACAGCAGAACTTGAAAATGATGATCGGAGATAGCTCGGTCCCCTACGGTTTAATGCACGGAAGATCTCGCGATTATCTCAGCTCATTGTGAGAACTGCAGTGTAGGTTTACTTCTTGCTGAAACAAGGTACACCTTTATTTAAATTAGTACACATGCTCGTAGTAAGCTGCGTTCCTGCACTTTATGCATGTGACTATAAAGATAATGCGGTTTTACCGCATCTAATGATAGTGAATGGATAATTCACGCAGCGGAGATGGAGCGTCTCTGCTACATAAATAGACATGCTGCGGTCTGGAAAGATGTGCCGCGTGTGTGTCCGCAGGGAAGCCGGAGGCGTCCGTGCATGCATAATGCATAGTGGACATGGGATTTCTTGAACAACTTGCTGTGACATCTAGCCGCTGCAGGTTTGACGCTGTGGAGGTACGCAGCATCCAACCTGCAGCGTTTACTGACCATGTTAACATACCCCAATATATCTGCAAATAGAAAATCACTTTTTTCTTCTTCCCAGAAGCCAACTTCCAGTTAGCTTTATTTCAAGGGACCAAAAAATGCATGCAATGAAAAGACGCATCAAAAACGCATGTAAAAACATGCATCAAAAACGCAGGTGATCTGCCAGTGACCTCAGATGCAGATTTCACCTGCGTCAAATCCTGAGCAAATAGTGAGCCATTCCTGATCGTGTGCACATACCCCTTACGGTATGTTTCCACAGTCAGGATTGGCTGCGGATTGGAGGCTGTGTACAGCTGCAGCGTCCATATGTTATAGCATAATGAAGGGGATTTTATGAAATCCCATCTCCACTATGCGTACTAAGATGCAGGTGGCTTCCCTGCGTATATGCACGTGCGGCGGGTCTTTATAGCCCGCAGCATGACGCTGAGTCTCCGCAAGATAAATATCACCGTCCAATGTATGGGATGCGGTGATTCCACATGCGGAATTACCGTGCGTACAAAAGGGGACAGCGCTTTGGGCGGGGTGGTATCCGCTGCGTCCAAAGCACTGACAATCCGGAATATGGAAACATACCCTTAGGTTTGTATCTGTGCATGTTTGTTTGTAGACAAGTAGTATTGCAGATATCTGTTTTCATTTTATCATTTTTGTAAAATGTAAGCAGAAAACAATGAAAATTTAAATTTTATTCATGAAAAACAAAGAACAAAAAACAGTTATGACACTCGCTTGCAAGAAAGCAGCAGTGATCGTCAAAAGAAAGATGGTGGTGTACGCTGGCTCATATGGGCATCTGTGGCGGTCACCAGGGCAGCATTCTATGGAGATCATAAAGGGGCACTATGACTGGCTTCATTGGGGCATAGGTGACTGAACTCCACTTGGAATACAAAACAAGAGAAACAAAAGATGTCTAGGCAACAAATGCAATGGAGTTTAGCTAAAAGACAATTTCAAGCTGTTCAGGGCTTCATAGAAAAGCAAAGGACTACACAGAGAAGACATCAACTGTGAGTCATTGCATTTAGGTGTGGTTTTTGCTGCCTGATCAGTGTTTCACTCTTCTTTGCACATACAGATATTGATTCTATAAAGCCCAGACTTTGTAATAGTAATGTATTCACATGTGCGGTGTATGGTTGGAATAATTGGTCGCTGTATATATAGGCCTTATTTAGTAAGGGTAACTATGTTGGTGATGTTCTGCCGTTATATTGTCACTACATTATGTGGTGGTAATATTTGGTCATTGTGTTGACTTTTTCTGTCCCTGTAGAGATTTACTCCTTATATAGTAGTATAATTTGGAGATATGATGTAGTTTCTTTGGCCATCTTGGAAACGGCACATTTGACTATCAATTGATCGATACTATTTTGTTAGGGAAATATTATTCTAACTATATACTGTATTTGCCTTTTTTTGGCTCCTACAGCTTTATAAGTCAACAATGTAATACATGAACAGTGCGGGTCGCTTTGCAGTTTTCTCTTGTGCATACAGTAGAGCGGATTCGGCGTGATCCCGATGGAGGAGCCCATGGCTGTTGAGCATAAAGACCCCTATGTACAGTACCGTAGTCAGTTCGGCTGAACATGATGATCTTTGGCAGGTTTTTCTGAGCAAACAAGGTGTATGGCATCCTCCCAACTCTTCTGTTGTGGGAGTTAAGGATCCAACCTGTTGAATTTCAGCGGACAGTCCTTTTATTCATCTCAGCTTATCGTTCCTGTATATGGGTCAGTCAGGAGAGAGCTTCCGGCCGACAGCTATCTCATGTGTAGGGCCACCTTTGAAAAATACAGTGAGGCTTTTCAAGTCTCCGATTTTTAACTGCTCACTCTCATTTTCAAAAAAAAACTTGGCATACATCAATAGTACAAGCAAATACACGAAGCTTTGGAATATATCTTATCCCAGAAATAATCTTCTTTCTTTACTTATCAGACATATTTTCCTTCACCATCTAAGTTCTTTGGGTAAACAGCTAAAATCCTAATTAATCAAAGGAAAATATACTGACACTTCTGAGGGATCAGATCCCAGCTGCCTATTAATAATAATAAATTTTATTTCTATAGCGCCGACATATTCCGCAGCACTTTACATTTCCTATTAAAATCTATTGTTGGGGAAGGAAGGAAGATAATTGAAGAACAGGTAAAGAGAGCCGCGCACACATTATGCTGCAGATTACTATATCGCCCCTTTGCTGTATTCACAGCTACACTGCTCAGTACTGTTGTATAATTTGGTCCATGCTGCTGCTTCTAAATGTGTGCTACATAGACTCAGGAGTTCACAAATCCCTTGTTTCTTGGTATATGCAGTGGAAGACATTGTAGCAGTTAGAACCCACTAGATCAAAGACAGAGGAAAATTAGTCTGCAGTGGTGAACACTAATGAAACATGCAGGTTGCAAGTCATATAATGATGAGAAATGGTGTTTTTCTTTTTCCTCAGATACATTATGTAGTAACATCACTTGTCCGGTGCCAGTGTATGGAGCGAGCATCTCCTTGTATCAGCAGTGACAAGCGCTCCAATAGCTGCAGTTTAACCATTTAAATGCTGGTGTGAATCATTATCAGCGTTTAAATATCGTGATCACCAGTGTGCGCACGCATCTGCTCCCATCAGCCCCTATGAGCATGGTAGGTAGATGTAAAGAAAGCATAATGTGACAGCAGGTCTTACTATAGGTGTGGCATGTACAGTTGTCATATTGTACTAGTAAATCAAGTGTGCAAAAACAGACATGCATTTTACCGCTTTAGAAGAAAACTTTTTTTTTCTTTTACAAAATTAAACCCTTTCCTAAAAATGCCAATAAGAAATGCTATGTAGGCACACACCCAAAAGGCCATCCCCTGCAACAGGGTGCTGTGTTAGTATGGTGTGTACTGATGTTTATTTGCATATCTGTTTTACAATTATTTGTGACCTGCACGTTTTGTAAGGTGAAATGTCTAAATTTTAGAAATTTTCTTTTACATTTTTTTAAAAATATTTTTTCCTTCTCAAACAATTGCACGAAAAATGTAAAATCTTCTGCAGTTGTTTGTGACAAGCTAGTGCACCCTCCCACACGTGACATATTTTTTTTTCTGTGAAAAATTTTACGCTGCCTGGCTTCTGCTTCATATTACATTAATAATGTAAAAAAAATGTGTAATTGAAATGCAGCAGGCTTAATGCCAGCTACACCATATGTCTTATCAGTCCGGCTCTGCTATTGGCACCTCTGCTGTCTCTT
The DNA here is from genome assembly GCF_039654945.1 of Dendrobates tinctorius. NCBI lineage: Eukaryota > Metazoa > Chordata > Amphibia > Anura > Dendrobatidae > Dendrobates > Dendrobates tinctorius. The sequence goes on from NW_027361728.1 coordinate 37,032,080, forward strand.
CACCATCCTTCCCCATCAGTTAAACCTCTGTAGTATTCACAGACTACTACTGTCATCTGCTTCGTTGCTGCAGTTATACAACCTCTTATTGTCTGGTGTATTTGTCTAATGTTTTCAGACGTTCTCTTCCCCTCTATTGCTGAGCTATGAGCTTGGACTTACTTTCACTTGCCTGAAATTACCCTAAAATTGCTGCTGAATTCATTGCCTAGGCTCTTATATATGCTAAGATAGTCCCTCCTGATTGGCTGCACTATACCTTGTGATATGACTGCTGCACTGCCTTATGGGAAAACCCACGCGATCGCTTCTGGGGTCCTGTCAGCTTTCGGAGACTAACGCAATCTTCAATGTGTAAAAATGCGGCTGTCGTTGTTTTTTTTTTTTTTTTGTAATTCTCGCAAATCGCATCTCAAATTGTTGGAATTCACCAACGCCTGCGAATTTTAAAATATTGTCTCCATTCTATTTGTGTCAAATCAGTTTAATCTCTATCTGTACAGTAGATGACCTAAAGAGGAAAAAAAAAAAAAAATCAAAACCCCAGAATTGTTGTTTTATTTTTTGGTTGCCTCACCTCCCTAAAAAAAAAATGACCCCATCTACTATATAATTGTCTAATTCGGTCTGTCTGTTTGTAACGGGAATCCCGCATCGCTGATTAGTCGCTTAATAGCGACTTAAAGGGCCACTTAATATGGTGATAATGGTGGTTTCCGAAAGGAGCCACCCCTTGGCTGGGTCCTTCCCTGGAGGTAGATCTGGCTAGTCCCGTGTTTGAGACTCTTAAATGGGGCTCCACGGACTTTATTTGCATATTCGTATTTCCCAGGGAGCAATGCACCTAGGATTTCACTGTGATTGAGCGCCTTTGCCGGCTGCCGCAGTGTTTTCTTTGACTGGTCTCCCTGAGGTCAGTGATTGTTTTGTGATCTTCATACGATGTCGTCCTCCTCCTTGCTTCTCCCTCAGCTACTGCGCACGCGTACTTTATTGGCCCTGTTGAGGGCAGAGTACTGCAGTGCGCAGGCGCCGGACCTCTAACCATTCCCGGCGCCTGCGCACTGCAGTACCTTACTCTGCTGTCAATAGGCAGATAGAGTATGGGTGCGCAGGAGCCGAGGGAGAAGCAAGGAGAACGTCATCGTATGAAGATGAGAGGCACCGGACCGCCACCCCCACCCCCCTGGTGAGTATAATCTAACGTGTTTTTCTTATTTTTCAGGTTTCATCAGGGGCTTATCTACAGCATTACAGAATGCTGTAGATAAGCCCCTGATTGCGGTGGCCCCAGCTTATGGGGTAAAAATGGGGTGACAGATTCCCTTTAAATAAACTACATACATATTATAGAATACCCGATGCGTTAGGATCGGTCCACCATCTAGTAATGGTATAATTATCAATAAAAACGTCAGCTCACTGTGCAAGAAACAGGTGGATGGCATCTCATTGACATCACCCACCTGTCTTCCAGTGCATTTGACTGTAGTTTTGTCATGCAACTTCTCCCAATAAGTTCTCAAATGGATTTATCAATGTAAAAATAAAGTTATGGCTCTTGGAATAAGGTGGTGGGAGAAGTGGAGGTACCAAACAGAAAACACTGTCATTAAGGCCTCTTTCACACTTCAGTTTTTTACAATCAGTCACAATCCGCCAGGTTTTGAAAAAAACGGATCCGCAATTTTCTTTTGAGGATCTGTTTTTTTCCCCATTGACTTCCATTAATGGCGGATTGTGACGGATTGCTGTCCGTTGCATCCGTTTTTTTTTTGAGGATCTGTCAAAAGTTGCTGTCCGTCACCATCCTCCAAGATTTCAAAACGGAGCTTGCAACGTTTTTTTCTCTGGCGGATCCTCCAGACACTCATTCAACCAGAAATTCTTTCTGGGTGCCGGAGAAAAAAAAAATTCTCTGTCTCTCTCTCTCTCTCTCGTTCATTATTTAGATTTCCTCATTTTTAGGATCCGTCTGAAAACGGATCCAGTGCCATCCGTTCACATCAGTTGAGAACGGATCCGCTAGTCTGACTTTTTGGCGGATTTGAACTGATGCAAAAAACTCAAGTGTGAAAGAGGCCTAAGGGTAAAATATTTTTAAACATAAAGGTTTTTGTTTCCCATCTACTACATTCATCAGATAAACAGTAATGTCGCCATCAAATTTCAATGCTAAATATAAAAGTATCTCACTGCAGTGTATTGCTCTCCATGTTTGTGATGATGATAGATGGCATTTTTACAGTTGTTCAGTAGTCGTTACATGCTATGTGTCATGCTCACCCAGGGCAGAGCTCAATCGTTTTTCTTTATCTCTTTCATAAGGATTTTCTGTCTTTTGTGTGTTCAGTACAAAGGTTACATGCTTGCCTTTTGTAACAGTTATATTCTCTTATCGATCCAATTCTCTACAAGATCTTCTCAGAAGCTGAATGTCCGGTGGTTTTGTTAATTGGCAAATCTGCTTGTTCCCTGTCCACCTTCCTTTTCCTCACCTGGTACTATTAGGGTGTGTGCACACTAGGGTGACCGCAAAAAATCGATGTCGGAATTTTGTCCGTCTGGACCCCACAAAACGATTCCCCTTTCCAGATATTGAGAGAGCCAAAATTTGAGCTCGATCAAACGACGTTAACCCGTGCCGCTCATCGCTCAAAGTTTGAAAAAATCCAAATTGAGGTATTTTAAGATTTAGGTATTTTGCATAGTCTGTTAGACTATAAAGAATGTGACAACAACATTGCAGAAATAGCCCTGACCAAATTTTCGAACCATTTGTGGTATTTGATTGCAGAGTTGGTGGGATTATCGTTTTTTGATCCCACCATTACAGACAATGAAAAGTTGTTAATGGCTAATAAATTGCTCAGTAGCACAGATGAACCATCAGAGCACGCTAGGGTTGTAAATCCAAAAGTTAGGAAAGAAAAATTAAAAGAGGTAGGAAGTAACCGACTTTAACGACCTTCTGACAAAAGATGAAGAACAAAAGCAATATGTCCTGCAAGTTGTAAGCAAATGCCGAGCATTATATTCTGACGTTTCAAAAACTACTTTAACAAAAGCTCTAGAATAGATTAGATAACTATGTAAAATTATCAACTCATGTAGGTTAGCGTGCTCTGATGGTTCATCTGTGCTACTGAGCAATTTATTAGCCATTAACAACTTTTTATTGTCTGTAATGGTGGGATCAAAAAACGATAATCCCACCAACTCTGCATTCAAATACCACAAATGGTTCGAAAATTTGGTCAGGGCTATTTCTGCAATGTTGTTGTCACATTCTTTATAGTCTAACAGACTATGCAAAATACCTAAATCTTAAAATACCTCAATTTGGATTTTTTCAAACTTTGAGCGACGAGCGGCACGGGTTAACGTCGTTTGATCGAGCTCAAATTTTGGCTATCTCAATATCTGGAAAGGGGAATCGTTTTGTGGGGTCCAGACGAACAAGTTTCTGACATTTTTTTCCCCCCCATATGAGATCCGGTCACCCTAGTGCACACGTTGTGGATTCGCAGTGGATTTGATTCTGCTGCTTTGTGCAGTACCTTTTTTAAAGTCAATGGAAAACGAAAAACGCATATCATTTTTAGGTAGATTTTCTAACTCCAAGCTGTATAAACATGAATGCTTATTGGATGAAGCAGGTGATGGGTATTTGTGTAATGAGATAATTGCGGCCCCCAAAAAAGCGATTTACCCAACTATGAAAAGTCAACAATTATTCAGTGCTCAGAGGCATGGTCAAGATAAGGAGGGCTGAAACGTGACCACCACAAAACAAGACATAGACACTGAAATGTGAAGGCTGGATCAAGAAACATCTGAAGAAAGAAAGCTTTCTCGAAGGTTTAATGGACAGATGAGATGAGACCGACTCTTCACAGACCACATGCACTGGCCTGTGGCTGGATCAGTAATGGTCACAGACCTCCATGTCAACTCAGACACTAGCAATGTGGAAGTGGGGTATAGCTATGGGTTGAAATTATTAACCCCTTGGTGACCAAGCTAAATTTTTCAAATGTGACGTATCACTTTGTGACAATATGGCTACATGGCCACGATCCGTTTTGGACGCAGCATATTTTCGCTGCTTTCTAATTACTGTACTTGTTGGTTAGTACATGCAGATTTACCACACGTAATATTCTATTGGTCAAAAGACACCACAGAAACTAGGCTCCACTACAGAAATTGACATACTATGGCTTGTAAACCCAATGATGAGTTTATGCAGCATTAAAAGGAACCTGTCAGCAGTTTTGGCCGATATAAGATATGGCCACTGCTTTTCAGGACTTATCTACATCATTCTATAATGCTGTAGATAAGCCCCCAGTCCGACCTACAAGATAAGAAAAATAAGTTTTCTTATACTCACCCGGGGGGAGGGAGGTCCAGTGTGGTCCAGTCCGATGGGTGTCACAGGTCCAGGTCCGGCGTCTGCCATCTTCTTGCGATGCCGCCCTCCTGTTGCTTCATCGCTCACCAGCATTGCGCTCCTGCGCAGGTGTACTTCTCTTCCCTGTTGAGGTCAAACCAAAGTACTGAAGAGTGCAGGCGCTGGGAAAGGTCAGAGAGACCCAGCGCCTGCGCACTGCAGTACTTTACTCTGCCCTCCACAGGGAAGATAAGTACACCTGCGCAGGAGCACGATGAAACAAGCTTGGAGGGTGGCATCGCAAAAGATGGGAGGCACCGGACCCAGACATGCGACACCCATCGGACCGGAGAGCCCCCCGTGTGAGTATAAGAAATCTTAATTTTCTTATCTTTCAGGTCGGATCGGGGGCTTATCCCACAGCATTGTAGAATGCTGTATATCAGCCCAGAAAGGCAGTGGCTGTATCTTTTATTGGCCAAAATTGCTGACAGATTCCCTTTAAATTGAAGCACAGTGGCCGTGGGATCTCTATAGATGTAAAATGTTTGATTTTGTTAGGATATTAGCGGGTTTAAAAAAAAAAAAAAAAAGCTAAAATTGGTAATTTTTTTTTTTTTCATGAACATTTACAAAACTTTATTTTTTTAGGAGCCTATCAAGTTTTAAATTGACTGAGTGGTCCTATATATTGGTAACCATCAAAAGTGGTGCCCCTAAGGGTATGTGCACACTGTACGGATTCTGCTGCGGTTCTGCAGCGTTTCTGCAGCTGCGGGTCCGCAGCAGATTCTGCTGCATTGTACAGTACCTTTATTTCCTATGGAAATTAAAAAACGCTGTGCACATGCTGCGGATTTTTCCGCAGTTTACAATCCGCAGCATGTCAATTGTTTGGTGCAGAAACGCTGCAGTTTTATACCTCATCCATTATGAGGTGTAAAACCGCAGGGCAAAAGTCCTGCAGATTTACCTGCGGTTTTCTCTCCAAAATCCGCACACCAAAAAAACTGCGTGTGCACATAGCCTTAACGTATTCAAAACTGCTGTCGGGTAGTTTATTAACCCTTCAAGTGCTTTTCAGGAATTAATGCAAAGTAGAATGACAGGCATGAAAAATGTTATTTTTGCCAATAAAATGTCAACATCTGAACACATCACTATATCCAGCAAAGTTTGAGGCCTTATTTGTTTATGAATTTTGCTTGGTCTTCCACACCTTATAATGATCTCCACTGTTCCTGTTAACTGCCATTTCTTAATTGCATTTCAAACTGAGTAAAGGGCAGCTTGAAAACTGTTTGCTATCTTTTCATAGCCTTTTGCTTTGTGGGCCTCCACCATTTCTAGAGTGCTAGGCAGCTGCTTAGAAGAACACATTGGTGTTGGTTTTTGGCACAAGATTATAGGAGGCTGGGTTTTTATAAAGCTGTGAAATTTGCACAGTTCTTGACCTTTTTCTAATGATGGTGAAAAAGCCATAGCCCTAAAGTTAGTTAACCCCTTTCTGACCTCGGGCGTAAATGTTCTCCGATTTGGGACTCCCCCCTGTTTGGTGCAGCCCACACCTTTCCGGGCACGTCAGCTGATCTATACAGCTGACATGTGCCCGCAACAGCCGCAGATGGAATCGTGATCCACCCGTGGCTGTTAACCCGTTAAATGTCGCTGTCAAACTCTTGACAATGGCAGTTAACTCACATGATCGTGGGTCACCAATGGGTTGGCATGACAACCAGAGGTTTCCTGCGGACATCTATGGTTGCCACTGCCGGATTGCTATGAGTGCCCGCCCGGTGGTCGGCGCTCATAGCAAGTGAGTAATTCTGCTACGTACAGGTGATCTGATAATTGCCTGTATGTAGCAGAGCCGATCGGACAACTGCGGCTTTTAGTCTCCCATGGAGACTATTAAAGCATGTAAAAAGTTTTAAAAAAAAAAGTTAAAAAAAATATAAAAAATCAAATCACCCCCCTTTAGCCCCATTCAAAATAAAGCAATATAAAAAAAAAATGCATATTTGGTATTGCTGCGTTCACAATCATCCGATCTATCAATATAAAAAAATTAACCGGATCGCTAAACAGCGTAATAAGAGAAGTCAAAATGCCAAAATTATGTTTTTTTGTTTGCCGCTACATTGCAATAAAATGCAATAACGGGTGATCAAAAGATTGTATCTGCACCAAAATGGTATTAATAAAAACGTTATCTAGGTGCGCAAAACATAAGCCCTCACCCAACCCGAGATCACGAAAAATGGGGACTGAACGGTATCTGAAAATGGTGCGCTATTTTTTTCTATTTTTTGTTTAAAACTTTGACATTTTTTCACCACTTAGATAAAGAACCTAGACATGTTTGGTGTCTATGAACTCATAATGACCTGGAGAATCATAATGGCAGGGGACAGTTTTAGCATTTAGTGAGCATGGTAAAAAAAAAACTCTGGAATTGCACTTTTTTTTTTTTTTGCAATTTCACCGCACTTGGATTTTTTTCACCATTTTTGAGTACAGGACATGATAAAACCAATGGTGTAGTTCAAAAGAACAACTCGTTCCGCAAAAACAAGCCCTCACATGGCCATATTGATCAAAAAGTAAAGTTATGGCTCTGGGAAGAAAGGGAGCAAAAAATGAAAATGCTAAACCAAAAATACCTCTGGTCGTTAAGCGGCTAAGGTCTGAAATGGAGGATAAAGAGTGAGGGAAAGCAAGCAGGTAGGAAGATGTATTTAAATTATGGCTCCCGCCATGACGCACTGAGCTTCAGCACAAGATGACTGTTCAAACAAAGTCCTTGTTAAATATTCGTGTTTATTGAACTTTTGGATTGACCAATAGCACTGTAGGTGTTGAGTAATAAAAAGTAATGATGAAAAATACAAATTGCCTATTAATTGTGCAAATGCACATTGAGTCGTCTTCTTGTGAGTTCATGCACATTTTGAGGACTAATGAACATCTGTTCATAAAATGATGGTCTATCTGTAAGCCGACTGGCCATTTAATCAACAGTCAGTCATAATTGTATTCCCACACAATAATTAGTCTGTGTGCATAGATTAACATTGTTATTGGCAGCGCATCAGCTGTGTACATAAGTCAATGTGCTGCCGAGAACCATGAGGCTAGCGAGTTCTCTGCTTGTTCATCGGATGATCTCCAGCATGTTTATCCAATCCAGTAATCGAAAAACAAGTTTACTGATTAATTTTTTTTCTCGAAGCGATTAGAGGCCAAGCCTTTAAGTAACCTAATTCTGTTGTGTCTGAAATTTTGTCTAAATATATATTTCTTCTGCTAGGTGGATATAGCATTACATATTCTTTTAGATGAATGATAGTTCATATAACTTTGAAAAACGGAGCAATAGCCACTAATTATAAATGTATGCTCTAAATCATTTTAAAAGGGATTCTGGTCAAGGAGCCTAATAAAGGGCTTGTTGATCTTCCAGGAGACAAGCAAGTAATAAAATAACATAAGCGGTATATAATTGTTGTATCTCCTGAAGTTCCA